>NC_140166.1:35575036-36175036 GCF_963971535.1 Notolepis coatsorum | reverse complement strand
AAAAACAACAACGTTTACGAAAGTGCTGTACAAGTCCCTCAACATAAGATAAAAAAAATATATATATATATTAAAAAAAATATTATTTTTTTTATTTTTTTTTAATTTTTTTTGAAGCTTCGAATTAAAATCGAAGCTCGGCCCCGAAGCTTCGATTGCCAAAAAAAGCTTCGAAGGTCAGCCCTACAGGTCTCCCTAAGAAAACCACAGAGAGGCTTCAGCTAATCCAAAACTCTGCAGCCCGACTGCTAACTAGAACCAAAAGGAGAGAGCACATTAGTCCAGTCTTAGCCGCTTTACACTGGCTTCCTGTAACATTTAGAATTGACTTTAAGGTCCTTCTCCTTACATACAAAGCTCTAAATGGACAGGGACCTAGCTACATCGCCAACACTCTAATAAATTACACACCAGCAAGAACACTGCGATCATCAGCTGCTGGACTACTAGAGGCTCCCAGAAGCAGTCAAAAGAGGATCGGTAATGCAGCCTTTATCAACTATGCCCCAAAACTATGGAACAAACTACCCCAAAACATCAGGGAAGCCAACTCGCTAGACATCTTTAAAAGACACCTTAAAACCTATCTCTTTGCTCAGGCATTTCACTGATAGATATCTGCTACCACCTAGTGGCAAGAGGAAACATCAGGGATATCCTGACACAACTTGTATTTATTCTTACCCTGCCTACTCTTTTACACTGCCTATCAAATTCATGTGTCGGTTATTGCACTTTTTACTTCTTACTGATGACTATTTTTAAACTGAATCATTTTAAACTATTCTTATTATTTGCTAGATCCAAATGTGAAACACTGTGATTATTTGTTCATGAATTACAGGAGTATTACTGAATAGAGAGCCTATTAGGATGCTAGATCCTAATGTGAAACACTGTGATTTGCCATATCTTGCTATGCTCGCTCATGCCTGTATTTTTTTTTATGTCCGTCGGTTATTGCACTTTTTACTTCTTACTGATGACTATTTTTAAACTGAATCATTTTAAACTATTTTTATTATTTGCTAGATCCAAATGTGAAACACTGTGCAATAAGTCCCACTATTTAGTATGGGTTCGAGTCCCTGTGATCTAATATCACTAAAGTTACAGTGTGGGTTTGAGTCCCTGTGATCTAGTATCACTAAAGTTACAGTGTGGGTTCGAGTCCCTGTGATCTAGTATCACTAAAGTTACAGTGTGGGTTCGAGTCCCTGTGATCTAGTATCACTAAAGTTACAGTGTGGGTTCGAGTCCCTGTGATCTAGTATCACTAAAGTTACAGAAGTATGTTGGGAATTACAGGAGTATTACTGAATAGAGAGCCTATTAGGATGCTAGATCCTAATGTGAAACACTATGATTTGCCATATCTTGCTATGCTCGCTCATGCCTGTATTTTTTATGTCCGTTCTATTTTATAATTTTTTTTACTATTTTTAAACTGAATAATTTTAAACTATTTTTACTATTTGTGTTACTGAAAACTGTAAGCGGAGAGCCTATTGGGATGCTAGATCCTAATGTGAAACACTGTGATTCTACCTGTCTATCTTTTTATGCTCGCTTATGCCTGTATTTTTTACTGTTGTGAAGCACTTTGAACTGCAACCTCTGTATGAAAAGTGCTATACAAATAAAGTTATTATTATTATTATTACTATTCAGTGTAATGCAGCGCACGTTGGGCTAATCCTTGGTAGAATTAGGTATTTTTCTAACATTAGTTGTAATATTAGATGTCTAGCTAACATCAGCCTTCTTATTCTTAAATGTCCAAACCACCTCCAATGTACAGTTTCTTCCCCCTCGAATGTATATATTTTCTTTTATGATCTGTCTCTTAAACAGTACTGTATATTTGTATATCTTGTATGTCATAAATGTCTGGATGTAACTGTTGTAACACTAACAGTACTGTATATCTGTATGTCATAAATGTCATGATGAATTGAAAATGGGGGTCCCTGATGGTCTGGTCTGCATCCCCTTAACAATTGTGTGTATTGTGCCGTACTGTATTGTACCCATTCTGCAATCTGTTAATAAAATGATCAATCAATCAATCAATCAATCAATCAATGTTTTGTAGCCAGGGGAGCAGCAAGCTAACGCCAAAAGCGCACGTTGACTCTGTTTACACGTCAGGGTCACGTTAGATCAGGAGGATACTAAAATGAGTTATTCCCCGAGCGACACCTCGTTTAGCTGCCATCTCCAATGCTCAAAGTGTGTATACTCGATGTATCTAACAAAATACTGTACATAAAATAAAAATAAAATAAAGACTTGGGTGCTTCTCAAACTTTTTCTGTCAGGCCCCCCTTTGGCGGACCAAAATATTTTGGGCCCCCTCGCCCCAACAAAATAGTCATGAAATGGGCCATGTTTAAATTTATTGAAATAACACCAATATCGTGACCTTTCAAATTGGCCCTATATTTTGTTTTCAGAGCTGTCATGGATGAAAAGCCAGCTTCACACTGTATGTGGTGCTGAATGGTATCAACACCTTAACTGCTGCATCATGAGATACTTGGTGGGCCATGAGATGAGATACTTGGTACTCAGCACCACACTCTGAATCTAGCTCTCTAGGTGGTATCAGATGAGATTTCAAAGAGTTCTTCCAAGAGTTTGGATGGAGATGTGTCGGGAAGCTTTGTCTCAATGTTGTCTGTAAAAGTTTTTTTTATCCAGAGTAACTTGGTGATCCTTTTCTGTGTTTTATTAAATAATGATTTTCAGATTTTGAGAAATGGTATTTTCATGGAGAACAGTGCAGCTGCAACAGATAGCACTTTAGTGATAATTTTCTGTAATCCCAATTTTTTTTTTTTTTTTTTTTAAATAAATCTCAATGCCCCCCCCCCCCCTGTCATGCCTCTGCGCCCCCCACTTTGAGGCCCTGTCCACACGAGCGTTTGGATTTAATATAACCGAAGTAGAAAAAAATAAAACTCCGTCCACACAGGTGAATACAGGTGAACAACCGTGTATAACTGCGTACCCACGGCACCAGCAACCGTTACATGTAGTACAACGCCAAAACAGTACTAGGCGGCGATGTTGTTCAGACATGAAGGCCATTTCAACCAATCAGAAAAGGCTGAACGCTCACTAAACTTCCTGTTTAGAAACACAGCTGGACCCTATTGATCATTTTGCCAACGGAACATATATTTTCAGCAAAGAAAGAAACTGCAATAAACAAACGGATACATTCACTGTGTGTTCTGCCTCTCATTTTGTTGATGAAACAAAACCATCAGCAACACAATTTACCACCAAGAGCGGATAGTTTAGTCTCACAAAAGACCGCCGGTGTTGTTAGCTACATGCTAATGTGAATGGCTATATCCATGTATAGTATATAGCTTAAATGCTAACGTAATGTGGTAACGTTACCGATATGAAATGGATGCAAAACGTTATTTAACACATTGCAGAATGGGTACAATACAATACGGCTCAATACAAACAATTGTTAAGGGGATGCAGTCTGGACTGGGTTCCTTATAACAATAACTTGACAACACATGAGTTTAGTTTAGCTGCAGCTACATGTTTACTCTCAGCGTCAGGTCAGGAATGCGACAAGACATCAGTCGATCACAACACTCTTCAACACAGACGATACGTTTAGAACAAAAGTTTGTTACAATCATTTTCATATAACGCTACTTGGGACAGCTCTGCTGTAAACACTGGTGTAGCTGGCTCTGCTATAATCTCTCTACCCCGCGGTCTGCCGTGAACATGGGAAATAATTGCGACAGCTCTGCTGTAAACACTGGGAATAACTTCGGTTGCTATGCCCACACGCAACTGCAAAACCGCACAACTTCACCCTGGGCCCCGGTTTTCAAGACCGCGGTTGTAGTGTAGCAAATCCCCGGTTGTGTGTGGCCGAACAGTGCAACTGCGCACATACAATCATGGTTATATTAAAACCAGCGCTTGTGTGGATGGGGCCTCAGAAACACTGGGTTAACCTATGTTAAAAGAACGTTCTTTGGGGAGCTTAGCTGAAACATGACCTCACCCCATGCTGCCTGGCCACGCCCCAGAGATTTTGTTTTTGTAGTCTGGAGTTTTTTTGTTTTGATCCACTTTTTCTCCCATTTTCTATTTTTCTCCCATCCCAATTTTCGTATCATCCAATTCAACCCTCCCCTGTCTTTGAACGCTGTTTCATGCCTCCCACAAGCCGGCTGCAATGTGGACTAAGTCATACATAGCACGAGTCCCCTCCGATACTCGAGGTAACAGCAGTCGCATCTTTCCACCTGCGCGGCTCGATCTCTCAGCATCAGGGGTCTGGGCTTTGGAGGGGCCCCGCCCCCGTTGCTTCCTGATTCTACTGCGCAGGCGCACCAACCGACCTGTAGGAGTCGCTGTCCACAACGCCCGATCCCCACCCATCAGTTTCCCTCCCCCTAATACTGCCAATGTGTATTAGTGCGGACGACCAGCTAAACTGAAAGCAATGTGGAGCGCTGGGCTCGAACAGGGAGGCGAACCTGTTCGAGCCCAGTCTCCAGTATTCATGGTGAGCGTCTTGCCCACTGCACCACGTAGCCGCCCGTAGTCGGGAGTTTTTGATACATGCTGTGGGGCAGTGATTCACAATTCAAATACTCTGCAAGCTCAATTGTTATTACATTTATTTGAGAAAATCAATTGAGGTGGATCTAGCCATGTTTTTCAGTAACCAGCTGGGAATCATCTCAACGTCTGAATAATGGGAGAGAACTCTGCTAGTTTATCAATGGAGCTGATGTCATGTGATTCAATTAAAACTCAAATATCAGAATCAATCTGAGAGACCAGAATCTTCAGATGATCCATATTCTGTTGTTTTACCAGACTCCTTACATTTAAATTAATTAGTCCCAAGCCTTTCCTATGTTTAAAAGAGTGTGGACTAGTGTTGTCAAAAATATCGAAGTATCGATAAATATCGATACTGAATATTTAAAACAGTTACGATACTCATTTCCCGAAATACCGATACTTTCTGTAGTATCGGTACCCGCTGGCAGTGTTCTACCGGAAGTTTGTTGACACGCTGTTCAGAGCACGCTTGCCCCTTCAGCTGTTCAGAGCACGCTTCCCCCTCCAGCCCTCCCCCTCACAGAGCGAGCCGTCGGCGTCTTCACTCTTCAGTAAACATTTTAGCTGAGTGAACTAAGATGGCAGATGCAGCGCCTCCACAACTTAAAGATAAAGAAAACAGCAGAAGTGCTGTTTGGAAGTACTTCGGTTTTGAAGTAAACACAGAAGGGAAAGTTAAAGATGTCACAATGCCCATTTGCAAGCGGTGTTACAGGGCAGTGCCAACGAAAGGTGCCAACACCTCAAATATGGCAAAACACCTGAAGGACCGGCACGCGGATCTCCACAAAGAAATGAAAGAGGTTTGTGACTGAAGCATTAAACCACTAACTCTAGTTTAATACAAGATACGTTGTCTACTGATGGCGCATCATATCAACAGCTGATTCGTTGTACGTTACAGTCGTTCCTCTGTTAGCTTATGCTAGCTAGCCGGCTACCGCATGGAAACGGAGTAAAATTACGTTTAAACGTTATGTCGAGGTCATACAATACTACACTCGACACGAGGTTGGTTAACGTTACCAGCCCCGGAGAAATCTCTCTCTCTCTCTCTCTCTCTCTCTCTCTCTCTCTCTCTCTCTCTCTCTCTCTCTCTCTCTCTCTCTCTCTCTCTCTTTCTCTTTCTCTTTCTCTTTCTCTTTCTCTTTCTCTTTCTCTTTCTCTTTCTCTCTCTCTGAGGTTAACGTTACCAGCCCCGGAGAAATCTCTCTCTCTAATGAAAATTGTTGTAGTCATATATTTTAGTCTTATTAACTAAAATATTTTAACCAAATAAAAAGCAGCAGCACTATTGCATAACTAAGTCATGTTTGCTATGTATTTCTTTCTTTAGAGAGAAACAACGGGTTTTAAAAGTCTTATATTTCTCTTTTCTTATAGTACCAGAGAGAAGCTGAGGAGAATCGACCAGCAACAGCACAGCAGCCTACCCTACCAGCATTACTTGAACAACAAAGGAAGTATCATGCAAACTCAAAGGAAGCCAAGAAACTTAACAGGGCTGTAGCAGAGTACATATGCATGGATCAGGTCCCTGTCTATACTGTTGAGAAACATGGGTTCAGACAACTGCTTGGACAGTTAAATAACAAGTATTCCCTTCCTTCACGGAACCACTTCATGTCAACTGAAATCCCTGCCCTATATAATGAAACAAAAGACAAAATCATGGAGAGCCTTAGGGGGAAACCCTTATTTTCATGCACCACTGACTTGTGGACCAGCAGGGCCACGTCCACATTCATGGCAGTAACTCTGCAGTTTATTACAGAATCCTGGGACATGCAGAGCTGGTGTTTGGGCTGTGTTGGGCTGCACTCAGAGCACACGGGGGACAGTTTGAGAGAGGCGTTGGAGGAGATGGTACATGAAACATGGAAGCTGGACATGTCAAATATGGCTGGCAGTGGCATCACCACTGATAATGCCTCAAATAACAAGAAAGCATTTAAGCAGGACTTCACATGGGTCCCCTGCTTTGGGCACAACCTTCACCTAGCCATTAGCAAGGGTCTGGATATAGGCCGTGTGTCTGCAGCACTGTCGAGGCTGAGAAAGACAGTGTCTGCCTTCAGCAGGTCACCAAAGATGTCCCGACAGCTGAAGCAGAAGCAAAAAGAGTTGCAACTGCCTGAACACAAACTGATCCATGATGAGCCGACACGCTGGGACTCAGCGTATCAAATGGTGGCGAGATTTCTGGAACAGCAGCAAGCGGTCTGTTCAGTTCTAGCCGACGATCGGAAGAAATGGCACCTCATGCCTAAAGATTCAGACATTACAATTCTTGAGACTGTAAAAGATATATTGAGCCCTGTCAGCTCTTTCACTGATGCCCTTAGTGGTGAAAAGCACACCACACTCTCCTCTGTCCTGCCCCTAATTTGGAAGTTATCTTCAACTTTGACCATTGAGGAAAATGACAGCCTCCTCAAATGTGAACTTAAAGAAAATATTGGTACAGATCTCAACGAACGATATAACGACGTCGACGGGGCTCTGCAGCTGGTGTTGAACACAGCCACGTTTCTCGACCCAAGGTTCAAGGACAGTTTTGTTATGTTAAGAGACGAGGTCAAACGAAATCTGATGGACACTCGCACTGAAACAGGAAGACAAACACCCGCTCCTCCTCCTCCATGTGCCACTGCCATGCAACCACTACCACTACCAGGCGTACCAGCGAAGAAAAGTAGAACGGATCTGAAGGGACTGTTAACCAGCATACAGGGGGAAAAGAAGGGTCAACATGGTGGTGGCGAGGATGCAGAGGACGCAGAGGCTGAACTAAAAAACGAGTTCACAATATATGAAAAGATGCCTGAACTCAGCGCAGGAGACGACCCACTCGCATGGTGGAGGACACATGAGAGAACTTTACCTCACCTTGCCCAGCTGGCGAAAAAGTATTTGTGCATCTCTGCTTCAAGCTCAGCTTCAGAACGTGTATTTAGTACGTCAGGGCTCATTTGCAGTCCAAGAAGGGCACGGCTTACAGAGGAGCACATTGACATGCTGGTGTTCCTAGCAAAAAATCTGAAAGTTGTAAAGAAACTTTAGGCTAGTACATTATTACACTACTTGCACCACCTTATGTGTGATTAGTCTGAGGCCGTTGAATAAGTGCACTACCTATTTAAAAAGAATTTAACTTGAAAATGCACTTTTTTTTTGTACTTGCACTTTAGTGCCTTTTGAATGTGTGCTTAATGCAAAAAAGTTTGAATTATTGTTTTAGTCATTCTGCTGTCTAAATGCCCTACCTCAAGAAGAATATTGTTTCATTTGCTAGTTGCTGGCTGCTACTTGAAAATGCATAAGATTGCAGTTTTTTTTTTTACTTGAGGCCTTTATATAAGGTATGATAAGGTATAAGTACTAAGTAGGTATTGTGCATCGTTCGGTTCGAGTCCTACAGTTATCAGTACCCCCATCGTTCCTGACGTTATCTGGACGCTTATCCAGGCTGGTCAGACCCCTAGTGGTGATTGCATCCGAGGAGCTCCGGGTCAAGAGCGACTGGACCTGTATATTGGATTACTCTACCCGACGACGGCGAGCCTTCCACGGCTCTTATGCTTTATGTGTATCACTAGGTAATGTAGAAGGTATGAGAAGGTGGTATGAGAAGGTATTAGAAGGTGGTATGAGAAGGTATTAGTAGGTGGTATGAAGGTATTAGAAGTTGGTATGAGAAGGTATTAGTAGGTGTAGGTGGTATGAGAAGGTATGAGAAGGTGGTATGAGAAGGTATTAGAAGGTGGTATGAGAAGGTATTAGTAGGTGGTATGAGAAGGTATGAGAAGGTGGTATGAGAAGGCATTAGTAGGTGTAATGAGAAGGTATTAGAAGGTATTAGAAGGTGGTATGAGAAGGTATTAGAAGGTGGTATGAGAAGGTATTAGTAGGTGTAATGAGAAGGTATTAGAAGGTGGTATGAGAAGGTATTAGTAGGTGGTATGAGAAGGTGGTATGAGAAGGTATTAGAAGGTTGTATGAGAAGGTATGAGAAGGTGGTATTAGTAGGTGTAATGGTATGAGAAGGTAATGCACTACCTAAGAAGAACTTGACTTGAAAATGCATAAGATTGCACTTTTTTCTTACCCTGCCTTTTGAATGTGTCCTTATTGTTTTCACTAATGCAAAAAAAAGTTTTAATTATTGTTTACTAGTACTAGTAATTTTGCTGTTGTGAAGTTATATATGTTACACATATAGCCCTCGCCCTGTTATCTTTATCAAAACTGTTACCAACTGTAATACAAACAGTTCAGTTTGTCAGGTACATGCAACACAGATTACAGTGAGTGTTTACATCTGTCTGCTTGAGAAAATACTATGTTCTAACTTCTGCATCTGCAATAAAAATGATTGAAGTGAGATGAACAGTTCTTTTTAAATGTGTGATCTAAAGATAAACAAAGGGTTTTAAAAGTGTTATATTTATCTTATCTTATAGTACCAGAGAGAAGCTGAGGAGAATCAACCAGCAACAAAAGCTAAATTTGTTTAAAAAAAAATAAAAAATAAATATATATATATATAATTTTTTTTTTTTTTTTTTTTGATATCGAAATGGTATCGAAGTATCGATACTTTTCAAGGTATCGTATCGAAGTCGAAATTCCAGTATCGTGACAACACTAGTGTGGACTAATACGGCTGATTCAGGCGATAACACAGTGGCAAGAAGGAGGGGGAGGGGTCCGCGAGTAGAGTATGGGATGTAAACAGTCAATCACGTGACTGGACAGCATGCTGTAAATTAGCCACTAGCATATGGCTGCTGTTGCCTTTATCTGATAATCTTCAATAATAAAAGGTAGAATTCATCTTTCAGAGGTTTATTCAAAAGTGAACAAGCAAAGCAACAAACAGGAAAAGAATACATTGCAACGGGCAGAATATACAGTAGCGTGGAGACGCCAAGACATTCTGCCCAGAACACAGTCTTATATATTGTCACTAAGCCAATGAAATGGCTTTCAGAAAATAGTATCAGCCCAAACAAGGACACAATTTTGGGTTTTTTAGAATAGCAGACTTAAAAGAGGGTCTAGAATTTCAATTCCTGGCAAGAGTGTAGTGTTTGTTACTTTCAAAAGTAATGGTTACAACAAATTACATTAACATACATTCTTCTTTCTAGACTCCCTTGCCTTACAACTGTTTATCTGTGAAGAGGAGGTTCCCCCTGAGCAGCAGGAGAGGAGACCCAGTCTGGACCAGGAGGAGCCAGAGCCCCTACAGATTAAAGAGGAACAGGAGGAACTCTTGACCAGTCAGGAAGGAGAGCAGCTTCAAGGTCTGGAGGAGGCTGATATCATGAAGGTCACATTCAATCCTCAGTCCTTGTGGTTCAACCAAATCAAGGACTCGGATCCCCTACAGATTAAAGAGGAAAAGGAGGAAATGGTTCAAGATCTAGAGGATTCTGATAGGTACAAGATGATCTTACATCCTGTGAAATATGAAAACAATCGTGAGAATACTCTGTCCTCACAACTCGGCCAAACCCAGGACCCAGAGCTCCTACAGATTAAAGTTGAACTGCATCAAGAACTGGAAGAAGCTAATCGCTCCAAGATCACAGTAGACTCAGTGAAATGTGAAGATGGTGAAAAGAATGACCAGCCTCTTCAAACCCAAAGGGAGAGAAACGGAGAAGCATACTCTTTACCCAGCACTTCAACTGAACAGATGAAAACAGAACCTGATGCTGAGGACTGTGGAGTATCAGAACCAGCCAGTAACCTAGATCCAGCTGGTGATTTAGAACCAACTAGAGATGGCCAGCTCCTCTCTTCAAACTGTTCGGGAAATGAGACTGATGACTGATTATGACAGTTCTGAAACTGAGACTGATGACAGTGATGATGACAGTTCTGAAACTGAGACCAATGCCGGTGATGAATGGAAGGAGGCTGCAGGGCCAGGTTGTATGACTCTGAACCCAAAGAAGACACAGAAAATACAAAGTTTGTCTCACAGCAGTCCTGGGTTCAGAAAGAAGGGAGATCTGAAAATACACCTAAATAAGCATATTGGAGAGAAACCATTTAGTTGTTCGGTTTGTGGCAAAGGGTTCTGTCGGAAAGATAATCTGAAGACACACTTGTTAACTCATACAGGAGAGAAACTATTTAGTTGTTCAGTTTGTAGGAAAGGGTTCAATAGCAAAGTACATTTGAAGACACACATGATGATGACTCATACAGGAGAGAAACCATTTAGTTGTTCAGTTTGTGGGAAAGGGTTCAATAGGAAAGGACATTTGAAGACACACATGATGACTCATACAGGAGAGAAACCATTTAGTTGTTCAGTTTGTTGGAAAGGGTTCAGTAAGATGGGAGATCTGAAAAGACACATGATAACTCATACAGTAGAGAAACCATTTAGTTGTTTAGTTTGTGGGAAAGGGTTCAGTTTGAAAGGATATTTGAAGACACACATGATGACTCATACAGGAGAGAAATCATTTAGTTGTTCAGTTTGTGGGAAAGGGTTCAGTAAGATGGGAGATCTGAAGAGACACATGATAACTCATACAGGAGATAAACCATTTAGTTGTTCAGTTTGCGGGAAAGGGTTCAATAGGAAAGGATATTTGAAGATACACATGATGACTCATACAGGAGAGAAACCATTTAGTTGTTCAGTTTGTGGGAAAGGGTACAGTATGAAGGGAGATCTGAAGACACACATGATAACTCATACAGGAGAGAAACCATTTAGTTGTTCAGTTTGTGGGAAAATGTTCAGTAGGAAGGGAGATGTGAATATACACGCAATAACTCATACTGGAGATAAACAATTTATTTGTTCAGTTTGTGGGAAAGGGTTCAGTAAGATGGGAAATCTGATACAGGAGAGAAACCACTTAGTTGTTCAGTTTGTGGAAAAGGATTCGGTGGGATGGGAGATCTGAAGTCACATCTGAGAACTCATACAGGAGATAAACCATTTAATTGTTCAGTTTGTGGGAAAGGGTTTAGTAAGATGGGAGGTCTGAAGAGACACATGATAACTCATACAGGAGAGAAACCATTTAGTTGTTTAGTTTGTGGGAAAGGGTTCAGTGTGAAAGGATATTTGAAGACACACATGATGACTCATACAGGAGAGAAACCATTTAGTTGTTCAGTTTGTGGGAAAGGGTTCAGTGTGAAAGGATATTTGAAGACACACATGATAACTCATACAGGAAAGAAACCATTTAGTTGTTCAGTTTGTGGGAACGGGTTCAGTCAGAAAGGACATTTGAAGATACACACTAGAACTCATACTGGAGAGACACCATTTAATTGTTCAGTTTGTGGGAAAGGGTTCAGTTTGAAAGGACATTTGAAGACACACACTAGAACTCATACAGGAGATAAACCATTTAGTTGTTCAGTTTGTGGGAAAGGGTTCAGTAATATGGGAGATCTGAAGAGACACATGATAACTCATACAGGAGAGAAACCATTTAGTTGTTCAGTTTGTGGGAAAGGGTTCAATAGGAAAGGACATTTGAAGAGACACATGATAACTCATACTGGGGAAAAAAACATTTAGTTCAGTTTAAGATGGGAGTAGTCTTGAAAGGAAGAGCGAACAGGTCCAAAAACACAGTTTGCAGTTCACATAATAGTAACCCCAAGTACTTATCCTAAGCAGTATACTTAATGGGATCCCCATGTACTTATCCTAAGCATTATACGCAATAGGATCCCCATGTACTTATCCTAAGCAGTATACTTAATGGGATCCCCATGTACTTATTCTAAGCATTATACGCAATAGGATCCCCATGTACTTATCCTAAGCAGTATACTTAATAGGATGTACTTTGTGTTATGTCGCTCCATGCCACTGCGGGGCACAGGACGATTATGAGGTAACTATCACCAGAGCCAGACTCTGAGGATTTGGAGCAGCTGTCCTGTATTAAGCCAGTGGTTCTTAAACCACGAGTCCTTCCCGTAGTTCCAGAGTGTCCCCAGAAAAATGGGGCCAATAGTCCAATGAGAATACAGTTTATCCTGATCATAGGTTTCACTTACTACTGTTATCTCAGCTATAGAAGCTAATCTCTGGACTAAATCACATCCAACAACAAAGATCTTCTCAAATGTAGGGTCCCTGAGACAAAGTATAATCAAATAGAGCAATACGCTTGATTTAATCCCACTGGATTAAAGAGATTATGCAATGTATCAAAGCTATAGAAGATGTACTCTCCATGGGTCTGTTTTGAGATTTTATGCAATTTGGCAACCTTTCTTGACATTTGTCGGAGAAATTAAAGCAGAGAATGTAACCCCATAATATGCTTATTTCTGTATGTGTGTGTTTCTCCTCAGCAATTGTGTAAAATTACTTACTTTAATCGAGTGGTATAGATCTGGGCCCTGTTTCTTGTACCTGGATAACTGAGTTAGCCGGATAACTTTAACTGGATAACTGAGTTAGCCGGACTTTCCGGTTCCATGTACGTGGATTTTCCAAATCACCATGACAACAGATCCAAAAGTTTGAGCCTGGTCGAAAGCAGAGTTCAAGTTCAAGTTAGCCGGATCACGCAGAGCCACGCCCCCGCAAAGAAAGTGACAGCTCGTTTCCTGAAATTATTCCCACAGCCTAGGATCTGCGTTATACCATTCTGAATTACGTTCTTGTGCTCCATTCTTCCAGAGGGGTCTTTTGAAATGTAAAATAGACCCAAAATGCTGATACTAAATTCACTTTGTCCTAAATAATGCACGTTATATATACCGTGGCGCTCGCTCGGTGCGATGTACACATTATAATGGTTATTTTAACAACGCGCAGCATTGCAAATGTGAATCCCGCGGGGACATCCTTAATGATTGAAACCTATCGCTCGTTCGGCTCGGATTCCCTTCATATTCTCCGCTGTGTATGAGGAGCGAGGAAGGAGAGGAGCGCCTGGATTCTGTTTCATTCAAGCAGAAATTGAAACGTTATGCGTGGATTGTGGCCACACCCTCGCAAATAATGGCATGTCCCTTCCTCAGAGATCCGATTGACGAAGGAGCAATCATAGTCCGATTAGCAGTTCATAGAGAGAGAGTGCTTAGAGATCGCCAAGATCCGTTAGCTTATACTAATGAGTTCCTGTACGAGCGCTATAGATTTAGCAGACGAGGAATCATTTTCCTCCAAGACCTCCTCGGGCCACACCTTGTTAATCAAACACGCCGCAACAGAGCGTTGACTGTCACCCAGACCCTCTGCATTGCCTTGCGTTTCTTTGCCAGTGGTACCTTTCTGTACACCGTAGGCGATGCGGAGAACATCAGCAAAGCCACTGCATGCCGTGCTATTCGCAAAGTATATTTGGCCTTGAAGACGTTCATGGATGACTACATTACATTCCCTGGCCGTGTCCAAGTGAATGTAATCAAAGAGGGCTTCTATGGAATTGCGGGTAATTGAGTTATTCAATATTCCACCATTTAATTAAAGTGCATTCATATATCACTATTCCTTACGGAGCTCATTATTATTATGCAGAGTTTCCAAATGTCATTGGCGCGGTGGACTGCACGCACATCAAACTCAAAGCACCCTCTGGCCCAAACGAGGGTGATTTTGTGAATCGAAAAGGCTATCACAGCATTAATGTGCAGGTAGGCCAACTTATGACAATTCCCCTCAAATTACATTGCTATAAAAGCAATCATATTTGTTTTAACATAGGGGTCATCATGGACCTTGCAATTGCCTGCTGTATGGCTACCCATGTACTGTACAATAACCATGACTTGACCGCAATTCATCTTAGATGATCTGTGACTCCACCTGCCTCATCACCAATATTGAGGCCAAGTGGCCGGGCTCCGTCCACGACTCCAGAGTATTCAGAGAGTCTGCACTGTGCAACAGCTTCGAGCAAGGTATAGCAAATATCATGTCATCTATAAATGCTTATTTCATGTAGAGGTGATCTAACATTGTATATTATCTACTATAGGTCATTACGATGGACTCCTAATTGGAGACAGGGGTTATGCATGCAAGCCCTACTTCATGACCCCCTATCCAGAGCCAGCACCAGGGCCTGAAGCCCGTTTCAACGGGGCTCATGCTCGGACGAGAGCCCGGATAGAAATGACCTTCGGCCAACTGAAGGGCAGATTCACGTGTCTGCGCGGGCTGCGGGTGGCACCAGACAGGGCATGTGACATCACTGTGGCCTGTGCAGTGCTCCACAATATAGCAACACTGAGGAAGGAGAGGGTCCCAGTCATCCTGGACCATCCTGAGGATGACCTACAGCCAGTCCACTTGGACGAGCAGACCGGACAGGCTGCAAGGAACTGAATTGCCCACCATCATTTTGGTTAGGTGTTGAGTTAATTTAGGTTAATGTTGGACTCATCTTACGTATTCCTCTTTTCATGTTTGCATGTTTAATCTATATGGTTCTAGGCTTTGCCACCCTCTTTGCTTTCAAGTTATACCCATTCATAGAGGAACATGTACAAGAAGAAGAAGAGATCCATATGTTGTACAATAAAGTCTTTATTTTTTCTGACTGCTGCCCCGCCTGCCCGCCTGTAAATGAAAGTGCACACAAGAAAGAATTTCAGTTAAGTTGCATTTCATGCCAAAGCTCACAAATACTTTAGGCAAAGCTTCACATGGTTACACTTACATCCAGCTGCTGATCAATCAACTCCATCTCCTTGTGTAGTTTCCGTATCTTTATCCGGCGGTACTCATTCCGACCCACCGTCTCAGACTGTAGGAATTCAACCTCAGCCCGCAACTTCCGCTTATATAGTGATTTGACACTTTCACGGTCGTTCTAAAGAAAGAAAATGAATGTGTGGCGGTCAGATGGCAACTAAACTCAGACCTCCCCTCACAATGTGAGGGTATTAAATGATAACTCACCTCCCCACCCCCAGTTCCAGCAGAGTGAGAGGGGCCTGCAGGCTCCGGCCGTGATTCAGTACCTGGCTAAAGGAATGCATTGATTTAGTCCAAATACCACTCACAAGGAGTGAGTTGGATAGGAGTATTAGTTTCCACAACTTGTTTTTACCACATCACCGGAACATGCAGTTAGGGTGTCCTCGCCATCGTCTGCTGGACTTTCAGTCTGTTAGTGAATTAGGAATTATTAGGAACTTTGGAGAATTGTCTTTGGTTCTTTAAAGGACACACACAATGAACATGTATTGATGGTTTTATTTCGGTATTCTACAAAGCAAAGTAGTAGAACCTTTTATGAAAGAGAGAAAATGACCGACAACGTGTAGGCTGAAGCAGAGGCTTATAATTGCTATATACCCTTTTTACATTACATTATTTACCAAAAACACAGACATAATTCAGTGGATGATATTGCAATGGTTTGGGATATTTTTCAATGATCTTCTGATTATTGATTTCTTTATTGCTAAAATAGAACAATTACACAATGATGCAGCAATATCAACTTACATCAGTGGTCTCCTCTGCATCAGCAGGTCCAAACACTGCAAAATGTGACGATGGTTAACTAAATGAATAATCATGAAAGAGACTCATAGAATGAAGTGCACCTATACCTCTGGGATGAGGGCTCCTAGGATTACTCCCGGAGGCGGAGGAGCTGCCCCCAGCTACACCCTCCATTATGGGTCTTCCCCTGTTGTGCTGGAGGGCCAGCTCCTCCGCAGGAGTGAAGTCAGGGGTCTTCGGGCCCCCCCCCCCCCCCCCGTCTTGGCCATGTCGGACCTCTTTTTGTTTGCTGGAATATGAAGGATCATACGACATTGACGAGCTGTTCAATGCAATACCATGGCACAGATTGTATTAATTCACTCACTCACCATTCTGAATTATATTCTTATGTTTGGTTTTCACCTGCTCCCATGTCCGTTTGGACTCTGGGTTGTTTCTATACATGGGGGTTGAAAGCACTCATAATTATATGACAGTGTTGGTAGTACACCATAGCATATCATTATTGTAGGAAATTAATAAGGTGGACTCATGAATAATGTAATAATATATTGATGATGCTCTTGTGGTCTTCATAAGTGCGCATGAGCAATTCCTGCTCAGCGGGGTGGAAGAAATTTGCTCTCGTCGCTTTCGCCATTTTCGCTCTGACATCTGCATTTCTGCACTCGATCTCTGATGCCTTTTGAGGTGACGCGGCCACGCGCAATTATCCAGAGTCGTCAAGTCCGGCTTGAGTTAACGAGAGTCAATCGGCCTTCTTGGAACCTGAATAGCCTGGCTTCAATCATCTCGTTAACTGAAGCTGGATAATGACATCTTGATCGACTTAGTTGAACCACGTACAAGAAACAGGGCCCAGGTGGGCCGGTTGGGTTGATACAATGTAGCCTACTGTTTTGTATAATTTGAAAATGTACAATAAAAATACCTTGATCAAAAACAAATAGTTTGCACTTTAAAGCATTGTGAACCAACCATGAGCCGAAGGGGTTCTTTGTGTGTTTGTGGATGGGGTTGTGGGCCCCACTGATGTGAATAGTGAAATATTATATTATTTTTAGTAATCGTCGACTTGCCGTCGTCAATGAGTGAATGTGAGGCAAACGTAAAGTGCTTTGGATAAAAGCTATATAAATGCAGTCCATTTACCATTTAGTTAGGTGTGAAAGGAGAGGGGGGTTTAACAAACTGAAGCTTTGCCCTGAACCCTGGACACTAACTTCTCCCCAGATGAGCTGTCTGTCAAGCAGGTGGGCTGGAAGCTGAGTCAGTGGGAGTAAGAGAAGCAGGAGGACGGGAAAAGCTCCTACCCAATGGATCCTGACTGAGGCTGTTACCTGCTCCCCGGTATCTCTCGACTCGAGATAAAGCTGGGAACGAGGTTAGCTCCCCGGCATCAGATGGAGCCTGGAGAAGAAGACGCCACCGCAGTCTTTCAGCTCAGAGACAGAGGGCAGCACCACACAGACTGACGCTTTTTCATGAGCAAGTCACGTCAAGAGTTTTATTTGTCACGGCATACAAGTATACAATGAAATGCGGGGGTCTATTGCCATGATTGATTGATTGATTGAAAAGTTTATTAACAGATTGCAGAATGGGTACAGTACAGTACATCTCAATACAATTGTTAAGGGGATGCAGACCAGAGAAAGACTTTCGTCTTGTTTACATCAGGGTCCCCCATTTTCAATTCATCATAACATATATGACATACATGACATACAGATAGACAGTACTGCTACATCTATACATTTATGACATATCAGATTTGCAAATACAGTACTGTTTGTGATACAAAAGTGTCCAGAAAAGGAGTGTATATACATTTGGCGTAGAAACTGTACATTGGAGGAGGTTGGTGGGGTTGGGTGGGTTGGGTGAGGGCTGTACATTGGAGGTGGGGAGGGGGGGGGGGGGGGGGGGTTGGGTATGGGACACACACACATTTTACACTGTACATTGGAATATTGACAAAGCCTTACTTGGTCATTTACTGTACAACTAGGTTAGGACATTTGTAGGGGCCAGTTTCGAATTGCAGTCTCACGTAGGTGTTTTTTGAGAGTGTTTTTGAAGGTGGGTAGTGATTCACATTCCTTTACAGCTTTAGGCAGGGCGTTCCACATTGATGTGGCATAATTGCGAAACGTGTTTAGTCCCTTGTTTGAGCCGAATCTGGGTTTTACATGATTTGTGGAGCTCCCTCTGGTGTTGTGATCGTGGTATTCACTGACCTTTGGGAAGTATTTTGACATGTACATGGGTACCTTGGTCGCGTAGTGTATCTTGTAGACCAGGCCCATTGCAAGTTGCTGTACTCTGTCGTCTACTCTAAGCCATCCTAGGTTGTCAAAGTGGGCAGGGGTGAGGTGGGTTCTAGGAGTCAGGTCAAGTAGTAGTCTGACTAGCTTGTTTTGAGATGTTTGTAATTTGTTTTTTAGTGCCTTTGAGGTGCTTTGGTACCATGAGGTGCAAGCATAGTCGTAGTACCCTTGAATGAGTGCTCCTGCTAGAGTCTTCAGGGTATTCTTGTTTACCAGAGAGGAGATCCGGTACAAGAATCGCGTTCGTTGGTTGACTTTTTTTATTACATTGGATGCCATTTTGTCACAGGAAAGATTAGCCTCTAGGATGGAACCCAGGTAGGTAATTTCATCTTTCCTTGTGATAATATTGTCACCCACTGTAACCGAGAAGCCGTCGGTCTTGCTGAGTTTGTTATTTGAACCGAAGAGAATGGACTCTGTTTTGCCCATGTGTAATGATAGTTTGTTGTCGGCGAGCCATATGCAGATTTTGCCTAGTTCCGAGCTGAGGGCTTTTTCAACCTGTAACTTGTTCTTGTCAGAGACCAGCAGGGCTGAGTCGTCCGCAAACAGGAACAAGTTGCAGTCACAAGCTGACGACATGTCATTTGCATAAATTAGGAATAGTAGCGGTCCTAGTATGCTTCCTTGTGGAACACCACAGCTCACTGTGAGGGGGGGGGATAGGGTACCGTTTACTTCCACCATCTGTTCTCTCCCCTCCAGGTAGGATTGTATCCAGCTCACTGATAAACTATCAAAACCAATTGCTTTTAGCTTGTCAATCAGAATGGTGTGATTGACAGTGTCGAAGGCCTTTTGTAGGTCCAGCATGACCATGCCGCAGTATTTGCCCGCGTCCACCTCTTGTTTGATGTGGTCGTTCAAGTAGAGAAGGCATGTGTCAGTGGAGTGGGATGTTCTGAAGCCAGATTGGAATTCGTAGATTAGATTTTTTTCCGCGAGGTACTTTTCGATCTGTTCGTATACTATTTTTTCCATGACTTTCGAGATGGATGTAAGGATAGAAACAGGGCGGTAGTTACCCGGGTCTAATTTGCTGCCCTTTTTGTGCAGGGGTGTTACTCTCGCAATTTTGAAGTCCTTGGGGACGTGTCCCTGTTTTATGGAGAGGTTTATTATGTGTGTGATGACTGGGGTGATGGCTGCTGCTGAGTCTCTGAGGAATTTGGAGGGGATGTTGTCATGGCCAGTGGCCTTGTTTGGTTGGAGGGCGCTCAGTTTTTTGAGTACCTCATCTGTAGTTACTATTTCCAGTTTGAAGTCGTCTTTGTGGACGCCTAGGTTCATGTAGTATGCTACTATGTGTTCTACCCCATACTGCCCTGAGTGGGAGGGTAGTTTGTTTACCAGTGTTGTGGCTATGTTTGTGAAGAAAGTGTTTAAGTAATTGGCTACATCCAGCTTGTCTGTGATGAGCGTGTTGTCCGTCTTTATGTTTATGTTTGAGAACCTGGTTTTGAGTTTTTTACTGCAGCCTAGTTGATTGTTGAGTAATTTCCAAAGTTCACGTGGTTTATTTTTGTTTTCCTCGGTTTTGTCATTGATGAAATTTTTTTTAGCAGTTTTGATCATGGAGTTTACGTCATTTCTTAGTCTGTTTCTTTCTAGTTTGAGTTCAGTCACGTGGTCTTGGAGTTCACTGCTCGTGCTTTTGGTAAGCTTTGACTGACTTTTACGAAACTCAGAGCATTTTTTGTCTCTGGCTTTCATAGCGGTCAGTATTTCAGTGTGCATCCATGGCTCAGCGCGATTTTTTACCCTGGTGGTTCTTAGGGGGGCCATTTTGTTTAGTATTGATGAAAATTTGGTTTTGAAGCCAAGCCAAGTTTCTTCAACCAGTGTACCATTGAGTTCATCTGACCAGTCCAGACTCTCCAGTTCAAGGTTAAAGGCCTCGCTAGAGTAGGTTTTGAGGTCTCTAGATGTGACTGTTTTGTGACAGCCAGCCTTTAGTTTTAGCTTTTTGCGGGTACAGAATATCATGTAATGATCACTTAACCTGCATGCTATAACCCCTTTACTGGAGATCTTGGACTTGTCAGAGGTCAGTATGAGGTCAATGGTAGTCTGAGTTGATTCACATATCCTTGTGGGTTGGGTGATTAGTTGGCTGAGGCCGTGCAGATCACAAAACCTATTGAAGGATTTGAAGACGGGTGAATTTTTTTGTTGCATATCCGTGTTCCAATCCCCAATAAGAATTTTTTCCGCATCCTCAGCTCCAGCTAAGCACACATCCAGAGTATCATAAAAGCCAGTTTGATCTGGCGGTCTGTATATTGTGCCGACTAGAACAGATTTTGCCCTTTCAAATAAAATTTCCACCCATACGGTTTCAATTGTCTCATGATGAAGGTCAGTACGGGTAATGAATTTGGTGTCCTTATGTATGTACATACAAACACCACCTCCATACTGGTTTCTGTCATTACGGACTATAGTATAGTTCTCTATTTCTATTTCAGGGTCTGTTACAGATGGATCAAGTTTAGTTTCAGTAAAGCATATTATGTCTACCTTACCGCTCATAAACAGGTTTCTTAATTCGTCCAGCTTATGCTTAATGCTGTTTACATTAAGGTGAAAGATGTGTAGTCCGTTTTTATTAGCTGTGTTATTGATGTCTTCGAGTTCCAGGTAATGGTCTTCTGGTGCTGCTGTGGGGGAGGGAGGGGGGGGGCTTTGTTGTTGTCTCCGTGAGGTCTGTGTGTTGGTGTGTGGGGAGGGGGAGTCCTTTGTCCTGTCTTTTCTGGCGGCAACCTTTTGTTCTCCTGGGCTGGTAAACATAGCCAGCCTGGCTAGGTTGGCTAGTTTATCAGGCGATTTGTCCGTGGGGTTGCCGGTTGGGGGGGCTTTGTTGACGTGGGTGGGAAGGGGGGAGGGGGGGGTCGGGACCCGCGCCGTGCTGGTACAACAAAGGACTCGGTCCAGAGTCCTTTGTTCCTGGATGTTTTCGCCGTTAGCTCCGCTGGCTAGCCGGCTATCGGGCGTAATGTGCATAATACAATAGTAATATATAATAGAATCCAATAGAACGACATTGTGCAATAAAACAAGTAAACAGAGTAGGGCATATCGGTATATGTACATGAGTTATTTACAGAGCATGATAGAATAGAATAGATCTTTATTTGTCATTGTTGGTACAACGAAAATTTGTTAGGAACATCACCACTGGCATACAACATAAGATATAGCATGTGCAAAATAATAATGTCAATAATAGTAATAAAGTATCAATGTCCCAATGTTCTCAATATATAACATACCATCATTGTCCCAAGTGCATTTAGTGCTAGTGCAAATAAATTAATAAATATAAATATTTCAGTCCAGTGAGTTGATGGAAGGGGGGGGGGGGGGGCGTTGACTTGCAAAGGATGAAATATTGTATAGTGCAGCAATGCAAGTCCGGTTCACAGTTATTGTTGTAATGTGGGAGTGGGAGTTATGTCACCGGGGGTGGGATGCGGGGGGGGGGGGGGGGCAAGTTGATGTTCGTCGTTGAGCATCCTGACAGCCCATGGGCAGAGGCTGTTGGTCAGTCTGCTGGTTCCGGACTGGATGGATCTGTACCTTCGACCAGAGGGCAGCAGTTGAAAGAGATGGTTTGCTGGGTGGTACTGGTCTAGTAAGATGTTATTTATACGCCCTAGGCAGCGGGAGGTAAAGACTGTGGAGATATCTGGGAGGCTAGCTCCAGTGATCCTCCTCGCAGCCTTGACCACTCTGTGGAGGGCCTCCTTCTCTGCCCTGGTGCAGCCAGTAAACCACACCAGTAGTCCGTACGTGAGTACACTCTCTACTGCGCAGTGGTAGAAGTTGGCCATCAGTCCCTGTGGGAGTTTATCCCATCTAAGCTTCCTAAGATAGAAAAGGCGCTGCTGTGCTTTGCCCACAGCAGAGGCAATGCTGACCCCCCAGGACAGGTCATCAGACATTGTCACGCCCAGAAACTTACATTTTGAAACCCTCTCCACCTCCTCATTCCCAATGAGGAGTGGAGAGTGGCTGAGGTCACCAGTCCTGCGGAAATCGATGATCATCTCCTTGGTCTTCGTGGGGTTGAGAGCAAGGTGAATGAAAGAAAACTTTATGAATGAATGAATGAATGAATGAAAACTTTATTTAACAGATTGCAGAATGGGTACAATACAGTACGGCTCAATACATACAATTGTTAAGGGGATGCAGACCTGAGAAAGACGTTTGTCTTGTTTCCATCAGGGTCCCCCATTTTCAATTCATATAGACATATATGACATACATGACATACAGATAGTCAGTACTGCTACATCTATACATTTATGACATACCAGATTTGCAAATACAGTACTGTTTGTGATACAGAAGGAGTCAATAAAAGGGAGTATATACATTTGACGTAGAAACTGTACATTGGAGGAGGTTGGGTGGGGGGGGTTGGGTACATTGGGATATTGACAACCATACTGGGTAATTTACATTGGAGGTGGTTGGGGGGGGGCGGGGGGCACACTGTATAAACAAGTAACACTGTACATTGAGGGGGGGGGGGAGGAGACACTGTACAAACAAACACAATTGTACATTGAACTATTGACAAAACCATACTAGGTAAATGACTGTACATTGGAGGGGGTTGGGTTAGGATATTTACAGGGGCCAGTGTTGAATTGCAGTCTCCCGTAGGTGTCCCTTGAGAGAGGTTTTGAAAGTGGGTAGTGATCCACATTCCTTTACAGCTTTGGGTAGGGCGTTCCACATTGATGTGGCATAATTGCGAAACGTGTTTAGTCCCTTATTTGAGCCGAATCTGGGTTTAACATGATTTGTGGAGCTCCCTCTGGTGTTGTGATCGTGGTATTCACTGACCTTTGGGAAGTATTTTGACATGTACATGGGTACCTTGGTCGTGTAGTGTATCTTGTAGACCAGGCCCATTGCAAGTTGTTGTACTCTGTCGTCTACTCTAAGCCATCCTAGGTTGTCAAAGTGGGCAGGGGTGAGGTGGGTTCTAGGAGTAAGGTCAAGCAGTAGTCTGACCAGTTTGTTTTGAGATGTTTGTAATTTTGTTTTTAGCGCCTTTGAGGTGCTTTGGTACCATGAGGTGCAAGCATAGTCGTAGTACCCCTGAATGAGTGCTCCTGCCAGAGTCTTCAGGGTGTTCTTGTTTACCAGAGAGGAGATCCGGTACAAGAATCGAGTTCGTTGGTTGACTTTTTTTATTACATTGGATGCCATTTTGTCACAGGAGAGATTAGCCTCTAGGATGGAACCCAGGTAGGTAATTTCATCTTTCCTTGTGACAATATTGTCACCCACTGTAACTGAGAAGCCGTCGGTCTTGCTGAGTTTGTTATTTGAACCGAAGAGAATGGACTCTGTTTTGCCCATGTGTAATGATAGTTTGTTATCCGCGAGCCATATGCAGATTCTGCCTAGTTCCGAGCTGAGGGTTTTTTCAACCTGTAACTTGTTCTTGTCAGAGACCAGCAGGGCTGAGTCGTCCGCAAACAGGAACAAGTTGCAGTCACAAGCTGACGACATGTCATTTGCATAAATTAGGAACAGTAGCGGTCCTAGTATGCTTCCTTGTGGAAGCATGGTTATGACCATCGCACCACTCCACTAGTTGCTCAACCTCCCTCCTGTATGAGGTCTCATCATTCCCTCTGATGAGGCCAAGCACTGTTGTGTCGTCTGCAAATTTTACTATGAGGTTAGATGGAGAGGAGGAACAACAGTCGTGTGTGAAAAGTGTGTAGAGAAGTGGGCTGAGTACACACCCCTGAGGGGCCCCGGTGCTAATGGCCAGGGTGGGGGATGTGTGCTTGCCAATCCTGACATGTTGTGTGCGATTTGTGAGAAAGTCCAAGATCCAGTTGCATAGTGTGGTGTTCAGTCCGAGTTTGTGCAGTTTACTGTGGAGCTTGTTGGGTAGAATGGTGTTGAAAGCTGAACTGAAGTCAACAAAAAGGAGTCTACCATATGTGTGCCTGTGCTCTAGATGTTCCAGCAGAGTGTGCAACACAATGGCAATAGCATCCTCTGTTGACCTGTTCTTCCTGTAGGCAAACTGGTTGTGGTCTAATGATGGCGGTATGGAGGCTTTTATATGTTTCATGACCAGTCTCTCAAAGCATTTTGCGACGATGGGGGTGAGTGCCACAGGTCTGTAGTCGTTCAGGCCTGTGACTTTAGGTTTCTTTGGAACCGGGACTATTGTGGCTGCTTTAAGACATGCGGGAACCCAGGATGAGCCCAGAGACAGGTTGAAGATGGTGGTGAGAACTGGGGCTAGTTCAGCCGCACAGTCCTTGAGCACCCGTCCCAGGACTCCATCAGGCCCCGCCGCCTTCCTTGTGTTGATGTTTTGTAGACTGAGTCTAACCTCATGAGTGCTCAGGACTATGGTGGAGCCATCAGAGGGGAGAGGGACATGCTAGGTCCTGTGGCAATACATTTCCTGTAAATTATTGTATGTTGTACACAATTTCTCCATGCAATGCTTGATTAATGAAACATTAAAGCTTTTGTCGTATTCGATTTAAAGAGAATAATCTTCAGGACGAGGAGATTGCATTAAGAGGTTTATTCAAAGGTAAGCATGAGGTAAGCATGAGTGTAACTCCATCCACGGCTGGCAGCCAACTGACTGTCAGGACCCCTTGTCAGGTATACATAATAGGAAGGTGCGCCTGGCGCGCCTGTCGTAAAATTATATATTCAAAGCATGAATATTACAGCTTTAGCTTTCTTTTGTGACATTGTGAGTTTTGACCAGAAGCAGTTGGAGTTGGTGATCTATAGCAGTAAACCCACGAAAGAGATATAAAAGAAAACTGTACAAACCTTTATTTTGAGGAAACGACACACATGCAACTCCCCAAAGAGTGGTTTACTAGAGATAAGTTGGAGTTCTGAAAATAGTTCTACTATTGAGTCACTGCATGTATATGTAACATGAGGGACACTAGGACCCAGGAGTTCTCTGGCCAGGTAGCCTATTGCTTAATGACATGTCATGAGTGCTGCTTTTGCTTCCGCGTTTTCCCTGATTGGCTGCGCCATGCCCCGCGGCAGGCGCGGCAACCGCAGAGCAGAGCGGCAGAGCGAGCGGAGCGGCAGAGCGCGAGCGGAATTAGGTAACCGCCGCAGGAATCCGCCATGATTTTCATTCGGCGCTTCAGCTCACCTGGCATAGCAGCGGTCCTGCGATCCTGCGGTTCGTTGTTGACGAGTTTGAATCCCATGATTTTTTTTTTTTTAACAGGATTTTTTTTTTAACGTGTATTCTTTCGCCGGTTAAGGTTAGGCATGGTTAAGGTTAAGGTTAGGCATTGTTTCGGAGTTGGTTAAGGTTAGAACGGTTAAGTTTAGGCGCTGTTAAGGAGCTGGTTAAGGTTAGAGTTTGTCAAAGAGAATGGCAATATTCTTTCTATGGTTAAGGTTAGGCATGGTTAAGGTTAAGGTTAGGCATTGTTTCGGAGTTGGTTAAGGTTAGAACGGTTAAGTTTAGGCGCTGTTAAGGAGCTGGTTAAGGTTAGAGTTTGTCTTAGAGACAGCCTATTTCCGCACTGCCGCTCTCCCGCGTTGCCGCGGTCACATGGTCAAATTGTCACATTCTTGCACTCATGACCTGTCATTAAGCAACACGCGGCCAGGTACTGCTCAGAGCCATCTAAAAGAGAGTTACGACACTTTCATTGAGTTTCATTGTTATCGTGGAATGCGGAAGTGAAGCGCCTCATGGGCCGTAAGCCGTTCCAAGCTCTGCGAGCCAATAGGGTCCAGCTGCATCCCCGGAGATGTTCTCTCACGGGCAACTTCCGCCAGCCACACTACATTTCTGCCGCTGACAGAACACGCGCTGATTGGCGGAAAGTACGGAAGTATCTCTAAGTACGTCTGACGTATCTCACGTATCTGACGTTTCTCTACGTTAGCGAACGTTAATTGAACGTCAAAAGCATATGCAGTTAGTTAGCTACAAAGATGGAGAAATGCAATTACAAGGTAAGCCTTATTATTACCTTGTATTCATAAGATAAGATAAATTCAGCAGCATGGGGAGGGGGGAGGGGAGGTACAGGTAGTAGAATACATAGAGGTACAGGTCACATAATTATAGTACAGAATGGGGAGGGGGGAGGGGAGGTACAGGTAGTAGAAGACATAGAGGTACAGGTCACATAATTATAGTACAGTGGAGAAGTAAAAATAGAATAAAAAGGCAGTGTAAACAATATACAATATTATTAACTCTGGACATGTGCATATGAGCAACAAGTTGTGTGTTGGGTCCACTTCAGATTTATGATAACCTTTTAAGAATGTGGAGATGTCCCTGCCCTTTCTCAACCTCAGTTTGATCTGTGGTGATGAGCGGCCAATTTCTTGTGTGCAACAGAAATATTACTTGTCCTATTATTGTCCCTTATTTGAAGAGATTAATGCACAAGAGCTGTACTGGCCTAACAGAAATTATGTTTGTGCTTTCTTCTAGATAACGCCTTCAACCATCATTTGGCCATGGGACTGGTTCTCGGCAATGGAAATAAAAAATGTTTTACAAATAGCTAAAAACACTGTCAACTGATTTCTTCTGCAGTTTATTATTGCATTTACATGTTGAAATAACCATCGCTTAGATCAATAACACTTGTGTTACCTAAAAGCTGTAAATAGTTATGTAATGCCATTAGATTTGAAACGCATTTTAGCATTACAACCCAATAACTGAACTATGTTTGTATTTGTTACACCTTATCCTCAGTATTTTGAGACACTGGGTAACACCATTAACCTCTCATCTAGGGACATCTATGGATCTCAGGTATGGACAAATCCATTATTGGAATACAGGTAGGTACAGAGCAAACGCTGTCTGATTGATGGGACTCCCTGGAAGAAGAGATCTTCAGTCTCCTCCCCATCATATGTATATAATCTCTGTTAGGATCTATGAATGAATGAAAACTTTATTTAACAGATTGCAGAATGGGTACAATACAGTACGGCTCAATACATACAATTGTTAAGGGGATGCAGACCTGAGAAAGACGTTAGTCTTGTTTCCATCAGGGTCCCCCATATGGGTAACAGTACTGTATATTTGCATATCGTATGTCACAAATGTAACAGTATACCTGTATGTCATGTATGTCCCTATGCCATAAATGTCATGATGTCATGTATGTTGTGTATGTCATATATGTCATTATGAATTGAAAATGGGGGACCCTGATGTAAACAAGACGAACGTCTTTCTCTGGTCTGCATCCCCTTAACAATTGTGTGTATTGAGCCGTACTGTATTGTACCCATTCTGCAATCTGTTAAATAAAGTTTTCATTCATTCATTCATGTCATATATGTTATGATGAATTGAAAATGGGGGGCCCTGATGTAAACAAGACGAAAGTCTTTCTCTGGTCTGCATCCCCTTAACAATTGTGTGTATTGAGCTGTACTGTATTCCTATATGCGGTGTAGTAATATACAATGTACAGGTGGTTAAACTGGGTATAAAATATATAAATTAGTACTACTGAATAATAGGGCTGTCCCCGACTAAGGATTTGGATAGTTGACTATGATTGGCCAAAATTTGCAGTTAGTCGACTATTAGTCGACTATAAAAAAAAAAAAAAATATATATATATATATATATATATATATATATATATATATATATATATATTATCATTCCATTTGGGCTGTGGGGGGTTAAGCACCCCCCACAGCCCAAATGGAATGATAAAAAATATGTCTGAAGGAGTCGACTGAAGGCTTCTTGTCCTCTGCAAAAGCATGCAATTGGTCCACTGATGGATACATCTTGATATTTGTCTAGTCTAGTGTGTTCATTAGATGGGTGAAATCCTCTTTCAGTGCCTCTGTGCCTGTTTTCTTAGACAGTTAGCCTCTGGTATGCGTGCCATTCGCGTTAGCCACGCTTCTAGGTCTCTTTTCTTTTGGAAAGAATGATAAAAAAAATATATATATTTTTTTTTATAATATATTTTTATTTTTTTGTATTCGACTAAGAGGTTGGCAGTCGACTACGGCTCCTTTCGACCGATTAGTCGACTATTCGACTAATAGGGGTCAGCCCTACTGAATAATAGTTCAGATGTATGTACAGAGTTGTAGTATTAGTATGTACAGTGGCCCCCAGCACCTAACCCAATCCATGTGTCTACATTTCTATGGTTGACATTTATGCACATATCCTTAAAAAGAAAATAACATAAAAAAAAGCTACAAGGTGGAATGTTATTGTCTGAAATTATTTTCACAAATGATTTAATTCATATTAAATATGTTATATATCGACTTACCATTTATGTAGGAGTGGTGGTGAGGCTGGTAGAGCGATGGAGAAGCTGGTGGGGTGATGGAGAAGCTGGTGGGGCGATGGAGAAGCTGGTGGGGTGATGGAGAAGCTGGTGGGGTGATGGAGAAGCTGGTGGGGTGATGGAGAAGCTGGTGGGGCGATGGAGAGCCACGGCAACGATCAAGGTGCTTGTTGTAGGCCTAGATGTTGCTTGGCTTTGCTGGTCCTTTTTTGCCCTTTGTCAGGCTTTTACTTCCAAGATGCCCATCGTCGGACAGCACTGTTTTTCTTTCAGCCCAGATGTGCTTTGCTGCGATTCTCAAACTCAGCCTGATGTATCTGTTGGTTATTTTTTTTGTACATCATGGCATGAGGGAAGCCTGCTGTCTAACAGCCTAGCCTCTCTCTCCAGCAAATCCATGAACAAAGGCCTCTTGTGACGGCCGACAAAGTGCACCTGGCTTGAATTCTTTCAGCTTCCGTAAAATACTGTGCTCTCCTTCAGGACTCATCATTGTGCTTAATTGCATTTTGGCATTCATCACAAATGTTGGAATATCTCATTACTTTATTCACAATGTAGCCCGTAAGATGGTAGAGAGCACAGGTCTCAGTTTTTGTGGGGTCAGGTGCAGGGCTGCGCTCCATCAGCTCCTCCATTCTGAGACCAGGGCTGGGACATGTGCCCTAGCCCCCCACCCAGCCCTGTGCTCCTACAGTAGCTCCCACCCAGCCCTGTGCTCCTAGCCCCCCACCCAGTCCTGTGCTCGTCCTGAGGCAGGAGCTCTGGCCAGGGCAGACCCTAGCCCCCCACCCAGCCCTGTGCCCTAGCCCCCCACCCAGCCCTGAGGCAGGAGCTCTGGCCAGGGAAGACCGACAGCAGGCCGAAAAACAAAGCCTCCTCCTGTACCCCCGCATGGTGGCTCTCTCCCCAGCTGCAGAAGAGGAGTGTCCCCCGGGTTTTTTTTTTTTTTCCCCGCTTAACAGTTATTTGGGAGACAACATTCTCATTTATGCTGCCGTTATGTTTATGTTTTTTGATGGAGAGCCTGTAGTATTAAATAAGGTGGAACGTTATTGTCTGAAATTATTTTCACCAATGATTTAATTCATATTAAATATGTTATATATCGACTTACCATTTATGGAACTTAATTTGTTCCTCAATATCTGAAATGATGACATGGCATTGTCAGTGTTACAGCGAGGGTGTGTAGGCTAGTCATTGAAATATTAAATAAATTATAACTTCACGTTATTCATACCAAAGTTCATTTGGGCACAATATGTGGTCATTGGCCACTGCATGAACATGTGCTGGAGGTTTTGTGGTGGTTCTCACAACGGGACCCTTCCTCTTGGGCTTAGGGCGATGCACAAATATGGTTGTAGTCATGTACATATTACAGTAAACACATTGAACCTGTTGTGGAATATTTTAAATGAGCCTAACAGTGAAACTGTAGAAATTCAGAGGAGTCAAATTGTATCAAAAATAGAACATTGTTTATTATCTGTTTCTATTGCCATGAATGAATGAATGAATGAAAACTTTATTTAACAGATTGCAGAATGGGTACAATACAGTACGGCTCAATACATACAATTGTTAAGGGGATGCAGACCTGAGAAAGACGTTTGTCTTGTTTCCATCAGGGTCCCCCATTTTCAATTCATATAGACATATATGACATACATGACATACAGATAGTCAGTACTGCTACATCTATACATTTATGACATACCAGATTTGCAAATACAGTACTGTTTGTGATTAGGGTGACCAGATGCAAAAAGTCCAAAAGTGGGACAACAGTAAGATGTTGGTGGGACAAAGTGGGACAACAGTAAGATTTTGGTGGGACAAAGTGGGACAGATAGATAATGTACATTTTTGTATTAGAATAACTGCCATGGTCTTCACTGAATAGATTTAAATCAAAGGTTAAAGGTTAAATCAAAATAAATACAAATTAAATACCACCTAACATCTGTTTTAAATATTCAAACGTCATCACTTGACAGGAATGTCTTGTGTTTGATATTCCCTGTTAACACAGAACTAGGGAAAACAGTGTAGTATAATACAAAAATAATAATACAAATAAATTGTGTTTCTATATTAGAATAACTGCCATGGTCTTCACCGAATAGATTTAAATCAAAGGTTAAAGGTTACCACAGTCGGCTGACCTGTATGAATGGGAGTGTTGTACTGTGTGATAGACACTTGTTATCTCAGCTGCAGTGACCTTGTCCGTCTGGCTATCATTGTTTGGTTTAAAAAGAAACGTATCCATAGATCTGGATGTTTCTTTTTGGTGAGCCACTTTCAAGTGAGACTCACGTCCACTGTGGCGCTTCAAGTCGTATTCTCCTCCATGCGCAATTGAAAACGAACTATGACACAAAACACAGAAAGCCTGCTGCGGATTTCCTGCCATCTGCCTCACCCAGTCATGTGTCGTTTGCCAGTCTTGGTTGTAACTGCAGGTCCGTTTCTTTTTACTGCTTTCCATCTTGAACTAGTTTGCTTGTAATGTTGTTGTGTTTTTTTGACCAATCAGATTTGCGATATGAGGTAGCGTCTCGACTCAGTCTCAGTCACGTCACAAGCAGGCAAGCAGCGCGCTAAAGTACTATAACCAATCAGAGCAATGTGTGTGGACAAGAGGCGGGTTGCTACGTTTACAGTCTGTAGGGAGGGGCTTTTAGACGCATGTTTTTTTTGGCTTCGAAAAGAGGGACATCCTCTCAATATGAGGGACGTGGGACATTTGGTCAAATGGTGGGACAGTACAACCAAAAGGGGGACACCTGGTCACCCTATTTGTGATACAGAAGGAGTCAAGAAAAGGGAGTATATACATTTGACGTAGGAACTGTACATTGGAGGAGGTTGGGTGGGGGGGGTTGGGTACATTGGGATATTGACAACCATACTGGGTAATTTACATTGGAGGTGGTTGGGGGGGGGGGGGGGGCCGGGGGGCACACTGTATAAACAAGTAACACTGTACATTGAGGGGGGGGGGGGGAGGAGACACTGTACAAACAAACACAATTGTACATTGAACTATTGACAAAACCATACTAGGTAAATGACTGTACATTGGAGGGGGTTGGGTTAGGATATTTACAGGGGCCAGTGTTGAATTGCAGTCTCCCGTAGGTGTCCCTTGAGAGAGGTTTTGAAAGTGGGTAGTGATCCACATTCCTTTACAGCTTTGGGTAGGGCGTTCCACATTGATGTGGCATAATTGCGAAACGTGTTTAGTCCCTTATTTGAGCCGAATCTGGGTTTAACATGATTTGTGGAGCTCCCTCTGGTGTTGTGATCGTGGTATTCACTGACCTTTGGGAAGTATTTTGACATGTACATGGGTACCTTGGTCGTGTAGTGTATCTTGTAGACCAGGCCCATTGCAAGTTGTTGTACTCTGTCGTCTACTCTAAGCCATCCTAGGTTGTCAAAGTGGGCAGGGGTGAGGTGGGTTCTAGGAGTAAGGTCAAGCAGTAGTCTGACCAGTTTGTTTTGAGATGTTTGTAATTTTGTTTTTAGCGCCTTTGAGGTGCTTTGGTACCATGAGGTGCAAGCATAGTCGTAGTACCCCTGAATGAGTGCTCCTGCCAGAGTCTTCAGGGTGTTCTTGTTTACCAGAGAGGAGATCCGGTACAAGAATCGAGTTCGTTGGTTGACTTTTTTTATTACATTGGATGCCATTTTGTCACAGGAGAGATTAGCCTCTAGGATGGAACCCAGGTAGGTAATTTCATCTTTCCTTGTGACAATATTGTCACCCACTGTAACTGAGAAGCCGTCGGTCTTGCTGAGTTTGTTATTTGAACCGAAGAGAATGGACTCTGTTTTGCCCATGTGTAATGATAGTTTGTTATCAGCGAGCCATATGCAGATTCTGCCTAGTTCCGAGCTGAGGGTTTTTTCAACCTGTAACTTGTTCTTGTCAGAGACCAGCAGGGCTGAGTCGTCCGCAAACAGGAACAAGTTGCAGTCACAAGCTGACGACATGTCATTTGCATAAATTAGGAACAGTAGCGGTCCTAGTATGCTTCCTTGTGGAACACCACAGCTCACTGTGAGGGGGGGGGATAGGGTACCGTTTACCTCCACCATCTGTTCCCTCCCCTCAAGGTAGGATTGCATCCAGCTCACTGATAGACTATCAAAACCAATTGCTTTTAGCTTGTCAATCAGAATGGAGTGATTGACCGTGTCAAAGGCCTTTTGTAGGTCCAGCATGACCATGCCGCAGTATTTGCCTGCGTCCACCTCTTGTTTGATGTGGTCATTCAAATAGAGAAGGCATGTGTCAGTGGAGTGGGATGTTCTGAAGCCAGATTGGAATTCGTAGATTAGATTTTTTTCCGCTAGGTACTTTTCGACCTGTTCGTAGACTATTTTTTCCATGACTTTCGAGATGGAGGTGAGAATAGAAACAGGGCGGTAGTTGCCTGGGTCTAATTTGCTGCCCTTTTTGTGCAGAGGGGTCACCCTCGCAATTTTGAAGTCCTTGGGGACGTGTCCCTGTTTTATGGAGAGGTTTATTATGTGTGTGATGATTGGTGTGATGGCGGCTGCTGAGTCTCTGAGGAATTTGGAGGGGATGTTGTCATGGCCAGTGGCCTTGTTAGGTTGGAGGGCGCTCAGTTTATTGAGTACCTCATCTGTTGTTACCATTTCCAGCTTGAAATCGTCCTTGCGGACCCCTAGGTTTTTGTAGTAAGCTACTATGTGTTCTACCCCATAAAGCCCTGAGTGGGAGGGTAGTTTGTTTACCAGTGTTGTGGCTATGTTTGTGAAGAAAATGTTTAAGTAATTGGCTACATCCAGCTTGTCTGTGATGAGCGTGTTGTCCGTTTTTATGTTTATGTTTGAGAATCTGGTTTTAAGTTTTTTTACTGCATCCTAGTTGATTATTGAGTAATTTCCAAAGTTCACGTGGTTTGTTTTTGTTTTCCTCAGTTTTGTCATTGATGAAATTCTTTTTTGCAGTTTTGATCATGGAGTTTACGTCGTTTCTTAGTCTGTTTCTTTCTAGTTTGAGTTCAGTCACGTGGGCTTGGAGTTCACTGCTCGTGCTTTTAGTAAGCTTTGACTGACTTTTACGAAACTCAGAGCATTTTTTGTCTCTGGTTTTCATAGCGGCCAGTATTTCGGAGTGCATCCATGGCTCAGCGCGATTTTTTACCCTGGTGGTTCTTAGGGGGGCCATGTCGTTTAGTATTGCTGAGAATTTGGTTTTGAAACCAAGCCATGTTTCGTCAACCAGTGTACCATTGAGTTCATCTGACCAGGGCCCCGTTCCATGTACGTGGTTCAACTAAGTCGATCAACATGTCCATTATCCAGCTTCAGTTAACCCGATGTTCGAAGCCGGGATTTTCCTGTTTCACAAACCTGGATTCAGTCTCGTTAACTCAAGCCAGACTTGAGAGTCAGGCTAGATGCGCGCTCCCGTTTTAGGTGGAAAGCCAGCACGTATCGATGGCAGAGACCCTGATTCTCAACGGCATTGATTGATTAATTGATTTAAGACTTTATTGACAGATTGCAATAGGCTCAATCGCCTCGCCGACAAGTTAAATGCGTTATCTATAGGCTAATTCTAAGTCCATCATTACCTCAATCAATCAGATTATATTTCTTTAAACTTGCCTGCTGGATTGAATAATCAAATGAGATCTTGCTAGCGAAAATAACTAGTTAACTGTTATACAGAATTACGAGACGGCTTTCTTGCCCATTGATTGATGTATAGTCAATCTTTTACTTATCTACTCTGTGGTGTAACGGGTTGTTCTTTTGACTTCCACACGGATGACCCGGGTTCAAGACCGGGGTCCTTCTTTTTGCAATATAGGAATAATTCAATTTGGTGCACGTTGAGAGCTATATAAAGAATGACATCCTCAATGCATGTAGATTTATAATATTTTAACTTAAAACCAGGCTACTTTGGCGTATAATCATTAATATTATATTCAAAAAAATCATATTGGAAACTCCGGGATTAGAACCGGGGTCGCAAGATTGGGAGTCTTGAGCACTACCGCTGGGCCACTGTGCCAGATGGGATAAATTCATTGTTTATACATTAATGAACGAGAGACCCGTGTTTAGAATATTCCTTATTTTGAATGACGTTTTATTCCTTTATCCTCATTCATTCATGTGACGTCAACGGCTCATTCAATTTCTCAAATCCGTCAAACAGCGCATCTCATCAGACATCTTAATCCCAGTTACAATTAAAATAACCACATTGTTGTGTACATCGCACGAGCGAGCGCCACCGTCGCCACGGTATATATAACGTGCATTATTTAGGACAAAGTGAATTTAATATCAGCATTTTGGGTCTATTTTACATTTCAAAAGCCCCCTCTGGAAGAATGGAGCACAAAAACGTAATTCAGAATGGTATAATGCAGATCGTAGACTGTGGGAATAGTTTCAGGAAACGGGCTGTCACTTCTTTGCGGGGGCGTGGCGATAGTTCAGGCTAACTTGAACTTGAACTCTGCTTTCGACCAGGCTCAAACTTTTGGATATGTTGTCATGGTGATTTGGAAAATCCAGGTACATGAAATCGGAAAGTCAGGCTAACCGAGTTAGCCGGATAACTTTATCCGGCTAACTCGGTTATCCCGGTACATGGAACGGGGCCCAGTCCAGACTCTCCAGTTCAAGGTTGAAGGCCTCGCTAGAGTAGGTTTTGAGGTCTCTAGATGTGACTGTTTTGTGGCAGCCAGCCTTTTGTTTTAGTTTTTTTCCATAGAAAGAGTATGCACCGTTTACAATCAGACGCACGAAAGCGTCTGACCAGAAAGTGAAAAAGAGCTCTGGTCATACTTACAATAAATACATAGTTTGACATGACGTCAAAAGATGACAAATTAATAACAGATAATGACAATAAAAGGTAAACAAAGATGAGATTAGGGGTTTTGTCGTATCTGTCACAAGATTGATATGAAGACAACAAGAAAAAGAACATGTGATTTACTTGGACACACATGTCACATCTAAGTCAAGCTGAATTTCCTGAATTTCCCCAATGGGATTAATAAAGTATCTATCTAAGCTGACCTGACCTTTAAGTTGTTGTCTGAGCTGTATACTAGTTAAACTATATGAACTAGTCAACCATTTTCTTCTCCTGTCTGTGTCTTTTGGGAAGCCATACATCCGGATCCCTTTCTCGGACCGATCAGTGCATCCAAATGCTGCACAGCCAACCATGGTAAGACGTCGATCTATAAAAGTTAGATGTTATGATTAAGCAAGCAAAATATTTATACTAAAATACCAAGTTTCCCACAGCAGAAACTGGTGGGTGAACTCTAAACCCTCTAATATATTCAAATCGAGTTTTATTGTCGCATACACAATCATACACCTCTTGAAGCAGGATGCTTGCATGCTGTGGAATGGAAATGTTAGAGATGGATAAGAGATACAAGATGTGTGTTGTAGAGTGCATGTGCAACTCCATAACTCTCTATCTCCCTGTTTTGTTTTCTAGGATAAACAACCACTATAATGACGTGCGTGTGTCCAGTCTGAGGTTTCTGAGCAGCAGTCGTGAGAGTAAGGCCCGAATATAGCACTACCAACAACAGGAGTGGATTGATTGATTGATTGAAAACTTTATTAACAGATTGCAGAATGGGTACAATACAGTACAGCTCAATACACACAATTGTTAAGGGGATGCAGACCAGAGAAAGACTTTTGTCTTGTTTACATCAGGGTCCCCCATTTTCAATTCATCAGGACATATATGACACAGATATACAGTACTGCTACATCTATACATTTATGACAACAACATTGTGATACAAAAAGAGTCCAGAAAAGAGTATATACATTTGACGTAAAAACTGTACATTGGGGGAGGTTGGGTAGGTGGGGGGCTGTACATTGGAGGTGGTTCGGTGGGTGGGGTGGGGGGGCGGTTGGGCAGGAGGGGTGGGGGGGGAACACTGTACAACTGTACAAGCAAAACTGTACATTGGAATATTTACAACCATACTTGGTCATTTACTGTACATTGGAGGGGGTTGGGTTAGGACATTTACATGGGCCAGTTTTGAATTGCAGTCTCCCGTAGGTGTTCTTTGAGAGTGTTTTTGAAAGTGGGTAGTGATTCACATTCCTTTACAGCTTTGGGTAGGGCGTTCCACATTGATGTGGCATAATTGCAAAACGTGTTTAGTCCCTTGTGTGAGCCGAATCTGGGTTTAACATGATTTGTGGAGCTCCCTCTGGTGTTGTGATCGTGGTATTCACTGACCTTTGGGAAGTATTTTGACATGTACATGGGTACCTTGGTCGTGTAGTGTATCTTGTAGACCAGGCCCATTGCAAGTTGCTGTACTCTGTCGTCTACTCCAAGTCATCCTAGGTTGTCAAAGTGGGCAGGGGTGAGGTGGGTTCTAGGAGTAAGGTCAAGCAGTAGTCTGACCAGTTTTTTTGAGATGTTTGTAATTTTGTTTTTAGCGCCTTTGAGGTGGTTTGGTACCATGAGGTGCAAGCAGTCGTAGTACCCTTGTATGAGTGCTCCTGCCAGAGTCATCAGGGTGTTCTTGTTTACCAGAGAGGAGATCCGGTACAAGAATAGAGTTCGTTGGTTGACTTTTTTTTATTACATTGGATGCCATTTTGTCACAGGAAAGATTAGCCTCTAGGATGGAGCCCAGGTAGGTAATTTCATCTTTCCTTTTGACAATATTGTCACCCACTGTAACTGAGAAGCCGTCGGTCTTGCTGAGTTTGTTATTTGAACCGAAGAGAATGGACTCTGTTTTGCCCATGTGTAATGATAGTTTGTTATCAGCGAGCCATATGCAGATTTTGCCTAGTTCCGAGCTGAGGTTTTTTTCAACCTTTAACTTGTTCTTGTCAGAGACCAGCAGGGCTGAGTCGTCTGCGAACAAGAACAAGTTGCAGTCACAAGCTGACGACATGTCATTTGCATAAATTAGGAACAGTAGCGGTCCTAGTATGCTTCCTTGTGGAAGACTGGACCCTCTACCTGGACATATTATAGGCCTATAATAATAATAAAAAAGAAAGTGTGGAATGCAATTGTTTGCCTTGTATATTTTGTACTGTTGACCAAACTTCTTTCTTGGCTTAATTGAGTAGTTTCTGGCATGATTGATATATAGATTTAGATTAGATCAACCTTATTGTCATTTGCACAGACTACAAGTACTGAGACAACGAAATGCAGTTTAGCATCAAATCAAAGTGCAAAAGAAGCAGTAAAGTGCAGTGTAATTTAACTTACATATTATGTATAATATATAAATACAATAAACAGTAAAGGTAGGTATGAATGTGCTAAGATATACAGTATGAACATTAACAGAATGAACAGTATGAAAAGAGTGGTATGAATATGCTAAGATATATACAGTGTGAACACTAGTAACAGTATGAAATGTAGCGTTTAAGTTAGTCATGGATGTATTAGAGCTCTTATAATACATCGATGGTTACAGTATGAAATGTAAATGCTAAATGCAAAGTAATAACAGCTTGAGGTATGATATTCACTGCATTTCCATATTCACTTTGTGCATGTGTGAATGTCTTAACATAAGATAACATTAGGATGTGTATTTATGACCATAGAAGCACAAGAAAAATATTAATACATACCGTGAATGTTACAGTATGTAACGTTAGCCTATGCATTAATATTTTTCGTAACTTATCCTAGGTTATGGGAACAGACAACAGAAAAACTGATTAATGCTGTCTCTGCCACCCCCCAGAAATGCTATTATATATATATTGAATATAAAGTGTTGTCAACATAACTGTAATGTGGGCTGATTAATAAAAGAATGCTTGAGTGTTTAACTGCCGTTAAATGGCTAATGTAAAGTAAAACAATAGTCAGCTAGCATATAGTAACGTTCGATATTGCCGCCATCGCCTAGTGATATAAAGTAATATAATATAAATAAATATAAAGTAGCAGACCTAGGGCGGCTACGTGGCGTAGTGGGCAAGGCGCTCGCCACGAATGCGGAGACGCTGGGCTCGCCTGTTCGAGCCCAGCGCTCCACATTGCTTTCAGTTTAGCTGGTCGTTCATACTAATACACATTGGCCGTATTAGGGGGTGGGAAACTGATGGGTGGGGATCGGGCGTTGTGGACAGCGACTCCTACAGGTCGGTTGGTGCGCCTGCGCAGTAGAATCAGGAAGTGTCGGGGGCAGCGTGAGCCTCCCACGCGTTACTCCTCGCCACTGAGAGATCGAGCTGCGCAGGTGAAAAGATGCGACTGCTGTTACCTCAAGTACCGGAGGGGACTTGTGCTATGTATGACTTAGTCCACATTGCAGCCGGCTTGTGGGAGGCAAGAAACAGCGTTCGTGACAGGGGAGGGTTGAATTGGATGATAAGAAATTGGGATGGGAGAAAAATATAGAAAATGGGAGAAAAAGTGGATTAAAAAAAAAAAAAAATAGAATAATATTCTATAGGCTTGCCGTGGTAGTCAGTGATACTGGTGTGTTGTTTTGGAACTAAGCGAGCTACATGAACCACGTGATCGCGTGGCGGCGAGATCACAGTGTCGCAACTCTTATTATATGGCTCTGGTACTGCTAGCCTTGAAAGGGAAAGTCCTGTGAGACTTTGACCAAGCTCACGTTTGTTCTCGTCAGCTGGGATTGACACTTCTGGTGATTACAGCAGCAGCGGAGGTCGTGCTGCCCCACTGGTTTTTACGGTATGAGCAGCAGGCTAAACACTATTGATAGATCTGTTCCACCATTGCCGAATTCCATTTAATGTCCTCCATCTTTTGTGTAGACGTGTGTTGTATGTGGCCAACCATCCTTGTGTCTGGGAGCACAGTTGCTGGCTGGCAATCGGGAGCTTGAGGTGGGCGTGACATTTTAATTTATGTGTTTGTGTGACAACGTGTATGCTATGATATGATATATTATGATGCTATAATATACCAATTGTTTGTATTTTCAGGCTGTACCGACACGGCGTGTAGGGCAGCCACTGTTTTTCCTCTTTTTAATTTCTCTGTACGTCCTAATTTCCTTTTAGAGTGGGTAGTTTCCATTTGTACCTCTGTGCCATCTGACCGCTTTATTTTATTGTTTATTCTATCGAGCAGTGCAGTGATGTTTCTTATTTATTAGAAGTGCTGTGTGTGTGCTCTATACAGTGCTTATTTGGTGTGCAATATTCTTTTTAATTACTAGTAGTGGTCTAGATTGGTCCAGTTGTGTATGATCCCTTTTTAGTGTTTTTATTTAATAAAGTGTCAGATCTTGGGTATACAAAAACCTCTGCTGTACGCCTTTTCTTTTATTGGAAACCCTGTGTGGGCTAGGAACTCATTAAAATCTAAATGTGTAGCAATGAATGAGGGTCTCTCCCCTCAACAGAGAGTGGTGCAGTTTCTCTATTGAACCATTAAGGTTACATATAGCAGTAGCTATTTTAGATTGCAGGAATGGACTCGTTCTAAAGTGCTCTGCAATTTATTTAAATGTATCTAAATCCAATTCGATTATTTATTAATACAAATCTATTCAACCGCTCTGGATTGTGTAGGCTGAGTCAATACTAGATCACAATGTCAGGTCATCGTTATCACCATTCAGAGCACAAGGCCTTACCATATAATTCATTGTATGAGGTACTTGTTTCGACAATCCAGTTTTAACATCAAATCTGTCTTGAAAACCATGTCAAAATATTCAACGTCAGGCAGGGAGATACATCTAGCCAATCAAAACATAATGAAGCTAAATAACTAATAGTAAATGTACTCTGGTTAGATTCCAAACTTATTTTTGTTGTAATGTACTTGTGCTGTATAATGACAATACATTTGAATCTAATCTAATTTTGATCAGTCGCAAATTGCGTTCACGCTACCTGTTGAATCAGTTTGCACAGTCCTTGCATGCCCCATAAGGAGCTGGCGAGGCATTTCTGTATGCAACTACAGGTGTACGAGAACGCGCTTTCAGTAAGAATGAGTGGCATTCTTCATTCAGGGGAGCACAGCTGAGAACACTTACGGCCATTTACGAACACCTTTTCCGGAGATCCTTCGTACGTTTGGTCTTACGGAGATAGTTACGTACACTTTCGATCATGAGGTCCATTGAGTTTTACTAATGATGCATTACTAAATACTAATGTGTGTACACTGCAAGTGCTTTTATTGATAGAAGTATCACATGTTTTAGCCTAGGCTACTGTAGATGCCTAGCTAAGGAGCTAGCTAACTAAACAGTTACCTTGCTTAGTTGATTCTATGCTAACACGTTCTCAATTTGGAAATAAAGCAGAAGTTTAAAAATCCTTCCCTAAGGGATAATTAGCACAAAATATACCCATAGGACTTTAAAGTTCAGTGTGAATTGGTTATAGCACCCCTCCGCCACTGACCACGCCCCCAAAAATGTCCCCTCCACCACTGACAACAAAGTTACGCCCATGGTCAACAGACTAAAGCAGCTGCGGGAACCACATTATTTTGCATACAAATTATGCTGAGCAGAATGTAATATCATAACTGTCTTTTCACAATTTTCATTAGGTACGGTTTTGAGGTGTGTGTTCAACAGAATGTAGTATCAAAACACGTTCACAAAAGGTATGGGTTACTGAATGCTGAACTGCACTGTTATAATCACTAAGCCAGGGGTTCTCAAACTTTTTTATACCACAACCCCATTTGATTTAGGAATTTTTTTGGCGACCCCACACTTAATGTATCTCGTAATTTCAACGTGGAAATAAGGAATATCAAAATAAAAGCACGATAAGCTTGTCACACGAAAGACAAATTACCCCAAAATCTCAGCTGATTAACCTGGAGCGTCACTAACCGAGTTTCGTAATCCAGCTCATTATCAGCACATTCTCTGCCAATGGGTTGTTTTTGTCTGCAAGGATAATCTGCGCTTCTTCTCAGAGTTAAAAAAGGCTATTTAATACTCTGCCTCGAGATAGGATACATGCGCAGGATGTAGTGTCTCGGCCTCCGTTGATCGAGCGAGACTTGGCAAATACACACATCCTGCGCATGTATAATCGCAAATACACATACATATTTATTTGCCAAGGTATGGCGAGTGCCATACCTTGCCATACCAAAACAACACCCCTGCTTAAGAGTGGCAGTAAACTTAAAAGGGGGGTTAGCATCGTCCTATGATTACAGAATGCCAAGGAGAGAAAGAAAACTGAAGAACATTAAAAAGCAGCTGAAAAATGCTGAGGCAGCTTCTCCTTGAAAGATTGGGTCCAAAGCAACAACAGTCAGGGAGGAGATAAGGATAAAGGTATGGATTTGTAAATCCTCACTGTTGGCTATGTACTAGCTTGTCTCGCAGAGCCATAGTTTGGATTATCACTGAGAATCCGGTGCTAACATGGTCAGGAATACTCATTTTGGACAGAAAATGTCTTAAAGGAACACTCCAACATTTTGGGAAATTAGCTTATTTAACATCTTCCCTGGAGTTAGACAAGAAGATACATACCGTTTTTGTCTATCTGCATGCATTAGGCTTAGGGAACGCCTGGACCGTTAGCCTAGCTTAGCTTCATCACTGAAAGTGGGTCATACATTTACCCGAGTTCCCAACAATAATGTATTTTTTTTTTCATGCTCTGTCATTTATCAATTGTGGTGAAGTGAGTGACGTCCAGCAGGATCCACCAGAAGTCTCCCAGACACACAAGTCTCCTAGACACACAAGTCTCCCAGTCACACAAGTCTCCCAAACACACAAGTCTCCCAGTCACACAAGTCTCCCAGTCACACGAGTCACACAAGTCTCCTAGTCACACGAGTCTCCAGTCACAGGAGTCTCCTAGTCACACAAGTCTCCAGTCACACGAGTCTCCCAGTCACACAAGTCTCTCAGTCACACGAGTCTCCCAGTCACACAAGTCTCCCAGTCACACAAGTCTGACAACCCAAAATGTTGGAGTGTTCCTTAAACATTTAAATTTACCAACCAATTGCTAGGTGCCCCTGCCCTTCAAACAGCCTGAGTCCACCACTGCGTGAATGCGAGTGTGAAAAGTGTATTGATACATTTCCCCACAGACTACTGTAGTACATTTGATTGCTTAGGCCAACATTTATGAGACACTTTATAAACAACACAGTGGCTAGTGACTATTTGTTTTTGATCAAGGTCTTTTTATTGTACATTTTCACATTATACAAAACAGTAGGCTACATTGTATCAACCCAACGGCCCACCTAACAGATCTATACTACTCTATTAAAGTAAGTAATTTTACACAATTGCTGAGCACACACATACAGTACAGAAATAAACATTATGGGGTTACATTCTCTGCTTTAATTTTGTCAAGGTTGCCAAATTGCATAAAATCTCAAAACTGACCCTTAGAGTGCATCTTCTGTAGCTTTGATACATTGCACAATCTCTTTAATCCAGTGGGATTAAATCAAGCGTATTGCTCTATTTGATTATACTTTGTCTCAGGGACCCTCCATCCGAGAAGATCTTTGTTGTTGGATGTGATTTAGTCCAGATATTAGCTTCTATAGCTGAGATAACAGTAGTAAGTGAAACCTATGATCAGGATAATCAGTATATATATACTGTATTCTCTCATTGGACTATTGGCCCCATTTTTCTGGGGACCCTCTGGAACTACGGGAAGGACTCGTGGTTTAAGAACCACTGGCTTAATACAGGACAGCTGCTCCAAATCCTCGGAGTCTGGCTCTGGTGATAGTTACCTCATAATCATCCTGTGCCCCGCAGTGGCATGGAGCGACATAACACAAAGTACATGGGGATCCTATTGCGTATAATACTTAGGATAGGTACATGGGGATCCTATTAAGTATACTGCTTAGGATAAGTACATGGGGTTACTATTATGTGAACTGCAAACTGTGTTTTGGGACCTGTTCTCTCTTCTTTTCAAGTCTACTCTCAGCTTAAACTGAACTAAATGTTTTTTTCCCCAGTATGAGTTATCATGTGTCTCTTCAAATGTCCTTTCCTATTGAACCCTTTCCCACAAACTGAACAACTAAATGGTTTCTCTCCTGTATGAGTTCTCATGTGTCTCTTCAGATCTCCCATATTACTGAACCCTTTTCCACAAACTGAACAACTAAGTGGTTTCTCTCCTGTATGAGTTCTCATGTGTCTTCAAATATCCTTTCAAACTGAACCCTTTCCCACAAACTGACCAAATAAATGGTTTATCTCCAGTATGAGTTATTGCGTGTATATTCACATCTCCCTTCCTACTGAACATTTTCCCACAAACTGAACAACTAAATGGTTTATCTCCTGTATGAGTTATCATGTGTGTCTTCAGATCTCTCTTCATACTGTACCCTTTCCCACAAACTGAACAACTACCGTAATTTTCTGACTATAAGCCGCACTGGACTATAAGCCGCAGGTGTTTTAATGTTTAATTACCATATGTAAGGGTTCCTGCACAGAGGGGATTGTCTGGAAAGAGATGGCTGTTTGAGGAAGCTCCCATTTATTAACATTTCAACAAACAAGTTGCATAACGTATTCAAGTGTTACCATTTAGTGCAATAGTAGCTACAAAACATGTAATGTGATGTGTAAACTGTACTGTATCACATAGCGTTTCAGACACACAAACTTTTCAACTTTCAAACTTAAACGGTGCGCTCCCAGCGCACGTACCGGCAGTGATCTACAGCAGTGGTTTTCAACCAGTGGTACGGGGACCACCAGTGGTCCTTGAGGGAGTGCTAGGGGTTCCCCAGCTAAATTAGTTAATAGCGTCAATCATTTATCCACTTAGCTTTGGCTATTTTTGAAGCTCTAGCAAGCTCAACAAGCTCATAGCGGCAGCGCGGCACTGAGCTTGAAGATCTGCTATTTTTGAAAAACCTTGAAAAAGTGTGCACATCTTTGAATATTTATATTTTTTAAAGCGAAAATTAACTGATATCTTTGCTTCTGGGGGTCCCTGGCACAAAATATTTTCAATTGGGGGTCCGCGCCCAAATGTGTATCAATTTAGGGGTCCTTGGCATGAAAAAGGTTGAAAATTGCTAAATAAACTGCCTGTAACACGACAGTAAGCGTGTAAGCCTAAAGTTGCAGTAACACGGCTGCTTAAAATATACGGTAATCAGAAAAGTCATTAATCCTCGTCTTCATCTTTTAGGCTAAGGTGCAGTACACGGCTGTAACCAGAAAAGTCAAGTAATTAATCCTCATCTTCGTCTTCTTCCTGCGTACTAAAACCACCAAAGTCCTCATCTTCAGTGTCGGAAACGAACAGGCTCAGGATGGCTTCGTCAGCCACTCTCCTCTCGCCTTCGTTGTTGCTCTCAAAACCAATAAACTCCTCTTCATCACTGTCGGAATCGAACAGACTCTGAAGGGCCTCAGCTGGGGCGGCGTCCTCCTCTTCATCACGCAGCAGTCCAGCCTTTCGGAACCCGTTGGTGATCGTGGATGTTTTAACACTCCTCCACGCTGTCAGGATCCACTCGCAAACTTGAGCAAAAGTTGCTTTTCGCATGCGACCAGTTTTGGTGAATGATTTATCGCCGGTAGTCATCCACGCCTCCCACTGAACGCGTAGTGCCACTTTGAACGCACGATTGACACTGATGTCAAGTGGCTGCAGATGCTTCGTTGTGCCCCCAGGAATCACAGCTGGAATTGAGTTTGTGCTCTTGATGGCTGCTTTCACAGAATCTGTTATATGGGCCCTCATGCTGTCCAAAACGAGCAAAGCTTTTTTTTGGCGAAAGAATCCTCCAGGGCGCTTGACGTAGCACTCATCCAGCCACTCCTTCATTACGCTTTCCATCATCCACCCTTTCTTGTTGACTTTAAAGGAGATGACGTTCGGGATCTTTTCTTTTGGCATTGTAATCCGCTTAAAAATCACCATTGGCGGAAGCTTTAATCCAGATGCTGTGCAGCCAAGAACACAAGTGAAATTTGTTCTCTCGTGGCCAGTGGTTCTCAACGTGATGGACGATTCACCTTTCTTGTTAACAGTCCTAGTGAGAGGCAGGTCAAACGTCAAAGGCACTTCATCCATATTTATGATCTGGTCCGGTCCGATGGAATATTCCTCTATCTTTCTTTGTGTGAATTCACCGAAGTTTGTTATTTTTTCCTGGTAGTCGGGAGGGAGTTGCTGACACACAGTCGTCCCCGCCCTGATGGACAGTCCCTTTCGTCTCATAAATCTGAAACACCAGGATGGTCCACCTCTAAAACTTTCAATTTTCATTTTGGTGGCGACTGTTTTGGCCTTCAGTCGGATCTGCACGGTGGAAACACCTCGGCTGTCTGCTCTCTGTGTGTTCACCCAATCTTCAAGAAAGTCTTCAAGTTCGGGCCATCTGCTTTTATTACCTCTGAAAGCTTTTTTTGACTTTTTGCATTGAGACAGTTCTTCCCGCTGGCGTCTCCAACGTCTCACCATTGACTCATTGATGCCAAGGGTACGTGCAGCAGCTCTATTTCCTTCTTTTACTGCCAGATTGACTGCCTTTAACTTAAAAGCTGCACCATATGCATTTCTACGTTTGTTTTCCATAATGAGGGTTTGTGCATGAAAACTTCCATTGCACAAACTGTCTCGCTCTCGTAATGTCTGTCTGTCTTGCTCTCGTACCACTCTCGGTTGCACTTTTACTTTTGTAAATGGTTTCTCTCCTGTATGAATCATCATGTGTGTCTTCAGATTTTCTTTCCGACAGAACCCTTTGCCACAAAACAAACAACTAAATGGTTTCTCTCCAATATGCTTATTTAGGTGTATTTTCAGATCTCCCTTCTTTCTGAACCCAGGACTACTGTGAGACAAACATTGTATTTTCTGTGTCTTCTTTGGGTTCAGAGTCATACAACCTTGCCCTGCAGCCTCCTTCCATTCATCACCGGCATTGGTCTCAGTTTCAGAACTGTCATCATCACTGTCATCAGTCTCAGTTTCAGAACTGTCATAATCACTGTCATCAGTCTCATTTCCCAAACAGTTTGAAGAGAGGAGCTGGCCATCTCTAGTTGGTTCTAAATCACCAGCTGGATCTAGGTTACTGGCTGGTTCTGATACTCCACAGTCCTCAGCATTAGGTTCGGTTTTCATCTGTTCAGTTGAAGTGCTGGGTAAAGAGTATGCTTCTCCGTTTCTCTCCATTTGGGTTTGAAGAGGCTGGTCATTCTTTTCACCATCTTCACATTTCACTGGGTCTACTGTGATCTTGGAGTGATCAACTTCTTCCAGCCATTGATGTAGTTCAACTTTAATCTGTAGGAGCTCTGGGTCCTGGGTTTGGCTGAGTTGTGAGGACAGAGTATTCTCACTATTGTTTTCATATTTCACAGGATGTAAGATCATCTTGCACCTATCAGACTCTTCTATATCTTGAAACATTTCCTCCTTTTCCTCTTTAATCTGTAGGGGATCTGGGTCCTTGATTTGGTTAAACCACAAGGACTGAGGTTTCTCTTCAGCATGTTCACTCTTCACAGAGACAGGTTTGAATGTGTCCTTCATGATATCAGCCTCATGCAGACCTTGGAGGTGCTCTCCTTCCTGGCTGGTCCAGAGTTCCTCCCGTTTCTCTTTAATCTGTAGGGGCTCTGGCTCCTCCTGGTCCAGACTGGGGCTCCACTCCTGCTGCTCAGGGGGAACCTCCTCTTCACAGATAAACAGTTGTAAGGCAAGGGAGTCTAGAAAGAAGAATGTATGTTAAATGTAATTTGTTGTAACCATTACTTTTGAAGGTAACAAACACTACACTCTTGCCAGGAAACTAGTAACATGTTGAACGAACAGGCCTATATAGGGCTGCACAGATCATATTAGTCCATGGGCCAGAGCCCAAAATTTCACTTGTCGGTACCACTCAGGTGACGAAACCTACATATACTTTTTTTAAAGATCTATAGCTGTAGATGATATTTTGGTATTATAGCCCTTCCTGGGTGGTAGCTGTATCATAATTATCAAGTCATGAAGTATACCCACCCCCTCAGGAAATTGCATTTCAGATGCTGGTCACGTAGGGGTGGACGGTATAAACGGTATGAATTTGCGCTACGGTATGCATTTTGACTATACCTTCATACCTTGTGACCGGTAGACTAGAGCAGCTAGTCACAGCAGTAGCAATGATGTTAACGTTACTTGACGATTCACTCGACATTTGCAGTGGCCGTTGCATAGTGTTTAATTGTACTGAGTTTTTCTCCACTTGCTCACGGACCTTGCCATATAGTTTGGACATTTCAATTTGGCTAAGGAGGCCGAGAGGAGACTTGCTTCAGCAACGGGCTAACGTTAGCCGCTAAGCTAACGTTATAACATGACTCCGTGGCACCAGTTTCATTAGTGAGGAAAGGGGGGGGGGGGGGTATATTGACGAGGCTTGACAACAGAGGTTCAAATATAACTTCACATTTATTGGCTATTCGCTGGATATTGCTTTATCCATAGGGCTGCTCTTGTTTCCAACTCTGTGTTGACAATGACATCCTGGTGTGACATCATCAACTACAGCAACTTAGGACGCTCAAACCTCAAACTCAAACCTATTACATCACCATCACGCTCTCTTGCGCTCTCTCTACGTTGTCAAACATGTACACTAAATTTAAGTTATGTTGGAGTTTTATTGTGTTTGAGTTGTTTGAGGGAAAGAAACCTCCTGTCCTGCAGTAGTTTTTATTTTCACTTTGTGCCGCTTGACTTTATTGTATTTCATGAAAAAAAGTGTTTTTCAGAGATGGAAGTAACGTGAGAAAAGGTTTTGCATTTTTCTATTGCAGTTTTACACAATAAATGTTCTTAAAATACCGCTGTACTATGTGAAATATGTCCTAGTAATACAAGAGTACAGTAATAGCTGCCAGTGTTTTACCCCTTCAGAAGCATTTATATAGACATTTTAAGATAAATGAATACCGTATACCATGATATATACCGTTACCGTCTATGCTTCAAATTATACCGTGATATACATTTTAGACCATACCGTCCAGCCCTATGCTGGTGCATATCCTGCTTTAGACTCACGTAGAAGACATCTGTCAATGTTTTACAATATTGTCTTTGGTATCATTTTAAAAAGGGGACTATGTCATCTTCCATTCAAGCTAAGATTGTCAGAATCTTTCTGACCAATATAGAGGTCACTGGAGCTCTTTGAACAGTCAACAACACACATTTTTACATGACTTTCGCCTAAATGATATACTATATTTTTGCCTGGTGTCATCTAGGAGCAGCAGGGACACAAAATACAAAATCTACAACACTCTCAGGACCATAAGGATTCAGGAAATGTATAATATGCCTATACTATTTCTTGTCAGGGGTGATTGTGTGCCTTAAATTAGAAGAGCAGTACTAGGCTGAGTACTGTATACCTGTATGTTGTGTATGTCATAAATGTCATTATGAATAAAAAATGGGGGACCCTGATGTAAACAAGACGAAAGTCTTTCTCTGGTCTGCATCCCCTTAACAATTGTGTGTATTGAGTTGTACTGTACCCATTCTGCAATCTGTTAATTAAAGTTTTCAATCAGACTTTGAACGTCTACCATTTCCACTGCAAAAGGCAAATACAATAAACAATACGACGCATCGATCATGAATATGCAAATCGACCAAATTTAATCGCCAACAACGTCGACGAATCGTGACAGCCCTAATGGATATGATTTCATAGTGGGTGGTGACTTCAATGCGTGCTGGGACTCCAAGTTGGATAGGTCCGGCTCCTGGGACACTGACAGATATGATAATGATACTCCAAATTGTGTTCTGTATGATAGGGTGGATTGGCCTTTTCTTGCAGAAAGGTGCAAAAAACACTGGTATTTATTTAATTTGAAAGCCCTTATTGGTAAGCACCCTGTTTATATCTCTTCACGGCTAGATTGGCATATTGGAACCTATTCAACTCGATCTAATGACTGGATGGTTCTTAGGGTCCCTCAAGTTTGTTCTGATCTAGGGAAATCTGCTTTTTCCTTTGATGCCTCTTAACTCTTGGAATGTCCTCCATCTCTCTGAATTTGGTGGTTCTCCCTTCTCTTAGTATGTTTAAACATTATGATTTCAGACCATTGTGTGACTACTTGCAACAATTTGAGCAGATTTCTTTTTTATAACATTTTCTTTTTTTACTCTTTTGAGTTCCATTTTCTGTGAATATTGCTTTCTATTATGTACCGTTTACATTTGTACAATCGTTGTTTCTGTAAATGAGGGAAACCTCAGAAGCTTACAATTTTAAATAAAGGTTGAAAGGAAATATCTGTAACCCTGTTAATTGTGCTGTTGCCTGTCTTGGCTCCTGTAAAAAAAAGATATCAATGAGAATACTTTTTTTTATATTTAAAGGTTAAATAATTATTTAAAAAAATTAAAGATAGGTATTATGTTTTATAAAGTATGTACATTTATATATATAAAAAAAAAAACTTCAATAAACGGATTTATAAAATTATTTTAAATAAAATTGTTATGGAAAAATGATTGAATAATTGTTTGTATTTGATGTGTTCCATATTCTTTTAGTCAGGATTTAGCATAGTTGTTGCATATATCCAGCATTACTCTTTTCATTGAAGCATCATGGGACATACATTTTTTTTTACCATATTTTGTTCCTAATGTTTTAATGGGACATGTAGACATTTAGTAGTAATGGGGAATTGGAAATGGCTGGAAAATGAAATGGCTGCAATGACTGATGGGCCATTTCTTTTGGTGATATAATGCAAATCTTATAGAATTTAATTTTTTGCATTTTGTGAGGTTTAAAATAAAGTTAGATTTATTGGAATATGGAGATTTTCTTCAGATTCATCACAGTATTATGTCACCTTGAAAATTATGGTAATGGGATCATGGGAAAACATGCATAGAAAGAATGGGGATATATTTTGAAAGATAGGTCTTGCCTAGTCTTTGCATGATTGATTTCAAGCATCTGTATGAACGCTGAAGATGGATTTACCCTTTAGAGCCTTACCTCCTCCTTCATTCACAGTTCCTTTAAGTCCTGGTGTTTTAATGCAGTCCACCAAGTAGACGGACAGCTTCTTTAGTCGCAGCTGAGAGAGGTGACTGCAAGACGCCATCTCCTCCTCTGTACTGGATATCAATGGGGCTGTGGCCTAAAAATACCAGATAAAAAACAGTAACAAGAGTCAAGAGTCTTGCTAAGTACAATGTTCACTCTCCCCAGAGTAATTGTAGATTGACAGGTTTGGGTGAGTGTTTTTTTTTATGTTGGACATGTCTTCTCACTGGTAGTTGATGAGTGTCCCCTTAAAGGGATAGTTCAGAGTTTTGGACATCAAGTGGTATGAAATACTATAGTAGTATAGTTGATGCAGTGCCCTCAGTTTACACACGATTCTCGTGGTCGGAGTTCTGACCTGGCAGAAGTTTTAATCACCCACAGCAGAAAACAGCGTGCCTCATTTTCTATGCTTCAAGACCCAGCATTTAGTGACTACGTCACACTGAGACTAGTTCCAACACATCATCTCACTCTGAAGCATTTAGTGACTACCTCACACTGAGACTAGTTCCAACACATCATGTCACTCTGAAGCATTTAGTGACTACTGTACGTCACACTGAGACTAGTTCCAACACATCATGTCACTCTGAAGAATATGAAATGTTTTCCTGCTGTGGATGATTAAAAATTGTGCCTGCAGATTAAGGTGTGGAATAACTTTTTTGGTCTTGTGACCTCGTTTGCTGCCTGTCTGAAGCTTCCCGGTTCACTCAGAACCAGGCCAGAACTCCGACCATGGTACTCTGTGAGTTAAGCTAATGGCATTGCATCAACTATACTACTAGCAAGTATTTCATACCACTTACTGTCCAAAAATCCAAACTATCCCTTTAACTCACAAGCCAGACAAGTGGTTGGCCATACCAAGTTTCCCCACATGCTGGGGTACCAGATGGGCCAAACAGGGTATTATGCTGCTTGGAGTTTAATCAAATCACATGCTCTCTTGGTGTCAGATTTTAACATTGGGGAAGTCCCCCCCAATCCTGTTACCCTGTTTTAGCCTGGCATGGCCCGATACATCCCTGGAACAATCGTTCACTAGGTCAAACTTTGAATTTGTTCATAACATATTCACTTATGCTCAACCAATGTATTGAAGAGTATACACTTTGTTTGGATTTTAATAAGAGGGGGGGGGGGGTGCACAGATAACTGATTTTCCAGCTAACCACTTGAAATCAACCAGATATTCATAACGGTTCATTTGGAAATTATTTTGATACCGATATCCAAAAAGATGTCATATCACATTGTAACTGGTATTGGAAAACTCAATACCATAATAATGTCAACTAGCAAAGAGTCTACCCAAAAAGAGAAAGATATGTGATGTATTTTGTTCTTCCACTAGTCAACCCTAAGAAAGATCTGGTGACATGATATTTTGTTCGTCCACTAGTCAAATCTAAGAAAGATCTGGTGACATGATATTTTGTTCATCCACTAGTCAAACCTAAGAAGATATGTGATGCATTTTGTTCATCCACTAGTCAAACCTAAGGAAGATCTGGTGATATGAGATTTTGTTCATATAGCCCAACCCTAACTGTATGTCAACTGAACGAAGCATAATACCACCTCAGAGAGCAGGTGTTGGCTAGGACCGGCTATGTGGTCATCTTTCTTGTCTGCAGCGGGTGAAACAGCTCTGACATGTTTGTTGGGGCCGTCACCGAGGTCATTCTTTCCCTGGGACATCTTCAGTGGACACAGCTCTGTAAAGTCCATACAGACAAAATCATAATTTAAATCAGATGAAAAATGTCAGTTAGGTTAGGCTGTATGGTTATAGCAATAGGGAGGTGTAGTCTGACGTCACTTTGGACCGCCCGCAAGGTCCACCCGTTTAGGAATTTATCATTGGGAAAATGGATTATCGGCTATTGTAACAATTCTGCCTCATGAACATTGGCAAGCTTTCCATTTTTGCACAAAAAGAGTTCCCTTCTATCACTAACATTATTGTTTAAGCATTTTTGGTTGAAATAAAATGTTATGTAATTATTTTACGATTAATTGCTAATCTTTTCATCTCTCTCTCTCTACTGGTTCAATTAATGTAGAAAAGTAGAAAAACGTTGCACTATAAAAACAAACTGGATAGTTGATGATAATAAACATTTTAACTTCATGAAGTATTCTAAAATCATTTAAGCCATTCTCCTTTTCTGTGTGTGTGTGTGTGTGTGTGTGTGTGTGTGTGTGTGTGTGTGTGTGTGTGTGTGTGCGCCTGGCCATAAGAGCATTCGAAGCAGGTGCGCCACCACTATTGAACTTGGGGGAGCAAACGTTTCTGCTTTTGCACCCCCACTTTTTGATCATATGAAAAATATGATATATCCCCCCCCCCCCAATATATAAATCTAACCATAACTACGTAATTTCAATCAAATTAATAATACGCAATGACACATAATAGCACGTTTTTAAGTTTCCAAAGATTGCGAGCAGGGCCGGATTAACGACGGCCGCGGCCCGTGGGCCTCTAGTGACGAGGGGCCTCCAAATGATTTTTTTCTTTTTTTTCCCCTTTTTTTTAGATCGATGTCATGACTGTGCACTGCAGACTCAGGGAGGAGGCAGAGAAGGAGAGAAAGAGACACAAGAGTTACAGGTAATGGAAATATATCTTTTTTCTCTTTCTTATTAAAAACTTGGCCTATTTGAAAGGAGATTGATTTAATAAAAATAAATTAGCGAAAAATCAATATACAGTATATATATATATTAACACTTTGATTGCCCAAGGTTAAATTCATGATATACCATCCCTTGCCAGCTCTATTTAACATGGAGAAGTTCCCCTTCTTTGCAGGGCTATAACTTTTTTAATTCTATTGCTAGATTGCCATTATTAGGGCCCATTCAATGTCCTATATGTATTGTTCATGGTGTAGCAACGTTAAACTTTTTCATTCACATATTCATACTAAAATATGGTCTAAAGTATAAGTATGTTTTCATCTCTTTCTGCAGCTTTCTCCAGAACGTGATGTATAGCCCCAAATGCATTATATTGATGATCAAATACAGTTTGGTAGGAATCTGTGCGAGATCAAAAATTTCAACTGGACGTACTTCTAGAATTTACTACACGTCATCTGATGTTGACCGGATGGGCGAGGGGGCGTTTATAATTCCGTGGGCAACGTTATACCATTCATCTAATGTGGGTCATATGTTCATCATAGCAGTTTATATCGAACACGGTAATACTACACGCTAAAACTCACCCCAGTCTCCTCGGGCCGTTGGGCGATCAGCGTGGAGTAGACAGTAGGGGTGTAACGGTACACAAAATCCACGGTTCGGTACGTACCTCGGTTTTGAAGTCACGGTTCGGTATTTTTTTCGGTACAGTGGGGGGGGGGGGGGGGGGGGCGATACCAGTGCATACATTAACATTTTTTTAAATTAAATTATATAAATTATACTTTTTTTTCATACAGCTACTGTTTTATATATATACTGTTTTTTTTAGTAATAACTAGAAAGTAATGGTATTTATTCAACAACAGGTGATTGATTATGATACTAATACAAATCTATACACTGAGTATGGGGCTGCAGCACTGCAGATATACCCTACTCCAACGATCCACACGGACATTACACGGTGTTGCACTCGTTACCAAGTGGCTCTGCAGATATACCCTACTCAGTCTACTCTACAAGGCTCCGTTGGAGAGGATCTGTTGTGATTTTTGCACAATAAATATTCAACATTCTCTTTTGAGACTCCGCCTCAGACTCTTATCATTTGGCACTAAAAGCTAAACATTGTCACCGATATGGCTGTCCGCAACATGTCATTAATTGTGTACGCGAGGTGGTTCAGTGACGATGCTAACGTGAGCTAGGTTAGCTAGCATGGAGCTACCGGCAGATGGAAAGACTAACTTTACTGGTGAAAATGTGATTTACGTTGGAATACTCCTTTGCCAACTTGCTGTACTTTGCTTGCAGGTCTGCAGCCATTATTGCTGGATTATGAATAGTCCCAACTTTAGCCAAGGTAACGTTAAGCTAAAACTAGCTCTTCAGCTAATGCTAACACCAGCAAGCAAACCCATCAGAGCTCCCCGTCACACTGCTCTGTTGGGAGGATGGCATTTAAGAAAGTATCTGCTGTTAAAATGACAAACAGCATTGACACTTTAATTCACGGTCGGTTGTTTTATAATGCTCACAGCAGACCGCAGTGTTGTTGATAAATTACGTGGGGCCGGGGGGATTTAAGTTCCGCAAAAAAAGGTTCCGCACCGTTGCAATCGTACGGTGCACAGCCCGTACTGTACCGGAGGACCACATTGACGCGGTACAGTTTGTATCCGCGTACCGTTACACCCCTAGTAGACAGTTTTCGATTATGGGATGTTGAAATGCCCGATCTATTTCCAGGTTGTATAATAGTATATACGTCCAAATCATGTTGTTTTTTAGAGTTATTTCCACCGATCGATGTTCACTGTGTGAAGACAGAGTCTCTCTAACATTAGCGAGTGCCCGGACCCCATATGGAGTGAGTCATGCCGGTTCAAAGGTTGATATCCGGTTTCGATCTGCCGATCGGCCACCATTATATTGATGATGAAATACAGTTTGATGGCAATCAGCGCGATATAAAAAATTCCAACTAGACGTACTTCTAGAAGTTACTACACGTCATCTGATGTTGACCGGATGGGCGAGGGGGCGTTTATAATTCCGTGGGCAGCGTTATACCAATCATCTAATGTGGGTCAAATGTTGATAATAGCAGTTAGTATCGAACACGGTAACGTTACACGCTGAAACTCACCCCAGTCTCTGCGCGCCGTTGGGCGATCATCGTCGAGTAGAAATCTTATCATTATGGGATATATTTTTACCCGGTCCATCTCCAGCTTGTATAATGGTATATACGTCCAAATCATGTTGTTTATCGAGTTATTGCCAATCGATCACCGTGTAGCGTGACGAGCCAGAGTCCCATGAACTATAGCAAGCGCCCGGAAGTACTACGGTCGTCATGACAACCTCTATTCAACATCCTGTTTGGCGATTGCGCCGATCGGCCACCAGATGGCGCTCCTGAACCGCCAGAGAGCTCAGTGGGTCCTGCTGGTGGATCTCAGGCCAGCGGAGGGGACATATTAATCCGATCGCAGATTTTTGAAATATTGATATAAGGACGCTGTACAGCGTCCCCCGGCAACTTGAGCATGGCCAGCAATGACGTGAAAAGACGTTTCATGGCAGTCAAAGTGTTAACTAATTATTAACTAATTAATCTCACAATTTTCTGTAATTAATCTAGATTAATCTAGATTAAAAATAGCATTTTTCGATTTAAGACCGAAGCTTGTAACAGATATTTACTTATGTTAGTTAGTTTAGTTTCTTTAATATTTGTCATACAGAAGTACAGAATACTTTTATACAAAATGCTTCTTACTGTTACGCTCCAGAGACTGTGCAAGACAAGATAAGTATGAAATAAAATAACATAGTAAAATTAGAAGTAAAAAATTAGGTCACAGTGTTCAGTTTAGACATATGTACAATGTTCGATGCAGAATAGACGTAGTTACCATACAATATACAATACTGTGCAGTGTACTAATATACAATACTATATAGTGCAAGGCAGAAATGGGACGAGGTGCAATTTAGGTACAATTCACAGTAGGTGTACGAGTTGTAGTGCAAATCCTTCATCAATAAATATAAAGTGTAAAGTGTGTTTGTGTGATCTAAAGTGTGGAGAGTGGGTGCTGCAGTGTGTTGTTTGTTTGAGTGAGTGTGTGCGTGTGGGTGTGTGTGCTGTGTGCATTGATGGTTGTTGCATAGTGTTTATTGTTCGTTTAGCAGCCTGATGGCCTGGGGATAGAAGCTTCTTCTGAGTCTTTCTGTGCTCGCCTTAAGACTCCGGTATCGCTTGCCTGACCGCAGCAGTTCAAAGAGGCAGTTGTTCGGGTATGTTATGAGTAAAATCATGGAATTAATGTCAAATCAACACAAAGAAAGTATATTTAGATTCAAATACTATTTTAATAGCTTTCTTTGAATACAGTTTCTCTCCCAAAAAAAGAACAAGCAAATATACTGCTGAAAGTTCAGAACATTGAAGATTTTTCACTCCATAGATTAATCTAGATTAATTTATTTTAATGCTTTAAATAATTTAAATTAATCTCCAAAGTTAAAGCATTAACTTTGACAGCCCTAATATATATATATATATTAGTGCCGTCAGGCGATTAAAAAAATGTATCTAATTAATTACAGGATTTGTAATTAATTAATCGCATTTTAATCGCATAACCATTTTATGCCTGAAATTCTATATTTGTTCTGAAGGTCCAGATTAACACAAAGTCCGCGTTTATGGCTGACCTTCGAAGCTTTTTTTGGCAATCGAAGCTTCGGGGCCGAGCTTCGATTTTAATTCGAAGCTTCGATATATATATTAAAAAAAAAAATGTATCTTATGTTGTGGGACTTGTACAGCACTTGGTAAACTTTGTTGTTTTTAAATGTGCTCTATAAATAAAGTGGATTGTTCACACACACACACAAATCGAAGTAAAAAATTAAAATAAAAAATGAAAAGCGAAAAGCGAGAGACTAAACCTGTTGTTGTTAGCTTACATGCTAACGTGAATGGGATCGACCATAGCATTGCGGCTAGGCTAGCTACCATAGCAGTACAGCAGCTAGTTGAATGGATAAACGTTATTTAACATTGCAGAATGGGTACAATACAATACGGCTCAATACAAACAGTTGTTAAGGGGGGGTGCAGAGTCATCAACACAATGTACCACCAAGAGCGGAGAGTTTATGTCTCTCAAAAAGCGAGAGACTAAACCTAAAGCTCTTGTTGTTAGCTTACATGCTAACGTGAATGGGATCGGCCATAGCATTGTAAATGTTCAAAGCTTGTGCCATCGAACGAAGCTTCGAAGTATTTAAGACAGCCCTAATTATTTTGTATACCTTATATATTGTTTATATATATATTCTCCCGTTGTCTATTACCTAACAGTATTTATCATTCGCTTCTTTGTATATGTTCCATTCTTAACGCTGTAGGCGCGCGCGCATACACCTGTAGACAGCGTGAGCGCATGCGCAGGGTTTTAGAACATGTCCGGGCATAGTGTGAGAGAGAGAAACGTTTGGTGCAGCAGTAAACCAGACGGCAAGCAACGTATCTTGATAGACAGCTGTACAGCTAATTAGATACCACCATAATATTGTCGAGCCACTATTGGCAAAGTAGAGTGACTTGTTCGAGCGAAGTGAAGTAACGTTGAGAGACTTCTAGCTGAACCCAGCGGCGTTCTGGATTCGGCTACCTATTGCGGGCTACATGCGGGTTAGCCTTAGCATACAAGGGCTAACTAGCTAGCAACCATGCCAACGGGCGTTTGGAATATTAGCTATTAATCCTGCCATCGGGCGCTTGGAATACAGGAACCAGGTCCGTACGAGACCCTCCTCACCAGCGACGACAGGATTATCCCACGTTTGTCTGCAGCTCTCTGGAGTAGGAGCTCCAGAGAATATCGTCTCCATCCGCCATCTTGCTTTCCCCGTGCTGTTCACTCCTTCTCACTCCATTCAGAGCATCAACGGTCGAGTACTAGTAGTTCAGGACTATCATTACCTGACATTGTTGCATTGACATTCTACTAGTAACAGGAGATCTGCGATATATATAACATGTATGTTTGACGTTACTATTAAAGTGATTATTGAACTTGGTATCACTGTCCCCTCTCAGTTAATGGAGTGTCCGCCATTTTGTGTACCTTTAATGTCTGGCTAATTAATATTCTAGTAGTGGTCTAATCTAACATTTAAATACAGTCAGGGTTGTGTAGCCCCTTAGCTACAATTGGTCCTTCGAGCCGGAGGGTATTAGTGATAATATTAGTGATAATATGGCCAGGGCGGACACTCTCCAACCAGATCTCGCCCATTAGCGCGCCCTAGGCGCCAGCGTCAGCCCCCTCCCTACTTGGAGGGCTACGCTGTAGATTTACCTCATAGCTTATCCAAGAGGATGCTAAGCAGGGATAACCTTGGTAGCTCAAGCATGCCCAACCTTACAGAGGAGTCAACCCTAGATGTAGAGACCCAAGCTAGTTTAAGTGAAACTAACTTAGCTTACAGGGGGGGGACAAGCGAGGCATGACTTGACTATACCCACAGAGCACCGCGCCCCCGAGATGGACCTCGGAGCGCATGAAAGAAGAGAGCATCGCGCCCCCGAGATGGACCTCGGAGCGCATGAAAGGAAAGAGTACCGCGCCCCCGAGATGGACCTCGGAGCGCGGGAGAAGACAGAGTACCGTGCCTCCGAGATGGACCTCGGAGCGCGTGAGAAGACCAGGTCACCGCCAAGCCCAGTCAGCTCCGAATCACCATCATCAGCGTCATCCCCAAGCGGAGCCGATAGGAGGCTAGCGCAAGTCCTGATCGCCACGATAACTGCCTCGGCCGAAAGGGACCGCCTCCAGGCGCAACGAGAGAGTGAGCGCGAACATCTCAGACTGGAAGAGAGGCGCCTCCAGGCTGAAGAAAACATGGAGCGAGACCGCCTACAAGCCCAAATGATGGCGCAAGCACTCCAGAATGTAACTCCCCATTCTTCCACCCAGAGCTCCCGGAGATCATCACGCCAAGGGTCGAGGGCACCCTCACCGACCCGACGAAGCTACACGGGAACCCGCCTAAGGGAAGAACCTGCCTACGTTGCAGAGCAGCTAGCCGAGCGACTACAAAGCCTGACTGAGGACGAGGGAGGACAGAAAGCCCACCCGCACTACTCCATCTCAGACCAGGAGGCTCAGCGCAGCCCCGGGCTCAGTCACGACACGCTGCGTCATGAACCCCCAACACGCCCCAGGGGAGAGTTCGAGCACCAGACAGCACTGAAGACTAGCGTCTGGCAACCCAGCCCCTGGTTCCCGCCCAGCACGAACCAACGACCCAACGCACAGGGAGACTCGCCGAGGATGCCTCTCCCCCCACGTGTCAGTGTCACAGACCCCTATGGCACCCTACATTGGGACCCCCATATTCCCAGACTTCACAAGAGAAGACCGAGCGCAGTATACCGAGCTGCGTATGTGCCTAAAGACAATCATGTCAGGAGTACAGGACGAGCCATACAAGTACGCCATTCTCCTTAAGCATCTCAAGGTAACTAGAGCGCACAACATTGCGCTGGCCTACTCCAATTCACAAACTCCCTATTCTGACGCCCTAGCTGCCCTCGACGGACGTTACGGACGTACGTGGGATTATGTCATTCAGGAGATACGTGAGATCGAACGCCTCCCCCCAGCTAAAGACAACCGAGCCCTGGATGACTTATCCGTCAAGGTACAGTCTAGGCTTGGGCGGTATGACGGTATTAAGGTATACCAGGGTATTTCGAAATACCTACGGTATTGATTTTCAATACCGTCCGTCACCGTCAAAATCACAGATGCGCTTCAGTTTCTATAACAGTGAAACGGAGTTTTGAGTGTAGTGCACACACTGAGTGTAGTGCACACACGCGCCAGCAGAGGGCGAGACCGCTCTAGTGGAGCGAGTGGGTCACAGCGGTGTTCACGTTTTACGGTAATGTTACGACAGTGCTGTGAAAATACCGTAAAGCGTTGTGACGAGAGCAGTGTTGTGGGGCAATCCGTCTCTTATTATAATTATGTGAACTAAAGAGTACAAGGTTTACACAACAGCCCCCACCCGCCTTTTTATTGTATTTGTACCGTCCTGTACTATCCGCTGTCAGCTGTTTATCTCTCTCTGTGAGCTACTGAGCTTGAATAACTAGCGTTAGCTCACGTTAAGTAGCGTTAGCTCTGCGGCTAATCTTAGATTACCCTGAACTAAATCAATGACTAGGTTATAAAGCATTCGAGTAGTTTTCACTGCACATAGAAGTAGCCAAACAACGGGAGCATTTCGGGAGCATATCACCAAAACCCAGGCAATTTCTAGCCCTTAAGGAATCAAATAGTCTGCCATGGCTATAGGCTAGATGCTAACGCTAAAACGGTGCAGGCTTCTACAGGTGCGGGACGGGACTACCATTCTGAGAGCTGACGATGATTTGTTTACTTGGTAACACGTAAACCCCCCCCCCCCCCCCCGCTGATGAAAATGAAAGTCATACCGTCAAATACCGTGCACCGGGATATTATAACATAAAGGTTTGCCGGTTTGAAAATAAGGATACCGCCCAAGCCTAGTACAGTCCCTAGTAGGGATGCTCGGGTCCCAACGAGAGAAGGGGGTGTACGAGCTGTACGCCAACTCCAACGTGGAGCGCATATTAGAGAAGCTCCCCCCATTCCGCCAAGAACGTTTTCGGCTGCAACGAAACTACCGTGACCCGAATGCCCCAGAACAGTCACTGCTGGATCTTGCTGACTTCCTAGCCAGGGAGGTTAGCAGCCTAAGGATTGACACCTTCGCATGGGGTGGCTCGAACTGTAAAGAGGGACCGAGGAGGTTTAAAGACCGAAACAGGCCCATCACAGTGATGCACCAGGCCGAGTCGGTGTCACGGCAGAAGAGTCACAACCCCCCCGCCAAGGGGAAATGGAAGATCGCATGTCAATACTGCGACAGCGAACACTGATGGTTACAGTGCGACGCATTCAAGAAACTGACCACCGCCGAAGTAAGTCAGTGGATTAAAGCGAACCGCCGCTGCTTCCGCTGCGCGCGCGGCCACATGGCAGCAGAATGCCGCCTTAAGAAGAAGTGTGGCAAGTGTGACGGCGCTCACCTCGAAGCACTGCACGAGAGCAACAAGCGAAATCCAGCTCCACAAAGCAACTCGAGAGCAGAAGTACTCTACATCGACCCCGCGAAGAGTGGGAGCTCCAGAGTGCTCCTCAAAGTGGTACGAGTACTCCTCAGTCACGGGGACAAGGTACTCGACACCTACGCCGTCCTCGACGACGGGTCGGAGAAGACACTCCTCCTCGCCTCCGCCGCGACTCAATTGGACCTGCGGGGCCCAGAGGAGACCATGACCCTCCGTACCATTCGTCGAGACTTAAAGACAATCAAAGGTGAAAACGTCTCGTTCACCATTGCAGCGATCGGCCAGCCCGAGAAGCGGTACGCCATCAGCAAGGCTTTCACGAGCTACGACATAGGTTTGTCACGCTACGATTACCCCATCCCACAGCTGAGGGAAAAGTACCACCACCTACGCCAACTGCCCATACCGCCTATCAGCGGCGCTACACCAACCCTACTCATTGGCTCCGACCACGCGGACCTCATTGTCCCTACTGATGTGGTCCACATCGGACCCAGAGGATGCCCAGCCGCGGTTAAGACCCGTCTGGGGTGGACGCTCCAGGGCCCCCTCTCCGGGCCTTACAGCCGACCAACGTCCACACGCTGCCTTTACACCAAGGCGAGCGACACAGACCACACTCTCCTACAGCACGTTGAGAGGCTATGGACACTAGATGCGCTGCCATTCAAGTACGAACGCAAGATGGTTCGGTCCAAGGAGGACAAGTATGCCATCGCTCTACTAGAGCAGAAGACTACGAGGGTCGAGGTCGACGGAGTGCTAAGATACGCGACCCCACTCTTGAGGCGAGAAGGGATGCCCACTCTGCACGTGCCTAAGGGAGCGACGCACCACTACCTACAGAGCACTGAGCGGCGCCTCGCCAAGAACCCCCCACAAGCGGCGATCTATCGCGCCGAGATCGAGAAGCTGGTAACGGCCGGCCACACAAAGAAAATCGATGACCACGAGGCAGAAGGGACGACAGAGTCCTGGTACGTGCCCCACCACAAGGTCACCCACAACGGAAAGAACCGCATTGTGTTCAATTGCAGTCATCAGATTGGACAGCAGAATCTGAATAACCTACTCCTGCCCGGTCCTACACTTGGACCCTCCCTCCTCGGCGTCCTGATACGCTTTCGTCAGGACAAAGTGGCCATCAGCGGCGACATCAAGGGGATGTTCCTACAAGTTCGACTGATGGGAGGAAGACAAGCCTTTACTGAGGTTTCTGTGGAGGGAGAGGCTCGACGACGAACAACCCTCGATATACCAATGGGAGGTACTCCCCTTCGGCACCACCTGCAGTCCGTGCTGCGCCACGTTCGCGTTACAGAAGCACGAGGCCGAAGACCCCGGAGCTGACGATGATGTCCGACACAGCGTTGAACGAAGTTTCTACGTGGACAACTGTCTACAGAGCGTATCCACGCCAGAAGAAGCAGAGAGCATCCTAATGAAGCTACGGGCTTCGTTAGCCAAAGGTGGATTCGACCTCCGACAGTGGGCCAGTAGCGACCCTCAAGTTCTCCGGCATCTCCCTCCAGAGACTAAGGCCGCTAGCAGCGAGACCTGGATGGCGCACACCCCAGGCGAAGCGCAAGAGATGACTCTGGGCATCGTCTGGCGCTTCAAGACGGACTCGCTTCACTACCGGCACACACCTCTGAGGACGAACCAGGAGACGTCCACGACTAGACTGACCACTCGGCGGAGTGTGTACCGAACACTCGCCAGCCAGTACGACCCTATGGGGTGCATTCTCCCCTACACCACCCGGGCGAAGATGCTGGTGAGAGAATTGTGGGCCAAGGAGCAGGGCTGGGATGACCCCATACCCGAGCACCTAGCCGCCACATGGAGAGAGTGGGAGGATGAACTTGTCTTACTTCGCGAGGTTGCCATCCCGCGGAGTTACTTCCCCCCTACAGTGCGACTGGAGACGTGTCAGATAGACCTGCACGTCTTCAGCGACGCCTCTGAAGTGGCGTACGGATCAGTGGCCTACCTGAGAGCTCGAGAAGAGGGAGGAGAAGTCCACGTAGCCTTCGTCCTGGCCCGCTCGAGGATCGCTCCCCGCAAGCAGCAGTCGATCCCGCGACTAGAGCTCTGCGCAGCTCTGGTAGGCGCGCAACTCGCCAAAATGGTGCAAAGTGAACTCACCATACCGGTGCGTGAGATCATCCTATGGTCAGACTCCATGACGTGATCACCTGGATTCAGTCCGCCTCCTGCCGGTACAAAGTGTTCGTAGGAGTCCGAGTATCGGAAATCCAAGACCTGGTAGGAGCGGAATGTTGGAGATATGTTGACACCAAGCAGAACCCAGCGGATGTCATCACACGGGGGATGTCCCTAGCCGACCTCACCCGTCCTAACTCATACAGTGATGGCCCAGAGTTCCCCAGACTCCCGGAGGAGAAGTGGCCTATCTCAACACCGCGGGATGCGAACCAAGATGAGTCAGAAATAAAAAAGTCCATGTTCTGCGGGCTGAGTCAAGCCCCGGCTCCAACGGGCCCGGACCTAGACGACTGTCAAACTCTGGAGAGTGCCCAGAAAAGGACATTCCTATGGCACCACCCGGAGCTCCCCCCACCACAGACCTCAGTGCATCTGCCTACCAGGAAGCGGAACTTCTTGTGCTGCAGAGGGCGCAGAGAGACTCTTTCCCAGAGGAAATGGAGTGTTTGATAAGGGCAAAGCCAGTCCCCTCAGACAGTCGACTCCTCACCTTAGCCCCAGAAATCGACGCCCAGGGCCTCATCAGGGTGGGTGGTCGGTTGAGACGGGCCCCGGACTTGGCCGAGGATGTTAAGCATCCCATCGTCCTAAGCAGCCGACACAAAGTAACCGACCTGATCATTCAGAAATACGACGAGGTGGTGTGCCACGCGGGGACCGAGCGAGTCTTTGCGGAGATCCGACGGCGCTTCTGGATACTCCAAGGGAGAGAAGCTGTACGCCGATTCCAACGAACTTGCCCGACCTGTCGCAAGTGGAGGGCACAGCCTATTATCCCGAAGATGGCAGACCTGCCTCCCTGCCGCCTCCGAGTCGGCGAGCGGGCCTTCCACTCCACGGGCGTGGACTGCTTCGGCCCATTCAATGTCAAGAGAGGAAGAGGAACAGAGAAGAGGTGGGGCATCGTGTATGAATGCATGACCACCAGAGCTGTCCACATTGAGCTCCTCCAGTCGATGAGTACAGACTCGTTCCTCATGTCATTCCGGAGGTTCCAAGCGAGGAGAGGGACCCCCTCAGTGCTATTGTCAGACCGAGGGACACATTTCCGAGGAGGAGACACGGAACTGAGAGCGAGTGTCCTGAACATGGGTGAAGAACTCAAGACCCGCCTTGCTCCGGCGCAGGTCACCTTCCAGTTCAATCCACCGAATGCTCCCCATTTCGGGGGAACGTGGGAGAGAGAGGTCCGATCAATAAAGACCGCTATGTACACTGTACTTGGAGCCCAGACAGTGGGCGATGAAGTCCTGGCTACGGTCCTCACCGAGATTGAGGGAGTTCTGAACTCCAAGCCCCTCGGCTACGTTTCAAGCGACGTAGCTGACGTCGATCCCATCACCCCAAACTACCTCTTGATGGGGCGGCTGGACCCAGCCCTTCCTCAGACTGTGTACAGACAGGACGAGATGAGCGGACGGAGAATGTGGAGACACAGCCAAGTACTGGCCGACCAGTTTTGGGCCCGCTTCCTCCTACACTACTTACCCTCCCTTCAAGCCCGCCAGAAATGGGTGAAAGACAGGGACAACCTGACCGTGGGGACCGTCGTGATGATCATAGACCAGTCACTACCCCGAGCTACGTGGCCAGCCGGCCGTGTGAGCCGAGTAATCAATGGTTCGGATGGGAAGGTCAGAGCGGCAGAGGTCATCGTCCAAGGGCGGACTTATACCAGACCAGTAGCTAAGTTGATAGAGCTTCCTGCGTTCCCTGACCCCCCTGACGACGACGATAACCCATCGACTTTATAGATTACTTCCAACTCCCCATAGCCCATTATGGAGAAATTTACTTGACCCTTGATATTAATCTGTGCCCCAAATTTTATTTGCTAATTAGGTTCCGACTAATTAGGGGGCGGCTGTTCTGAAGGTCCAGATTAACACATAAAGTCCGCGTTTATTATTTTGTATACCTTATATATTGTTTATATATATAAGATATATATTCTCCCGTCGTCTATTACCTAACAGTATTTATCATTCGCTTCTTTGTATATGTTCCATTCTTAACGCCGTAGGCGCGCGCGTATGCACCTGTAGACAGCGTGAGCGCATGCGCAGGGTTTTAGAACATGTCCAGGCATAGTGTGAGAGAGAGAAAGGTTTGGTGCAGCAGTAAACCAGACGGCAAGCAACGTATCTTGATAGACAGCTGTACAGCTAATTAGATACCACCATAATATTGTCGAGCCACTATTGGCAAAGTAGAGTGACTTGTTCGAGCGAAGTGAAGTAACGTTGAGAGACTTCTAGCTGAACCCAGCGGTGTTCTGGATTCGGCTACCTATTGCGGGCTACATGCGGGTTAGCCTTAGCATACAAGGGCTAACTAGCTAGCAACCATGCCAACGGGCGTTTGGAATATTAGCTATTAATCCTGCCATCGGGCGCTTGGAATACAGGAATCAGGTCCGTACGAGACCCTCCTCACCAGTGACGACAGGATTATCCCACGTTTGTCTGCAGCTCTCTGGAGTAGGAGCTCCAGAGAATATCGTCTCCATCTGCCATCTTGCTTTCCCCGTGCTGTTCACTCCTTCTTTACTCCATTAAGAGCATCAACGGTCGAGTACTAGTAGTTCAGGACTATCATTACCTCTGACATTGTTGCATTGACATTCTACTAGTAACAGGAGATCTGCGATATATATAACATGTATGTTTGACGTTACTATTAAAGTGATTATTGAACTTGGTATCACTGTCCCCTCTCAGTTAATGGAGTGTCCGCCATTTTGTGTACCTTTAATGTCTGGCTAATTAATATTCTAGTAGTGGTCTAATCTAACATTTAAATAGTCAGGGTTGTGTAGCCCCTTAGCTACAATATTCTATAATCATATTTCAAATTGCATGTGTCCGGATGGCAGAATTCAGTACTGTATCTACAAAACCTTCTGTTTAATCATCTTCCATCTATTAATTTGCTTAGATTTTTCAGGTCTGGTCAATTTGAGCATAGTGTTATTCACAGCAGGCTTGGGCGGTATAATTTTTTTGATACGTCATACTATGATGACCTAATACCCCGGTATACGGTATATGACGGTATGACTTTCATTTTCATCAGCGGGGGGGGGGGGGGGGGGGGGGCGGGGGGGTTATTATCACCACAGGGCTGTACGCTAAGCTTTTTCACTAGGGGCACACTTGCCCCTAAATGAGAAATTTAGGGGCAAAAAATATGTTTTAGGGGCACATTTTTAAATAACAATTTTACCATTATTTATATCGATTGTTTTTGATTTAAAAAAAAAAGAAAAAAAATTATTTTATATAATTTTTTTTTAATAAAATATATATATTATATAATCATACTTGTAGTTGTATTATCTGCGAGACATCGCCACCACGCAACAAGTCTAAATGCTCGCTATATGCAACCAGCTCCACTGTCTGTGTGTACCGAGTAGCCTCCAGCTACGGCCAGGATTCTCCGGAGCTGCAGCTGGGCCCTATACTGTAGCCTCCAGCTACGGCCAGGATTCTCCGGCGCTGCAGCTGGTCCCTATTGACTATATTCAGCGTGCCCTCAGCTCGAATACGCATCGACTCAGTGTTATAAGACATTGATATCAGGACGGAGCTATCTGAACTATTTAGTTTAATGGGACGTTTCGTTTTGAACAGTAAGCTAACGCAAGCTATCATGCACTACTATACTTACTGGAGCATTTGTTGATAGCTATCAGTAGCTAGCCGGCTGGCAGGCTCACCGAGGTCCCAGTGTTTACAACAGCCACGGGTGCGAGAGGGTTGGAGGAGGAGCAGACGCCGCAGCTCTCTCCGTGTGTCTGAGTTCAGTTCAGTTCGGCTCACTATAGGAGGTGGAACGCGTCGAAAATATGAAGCAATACTAACTTTACTTTTCTTCATAGCTAAATCAGACAGTCAGCCAGTCTATCAGAGTGAGTGCTCAGTCGATTGTTCCCGCTGATCATACCTGCTGAGTGCTCACTGCTCAGCTCGCGTGAGTGACGTCATCGTAGGGGTGGACGGTATAAACGGTATACGGTATAAACGGTATGAATTTGCTCTACGGTATGGATTTTGCCTATACCGTGTAACCGGTAGTGCAGCTCTAAAATAGCAATGACGTCATGTAACCACAGCGCGACTATTTCACTCGCATTTGCCCCTAAAAATAGATAGAATTAGTCATAGATAATAGATATGTGCGAACTGGAAAAAGTTATTTAGGAGGCTTCGCGCAGTGGGCGTGCCAGCCCCTCCCGCACGCATGTAAACACGGGTCTACTAGTAGTAGTGGGACGGGACGTCTCCCTGAGCTAACGTTAGCTTAGCTACCGTTACAAAATGACCCAGTCAACTATTCACTTTTAGTTTAATACATGATGAGGCATTGTCTAACCGAACGGTATCTAGTCGGCCAGCTACCGATAGCTCCTGACATCAACAAACGCTCCATCAAGTCTAGTAGAGAGTAGACGTGTATGATAGCTCCGTTAGCCGTTAGCTCACGTTAACACAAGTTAGTTCACCGTTCAAAACGAAATGTCCCATTGAACTAAATAATTCACTGAGGCGTTGTATTAACGTTATATATCCGGCTAGCAGTAGCTACAGATAGCTCCTGATATCAATGTCTTATAACACTGATTCGATGCGTATTCGAGCTGAGGGCTTGTGAATGTGATTTAACGTTATACCAATACTAGGGCCCAGCTGCAGCGCCGGTGAATCCTGGCCGTAGCTCGAGGCTACTCGAGTATAGGTCCAGCTGCAGCTCCGGAGAATCCTGGCCGTAGCTAGAGGCTACTAATGTACACACAGACAGTGGAGCTTGTTGCGTGGTGGCGATGTCTCGCAGATAATACAAGTACAAGTCTAATTATTAGTGCTGTCAGGCGATTAAAAAAATTAATCTAATTAATTACAGGATTTGTAATTAATTAATCTAATTAATCGCATTTTAATCGCATAACCATTTTATGCCTGATATTTTTCAATATTATTCATATTTCAAATTGCATGTGTCCGGATGGCAGAATTCAGTACTGTATCTACAAAACCTTCTGTTTAATCATCTTCCATCTATTAATTTGCTTAGATTTTTCAGGTCTGGTCAATTTGAGCATGGTGTTATTCACAGTCAAAGATACAAACAAATGTATTGATATTCTCATTTGGTTCATTACAATTTACTCAAAAAATTTTTTTCATTCAATCAATCACCGCGCAGATTGATTGATTGAATGAAAATGTTATTAACAGATTGCAGAATGGGTACAATACAGTACGGCACACAATTGTTAAGGGGATGCAGACCAGAGAAAGACTTTCGTCTTGTTTACATCAGGGTCCCCCATTTTTTATTCATAATGAATTGTAAGTAAGGGTGCAACTTGCACCGTGCAATCCATTCTTTGTGGATCTAGCCCACAGTATTTCTGACACTGGGAATACATTCCCTGAGATTCATAGATGTCCCTAGAATCAGATACCAAGAACATGCAAATGGACCATATTAAAAAAGAAAAAAGTCTGTAAATGTGTATTCTACATTATTATGGAATTAATGAGATACAAAAAAAATATTATAAAAAAAAAAAAAAAAAAACTTTTTTTTGTAATTAATTTTGAGTTAATTTTCATAACGCGATAATTTGCTGTGTAATTAATTAATCTAATTAACGCGATAAACTGACAGCCCTACTAATTATATAATATATATATTTTATATTAAAAAAAAAAAAAAAAAATTATATAAAATAAAAAAAAAAATTTAATCAAAAACGATGATACCGTGATATATACCGTTACCGTCTATGCTTCAAATTATACCGTGATATAAATTTTAGACCATACCGTCCACCCCTACGTCATCGCGTCATCACACGCCTTGGATAATTTAGGAGTGAAATGCGAATCCAAGGCTTGAAAGCACTACTCGCAAGCCCGCCCCCAGATAATATTTACCAATGGCAACGGCCAATTAAAGGGGCAATTCGCGACGATATCATCGCAGTGTACAGCCCTGTGCTTATATTGAAACACGTTGAGATTAGGGCCGTTCTTTCAACCTGAAAGTGCACTTTCTTCAACCTCGAGGTAAACAAATAACAGAAGGTAGCCACTGCCGCCTGCCGGCACCATCCAGGTATCGACGTGAGCTAACGGTAGCTAGTTAGCCCGGCCGGCAGCCCGGCACCATCGTATCAACGTGAGCCAGTTGCATTAGGATTAAAAAATGTCAACACTCACTCACCCCGTTTTATATTACATTCCCAAAGAAGTGCCTCCGTCTCTCGTAGTCTCGTTGTGCTGGATGAAGTCACTGGCGACTCGTGGAGGCGAGGGTTTTGCTTAAATCCGAACAGACTCCAGTCCTTTAATTGTCCAAATGCGACAGTGTGTGCAAGTTTAGCTCTTGTTTGACAAAACGTTAGCCATCTGTGGTCAGGGAGCTCATCGTGGGCTGGAGTGACGGTGGTTAACTTCGATGCTTCATCGTTCAATGGTAACGTATTATTATTATTGCTTAAGCTTTAGCAGTCTGCTCAGAGATAGAGGAAATGCATACAGGTTAGTGTGACGCACCTCTGTGTTCTCCTCACGTGACTCACAATAGCCAATCAATCATTAGGAAACTGCCCTCTGCTGGCCGTGCTGTGTGTGTGCAGTAGGGGTGGACGGTATGGTCTAAAATTTATATCACGGTATAATTTGAAGCATAGACGGTAACGGTATATATCACGGTATCAGTGTTTCCGTTAGAATAATTTTTTTTGCCTGATAGGCAGGCTATATAAAGAATGACATCCTCAAGGCATGTAGATTTATAATATTTTAACTTAAAACTAGGCTACTTTTGCGTATAAAGTCATTATATTCCAAATAAAATAAGTCCCGAGTCGAGACTCCGTGCTGCTCCCATTGCAAACAGCAGGGCTGGATGCTGGATTTTGCTAGAAGCATATGTAGCTGCAGAGCCAGGGGCTCTTTCAGGTCAATTCAGGGCAATTCAGCCGTTGGGTGGGGGGGGGGGGGGGGGCGCTGTTGAGCGGCCTGTGACCAGACCTGAAAGAGCCCCTGGCTCTGCGGCTCTGCAGCTGCATGCTATTTCGCAAATCCACTGCTGCAGCCTTCCTCCCGCTGCAGCCGTCGTTATCATAACACTACACACATATCATAATGTTTACAGCAAACTGTAGTTGATCACCAGGTATGTTTTATTAACGTAGAATAATAACTGCGCGAAGCCTCCTAAATAACTTTTTCCAGTTTGCACATATCTATTATCTATGACTAATTCTATCTATTTTTAGGGGCAAATGCGATTGAAATAGTCGCGCTGTGGTTACATGACGACGACGTCATTGCTATTTTAGAGCTGCTCTACCGGTTACACGGTATAGTCAAAATCCATACCGTAGAGCAAATTCATACCGTTTATACCGTATACCGTTTATACCGTCCACCCAGGGAGCGAAATTAACTTTTTCACTCACCGGCCAGTGGCTGGTAGATGAGAAAAATCTATCCGCCAAGCATATTTCTTACCAGCCAATTTTTTAAATTTTTCTTTTTTTTTATAAAATATATATATTATATAATCATAGTTGTAGTTGTATTAGTCAAAATGCTCGCTATCTGAAAACAGCTCCACTGTCTGTGTATACTCGAGTAGCCTCCAGCTCCAGCAAGGATTCTCCGGCGCTGCAGCTGGACCCTATACTGTAGCCTCCAGCTCCAGCAAGGATTCTCCAGCGCTGCAGCTGGACCCTACTGGAGCTAACGTGTACTAGGTAGCTACCTATCCAACGGAGGTATTATGCACTACTAGACTTGCTGGAGCATTTGTTGATATCGGGAGCTATCAGTACCTAGCCGGCTAGATAACGGACAATGCCTCAGTATTAAACTAAAAGTGAATAGTTGACTGGGTCATTTTGTAACGGTAGCTAACGTTAGACTCTAGCCTCTCTGTTTACATGGGGTTGGGAGGGGCTGGAGGAGGGAGGAGCAGCGCGTTGCATGTCTGTGTGCTTGACAGCGAGTGAGAACTCCGCTAAGAATTGGATCATGTTATTCGATCGGTTTTCACATGACTGTTTCGTTGCCCGCCACATGGCGGACAGACCTCTCAGTCCCACCCGCCAAACGTAAAATCTGCCCGCCAATGGCGCTTGGCGGGCTTTAATTTCGCTCCCTGCGTCCACCCCTAGTGTGCAGTCCCCGTCAAAACTCTGTTTCAGTGTAAATATAAACTGAAACAACTGTGATTTTGACGGTATTGATTTTCAATACCGTCGGTAACTCTAAATACCCCGGTATACCGTAATACCGTCATACCGCCCAAGCCTAATTCACAGTCAAAAAAAATAATGTAATTGATATTCTCATTTGGTTCATTACAATTTACTCAAGCCTAGTAACAGACACAGTATTTCTGACACTGGGAATACATTCCCTGAGATCCATAGATGTCCCTAGAATCAGATACCAAGAACATGCAAATGGACCATGTAAAAAAAAAGTCTGTAAATGTGTATTCTACGTTCTTACGGATGAACGAGATAAAAATTATTTTTATAAAAAAATAAAATAAAATAATTGTTTTGTTTGTAATTAATTTTGAGTTAATTTTCATAACGCGATAATTTGCTGTATAATTAATTAATCTAATTAACGCGATAAACTGACAGCCCTAATATATATATTAGGCGCACATTTAGTGCTTGAATGCCCACCATCCACTTCAATGTTAGCATTAATATCGCCTAATCTTTTTTTTAATATTTTTTTTATTATTGCAAAACAAAAATTATTAAAAGTCAGTACTCAACACACAATGCATAATGAAACTTTCAGTAAAGGTGGTTAAAATATATGCAAGTACAGAAACAAGATAAAACAAAAATAGTCTATAATAACATTTTAACCGTATACAGTGTATATCCAGCGAAATTACAATTATATAAATGTTAGTATATAATATACCCCTAATACCTATTTTCTAAAACCCTACACACATATGCTCCAGCTCGAACCCCCCCCTCCCGGACCCCCTCTTGGATAGTACCTCCATTATCCCTCACTCCTAACCAGACACTACCATTATAAGCTAGCTTTTATTCTCTCCACCACTTCTAACCACATTGACATTTTGGATTCATTGAGACCCAGAATTCTTGCTGTAGATATTTCTTGATATATCACATCGAGATATGTAAGAAACCACACTTTTCGGCACATTTTTTCCGGTTGAAACCAACGTGATGCGATCAGTTTTTTAGCTACTGTGATACCCGATAAAACCAATCTCTTTAGTTGTGGATTCACTGCAAACTCAAAAACATCATTCAATAGTAATACCGAGGGGTGTACAGGTATATTCCAAGATACGAGTATTGATAATTGTTGAGACACATCTTTCCATAATGCCTTAACTGGTGGGCAGTCCCAATACATGTGCATAAATGTTCCTTCGTCCCCATTTGTACATTGGGAGCATTTGGAGTCTTGTTTAAGCCCCATTTTGCACAGCCTTATAGGACTCGGAGTCAAGTATGTCCTGTGAATATAGTTCAGATTGATTTGTTGATGATCCGGGTTCCTTGATGTAAGTCGGACATTTGCCCAGGCTCCTTGCCAATCAAAGTCATTTTCCAGGTCTGGTATATCCCTCCTCCAGACAGTGTCTAGTTGAAGGGTTTCATACGAGGACGTTAGTAATTGATAATAAAAACCTGATACAAAACCTCCCAATGTTTCTCTTTCATAGAAAAATTTGTGGTATCTGTGGTGTTCAATTGGTATGAGTAATGGAACACCGTGAGACCTCAGACAAAGTCGTAACTGTATGTAAAAAAGCCATGTGGACTCGGTGAGGTTAAACTTTGTGCATATTTCGACATAACTACAGAGGCCCTGGTTATTAAAAATATCCCCTAATGAGTGTATGCCTTGCTCTTCCCATATAGGGAATCTTATAGGGCGTTTTCCCATTAAGAGTGCATTGTTATTGAATATGGGAGTGTGATTATGCCATTCTTGAGGGTTAGGATATTTCTTTTGTGTTTCCCGCCATGTTCTGATTGCATGGGTAATTATTGGGAAATATCGCCTAATCTATGTTTTAAATTATGGCTATGTGTCTAATCTGCCCGTCGCTTATCAATGACTCATTTCCAGTCAACATTGTCGAAGCGGATTGTTTTTTTTTATCGGTTCATTTCCGTTTTATAGCATTTTGAAAAGCCCTCGTTTTCAAGGGGAAAAGATATTCCATGATAATCGCCCTGTACTGTAATATTCTAGAACGTTGTCATTTTTCGGCCTATTTATGAATCGTTTTCAAATAAACGCTAGATTATCGATAGTATATGTGTACGTGTGCACGCTGGTGCCGCGAGCTGAAAATCGATTCTCTCAGTTCCTGATCGCTCTTACAGTCAAACAGCCATATCACATATAGAGGAAAAGCTTATATCTCCGTGAAAACAGGTCTGATTATCCTAAGACTGGTAAAATAGATTCCTTACCTGAGATCAGATGGTATCCAAATGGATTATTCCAAAATCCTGATCGCCATTCCAAAAATCTATCCTTTTATTGATCCAATGCGTATACTGTAAAACACATATTACACGCTGTGCTGAGGGTCCAGAATTAATCTGATCGGCGTGAGAAGTAAAATGTGGATTCCGGAGTTTTTTTTTCTCATCCATTTTCATTGAGTCCAATCCAAAAGGGTGCATTACCATCTGGGAGACGATAGGGGGCGCTTTTTTCACATCTGAGTGCCTGGCGGGGCAGGTTTACCAACGGTAGACTCGGTTGATGAAATATGAATTCAGATCGCTAATCGCTCAGGGGGCGGGCTGATAACCCGAGATTGACCTTACTCCTAGAACCCACCTCACCCCTGCCCACTTTGACAACCTAGTAGTGTTGTCAAAAATATCGAAGTATCGATACATATCGATACTGAATATTTAAAACGGCTTCAATACTCATTTCCCGAAGTACCGATACTTTCTGCAGTATCGGTACCAGCTGGCTTGCTCCCGCAAGTTGTTGACAGACAGACGCGCTGCCAGAGCCTTGCGCTTCCGCCTCCTCCTCGCTCAGAGCAACAGACACAAGCTGCTGCTGCAGCCTCCGCCCTCCTCCCCCTCACAGCGCAGCCCTGTCTTCAGTTTGTAAACAACGCTATTATTAGCTAACGTTAGCTGTCGTTCCTCCGTTAGCTTAATGCTAGCTAGCTGGCTACCTATTACTTCATGGAAACGGAGTAACGTCAAGCCGAGCCCACTACACTAGTACACGCATGAACTCGACACAACTACCCCGTTTCCAACGTTGGGTCTAGCGGAGCCGGAGCCCATCCTACACCAGTACACACATGAACTCGACACAACTACCCCATTTCCAACGTTAGGTCGAGCGGAGCCGGAGCCCATCCTACACCAGTACACACATGAACTCGACACAACGTTACCCCGCCTCCATGAAGTGTCCAATTAGCAGCAATGTTGTTGAAAATGTAACGTTAATAAATGCTCCGAGCATAGCATAACTCACACACTCTCTCTCTCTCTCTCTCTCTCTCTCTATAACTCAGTAGACCTAAAATCTCCAGCAGCCACTCACTCACTCTCTCTTTCTCACTCACTCTCTCTCTCTCTCTCTCTGATCTAAAGATAAACAAAGGGTTTTAAAAGTGTATTTATCTTCTCTTATAGCACCAGAGAGAAGCTGAGGAGAATCAACCAGCAACAAAAGCAAAATTTGTTAAAAAAAAAAAAATAATAAAAAAAAAATTGTTATAATTTTTTTTTTTTGGTATTGAAAGTATCGAAAGTATCGATACTTTTCAAGGTATCGTATCGAAGTCGAAATTCCAGTATCGTGACAACACTACAACCTAGGATGTCTTAGAGTAGACGACAGAGTACAGCAACTTGCAATGGGCCTGGTCTACAAGATACACTACACGACCACAGGGAACAAAATAAGTACCAGCCAACCGCCAATGGCTGGTAAAAAATCTGCCTGGCTGGTAGTTTTTAAAATCTACCAGCCAAATGGCTGGTAAGTCAAAAAGTTAAGTTTGTTCCCTGAGAGCAGAGCTACACAGCAGTGCGCCTATTTTGCGAGCCGAAATAAGTCTGTGGTTTTTTCTTCTTCTCACAACGGGTCAAATGCATCTAACATGCATTGCATCGTCGCCATTCCTTTATGCCCACATCGCCCGAAATGAACGTTATGTTAGCGTAAGCTAACAAGCTAATCCTGATCAGCGGCAGAGCCATAGAGAACAGCAGACAGTGTGGACTGGGGAAAGGGAAATGGGGGGGGGGCACTCTCCCTTTCTCTGTGTGTGTGCGTGCGTTTGGAAAGACGATGAAGTCACTAGTCAGGACTCAGGAGAGGAGTATATTGTAGTAAACTGAGGATTACTGAGGATGCACAGATAATGTTGATATTCAAATATAAAAAGGTTTCGAGAGGAGTGGAAGTTTGAAGACAGACTAGACTACAATATGATGCGGGGGTGGTGAGTTGAAACAGTGTGTGTGTCCCCGACCCCACTTCTATGTTTCAATAAATTATTTGCATTTAAAACTATTAACGCTGACTCATTCCTTCAGTCCACTCAACATTATGCTAATATTCCTTATGTTGTTTATGATATTAATTAAAAATAGCATATGAGAGTATTATATAGTAATAATAACACATGGCGATATACTAAAAAGCTATTTTTTATTTTTGGCTGGTAAAAAATCTGCCTGGCTGGTAGTTTTTAAAATCTACCAGCCAAGTGGCTGGTAAGTCAAAAAGTTAAGTTTGTTCCCTGCACGACCAAGGTACCCATGTACATGTCAAAATACTTCCCAAAAGTCAGTGAATACCGTGATCACAACACCAGAGGGAGCTCCACAAATCATGTTAAACCCAGATTCGGCTCGAACAAGGGACTAAACACGTTTCGCAATTATGCCACATCAATGTGGAACGCCCTACCCAAAGCTGTAAAGGAATGTGAACCACTACCCACTTTCAAAACCACTCTCAAAGAACACCTAAGGGAGACTGCAATTCAAAACTGGCCCCTGTAAATGTCCTAACCCAACCGCGTGAATACTTTACCCAAGGCAGTTGTCCTTCCGCGTTCGGTTTGCGCGCCTTGATTTGCCTCTCAGCGCCCAATCGCGTTAGCCCTACTATCGCCGCACTACTCGCTCAATTTACTACTATGCGCTGTGCTCTCTGTCTGAAGCGGAGCGGGGCTCTGCTGTGCTTACACTTGATGCAATACACGATACTAACTAGAGAGATTAGCGTCACATAGCTGGCCTTTTTCTGAAAACCCAAGCACATATTGTTCCATAGCATATGCCTTCAGTTGATCATGACATCCTCTCTTACCTTGACGATTAAAAAGCCTCCATAATTTAGTAAATAAAGCTGTAGCCAGCCAGCTAGCATTGATGCTATTCAAAATGCTATCCACATTAGCTACATAGCTAACCAACTAAATACAATACAGTGGTATCCTGAGGTAACGTTAAATACAACGTTTGCTAGTCTAAATGACTGTACACACACAGGGACAAGTTAAACATCAATCAATTAATTTATTCCAACAGGTAGTTTGAGCTGCTTGTGAGCCAAGATCTTTCTCTCCTCTCCGTTGGAAACTAATGACGCTACGTAACGTTAGCTCGAAAAAGCACAGAGTAGTTAGGCGATAGGCGATTGGGCGCTGAGAGGCCAATCAGGGCGTGCAAACCGAACACGGAAGGACAACTGCCTTGGGTAAAGTATTCACGCAACCCAACCCCCTCCAATGTACAGTAAATGACCAAGTATGGTTGTCAATATTCCTATGTACAGTTTTGCTTGTACAGTTGTACAGTGTTCCCCAACCCCCCCCCCCCCCCCCACCTACCCAACCTCCCCCAATGTACAGTTATGTCAAATGTATACTCTTTTCTTGACTCTTTTTGTATCACAAACAGTACTGTATTTGCAAATCTGGTATGTCATAAATGTATAGATGTAGCAGTACTGTCTATCTGTATGTCACGTATCATGCCCTGATGAATTGAAAATGGGGGACCCTGATGTAAACAAGACAAAAGTCTTTCTGCATCCCCTTAACAATTGTGTGTATTGAGCCGTACTGTATTGTACCCATTCTGCAATCTGTTCAATAAAGTTTTCATTCATTCACCGTCCTCATCCATAGTTTACAGAATCATCCTACTCCTTGCCACAATCCTACTCCACCCACTCAGTCAGCGTTGGTTAATACTGCTGGAGCAGAATCTGCATATGGCTCGCTGATAACAAACTATCATTACACATGGGAAAAACAGAGTCCATTCTCTTCGGTTCAAATAACAAACTCAGCAAGACCGACGGCTTCTCAGTTACAGTGGGTGACAATATTGTCACAAGGAAAGATGAAATTACCTACCTGGGTTCCATCCTAGAGGCTAATCTCTCCTGTGACAAAATGGCATCCAATGTAATAAAAAAAGTCAACCAACGAACTCGATTCTTGTACCGGATCTCCTCTCTGGTAAACAAGAATACCCTGAAGACTCTGGCAGGAGCACTCATTCAGGGGTACTCAGGGGAGGAAACTAACTTTTTGGCTTACCAGCCAACTGGCGGGTATCTGATTTTTTTTACCAGCCAAATAGATTTTTTACCAGACAAAAAAAATCGCTAATTGTGATAATTACTTCTTTGTACGTCTTCGTCTAAATTGATTTTCAATCATAGTAAATTAATCACACTGTCTCTACTCTTCAAAATATTACATCATTAAATCACATATTAACATGAAAGAGGGAACTATTCTGGACTGGGTTGGGCTGAACTGGGCAGTGAAAGATGCTGGGTTGGGCTGGTCTAGGTTATACTGAATGATGAATTGAAAATGAATTGAAAATGGGGGACCCTGATGTAAACAAGACGAAAGTCTTTCTCTGGTCTGCATCCCCTTAACAATTGCATGTATTGAGCCGTACTGTACTGTACCCATTCTGCAATCTGTTAAATAAAGTTTTCATTCATCACAGCTCAACTACTAGGAATGTGTGTCTGACTCTTAAGTGCAGGAAATATTCATCAGAAAGGGGGGACATGATGGAGGGAATGGAAAGAGCAGGTTTGACAGGAGCAGGGTTGAAGGGATTGATTGATTGAAAAGTTTATTAACAGATTGCAGAATGGGTACAATACAGTTCAATACATACAATTGTTAAGGGGATGCAGACCAGAGAAAGACTTTCGTCTTGTTTACATCAGGGTCCCCCATTTTCAATTCATCATAACATATTGGAGTGTGGAGGAAGTGGACAAGGCATTAAGCAAACAGGACTGAAATGGGGGACCCTGATGTAAACAAGACTAAAGTCCTTCTCTGGTCTGCATCCCCTTAACAATTGTGTGTATTGAGCTGTACTGTATTGTACCCATTCTGCAATCTGTTAATAAAGTTTTCAATCAATCAATCAATACTGGGTTGGGCAGTGAAAGAACCAAGCATTTCACTGTAATGTAATAGCTAAATAAAACAACTTGAACTTGACTTGTTACATTTGCACTCTGGTTGTATGCCAAATGTATTCTGGTTGTACTGTACTTGTGCTGTAAGATGACAATACATTGGAACCGAATCGACAACGCTAGGGGTTCAGCAGGTGTGTTCTGAATGCCAAATATGACAACATCACCGTTGTGAAGGGCATATGGGCGAGTGGTGATATGCTGGGAAAACCGGTAATAATAAAATGTCACTCGGCTGCATTTAAGCAAAGCCGCTCAGTATAGTCGTCCACTATGTTGAATGCGCGTTATGGTAGCTTGTTACATGCTAGGTAGCTAGCCGGCTAATGCTGGTTGACTTGTCATTCTCATCCGACTCGAAGGAGACGCGTCGCGTGCTGTTGTTCGCCCCCATGTCAGACCGCACCGATATCCGAAAGCGACGACTCTACATGCAATTATTTTCATCCACTCATGTGTTTTTGTAAGTTTGTCTACGTTGTCAAGCCGGTGACAGGAGTCTGTAGGGCTGCACGCAGTGGTCCGTCCACTTCCCCTAGATGGGCGGCATCTTCTAGAAAACGAGTGTTCATTGGAGGAGCTTAGAGCGCATCTGTACAACGATGATGTTCATTGGTTATGGTCTGATTATTATGTGGCGCAAATGGGAGGAATCAAGGGGGGAGTCAGAGTTCGGTTTGTGCCAGTGAGCGAATCAGCAGATTGCAGAATGATTTTTTTGTTTTGTTTTGTAATTACTAGTACTCGCCAGACTGGCGAGTGCTCTTCATGAATTACTCGCCAAACGTAAAAAATACTCGCAATTGGCGAGTAAAGTGGCCTAATTTCCTCCCCTGACTACGACTATGCTTGCACCTCATGGTACCAAAGCACCTCAAAGGCGCTAAAAACAAAATTACAAACATCTCAAAACAAACTGGTCAGACTACTGCTTGACCTTACTCCTAGAACCCACCTCACCCCTGCCCACTTTGACAACCTAGGATGGCTTAGAGTAGACGACAGAGTACAGCAACTTGCAATGGGCCTGGTCTACAAGATACACTACACGACCAAGGTACCCATGTACATGTCAAAATACTTCCCAAAGGTCAGTGAATACCACGATCACAACACCAGAGGGAGCTCCACAAATCATGTTAAACCCAGATTCGGCTCAAATAAGGGACTAAACACGTTTCGCAATTATGCCACATCAATGTGGAACGCCCTACCCAAAGCTGTAAAGGAATGTGGATCACTACCCACTTTCAAAACCTCTCTCAAGGGACACCTATGGGAGACTGCAATTCAACACTGGCCCCTGTAAATATCCTAACCCAACCCCCTCCAATGTACAGTCATTTACCTAGTATGGTTGTCAATAGTCCAATGTACAATTTTGTTTGTTTGTACAGTGTCTCCCCCCCCCCCCCTCAATGTACAGTTTTGCTTGTATATACAGTGTGCCCCCCCCCCAACCACCTCCAATGTAGATTACCCAGTATGGTTGTCAATATCCCAGTGTACCCAACCCCCCCCCCCACCCAACCTCCTCCAATGTACAGTTTCTACGTCAAATGTATATACTCCCTTTTCCTGACTCCTTCTGTATCACAAACAGTACTGTATTTGCAAATCTGGTATGTCATAAATGTATAGATGTAGCAGTACCAGGCATGCGTTGTTCATGGCACGGGGTACCACTCAGTGGTACCTCACTGAGTATTAAAGATTTGAGCAGAAGCGCGTGCACGCACATGCACGCGCTCGCGAGAACGCGCTGCGCTCGGCTCGGATCGTTGTGTTTACCTGCGGCGCTACCTCGCATTATCATAACAATAGCCGCTATAGGCTGGTGTCTTCAACCAGTCTGGGACTCTTTGTTCAACCCCCCACCCACCACCACTCACCCCCGGACAACAACACACTCTGCAAACAGCAGCAACCCGGGACATTCCATATCTACATCACAAACTTCGGGACTGAGTAGATAATTAATTAATCTTCTCTTTATTTTTATTATTTATATTAAAACTGAATCAAACCATAAACAAGGTTGCCTGTTGGGATGTTAGATCCTAATGTGAAAAACTGATTTTATATGTCTGCACTTTATGTGCTCATTTTATGCCTGTCTTAATTCTGTTGTGAAGCACTTTGAGCTGCAGTTTCTGTATGAAAGGCTATACAAACAAAGTGTATTATTGTGCGCGAGGGAACATGCGCGCGGGGCCGCGCGTGCGTGTGCGCGCGCGCGTGCGCGCGGCGTCATTATCCTGCGTGGCGGCTCAGCCCATAATAACAACGCAACGCTGAGCAGTACTGACTATCTGTATGTCATGTATGTCATATATGTCCTGATGAATTGAAAATGGGGGACCCTGATGTAAACAAGACGAAAGTCTTTCTCTGGTCTGCATCCCCTTGACAATTGTGTGTATTGAGCTGTACTGTATTGTAGCCATTCTGCAATCTGTTAATAAAGTTTTCAATCAATCAATCAATCAGCATTGGTTAATTTTTGGTCCGATTTTTCCTTGCGCGATTTTGCGCGCCGCGTGGGAGGAAATTTGAGACACATATTCGGTTGCAAAAATGTGTCCCACTTTTCCGTTTCGGCGAGTTTATTCCACGCTTTCGGCTTTCCTTTTCTAAGCATTTTCGGGGCTACATGTGAATGAGTAAAAGTTGCGGGACGCCCAGATGTACCCACGGTAGAAAGCTCGCGTGGAGCCCATAATCCCCTCGTTTTCGAAAAGCTTCGGCATGCCGAGAGGTATTAATCTCGCGAGGATCGGGGCAATATTCGGCCCGTGGGAGCAGTCACGGGAGCAGTCACGCGAGTTATTGAATTTGTACCGTTTTAGTGGGTGGAGTAGGATTGTGGCAAGGAGTAGGATTTTGGCACAACACCGGCATCTTATTCTTGTTCTTATTCATTTTAACTCGTAAAAATCGCCAATCACGCAACGCTGGTCTAGCTGTTGGATACATAATTGAAGGCAGAAAACTGTGAAATAACGTAACCTCAAAGCATATCCCTATTGATAAGTGGTGTAAGAATAATGTCCAAAAGACCTTGTGATGATTTAACAAACCTGCTTTGTGTTTCTTCATCTCACGTTCAGACATCAGAACATTCAAGGTGGCGATCAATCTCTACTGTAGTTCATACTGCTCCTTAGTCCATTCAAATACTTCACATAAACATAAAGATCTCTTCAGCAGCTGCAGTTAGTCCGTTCTTTACACGATCTCTACATTCTAGATATGTTCAGAATCAGAGGTTAGCATGCCATTAGTCCATTAGCAACACACACAACGAGGTGAAAGAGTGGGGGCCTTGGCGTAATTTCCGTTGGGGCGGGGCTACAGGGGATTATCAAAAACAAAGGCCTGGTCGCGTTGTAAAGTGTGTGAGCTCCCCCTGGAGGTGCAGTTGAGGAGATGCATCTAGCTGCAGCACCACGTCTCCCGGGCGTCTCTACAATTCGTAGCCGCATTTCTGCAGACCCCTCTCTGATTGGTTGAACTCTATTTTTGCAGACCCCTCCCATTTCTGCAGACCCCTCTCTGATTGGTTGAGCGAAGCCCCTCTCTGATTGCCCCCCCGCATGAGCCGAGACAAGCTCCTCTAGCCAGGAGTCGAAACTCCGTTAACTCCAGAGAGAGAGGCTGAACGCAATTTATACGCATGGAAGTATTGATTACGCCATAACGAATCATTAAAAAAATATACCGTTAACTGGAATATGTTGTGTGTGCCTTTACACATGTTGGATAGGATTATGTAATTGGTTTGTATAGCGTCGCGTATAACGTTATTTCGCCGTGCCCATTTCTTCCGGGGTGGGGTCCTGCGGTGGTTGGCGGAAGGGGAGGGACCTCGCCTCTATTGACCTATCTCAGGCTCCGCCCTCCTCTCTTGATCCTTCAATCACAACTGTTGCTTCACCTGGACAAACTTTGACCACATTTTCTTTTGTCCGAGGTTGTGATTGGAGGATCAAGAGAGGAGGGCAGGGTTTGAGATGGATGAATTGCCTTGCTAGTCCCCAATTTTAATAACGCTACGCTAGCTACATATCACAACAGGTCAAATTAATGGAGATGGTGAGATTAACTTAAGACCCCTCGGGCTATAAATAATATATATGATTGAAAAATGTTCTTACTCGGATACATTCTATAGTAGCTCACTATGAATTGAAAATGGGGGACCCTGATGTAAACAAGACAAACGTCTTTCTCTGGTCTGCATCCCCTTAACAATTGTGTGTATTGAGCCGTACTGTATTGTACCTATTCTGCAATCTGTTAAATAAAGTTTTCATTCATTCATTCATTGATTGATTGAAAAGTTTATTAACAGATTGCAGAATGGGTACAGTACAGTACAGCTCCCGGCGGGCTGAGGACCCAGCGGGCTGAGGACCCAGCGGGGTGAGGACCCTCGCTTCCATTGGCTGATTTGCTGAGGACCCTCGCTTCCATTGGCTGATTTGATTTGGGTCACGTCCAATGGCTGAATTGGAGTGTTGCACTGCGGGCATTGGCTGATTTGGGAATCAGACTCCTGGTGGTGGAGGGGTGCGGCTACGACGCGCTGACGAAGAGCGGGCTTCCGGTCACCGCACGTCTCGTCCTCTACAGGGGGGGAGGGGGGTGGATACTGGGGGGGAGGGGGGTGTACGCATTAAACCCATGTCGATTCGCCATATGATTGGCTTATTAAACTGTTCTTAGGCTTTTATGTAGCCTATAAAATCAGACTCCTGGTGGTGGAGGGGGGCGGCTACGACGCGCTGACGAAGAGCGGGCTTCCGGTCACCGCACGTCTCGTCCAGTCGTCCTCTACAGGGGGGGAGGGGGGTGGATACTGGGGGGGAGGGGGGTGTACGCATTAAACCCATGTCGATTCGCCATATTGCAGAATGGGTACAGTACAGTACAGTACAGCTCAATACATACAATTGTTAAGGGGATGCAGACCAGAGAAAGACTTTCGTCTTGTGTAACGGAGGTACCGCAGTATATCCACAGTCACGGGTACAAGTAGTGACGTGGCTGTGGATGGTAAGCGGTACTGCAAGTAAACTCACTCCCCAGAGGCATCCAGACCGAGATGCTTCCAGCTGCAGCTCCGGAGACCAGCGCTTACAAGCCCCGCACATACAAGCACCGCACATAGCAACCCCTCGCTTCCATTGGCTGATTTTGGTGACGTGATTTGGGTCCCACCCAATGGCTGAAGTTCTGCAGACGCCTCTCTGATTGGTTGGGCTCCATTTCTGCAGCCCCCTCTTTGATTGGTTGAGCGAAGCCCCTCTCTGATTGGTTTAGCTCGCCATGCGGTAAAATGCGGATGTTAATGTTATCATCTCAAGAAGATACAAATAAATATACTACCAGATTCGCGTTTATAACGTTATTTCGCGTGACTTCGCGGTTTATTCATAACGTTATGCACATTTCACAACACAGCCAGCTGTCAGAAACTGTACATTGTAACGTTATATGTTTATTCACGTAACGTTATTTCACGTGACGCGTTCACTTGTTTACACTCCCCACTTACTGAAACTGTACCATGACGCACTCCCCACTTAACCCAGTTAATGCCTTAACTAGACAGTTAACAATATAACATTTAGATTAATTAACCCAGTTAATGCCTTAACTAGACAGTTAACAATATAACATTTAGATTAACACAGTTAATGCCTAACTAGACAGTTAACAATATAACATTTAGATAGAGAGGCTGGTGGTCAAGTCAAGAGTTTTATTTGTCACAAGTTGTTTATTTGCATACACGTTTATGGGACAGTTTTCTACACCTGACTGAACGGTCTGGGGACAAATGATTAAGGTGGGGTTACAATGATATCAAGGATGAATATGAAAAAGGGGATCTGATCTGATGGTACTTGTACTTTATAATGTGTTATATATGTATGTACATGGATTTTATGTCCGGATGGTATATCTATGGAATGGTCACTGTCTCTATCACACTCTCATATGTGCATGTTTAGCCGCATACAAGTATCTAGGATACACATATTCGTATGTGTACATAATAGGTTTACACACACTCATATGCACAAGGCTAAGTTATACATGTCAGGGGCACACATACATGCACATACTCACTTATAGGAAATAGGCATACACACACCTACATATACACATAGTTGAGGTATAGGCTCTCACTGACACATATGGGGGATATACATGTACATAGGAGACACACACATACGTAGCTGAGACGCACATATATATGCACACCTGAGATATACACTCACATAGGGGGCGGAGGCACACATGGATACGAGACACACACAAGAGATAGGAGTACAGTCGCATACCTGGAAGATGCACACACACACACATGTGAGGCATGTACACATGCTTACGTACACAGCCCTCACCCAACCCACCCAACCCCACCCCACCAACCTCCTCCAATGTACAGTTTCTACGCCAAATGTATATACACTCCTTTTCTGGACACTTTTGTATCACAAACAGTACTGTATTTGCAAATCTGATATGTCATAAATGTATAGATGTAGCAGTACTGTCTATCTGTATGTCATGTATGTCATATATGTTATGATGAATTGAAAATGGGGGACCCTGATGTAAACAAGATGAAAGTCTTTCTCTGGTCTGCATCCCCTTAACAATTGTATGTATTGAGATGTACTGTACTGTACCCATTCTGCAATCTGTTAATAAACTTTTCAATCAATCAATCAATCAATTCAATCAATCAATCAATACACGTACCCACATACATATGTTGGAGACACACATGCATGCATGCTATCATGCACACCTACACACGCTTTCTCTCACATGCAATATGGAGAAGGGTGGCATCCCGATAGAGGATGCAGCACATACCTGCTCGCAGGTAGATCGGTCTACATGCAAAGTATATATATCAGGGATGTATACGCACAATGTATAGTATAGTATTTTTCTTTTTTTCGTAAGTCTTTTTTATTTTCCATGTCAGTTGTACCCATTCTGCAATCTGTTAATAAACTTTTCAATCAATCAATCAATCAATTCAATCAATCAATCAATCAATACACGTACCCACATACATATGTTGGAGACACACATGCATGCATGCTATCATGCACACCTACATGTGTCTGGGACGCTTACCGAACACTGTGACCTCATTTTCTTCTTCTAAATTCATGCTATATTATGTTATTATGTTATTTGATACTATCTTGTCTAGCACAGTCTCTGGAGCGTAACAGTAAGAAGCATTTTGTATGAAAGTATTCTGTACTTCTGTATGACAACTATTAAAGAACTTGAACTTGAACTTGAGTTGTTAATGTATTTGTATGAGTCCTTTACATGTTTTGTATGTTCTTACAAAAAAGAAAAAGGCAAATCTTGGAAGTTGCATATGGTGATGTGGAAAGAGATGTTTTGAATATTGGAGAGATTTGTGCAAAAAATATCAAAAAAAAAAAAAAAATTAAATGCGGGTGGTCGTGCCCGCAAAGATGTGCATAATACAATAGTAATAACATATAATAGAATCCAATAGAACGACATTGTGCAATAAAACAAGTAAACAGAGTAGGGCATATCTGTATATGTACATAAGTTATTTACAGAGCATGGTAGGACATGCTAGGTCCTGTGGTAGTGCAATATTAGCTACGGATGAGGCACTGGGTCTTTATGTACATGCTATATTGGTGGTCAATGTCACTTCGGATTGCTACGACACATCTCTACTGCTTGTGACAGGCTGTGGTGCGTTCCAGACTTTACTCCTGTTGGGAAACTATAGCGATGGTCTGTGCTCACCACACTTTTCTTCGGCCTCCCCGCAGCGAGCCGTCGTCGACCCCCGAGCTTCATTTTACGACGGGCAACAGAGGTGGGTTGAGCCGCTATACTTGGCCCAGCACGGTTAGCGACTCGCCTGAGTGCGTGTGCACGTTTTGATGCATGGCTGATACCAGAGCGGCCGAAGGTGTGTAGCGCTGACAGCAGCTTGGAGGGATTCCCCTTCAGCTGATTGAAGGTCTTTATCATGGCTTTATCATCACCACCCTCTGTAGAGCCTCTTGCTCTGCCTTTGTGCAGCTGGATAACCACACAGACTTCACACAGACTGTCTGTACAATACTGCTGTAGGCCTATAATACTTATGTAAATAAGTAAGGCAATTGAAATATATCTGCAGTACAGCTCAATACACACAATTGTTAAGGGGATGCAGACCAGAGAAAGACTTCCGTCTTGTTTACATCAGGGTCCCCCATTTTCAATTCATCATAAATGTACAGTTCCCTCCCCCTTGTATATATTTACTGTATGTCACAAATGTAACAGTACTGCATGGTCTGCATCCCCTTAACAATTGTGTGTATTGAGCTGTACTGCATTCTGCAATCTGTTAATAAAGTTTTCAATCAATCAATCAATCAATCAATCAATCAATCAATCAATCAATCGGTCACTGTACCCATTCTGCAATCTGTTAATAAAGTTTTCAATCAATCAATCAATCAATCAATCAATCAATCGGTCAGGTCACGTGTACCCATTCTACAATCTGTTAATAAAGTTTTCAATCAATCAATCAGGGCCTGTGGTCACGTGTACCCATTCGGCAATCTGTTAATAAAGTTTTCAATCAATCAATCAATCTGTTAATAAAGTTTTCAATCAATCAATCAATGAATCAATGAATCAATGAATCAATCAATCAATCAATCAATCAATCCCGCAGTGCAACGTGACCCAAATCATACGGCAATCTGTTAATAAAGTTTTCAATCAATCAATCAATCAATCCCGCAGTGCAACGTGACCCAAAATCACGTGACCAAAATCAGCCAATGGAAGCGAGGGGTTGCTATGTGCGGGCTTGTATGTGCGGGGCTTGTAAGCGCTGGTCTCCGGAGCTGCAGCTGGGTACTATTGTCCAGACCCGGAATCAAGAAGTGAATTCACTTCTTGCTTAGTGGTCTGTGATGCCGCCCGCGACGCGGGCGTCCGGGGTTCAACTCCCACTCAGGGCGATCCCTTAACAGGGGTAGAATCGACTAAAAAAACACAACGCAGACAAGATCACACCGGCTACATGTGGTGCCGTGACCCGGATGCCCTGGGTGGAGTGAGTTTAGGGGGGTGAGTGTAACGGAGGTACCGCAGTATATCCACAGTCACGGGTACAAGTAGTGACGTGGCTGTGGATGGTAAGCGGTACTGCAAGTAAACTCACTCCCCAGAGGCATCCAGACCCGGAAGCAAGAAGTGAATTCACTTCTTGCTTAGTGGTCTGTGATGCCGCCCGCGATGCGGGCGTCCGGGGTTCAACTCCCACTCAGGGCGATCCCTTAACAGGGGTCGAATCGACTAAAAAAACACAACGCAGACAAGATCACACCGGCTACACTTGTTTACATCAGGGTCCCCCATTTTCAATTCATCAGGGCTATTCAACTAAATTGTTCAGGGGGCCACATTGTCAGAAACCCAAGGGGCCAGGGGCCGGACTGCCACGGCGCCTCCCCGTGCTATGAATATATGTACACTTGACACAACACGCAACCACATTTTCACAACTTTTATTTAACTACATTGCAAAAGTAGTATACTTTTCAAAAAAAGTGCTTCATTTATGTGCCACATCTGCAACATCTCCTCTCCTGCCAAAAGTGCTTCAGTTATGACTGTGCAACAACTGCAACATCTCCTCTTCAACATTTCAATATAAAAATAAAATAAAAAACAAACAAGTGCATGATGTGCATCTGAACATTCTAACATCAACACTTGAACAAAAAAACACATTTATAGTGCAGCTGAGCTTGTGAAAAAGTGCTTCATGTCTGTGCAACAACAGCAAATCACAGCATCTTATTAGCACTTATTGTCGACTCTTAACTCTCAAACATCAGGGGGGGGCGGGGGGCAGACAGGCCTAGCCTACATACACACATCTAATGAGAGCGATTGCACTTCTTTGACTGGGCAATGGCAGAGAAAGAGGGTTCATAGGAAGTGAGGGCTACCCGCAAACAGTGATGCAAATGCTCATTTGTCAAGGAGGCATGGTTGCTTGTTTTAATGGCATTCATGTGAGAGAAACTGGATTCACAGGTGTATGTTGAGCCAAACATTGTTAGCCAGCGTTTTTATTTTGGGGAATGTCTTGACATGAATACACTTTATCCAAAATGTTGTGGTGGATTCATTCTCAAGTGCCTGCTTCAGAGCAGATGATGCTTGCATGTCAATTATTTCAAGTTGCAGGAGACCTTCATCAATGTGAAGTGATGCAAGGAACTCTTGTCCTTTTGTGGAAATAGCAGCTACATTGGCAAATGGGTTGCTCACAAAATGCATCAATTCTCTGGACATGTCAAATTCATCAAATCGACTTGCAAAGTTTTCCCTCAATTTATCAATGAAATCTGTCATTAACTGAGTGACTTTTGGCTCAATTGTGCGTGTTAACGTTGACATGAAAAGAAAGTAAATTTTTTTTTTTTTTTTTTTTTATTATCATGTAATCTTTGGCGGGCCGGTCAGAATCATCCCGCGGGCCAGATCCGGCCCGCGGGCCGCCAGTTGAATAGCCCTGATATATGACATACACGACATACAGATAGACAGTACTGCTACATCTATACATTTATGACATATACCAGATTTGCAAATACAGTACTGTTTGTGATACAAAAAGTGTCCAGAAAAAGAGTGTATATACATTTGACGTAGAAACTGTACATTGGAGGAGGTTGAGTGGGTGGGGGGCTGTACATTGGGGGGGGGGGGGGCACACACTGTACATTGGAATACTGACAAAGCCATACTTGGTCATTTATTGTACAACTGGGTTTTGAGTGTTTTTGAATAGTGATTCACATTCCTTTACAGCTTTGGGTAGGGCGTTTCACATTGAATCCCTGCCCCTCATCAGTTTGGTGTGAACGATGGGCTGTGTCTGTCATTGCCATGGAATGTTAACTTGCATCCCATCCATAGAGGCAATTAGTGTCATTGTCTTTCATACGCTGGGAATGAAACACGCACAGTAGAGAACATGCTCTTAATATGCTGGTTAAATCTGCTGTAATGTATTATGTTCTAATGTTATCTGGTTTGTTGTATCAACAGGAATCACAGGAGGACCATGAAGCCATGCCCACCAGAAAAAAAGCACCACCATCACTGAATGACACGAATAATGTAAGCAATCGATTGAAAAGTGTATTAACAGATTGCAGAATGGGTACAGTACAGCTCAATACATACAATTGTTAAGGGGATGCAGACCAGAGAAAGACTTTCGTCTTGTTTACATCAGGGTCCCCCATTTTCAATTCATCATAACATATATGACATACACGACATACAGATAGACAGTACTGCTACATCTATACATTTATGACATATACCAGATTTGCAAATACAGTACTGTTTGTGATACAAAAAGTGTCCAGAAAAAGAGTGTATATACATTTGACGTAGAAACTGTACATTGGAGGAGGTTGAGTGGGTGGGGGGCTGTACATTGGGGGGGGGGGGGGGGGCACACACTGTACATTGGAATACTGACAAAGCCATACTTGGTCATTTATTGTACAACTGGGTTTTGAGTGTTTTTGAATAGTGATTCACATTCCTTTACAGCTTTGGGTAGGGCGTTTCACATTGAATCCCTGCCCCTCATCAGTTTGGTGTGAACGATGGGCTGTGTCTGTCATTGCCATGGAATGTTAACTTGCATCCCATCCATAGAGGCAATTAGTGTCATTGCCTTTCATACGCTGGGAATGAAACACGCACAGTAGAGAACATGCTCTTAATATGCTGGTTAAATCTGCTGTAATGTATTATGTTCTAATGTTATCTGGTTTGTTGTATCAACAGGAATCACAGGAGGACCATGAAGCCATGCCCACCAGAAAAAAAGCACCACCATCACTGAATGACACGAATAATGTAAGTAATTGATTGAAAAGTGTATTAGCAGATTGCAGAATGGGTACAGTACAGCTCAATACATACAATTGTTAAGGGGATGCAGACCAGAGAAAGACTTTCGTCTTGTTTACATCAGGGTCCCCCATTTCAATTCATCATAACATATATGACATACACGACATACAGATAGACAGTACTGCTACATCTATACAAGAGTGTATATACATTTGATGTGTCATTGTCTTTCATAAGTTTGGAATGTGTTTTGATGTTTTTTTTCCTGTCTTTTGTTTTTTCAGCAGGGAGATGGAATTGTTCAACCTGATTCCAGTACAGCTTCACCGATACCTGCCCTATGGTCAGACAAGATGTGGAAAGAACGACAGGCCAAATACCCGTGGCTGGATTGTAAAGATGGGAAGATCGGCTGTAAAGTGTGCTCAGCCGCAGACGCTCAGAAAAGCAGAGGTCAACGATTTGCAGCAGAATGGACTAACTACGAGATCACACACAGTGGAACAGTAAAATCTGCTATGCTGATGAGTCTCAGGAGAAAGGTGTGGATCCACAACAACTCAAGTGCGCATCTCCAAGCAGTACGTATTCTCAATGACGCAAAAAAACAGAGAATTGAGAAATCCACTGACACCATGCTCGTATCAGAACTGACGGCTACAAATAATGTTTTCCAGTCTGTGTACTATTTAGCAGAGGGGGACAAGCCGTTTTCAGATAGTGTTGATCTGCTGGCTTTACTAGAGAGAACTGGGTCTGACACTGGCTTCAGCTTGCACTCAAGAGAGAGTGCAGCAAACATCACCACGCATATAGGTACAGAAATGCGAATTTTTTTTTGCAAACAAATCCAATCCATAGAAGGTAAAATTTCAGTTCTGATTGATGAGTCAACTACCCTTGCAGATAAAACTACACTGATTGTGTACCTCAAAACTGAAATTTACAAGCACCTGGACCCAGAGTTCTTATTTTTAGATCTGATTGAACTTCCCAACCAAAAAGCAGAAACGATTATGCACCATCTGTTGAAATGCCTCAGTGAACATGGCTTTGATGATGCATATTTGAAGAAGCACTTGGTTGCATTTGCAAGTGATGGAGCCAGTGTCATGTTGGGACGCAAAGCTGGTATAGCTGCAAAACTGTCGGAACTGTATCCTAACATATTGACCTGGCATTGCTTAAATCACCGGCTGGAACTTGCTGTAGGTGACACAGTTAATGATATCACAGCTATGAACCATTTCCAGATGTTTATGGATAAATTGTATACTGTGTACAGTAGATCACCACTAAACCGAGAGCAACTGAACGAGTGTGCAGCCGGCCTGGAAAAACAAGTGAGAAAAATTGGCCGTTTGCTAGACACAAGATGGGTATCCAGTTCTTTCCGCACAGTGTCTGCAGTGTGGGATGGTTATGATGCACTTTGTGCTCACTTCAGCATGGCAATGACAGATGCGAGACGACAGAGCGCTGATAGGAAAACATATGAAGGTCTATTCAGGAAAATGACTTCATATCAGTTTTTGCTAGATTTAGCACTGCTGTACGACACCCTAAGTGAGTTAAGCATTCTTTCAGAAGCTCTGCAAAACCGCCAAATGACACTAACCTCTGCAGACAAACGTATGAGGCGTTGCATTAAATTCATTGATGTAATGGGAGAAAAACAAGGCAACAAAGTCCTTGAAGCTGAAACTGCAGTAAAAGCAGGTAAATTTGGCACAGTTGATCTGACAGACAGACCGAAAATTGTTTCCATCAACCGGAAACAGTTTATCAGAAGTCTGAGTGATAATCTAACTAATCGGTTGTTCACCACTGCATCTTTTAAGGGGTCATCATTAGTGGCACAGAAAGAGTCTGAAGCACAGTATGTTCAATTGCTTGCACAACTCCAAGTTGTTGAGTGTAAAAGCTGGCCAAAAGAAATGCCACTAGGATTTGGCGAGGTGGAAATAAGGCATCTGTGCAAAAGATTCAAGCTGCCCCTTAACAGTACTATTGATGGATTCAGGGACTTTGTTGAGAGCAATGGAGAAATGTACCCGATGAGCTTAGGCCTTTATTGAATTGCACAAAAGTAATTCCATGTAGCACTGCAGAATGTGAAAGGGGATTCAGTGCCATGAATCAAATTATCACCCCAACACGCACAAGGTTAATGATTTCACGGGTAGCATCTTTGATGTTCATTAAGATCAACGGGCCACCTCCAGAGTTCTGGGATTCAACAACATATGTTGCAACTTGGCTGAGAGGCCATCGCTCAGCTGAGGACAAGAGAACGAGGATAGCAAAACCAAATCATAGGCCCAGGACCCTATGGTGGGGGCTTGCTTGACTGATTGTATGGTAACTCAGTTACTTCTAGTCTGCATCGAACATTGTACATATGTCTATACTGAACACTGGGACCTCTATTTTTACTTCTTTTTACATGCTACTTTATTTTATTTCATACTTATCTTGTCTAGCACAGTCTCTGGAGCGTAACAGTAAGAAGCATTTTGTATAAAAGTATTCTGTACTTCTGTATGACAACTATTAAAGAAACTTGAAACTGTTTTGAAACCACTGTTGTGAAACAAATTACATTGAACAAATTTAAGTGATGTGTACTTTTTCCCCTTCTCAAAATAAAGAACCAAGTAAACACAAGTTGTCTGATTATTTTAAGTTTGCTTTTGTGTTTGTGTGTAAAACAATTTCTTTAATTGAATTAACTTAAACTAAAAGTAAATACAAACTAAATTAACAATGTAACTTACATTGTTAATTTAGTTTGTATTTACTTTTCTAGTTTAAGTTGATTCAATTAAAGAAATTGTATCAATACATTTAAAACATTGTTTGTTTTTCAACCATATCTGTTGACAATATAGGCAACATCCTGCTACCTTTTTCAGCTTCTCTATTTCAAGGCAAAAAAAAAAAAAAAAAATCTGTGCCAAAAAAAACTGTGCATGCGCGCGCGCACGCGCGTGGAGCGTTTGACCTACTGTCAATTTGCCACTGCACCACTGATTACTGTGTCTATGTACAAGTTTACTCTATTATTACATGTCATACATGTCTAGATGTAACATTACTGTCTATGTACCTATGTAAACGAGACGAAAGTTAAGGTTGAAAATGGGGGAAGGTAAGTTGAAAATGGGGGATCTATGTAAACGAGACGAAAGTGAAGTTGAAAATGGTGCGCAGTAGTGCAAATACTTACGCGTCCAGCGTACTAATACTTGTCCAGACTGCCTCCAACCCGTCCAGCCTGGCTCTGCGGCTCTGCAGATACCCCCTATTGTACCAGCCAGGCATCCTCCCTTGTCTGCTGCGGAGGGGAGGGGCCGGAGCGCACCGTCCTCTGCATTGATTGGAACTAACCACACGTCAAAACATAAAGCGCCATCGCACTTTTCTTTCTAAAGCTAACCTGCTGCCACTGTCAAAGTCAAAGGTAGTGCTCTGGTTACAATGATTCATTTTTCATTGTTTATCTTTTGCCGTTTATTATTACGTTGGATATGTGTTTTAGCTGTAGCGTTACTGCTCAAGACTTCGTCCTGTAATAACAAACACAGTGGCATCCAACTTTACTACTAGCGCGGGGGGGGTATTTGAGCTAATAGCTCGTGTTGAGAGAAGATACCTAGCTAACGCTACCGTAAATAATCACTAACATTAGCATTACTTTGCTAGTCTGAGCTAGCAAAGATGAGTACTTTTTGTATCACAAACAGTACTGTATTTGCATTGATTGATTGATTGATTGAAAACTTTATTAACAGATTGCAGAATGGGTACAATACAGTACAGCTCAATACACACAATTGTTAAGGGGATGCAGACCAGAGAAAGACTTTCGTCTTGTTTACATCAGGGTCCCCCATTTTCAATTCATCAGGACATATATGACATACATGACATACAGATAGTCAGTACTGCTACATCTATACATTTATGACATACCAGATTTGCAAATACAGTACTGTTTGTGATACAGAAGGAGTCAGGAAAAGGGAGTATATACATTTGACGTAGAAACTGTACATTGGAGGAGGTTGGGTGGGGGGGGGTTGGGTACACTGGGATATTGACAACCATACTGGGTAATCTACATTGGAGGTGGTTGGGGGGGGGGGGGGGGCACACTGTATAAACAAGCAAAACTGTACATTGAGGGGGGGGGGGGGGACACTGTACAAACAAACAAAATTGTACATTGGACTATTGACAACCATACTAGGTAAATTACTGTACATTGGAGGGGGTTGGGTTAGGATATTTACAGGGGCCAGTGTTGAATTGCAGTCTCCCGTAGGTGTCCCTTGAGAGAGGTTTTGAAAGTGGGTAGTGATCCACATTCCTTTACAGCTTTGGGTAGGGCGTTCCACATTGATGTGGCATAATTGCGAAACGTGTTTAGTCCCTTATTTGAGCCGAATCTGGGTTTAACATGATTTGTGGAGCTCCCTCTGGTGTTGTGATCGTGGTATTCACTGACCTTTGGGAAGTATTTTGACATGTACATGGGTACCTTGGTCGTGTAGTGTATCTTGTAGACCAGGCCCATTGCAAGTTGCTGTACTCTGTCGTCTACTCTAAGCCATCCTAGGTTGTCAAAGTGGGCAGGGGTGAGGTGGGTTCTAGGAGTAAGGTCAAGCAGTAGTCTGACCAGTTTGTTTTGAGATGTTTGTAATTTTGTTTTTAGCGCCTTTGAGGTGCTTTGGTACCATGAGTAGGGTGACCAGGTGTCCCCCTTTTGGTTGTACTGTCCCACCATTTGACCAAATGTCCCGCGTCCCTCATATTGAGAGGATGTCCCTCTTTTCGAAGCCAAAAAAAACATGCGTCTAAAAGCCCCTCCCTACAGACAGTAAACGTAGCAACCCGCCTCTTGTCCACACACATTGCTCTGATTGGTTATAGTACTTTAGCGTGCTGCTTGCCTGCTTGTGATGTGACTGAGACTGAGTCGTGACGCTACCTCATATCGCAAATCTGATTGGTCAAAAAAAAGACAACAACATTACAAGCGAACTAGTTCAAGATGGAAAGCAGTAAAAAGAAACGGACCTGCAGTTACAACCAAGACTGGCAAACGACACATGACTGGGTGAGGCAGATGGCAGGCAATCCGCAGCAGGCTTTCTGTGTTTTGTGTCATAGTTCGTTTTCAATTGCGCATGGAGGAGAATACAACTTGAAGCGCCACAGTGGACGTGAGTCTCACTTGAAAGTGGCTCACCAAAAAGAAACATCCAGATCTATGGATACGTTTCTTTTTAAACCAAACAATGATAGCCAGACAAGGTCACTGCAGCTGAGATAACAAGTGTCTATCACACAGTACAACACTCCCATTCATACAGGTCAGCCGACTGTGGTAACCTTTGATTTAAATCTATTCGGTGAAGACCATGGCAGTTATTCTAATATAGAAACACAATTTATTTGTATTATTATTTTTGTATTATACTACACTGTTTTCCCTAGTTCTGTGTTAACAGGGAATATCAAACACAAGACATTCCTGTCAAGTGATGACGTTTGAATATTTAAAACAGATGTTAGGTGGTATTTAATTTGTATTTATTTTGATTTAACCTTTAACCTTTGATTTAAATCTATTCAGTGAAGACCATGGCAGTTATTCTAATACAAAAATTTACATTATCTATCTGTCCCACTTTGTCCCACTTTGTCCCACCAAAATCGTACTGTTGTCCCACTTTGTCCCACCAAAATCTTACTGTTGTCCCACTTTTGGACTTTTTGCATCTGGTCACCCTAACCATGAGGTGCAAGCATAGTCGTAGTACCCCTGAATGAGTCCTCCTCCTGACATCTGGTATGTCATAAATGTATAGATGTAGCAGTACTGTCTATCTGTATGTCATGTGTGTCATATCATGAATTGAAAATGGGGGACCCTGGTGTAAACAAGACGAAAGTCTTTCTCTGGTCTGCATCTGGTCTGGTCTGCGGCTCAATTGTGTGTATTGATCTGTACTGTACTGTACCCATTCTGCAATCTGTTAATAAAGTTTTCAATCAATCAGCTAGCTTCGAGCTAACAATATTATTCACTTCAGCGTGGTCCAAGAAGACTCCTATATCGGCTTCCTCTGTTAGTGTTTTGTTTTCATGGTGAACAACTTGGTTCAGGTTTTTAGTGCCTTTATTACGTATAAAACTTAAAAATCACACTGTGACGTTAATATTTACCTCACCTAACGAGATGGACGACCTTGTTCATATTTAGCCAGATTGTCAAGCACTAACGTTACTCCTTCCTGTCATCAAAAAAGTAAGTTCGTTTTGGTGGGTGTGCTGTGTGTGGCAAATCATATACAGGTACCGTAGCAAGCAGGTAGGGACTATAGGTCTAATCATGTAGACACACACAGGGATGTATCCTCACATGGCTAGTATAAATAATATTATAATACGAGAGACTGTAAACTCAACATTGAGGCCTACTTGATTGATTGAAAATGTTATTAACAGATTGCAGAATGGGTACAGTACAGCACTACAGCTCAATACACACAATTGTTAAGGGGATGCAGACCCAGAGAAAGACTTTCGTCTTGTTTACATCAGGGTCCCCCATTTTCAATTCATCATAAAATGTGGGCTGAGAATCCAAAATGGAGGTTGAGTTACTTAGTATTACCGTCAACCTCGGCACATCGGCACCACATGCAAAGTCAATGGGACAGAGGTCCGAGACCAAGCCCACAGGCACATCGGAACCCCAAACCAGAGTCGTTAAAAGTCATCCCCCTTGGGGGACTGACTGATGGGGGATTCAATGCAACGTCTCACTGCAAAGACAATGTGGGCTGAGAATCCAAAATGGAGGTTGCGTTAGTATTATGCAAAGTCAATGGGACCGAGACTAAGCCCACAGCCACATCGGAACCACAAACCAAACCAGAGTCGTTAAAGTCATCCCCCTTGGGGGGGATTCAATGCAAAGTCTCACTGCAGGCAGTCTACCAATATACACTATGTTCAGTATCAGACAGTCGCAGTATGCATGTCGTTTTTGTAGCTGCGTTCAAGAGTCTTGCTTATGTCCAGTGATTCCAGTGGGAATTGTAAAACATGTTGAGGTGGAATGTGGATACATTTGTCTGGATAAGAGAGTTCTAGAACAGCCTTGGTGGGCAGAGTGGTGGTGGCCGCCTTCCCTTCTGGTTTCCTTGCTCTTTCTTGTACTTGATGGAGTCTAATTATAAAGCATGTTTAAAAACAACAGAGTTGATCGAAGTGCCATACAAGACCTTATACAATAACACATTAAAATATGGTAAAGCAGGCATACAAAGATCAGTACATAGAAGAGACATAATACACATTATACAAGCAGCACAAAACCAAAAAAAAAAAAGTGGAATATTCAAATGAGCCAAACTGAACTGTAGAAATTAAGAAGAGTAAATTTGTATATATTAAAATATAGAACATAGTTTATTTCTGTGGCCAACAGAGCTCAGTTTACAATCAGACACACTAACGTCTGACCAGAAAGTGAGAGAGCTCTTGGTCAGACATACATTAAATACATAATCGAGATGATGTACATAAGATACCAGATATGATTGAAATGAAATCAAGAGTCAAGTCAAAGTTTTATTTGTCACGGCATACAAGCATACAGTGAAATGCGGGGGGTCTTGACCGCAACGATTGTGCAATAATACAATAATAAGAATCCAATAGGATGAGAATAAGACATTTGTGCAATAATACAAGTAATAAGAATAAGACATAACAGGTATGTACATGAAGTTTACAAAAAACATGGTAAGACATGCTAAGGCCTAACAAAATTAATAGTTGGTTTCAGGTTGGTTGTCAGTTTGGCCATGGGTAGGTAGGGAATTTATTTTATTTTATTTTTTTATTTTATTCTTTCCCACGGCGACTATGGATAGGGAATTTCTTTATTTAATTAAAATGTTCACAACAACATGGATGCATGTACTCTGCCAGCATGTTTAATATCCATAATACTAAATGTTTGACTAAGATTTCTATGAAACTTTATTTAAAAAAAAAAAAAAAAAAAATATTTTTTATAATTTTTTCTAAAAACTCATAAAATATATTGGGTCGCACCTAAATCGGCAGGGTCGGTCGGCAACCTGAAACCAACTATTAATTTTGTTAGGCCTAAGGTCCTGCGATAGTGCAATACACTGTTAGCTACGGATGAGGCACTGGGTCTTATGTACACTACTATACAATGCTATACAATCTACAGTTATACTATGTGTCCTTATGCTAGCTTGCTATCCATCTGTTTACTATACAAGAACCACTCCCGTTCTTGTTTTTAAAGTGACCTTTCATTGTGTAAAGTGACCATTGAGTGTGTGTGTGTGTTCATGCTAAAGTGACTGCTAGTGTGTGAGCTCATTTGTGCTTGTGTGTGGAGAGTTCAGTGTTCAAGACTCTGATGGCCTGGGGGAAGAAGCTGAGCCGAAGTCTCTCTGTCCTAGTTGCTGGTGTTCGCAGGCGTTTGCCTGACCGCAGCAGCTTGAACAGGCTGTTGTTGGGGTGGTGAGGGTCTTTCATTATTCTGCAGGCTCTGGATTTGCACCTCTTGTTATATAAGACCTGCAGGGGTGGTAGTGCAATACCCGTAGTACGATCATGTGATTTTGAGTATCTACCGATACCGATCTTTCCTGATCCGATAAAAAAAATATATAATTTCATTTTATTATTCCCCCCCCCCCCCTCCCATCCCAATTTCTCACATTACATTCAGCCTGAATGTTGATGACGTTATCCAGGTGAAAAGTTAACTTCATTCAAGCGAGGCATTGCAACTGGAGTAATCTAAAAACTCTGCCTCCAACCTGCTGCTTCATGAGAGCAATGGCGCCATCGTCTGTAAAAATCAGGTGACTGCAAGTTCTGCAACTAGTGGATGTCCCTCATCCTTGACATAAATCATTTGATGTATTTTTCAAGTCAAGAGTTTTATTTGTCACAGCATACAAGTATACAATGAAATGCGGATGTATAATTAAATCAAAGGAAATGCGTTTGTTTAGGCAAAATTCTTCTGCTCTGTGTGACAATAAATAAATGAATGATGATATGCAATTTAAAACCAAAACTAAGGCCTCAGTATGAGTTTAAGACGTGAACATGGTCATGTTTGTTGAATAAATCCTGATTCCCCCCCCCCCCCTTCTGAAAATCACGTGATCGGCCCCCTACTGCTCACCCTGTCCACGGTAGCCCCGTTTATCCTCAGTGGTGTGTGTGTCCCCTGCTGTGTTCTCCTAAAATCCACGATCAGCTCCTTGGTTTTACCAATGTTCAGGAGCAGGCTGTTGTCCTGGCACCAGCGTTCCAGTACCTCAACCTCCTCTCGGTAGCTTAATTATTTAAGGTAACCAACTTGCGTCTAGCCACGCCCCCGCTGCGATGGAGCTCTGCCGCGGAGCTCCGGGGGCGTGGCTAGACGCGGCATTATGTAGCCGTAATTCCCCCTCTTTTAACATTGACGGTTAGCTCAACTGGTTCACCGCCTTGCTGTGGATTCTGCGGTGCGTTGGTGACAAGTTCGAATCCCTTAAATATTTTTTTAACATGCATTCTTTCGCCGGTTAAGTTTAGGCATTGTTTCGGAGTTGGTTAAGGTTAGGGTTAAGTTTAGGCATTGTTTCGGAGTTGGTTAAGGTTAGAAGGGTTAAGTTTAGGCGCTGTTTCGGAGTTGGTTAAGGTTAGAGTTTGTCTTAGAGCATGGCAATATTCTTTCGGAGTTGGTTAAGGTTATGGTTAAGGTTAGGCATTGTTTCGGAGTTGGTTAAGGTTAGAGTTTGTCGCAGAGAATGGCAATAGAATGCAGCCTATTTCCGCACTGCCGCTCTCTCGCGCTGCCGCGGTCACATGGGAGTCGTGGCCAATCAGAGAAACGCTGAACACAAGTTGCCTAAAATATTGACGCCTCCCGGTAGGCCTTCTCGTCGTTGTCAGAGATCAGCCCCACCACCACTGTGTCGTCCGCAAACTTCACTATGGAGTTGGAGCTGAACTTGGCCACACAATCATGATGTGTGTATAGTGAATACAGCAGGGGGCTCAGGATACAGCCCTGGGGGCAGGGCTCCAGACTAACTTTTTTCACCACCGTCCCAGAACCGTCCCGAAATACAATTTTAACCGTCCCAAAGTGAATGTAACCGTCCCAAAAATCAAATGTCTTTTCTTTACTTTGGTTTTGTCGTCTATAGTTGTTATTGCCATAAGAAACACCATTCAGAGAAGGGGAGAATAAATTGATTTAGTCAAAAGGCTCCCAGGTGGAAAGATTTCACAAGAGTAATTATGATTAAAAATAAATAAATATATACATATAAAAAAGTGTTTAACAAGGTGCTAGTATAGGGATATTTGGTCACGGTGCTGTTATAGTCAACCAATTGGAGCCATGTTGATTATTCCTTCCATAGGAAAATATATTTAAATGTATTTGTATTTTATTTCGTTTTAGTTTTTTTTGTTATTACAAATGTGTGTGTTTATGGTTGAAAATGTTAGAGATAAATAAAGATCAAATCAAATCTAACTGAATAAATTATCCCTCTTCTAACAAGAAAGAAAAACATAGTTTAGCTTTAAACTATATAATGTCATTGCGTCCAGAGATTCCACCTTTGATAACTAAAGTAATGACACTTGACTAGTAATGAAACATGTCCCTTAGATCGCGCTGTCCTCCTGGTCGATATTGATAACTGCTGCTAAAATAAAATAAAATAAGTCCTGAGTCGAGACTCCGTGCTGCTTCAGTTCCAACGAATCCCAATAGTATGCAACTGCAGAGCCAGGGGCACTTTCAGGTCTGGTCACAGGCCCGCTCAACAGCGCCCCCCACCCAACGGCTGAATTGCCAATGGCTGAATTGGAGTATTGCACAGTATCTGCAGCTGCATGCTATTCGCAAATCCAGCATGAGCCAGCTCCCGCTGCAGCCGTCGTTATCAGAAGAACACTACACACATATCATAATGTTTACAGCAAACTGTAGTTGATCACCAGGTATGTTTTATTAACGTAGAATAATTCATATATATATATGCGCGCACTGACAGTCGGCTAATTGACATTTCCTGTGAAAAAAATTAAATCCTCTCGTCCCGTTTGCGTCCCAAAAAAGATTTCTGTTCGTCCCCCATAATCAATATTTGATCGTCCCCGGGACATCGTTAGTCTCGAGCCCTGCCTGGGGGGACCCGATACTCAGGGTGATGGTGTTGGAGGTCTGACCCCCCACCCTGACCGCCTGGGGCCTTTCACTCAGAAAGTCCAGTATCCAGGCGCTCAGAGCGGAGCTCAGACCCAGCTCGATCAGCTTGTCCACCAGTCTGGTGGGGACTATGGTGTTGAACACTGAGCTATAGTCAATGAACAACAGTCTCACATAGCCCCCCTTCTGGCAGTCTAGATCAGTGGTTCCCAAAGTCGGGGTCGCGACCCAAAGGTGGGCCGCGAGCAGCCACGGGTGGGCCGCAAGATGATTTAAAAAAAATAAAAAAAAAATAAAAAAAAAAATTATTTTTATTTTTTATTTATTATTTTTTTATTATTTTCTTTTTGTCAGGCCACTGAACTTAGAAGCAGGCCAGGACAGTGTTTCTAGTTGTATTCTAAAATTCTATTCTATTGTATTTTAAAATGTGACTATATGGTTTTATATTAACTTAATAAATAAACAAAAATCTACTTATTTCAACGAACATTTCAAACTAAATAACAGATTATGCACATAAAACGCTGAAAACAACCGAAGCAACAATAGTATTTTAATGAGGCTATTATTATTATCATTATTATTTTGCAACAAGTTAGCCCTCTCATAAATAGCACATATAAATGAATAACTAACTTGAACTAACTTAATAGGATTGAAGTGATATTTGGCTTAAAAAATCGGTCGCCTGGCAAAAAAAAAAAAAAAAAAGGCCCGACGATGTGCAATGTGCATTGTGCTCTCTGACGCCTTATTTTATGGGCCCTGGCCTGAAAGTTTGGGAACCCCTGGTCTAGATGAGAGAGGGTGCTGTGCAGTACTTGGGAGACCGCATCGTCAGTGGACCTGTTTGGCCTGTATGAAAATTGCATAGGGTTCATATCGCTGGGGAGGGAGGCACAAATGTAATCCTTAACCAGCCTCTCAAAACATTTCATGACCACAGAGGTGAGTGCCACCGGTCTGTAGTCATTAAGACCTGTTGGGGAGGATTTCTTTGGTACCGGTATTATAGTGGACATCTTGAAGCAGGCAGGTACCACAGACTCAGCCAGGGATAGATTAACTATGGTGGTGAACACTGGGGCTAGCTGGTTAGCACAGGACTTAAATATACATCCTGTTATCCCATCTGGGCCAGCTGCCTTTCTGGTGTTCACCCGCATAAATGCTCTTCCCACACTGTGTTCCGTCAATGAGAGAGTGCCCCCCCCCCCCCGCGGATGCCCCCTCCCCCCCTCCACGACAACCGGTGCGTCAGTGACGTCGTTAGCCGGTGAGCTAGCGTCGCCACTGTCTGCACCAAACCGAGCGTAAAAGGAGTTGAGCTGGTCCGCGAGAGAGGCGTCGGCACTCCCCATTGAGGGGGCGCTGACTTTGTAGTCAGTTATCGTCCGTAGCCCTCACCATAAACCTCTTGTGCCATTTGTGCCTCCATCTTGTCAGCGTATGACCTCTTAGCAAGTTTTACAGCCTTGCGCAGAGTATAGACTGTAGCCTTATACTCCCATGTTTCCTGACGCTCTGCCCAGGTTATAAGCAGTGGTGCGAGTTTTCAGAGCCGCTCGGATAGTACTGTCAACCCACGGTTTCTGGTTTGGGAAGACCCTCACCTTTTTCGTGGAGACAATGCTATCAGCTAGTGTTGCTATAAAGCTAACAACAACATCCGCGAACTCTCTGACGTCACTGGAGCTCGACTCTAGCATGCCCCAGTCGACGTCATCGAGTGCGTCCTGTAGCGTTGCCTCTGATTGGTCGGACCACTTCTTTACCTCACGTGACACGACAGTGTCATGTGATCTCTGCCTGTAAGCAGGAATAAGCAAGATGGTGTCGTGATCCGATGTGCTTGTAGCTCCCGCTAATGGAGGAGCCGGTATACTGCCTTGTAACCGGCTCTAAACGGGGTGTAGCAATGATCCAGCGTATTTCCTCCCCTTGTGGAGCAAGCGATGTGCTGGAAGAAGTTTGGCATCACCTTCTTCCATGACGGCCGGTGCGTCAGTGACGTCGTTAGCCGGTGAGCTAGCGTCGCCACTGTCTGCACCAAACCGAGCGTAAAAGGAGTTGAGCTGGTCCACGAGAGAGGCGTCGGCACTCCCCATTGAGGGGGCGCTGACTTTGTAGTCAGTTATCGTCCGTAGGGTAGCCCTCACCATAAACCTCTTGTGCCATTTGTGCCTCCATCTTGTCAGCGTATGACCTCTTAGCAAGTTTTACAGCCTTGCGCAGAGTATAGACTGTAGCCTTATACTCCTCCATGTTTCCTGACGCTCTGCCCAGGTTATAAGCAGTGGTGCGAGTTTTCAGAGCCGCTCGGATAGTACTGTCAACCCACGGTTTCTGGTCTGGAGACAATGCTATCAGCTAGTGTTGCTATAAAGCTAACAACAACATCCGCGAACTCGCTGACGTCACTGGAGCTCGACTCTAGCATGCCCCAGTCGACGTCATCGAGTGCGCCTGTAGCGTTGCCTCTGATTGGTCGGACCACTTATTTACTTCATAAACTGGTCAGAGTGACTGCGGTCAGTAGAGCCCCAGGCTTGCACACCGCAGTCACGAAAGGGGCTAGTTAAGGCCATGGGTAGGTAGGGAATTTATTTTATTTAAAAAATGTTCCCACTGCGACTATGGATAGGGAATTTCTTTATTTAATTAAAATGTTCACGACAACATGGATGTATGTACTCTGCCAGCATGTTTAATATCCATAATACTAAAGGTTTGACTAAGATTTGTATGAAACTTTATTGTAAAAAAAAATAAAGAACTCATAAAATAAATTGGGTCGCACCTAAATCGGCAGGGTCGGTCGGCAACTGGAACCAAATTTCTTTTCTTTTAGGCCTAAACTGACTCTTTGGTCAGAGCGTCCAGTGTGCATCTGCCTCTCTGTATTGTAAATAGTTCATGTGTGTTGTCACTACTGTACTATGTATAATTGTAAATAAGTTAATTTATGTGTTGTAAATAAATATTGTTAATATTTATTTACCTAATTTATGTGCAATCGTTTCATTTCAGCTCAGTGTAGAGAAATGCACCGTAACAACCGCCTTACTGCACGCGTCTATGACGACACTGTTGACACCACGTGACGTATCCGTGACACGCACGCCCCACGACAACACTAGTAGTTTTTGGGGGCCTACCACCCCCCCTGAAAAAAATCCTAGGGGAAACACTGCCATTTGAAACCATCTGTACACCGAAGGCTATGTGTGCTAGCAGAGCTAGTCTCCAGTCGCGAGTCACGGACCGGTGCACATGTGCAGTGGTTTGTCCACCATAAAAGTGCCAAAAGATAGAAAAGAAACTAGCAGAGCCAGAACTATTCAACTCCCCTAGAGTGAGGGGCTGTAACACTAAAGATGGCGGCAACGACAAATAATTGCTGCAAAATAAACATACACCTGTTGTTTTAAATTTTTTTTAAAAAAATTTAATACTTAAACAATAACAATATCGATAATTATCTATCGAGTGATATGATAACATTATCATATCGTTATCGTGATATAATTTTTGGCCATATCGCCCAGCCCTCAGACAGGGGGATGACTTTGTATTTGGAGAAATCTCTTTGAGCACTAACTAACAAATGGTTAGTTGTTAGTTGACAGTCTAAGTAGGTCATATTGCTCGTGATGAATTTTGTACAGTGTGGCTAATGAATTTTAAGTATCTGCTGTCATTGGCAAGTTTCAAGTTTAGTTTTACTTGTCACCTATAAGGTACATGTACATTACAGTGAAATGCTTGGTTCTGTATCACCCTCCTGAGATTGTGCTTCATAAAACAGTAAAATACCAAACAATATACAGAATATACAATATACAAAACTAAAATGCAAAGATGAGGTGGTGCAAATGTGTAAGAATAAATAGTGTAGATAAAATATGGTGTTAAAAATGGTTAAAGGTGAATGTTTAAAGTGGGTGTGTGGATGTTGTGAGCACTGCAGCGAATGTAGAATGGATAGAATGAATTAATGTTACATTGAGTCCACATCAGGGCTTGACATTAACTTTTTTAGCCAGATATTTTTACTTGTCCGAAAGCTAAACTTACATGCACATGAGTGCATGCTTACCAACTGTCCGTCTGCAACACTACTATCACCAACATCTAAGAAGGGAGATCCCCCCTTGAATGGCCCTTCTAAGGTTTCTCTCCTCCACACTGCCTGTGGAGCTTTTTTCCCTATTGTTAGGTTTTAGTGAGTTTTTCCTTACCTTCGCGTGGGGTATGTCTGGGAGTGCTTGCATTCTTTAATTTATTTGCATCCATCTAAAAATTTTTGCACCTTATGGTGTTCTTGTTCTGGGCCCTATTCCCCGTACCTGGTTCAACTAAGTCGATCAAGATGTCATTATCCAGATTCAGTTAACCCGATGTTTGAAGCCGGGATTTTCCTGTTCCTCGAAGGTGGATTCAGTCTCGTTAACTCAAACCAGGCTTGAGACCCAGGATAAGTGCGCGCGGCCGCTCCAGTTGAAAAGCCAGCACGTATCGATAGCAGAGATCCTGATTCTCTAGCGGCATTGATTGATTAATTGATTTAAAACTTTATTAACATATTGCAGTACGGCTCAATCGCCTCGCCGACAAGTTAAATGCGTTATCTATAGGCTAATTTTAAGTCCCTCATTACCTCAATCAATCAGATTATATTTCTTTAAACTTGCCTGCTGGATGGAATAATCAAATGAGATCTTGCTAGCGAAAATAATTAGTTAAACTGTTATACAGAATAACGATACGGCTCTCTTACCCATTGATTGATGTAAGGTCGATCTTTTACTTATCTCCACTGTGGTGTAACGGGTTCTTCTTTTGACTTTCACGCAGACGACCGGGGTTCGAAACCTAGTCTTTCCCTTCTTTTTGCGATGTAGGAATAATTCAATTTGGTGCACGTTGAGAGCTATATAAAGAATGACATCCTCAATGCATGTAGATTTATAATATTTTAACTTAAAACTAGGCTACTTTGGCGTATAATCATTAATATTATATTCCAAAAAATTATATTGGAAACACAGGGTTTCGAACACCGGTCGCCGGGTTGCCAGGATTGAGCACTACCGCTGCGCCACTCTGCCAGATGGGATAAATTCATTGTTTATACATTAATGAACGAGAGACCCGTGTTTAGAATATTCTTTATTTTGAATGAAGTTTTATCTCTTTATGCTCATTCATTAATGTGACGTCAACGGCTCATTCAATTTCTCAAATCCGTCAAACAGCGCATCTCATCAGACATCTTAATCCCAGTTACAATTAAAATAACCACATAATGTGTACATCGCACCGAGCGAGCGCCACGGTATATAACGTGCATTATTTAGGACAAAGTGAATTTAGTATCAGCATTTTGGGTCTATTTTACATTTCAAAAGCCCCCTCTGGAAGAATGGAGCACAAAAACGTAATTCAGAATGGTATAATGCAGATCGTAGACTGTGGGAATAATTTCAGGAAACGGGCTGTCATTTCTTTGCGGGGGCGTGGCGATGGTTCATCCGGCTAACTTGAACTTAAACCCTGCTTTCGACCAGGCTCAAACTTTTGGATCTGTTGTCATGGTGATTTGGACAATCCAGGTACGGGGAACGGGAAAGTCCGGCTTAAGTCAGACTTCACCGAAAGTTATCCGGCTAACTCAGTTATCCAGGTACGGGGAACGGGGCCCTGTTCTTGACTTATTGTTATGTTTTCTTCTTGACTTGTTTAAAGAAGATCTGTACGGCCCATGGGGACATTAACGTGTGTTGTCGGGCCCTATAAATAAATTTGATTTGATTTGATTTGATTTGTCCGAAATGTACTTGTGAAAATAAAGGCCTATTAATAAAACCGACAAGAGATTTGGACAATTATTATGATTTAATAACTTATACACAGTGTGTGTGCATTTGTGTGTGTGGGGTATATACTGTATGATCAGTCCTCCAGCTCATCTTCACTCTCCATCAGCACCAGCTCATCTTTCTCATCTCCCCTCTCTCTTGACGACCAGGGGTTAAACCCTGGTCTACGCCTATAGTTGTTATTATTACGGTATAGTTATTGCCATAAATAACACCATTCAAAATAAATAATTGTATTTTTATTTGAAATAATTTCTTTTAACAATAGGCACATTAGATCCTAGAACAAAACAACCAACTTTTATTAAACATTCTGATATTTCCGCGGGTCTCGTGCCACTGTCGGTGTCAACTAAGCGAGCACTCAGAAGACGCTCGCCGCTTGTCCGGGACAAGTAATATTGACTTCCAGAGATTGAGAGTTTCCAGTGTGACACTGTGAGACAGGCACTTTCTGATCAGATGGAATAACGTTACTATTCGTTTAAGGAATATATATATATATTATTTTTTTTTACTTGTCCAGTCGGACAAGTTAAATTGTATTATGCTTGTCCGACTATTTTTTTTACTTGTCCCGGACAATAGGACAAGCCTTAATGTCAAGCCCTGCACATTGAGCAGCCTGATGGCCTTGGGATAGAAGCTCCTTTTGAGTCTCTGTGCTGGCCACGAGACTCCGGTAGCACTTGCTTGACTGCAGCAGTGCAAAGAGGCAGTTGTTTGGGTGGCTAGAGTCCTTGATTATTTGAAACGGTACCTTTGCTGTTGCTCAGAACCCTTGAGGCTATTTGATACAATCTCTTTAATCCGATGTAAACAAGTGGAACAAACTTTTCCTGGAATTACTTCATGAAATGACAGCGATTGCTTTTTCCGGTGGAAAGTAGTTCCATTTTAGGCAGATAAGATATTCCTTTATAGATCCCCTTGGGAAAATTCGGGCATCATAGCAGCATGGGGGAGGTATGGGCAGGCAGGGTAATAGTAGAAGACATAAATATAGGCAATAAAGTATAATAATAAGCAGTGTAAACAATATAATTAAGTCTGGATATAAGAATATGAGCAAGTAGGCAGTGTAATCAAATGTGCAGAAGATCAGGGTCTTTGGGCCCCATCAGTTATATTATACGTAATAAATATGGGCAATAAACACTTAGAATCTGAATATACTATGAGTAAGTAAAGTATATAGTATACACAGGTGCAGTATTATACATAGATACCCTAACTGGCATGATACAGTATATGTTAATTATACATTGTAAAGCAGAAACGCCCAGGGGTGTCTACGGTACAGCTCTGTGATTTGCCCTTAAGACTGTTTTTAGAGCTGTTGACCGACAACAATGGAGTCCTGTGACTCCTGCCTATGAACTATAATCTGGTGTGGCCTAGATTGACCATACTTGTTGACCAACACCACCAGACCCGGCACCGGGACATCCCTCCCTCCTCCCACGTGTGCGCCTTTTATAGATAATTCATTTGTATCGCAACAGAGTCACGGATCTAGTCGTGCCACGTAGCATTATGTAGACAAAATTCATATAGAATAAACAAGTCTAAAACAAAGACTTTTAAACGAAGTTTAGCCTATTAAATCATTTTATAAGCATTCGTTTATTTGCGGTCTGTGTGAGAACTGAAGCAACCACCATCTGCCTGACAGCGTGGGGACAGAGAGAGGAGAGGAGAGGAGAGGAGAGGAGAGGAGAGGAGAGGAGAGGAGAGGAGAGGAGAGGAGAGGAGAGGGGAGGAGAGGAGAGGAGAGGAGAGGAGAGGAGAGGAGAGGAGAGGAGAGGAGAGGAGAGGAGAGGAGAGGAGAGGAGAGGAGAGGAGAAGAGAGGAGAGGAGAGGAGAGGAGAGGAGAGGAGAGGGGAGGGCTGGGCTGGGCTGGTGTTCTGCAGATTGTTGCTTCAGTGTTCTCACGCAGACCACAAATAAACGAACGCTTATAAAATGATTTAATAGGCTAAACTTCGTTTAAAAGTCTTTGTTTTAGACTTGTTTATTCTATTTGAATTTATTCGACATAATGCTACGTGGCACGACTAGATCCATGACTCCGTTGCGATACAAATAAATTATCTATAAAAGTGCCCTATCTTTTAAATCCATCCACTGCTGTGGCGAGCCTGGGGCGAGCCTTTATCGCTACCGGGAAAACATAGGGGGAACATAGGGGGCCCGGAGAACATAGAACCCTTTTGGAACATGGGAAACATAGGGGGCCCGGGGAACATAGGACCCGGGCCCCGGGGCATGGCGCAATGCAGTCTGTCATCCAGTCCCACGAACGAACGGCAACTCCATTCAGTCCCGGGCCGGGCCCGGGCCCTAGACCCCCCGCGGGCCATAAGGCGGCTGCCTCAGTCGCCTCGCCTATATATCCGCGGCTGCCTTTCACAGTAAATATGCACAATGAAGTTTGTAGTTTACCGTTGACGTCTTTCTTGCAGGAGCCCAGTGCACCATGCCGTTCAATATTCCTGACAATGACAACATAGACGATGAGAGATTTGCTCCTCTTCCGCCTCCTCAGTCTCCAGACCAAAGAGGAGAGGAAGCGGAGGTGTACCCTTTTGGAAACGGTGAGTAGGAGGATGCTTGAGACACTGGTTATCACAAGAAAGCTTCCTTACTGCAGACAACCATTATGTTTCAGGGTTTTTTTTTTTTTTTGATCCACTTTTTCTCCCATTTTCTATATTTTCTCCCATCCCAATTTCGTATCATCCAATTCAACCCTCCCCTGTCACGAACGCTGTTTCTTGCCTCCCACAAGCCGGCTGCAGTGAGGACTAAGTCATACATAGCACAAGTCCCCTCCGGTACTTGAGGTAACAGCAGTCGCATCTTTTCACCTGCGCAGCTCGACCTCTCAGTGTCGAGGAGTAACGCGTGGGAGGCTCACGCTGCCCCCGCCACTTCCTGATTCTACTGCGCAGGCGCACCAACCGACTTGTAGGAGTCGCTTGTTCACAACGTTCGATCCCCACCCTTCAGTTTTTCCCTCCCCGTAATACGGCCAATGTGTATTACTGCGGACGACCAGCCAAACTGAAAAACAATGTGGAGAGCTGGATTCGAACACGCGAATCCTAGCGTCTCCACACTGGTGGCGAGTGCCTTAGACCACTACACCACCTAGCCGCCCCTGTTTCAGGGTTTTAACGGACTCTCTGGAGGGCATAGGCTGTGTCACTGGTTAACATGGGGCGGGGGGATTTGGGGGTGCACCCCCAAGTCATTTGTTATGTTACTTTAAAAAACAAAAATGCATTTTCACATTATTTTGGACCATTATCATTACCATATTTGTGTCTTTTGATTTGATTACATTTGCAACATGTCCACCTCAACCTTGGTTTGGTGGCTGTACAAGGATGTACCCCTTTCACAGCTGTGGAGTTATGGTAGATGTGTGGCGACAACTACTGGGTAATAGTGGAATTACCTGGGGAATCCGAATTGTTCATAGCAGTGGTGCGTGCCTGGTAATAAAACGGATACTGTCACAAGCTATCTAGTGTGGGCTTTGGCTGTTACATAGAGCGGTGTTGAGCTTTCATTATGAGTGTGGGCTTTGGTTGTTACTAGTCTTGTTACATAGAGCGATGTTGAGCATTTATTATGCGTGTGGGGTTTGGCTGTTACACAGAGTGGTATTGAGCTTCCATGATGAGTGTGGGGCTTGGCTGTTAGTTACAGAGTGGTATTATTGAGCTTTCATGATGAGTGTGGGGTCTGGCTGTTAGTTACAGAGTGGTATTGAGCTTTCATGATGAGAGTGGGGTTTGGCTGTTAGTTACAGAGTGGTATTATTGAGCTTTCATGATGAGTGTGGGGTCTGGCTGTTAGTTACAGAGTGGTATTGAGCTTTCATGATGAGTGTGGGGTTTGGCTGTTAGTTACAGAGTGGTATTGAGCGTTCACGATGAGTGTGGGGTTTGGCTGTTAGTTACAGAGTGGTATTTATTGAGCGTTCACGATGAGTGTGGGGTTTGGCTGTTAGTTACACAGAGTGGTATTGAGCTTCCATGATGAGTGTGGGGTTTGGCTGTTAGTTACAGAGTGGTATTATTGAGCTTTCATGATGAGTGTGGAGTCTGGCTATTAGTTACAGAGTGGTATTGAGCTTTCATGATGAGAGTGGGGTTTGGCTGTTAGTTACACAGAGTGGTATTGAGTGTTCACGATGAGTGTGGGGTTTGGCTGTTAGTTACACAGAGTGGTATTGAGCTTTCATGATGACTGTGGGGTTTGCTGTTACAGAGGAAGACGAGGGGGACATCTCCAAGCTGGTTGAAGTCCCTGCTGCTAAGAAGCGAGTCAAGAGACCACAGCCCAAGTTGGACTCTCAGAGGTATTAAAGAATGGTATTGAAGAAAGTCACAACAGCGACTGTATAAATCTATGCATGAAATCAACAAATATCTTGCTTTTGAAGACTATGCTAGTGAATCAGTTCTGTGTTTCATAGGATAAATATTTATACAGTGGTATGCATTCCATTTTAAATCAAAATACGTCCCAACACACCTGGGTTCCACTGCACCAGCTGGGTGTTAAAATATTGGGATGCCAGTGTTAAATTCAGCTGGCCTGTGTCCACGTCTATGTTCGATATTTAGCCTAAACAGAATTCACCACCTTAAATAATACAACTACGCTCAGCCTGGGCAATCATGGAGATTTTGAAGTACATCTCTTAATGTCTTGAATGGATGATAAAAATGCTTTGTGGCCAACCTAGGATGGCTTAGAGTAGACGACAGAGTACAGCAACTTGCAATGGGCCTGGTCTATGTTACGACCCTGGCTCAAAGGCTCGCAACCTATGTGCAAACCAACACCAAAACCCTGTGCTCAAACTCAAAATGCTACTCTATTAAGGAATTACTGGTGTAAACTATAGTACAAGGACAGAAGACCGTGATAGCTATCTGTTACCCAACACTTCTCTAACCACAGACCTTGCATGTGTGTTACCAGGGCTGGTTTTAAAGCTCCCAGCAGGTAGCCAATCAGCAGCAATTAGCTAATTGGCAGCCCTCACCTGCATGCCCCGTGACACAGGAGTGATCAGGCCTGCATGCACAGTGACACAGGAGTGATCAGGCTCCTAGTACATAACACCTCCCCCACCAAACTGGTTGCCCAAGAGGCAACCACTACACAACAACCCATAAACCAAAACAAAGAAACAACTGTGACCCATTAGTTGTCAGGGCCACTACCACAACAGCGATAACGGGGACCACAAACACCGGTACTATGACCGTGAGAGGGCGTCTGCTAGCACGTTGTCCCTCCCACGAATGTGGCGAATATCCAAGTTATACGCTTGGAGGAACAAACTCCATCGCATCAAACGATGGTTCGAGTTCACCATACTGCGAAGAAAAACCAAAGGGTTATGGTCTGTATACACAACAAGGGGTAAACTGGAGGATCCAACGTAAACATCAAAATGGTTCAAGGCAAGAACCAAAGCGAGCGCCTCCTTCTCTATAGTAGAGTAGTGCAGTTGATGCCTGTCAAACTTTTTAGAAAAGTAGCACACTGGGTGCTCCACCTCTAATGCATCCTCTTGCAGGAGGACGGCTCCAGCACCGAGGTCACTAGCATCCACTGCCAACTTGAATGGCAGTTGAAAATCGGGAGCTGACAGAACGGGAGCGCTAATCAGAATACCCTTGATGCTCTCAAAAGACTGTTGACAAGTCTCAGTCCACACGAAAGGTACCTTAGGACTGAGCAGATTGGTCAAAGGGGCAACAACAGAAGCAAAGTTCCTACAGAAACTCCTATAGTACCCTGCCATACCTAGGAAGCGCTTTAACTCCCGCCTGGTGATGGGAGCAGGGAAGCCCACTATAGCCTCCACCTTAGCTGCAATGGGGCACACATGCCCACGTCCAACCACCTTACCCAGGTAGGTAACCGTGGCCTGTCCAAATTCACATTTTGCAAGGTTAACTGTCAAGTTAGCATCACCCAACCGCTTGAACACTTCCGCCAGATGCTCCACATGTTGTGACCAAGAGGAACTGTGGATAACCAGGTCATCCAGATATGCCTCACAGAACGCTACCCCGGCCAGGACCTTGTTCATTAGCCGCTGAAACGTCGCTGGGGCATTTCGCATGCCAAAGGCCATCACTGTATACTGGCAGAAACTCTCTGGTGTGACAAAAGCGGATATCTCACGTGCTCGCGGAGTAAGCGGAACCTGCCAGTATCCCTTTAGCAAATCCAATTTACTTACAAAGGCTGCTGAACCCACCCGATCGATACAGTCGTCCATCCGAGGAAGAGGGTACGAGTCCGGCTTGGTTACTGCATTAACTTTACGGAAGTCAGTACAGAACCGATGAGTGCAGTCTGGCTTATCAACAAGCAGGCAGGGGGAGCTCCACGCACTAGAACTGGGCTCCGCAATGCCATGTCTCACCATATAGTCTACTTCCTTACTCAAGATCCGTCGTTTTTCCGGATTCACCCTGTAGGCATGTTGCTTAATTGGCCCTGCAGTACCAACATCAATGTCATGCTCGAGTACATTAGTACGACTAGGGACATCAGAAAACAAACGTATATGCTGTCTAAGTAGGCGCACCACATCCGTACGCTCAGGAAGTGGCAAGTATGACAGGTGTGAGTCCAAGTCACCTAGTATCTGGGTGTTTGGCAACCTGCCCTGAGAAATCTCCTTCGACACAGAACAGTTGGCTACAATAGGAGATGCAGAAACTGTTAGAACAGCCACAGGCTTGACCCCTGACTGGTCAATCTGAGCCCTATCATTGTACGCCTTCAACATATTGACGTGACATAATCTACTCTTGCGCCTGCGGTCGGGAGTCTTAATCAAGTAGTCGACCTCACCAACTTTGCGCTCAACGGAGTATGGCCCACTGTATTTAGCCTGTAATGCAGACCCAAGAATAGGCGAGAGAACCAACACCTTGTCTCCCGGTGAGAACACCCTATGTCGGGCCCGCCTATCATACCACACCTTCATTTTTCCTTGGGCTACCTTTAGGTTCTCTTTCGCTAGTTCACATGCTCTACTAAGCTTAAGCCTGAAGTCACACACATAGTCCAACAAATTAGTAGAGGAAGGAGTCTGGTCAGCCAACCACTTTTCCTTCAGCAGTTTCAAAGGACCCCTCACTGTGTGGCCGAACACCAGCTCAGCCGGGCTGAATCCAAGAGACTCCTGGGTTACCTCCCTAGCAGCAAACAGAAGCAAAGGAATTCCATCATCCCAGTCTTTTTCGAACTCCGTACAATATGCCCGCAGCATTGTTTTGATAGTCTGGTGAAATCTCTCCAGCGCCCCCTGGGACTCTGGATGATAGGCAGAGGAAGGGCAATGCTGGATAGACAACTGCTGGAGGACCTGAGCAAAGAGACGGGACATGAAGTTAGACCCTTGATCTGATTGAATAACCTTTGGTAAACCAAACGTCGAAAAAAACCTAACCAGAGCTTTGGATATAGCTGGGGCTGTGATCTTGCGTAAAGGAATGGCTTCAGGGAAACGGGTCGCTGCACACATAATAGTCAAAAGATACTGGTTCCCTGTCTTAGTTCGAGGGAGGGGACCAACACAGTCAATGCGGATCCGCTCAAAAGGTTCCCCAACGGCAGGAATAGGCTGCAGAGGAGCCTGAGGGATCTTCTGGTTTGGTTTACCAACAACCTGACACACATGGCACGAGCGGCAATATTGTGCCACATCTGACTTCAAACCAGGCCAACAAAAATGTCTCAGCACACGGTCATAAGTCTTCCTGACTCCCATGTGACCAGCAAGATCATGATCATGTGCTAGATGCAGTATATCAGGACGATACACGGCTGGAACAACAATCTGAAACACACTGCCCCAGTCATCCAGACTGGACAGGTTAGGTGGTGTCCACTTTCTCATGAGCACATCATTGCTAACAAAGTATCCTTGATACGTATCTACCATTGCATCCTCTAAAACCGCCTCTTCAAAGAGGGACGACAAGGAGACATCCTTGTTTTGCTCTAGTACCAACTGCTCATGAGACGGTATCACCTTACCAAAATCCTCATCAGGGCCACTTTTCAACTCAACAAAGAACGTGTCACTAAGTGTCATATCACAATCTGAGTTAACAACATCATGGGTGTCACATTTGACCTTTGACATTGCGCGTGTTACCGCACACACAGGAAACACTCCTGGATGCTTCTGTGCGAGCTCATCAGGAACCTCAGAAACTACAGGGACGGGAATCACAACTGGAGTAGCCAGCACTTTGCCACCGGCCAAATCGTTCCCTAGAATGAAGGACACCCCCTTTATGGGGATGTGAGAACACACTCCTACAACAACATTGCCTGATACTAATGGAGAGTTTAGCGAGACCTCATGCAAAGGAGTATTCACAAAGCCTCCTCCAAAGCCCTGAACAATGGCACCGGAATGGAATGAAGAATCTTCCGAAAATGGCAAAACCCCATCCAGAATGAGAGACTGGAAAGCTCCTGTATCTCTCCATATTGTAATAGCCTGCTTTGATCCTAATGCACCAACCAGTGAAACAAATCCATCCATCATAAATGTTGAGGAGCCCTCTAGCTCCCTGTCTGCACCTTTGATACTTCGCACCCCACCCTCTAATGTCGGCATAGGTGTCCTGTCCATGATTTCTACCAGAGCCACAGTTTTTACATTTTTCTGCTTAAGCACAGGGCACCCAGCAACGATATGACCAGGCTCCTTACAGTAAAAACAGATAACCCCCTCTGGGAATGCACTAGCAGAGCCACCTTGCCTAGGAGTCTAAGTAAACCGACCAGCAGACACGGGTGCCGGGAACCGGCTCCCCTGAAAAGGAGGACTCCACACGGCCCTCCTCTACAAAGACAGATTTGTGTGTTAACACAAACTCATCAGCCAAGACAGCAGCGTCGCCTATCTTCGATACCTTATGCTCATTTAGATGTGTGGAAACGTTATCAGGAACACCTTTTAAATTCCTCTAGGAGAACCAACTGTCTAAGCTGCTCCCTTGACTCTGCTTTTTGCGAGGTGCACCACCGGTCAAACAGGTTCTCCTTCTCTTTTCCGAATTCAACATACGACTGTCCCTCCGACCTGCGATAGCCTCTAAAACGCTGACGATAGGCCTCGGGGACCAACTCATAAGCCCTCAATATGGAAGCTTTAACAAGCTCATAATCAGCGCTTTGTTCAAGGGACAGGGCAGTATAGGCTTCCTGTGCCCTACCAACTAAAACACATTGTAGCAGCAGTGTCCAGGCGGTATCAGGCCACTTCAATGTGGTTGCCACCCGTTCAAAAAGGGGAAAATATTTCTCCACGTCTTTCTCAAAAAATGGAGGCACCATCCTAATATTCCTGCCTACATCAAAACCAGAACGTGACTCTGAATGCAGAGCACCCGCCTGTAAGGCAGCATGCTTAAACTCAAGCTCCTTCTGCGCACGCTCGTGCACCAGCAACATTTGTCTCTCCTCCAGCAACATTTGTCTCTCCTTAAGCTCCTGCTCCTCTTTCCTCTCTTTAAGCTCACGCTCCTCTCTCCTCTCTCTCTCCTTAAGGTCACGCTCCTCTCTCCTCTCCTCACGCTCCCGCTCTAGCTGCCTTTCCTTAAACTCCAACTCCCTAATCCTCCACTCACCCTCTGCACCAGGTAATAGCGGAGACGCGTCAGACAAAGGAGGCTCCTCCACCCTCTCCTCAAGCACCTGCTCTCCAATGAGTAACACCCTTAAAGCACTCAAGGCAGTCGGCTTCAAACGTTTCTCACTTGCAGTAAGCTCTACCCTGTAGTGCACAGCAAGTTCTAGAAGTTGTTCCTTGGAAAACTTCCCCAACATATCATGAGACGGGTGATCAACAAAGTCCTTGATGGAAGCCATCGTTACTGTACCAGTCACCACAAGCTACTCACTATACTTTACAGTCACGAAGAACCACTAACGAACCACAAAGAACCACTAAAGAACCACTGAAAAACCACTAAAGACCCACCAAAGAACCTCTGAAGACCCCCTAACGAACCACTGAAGAACCACGAAGAACCACTGAAGAACCATGAAGAACCACTGAAGAACCACTGAAGAACCACTGAAGAATGCTAATGCCAATAAAAACAATAAAGGGACGCGGTGGAAATGTGTGCTCTACTAATGTGAGCGCACCTTTCTAATTTGCAAAAAAAAATAAAAATAAAAAACAACCACCCTGAAATAAATAGACGTGTCATACACGCAGGGTGTCAGGTGCTAACAGGTATGTTAACCAAACACTCAAAACAAACAAAACAAATACAACAAACAAATTCAAACAGGTGGCCCTTCTAACCTGATATGACTACTTATGCTTCTACATCTAAACTGCAGTCACAACCGGCCCACCACATGTCTACCATAAGAAACACTAAATCAGGCCCTACCACACTACCTGTGTTTTCTGGCCCCCTAATCTACCTACCCTTAAGCTAATGCCCTGTAGACCTAACCATCTTCAACCACACCTGCTACCAGCCAAAGATCATATTTGACCATCCACCCGTCCAGTACATGGTATGGTACCAGACAAGTAGATGGTGTTTCAAGTTTCTCAAGTTTCTTTAATAGTTGTCATACAGAAGTACAGAATACTTTTGTACAAAATGCTTCTTACTGTTGCGCTCCAGAGACTGTGCAAGACAAGATAAGTATGAAATAAAAACATAGTAAAATTAGAAGTAAAAAAAAGAGGTCACAGTGTTCAGTTTAGACATATGTACAATGTTCGATGCAGAATAGACGTAGTTACCATACAATATACAATACTGTGCAGTGTACTAATATACAATACTATATAGTGCAAGGCAGAAATGGAGAAATGGGACGAGGTGCAATTTAGGTACAGTTCACAGTAGGTGTACGAGTTGTAGTGCAAATCCTTTATCAATAAATATAAAGTGTAAGTGTGTTTGTGTGATCTAAAGTGTGGAGAGTGGGTGCTGCAGTGTGTTGTTTGTTTGAGTGAGTGTGTGCGTGTGGGTGTGTGTGCTGTGTGCATTTGATGGTTGTTGCATAGTGATTATTGTTCGTTTAGCGATTATTGTTCGTTTAGCAGCCTGATGGCCTGGGGATAGAAGCTTCTTCTGAGTCTTTCTGTGCTCGCCTTAAGACTCCGGTATCGCTTGCCTGACCGCAGCAGTTCAAAGAGGCAGTTGTTCGGGTGGCTCGAGTCCTTAATAATTCTCTTAGCCTTCCCCTTGCACCGCTTGTTGTAAATGTTCTGGAGGGTGGGAAGCCCCCCTCCAATTGTGCGTTCGGCTGAACGTGTCACTCTTTGTAGTCTGCTACGGTCTTGTGCAGTGCTATTCCCAAACCAGGAGGTGATGTTGCCGGTCAGGATGCTCTCTATTGTACATGAGTAGAAGTTCCTAAGGATCTTCTGACTGACTTGGAACTTCCTTAGGCGCCTGAGGAAGTAGAGGCGTTGTCGTGCCTTCTTCACAACACTGTCAATGTGTGTGGTCCATGTCAAGTCCTCGGATATGTGGGCTCCGAGGTACTTGAAACTGTTCACTCTCTCAACCGGTGCCCCGTCGATGCTGAGGGGGCTGTAGTCCTTGACCCCCGACCTCCTGAAGTCCACAATCATCTCTTTTGTTTTGCTGACGTTCAGGGAGAGGCAGTTCTCCTGACACCACTGTGACAGGTTCTCTACCTCTTCCAGGTAGGCCCTTTCGTCGTTGGCAGAGATCAGGCCCACCACTACTGTGTCATCAGCAAATTTGATGATGGTGTTGTTGTTCCGCTGTGCTACGCAGTCATGTGTGTACAGGGAGTAGAGGAGGGGGCTCAGAACACAGCCCTGGGGGGCCCCTATGTTGAGCGTGATGGATGAGGAGGTGCAGTTGCCGGCTCTTACCACCTGGGGTCTGCCCGTCAGGAAGTCCAAGACCCACTGGCACAGGTCATAGTTCAAGCCCAGGTCCCTGAGCTTGGCTATGAGTTTGGAGGGGACTATGGTATTGAATGCTGAGCTGTAGTCGATGAACAGCATTCTCACATAGTTCCCCTGCCTCTTGTCCAGGTGTGATGCTGCTGTGTGCAGCACATGGGCTATGGCGTCCTCCGTGGACCTGTTGGGGCGATATGCAAATTGCAGAGGGTCCAGGTTGATGGGGAGGGAGGAACAGATGTAGCCCTTCACTAGCTTCTCAAAGCACTTCATGGCTATGGAGGTGAGGGCTACAGGGCGGTAGTCGTTGAGGCAAGTGGGCGTAGATTTTTTGGGTACAGGGATGATGGTGGACTTCTTCAGACAGGTGGGGATGACAGCCTGTTCCAAGGACAGGTTGAAGATGTCAGTGAATACCGGGGCCAGTTGGTCGGCACAGACTTTTAGGACGCGGCCGGGGATGCCGTCCGGTCCTGCTGCCTTCCTGATATTCACTTTTTTAAAGATCCGTCTCACCTCATGCTCTGTTACCCTGAACACTGAGTCTCCATCAGCAGACCCCCCCCCCCCATTGCCGTGGTTTGTAGGCTGGTGTTGTTATTCACAGCCTCAAACCTCGCATAGAAGGAATTGAGATCATTTGCTAAGGAGATGTCACTGTTCAGTTTGAGGGGGGTGCCTTTGGTGCTAATCCCTTCCCTTCCCTGACTGCCCCAGGAGTATGTGGTGCACAGGAAGCTAACCAACAACCAGAAAATAATGTCCCTATCTACATGTGGTGCCCACTAAACTATATATTTTAACAGCATAAGTAGTCGCATCAAATTACAAACAAATAAGGCATACTCACCTGTTTGATGAAACGGCTCAAGCCCCCACGTTACATAATATGTAACGAACACCACCCAAACTATAACATCATGACACCCCGTGTAACACAAAAAAAACCACCAAACAAATTGCTAGGGGTAAATATCCCGGACGAGCGCCCAACTGTTACGACCCTGGCTCAAAGGCCCGCAACCTATGTGCAAACCAACACCAAAACCCTGTGCTCAAACTCAAAATGCTACTCTATTAAGGAATTACTGGTGTAAACTATAGTACAAGGACAGAAGACCGTGATAGCTATCTGTTACCCAACACTTCTCTAACCACAGACCTTGCATGTGTGTTACCAGGGCTGGTTTTAAAGCTCCCAGCAGGTAGCCAATCAGCAGCAATTAGCTAATTGGCAGCCCTCACCTGCATGCCCCGTGACACAGGAGTGATCAGGCCTGCATGCACAGTGACACAGGAGTGATCAGGCTCCTAGTACATAACAGTCTACAAGATACACTACACGACTAAGGTACCCATCCATCATCCATGTACATGTCAAAATACTTCCCAAAGGTCAGTGAATACAACGACCACAACACCAGAGGGAGCTCCACAAATCATGTTAAACACAGATTCGGCTCAAACAAGGGACTAAACACGTTTCGCAATTATGCCACATCAATGTGGAATGCCCTACCCACAGCTGTAAAGGAATGTGAATCACTACCCACTTTCAAAACCACTCTCAAAGAGCACCTACGGGAGACTGCAATTCAATCAGTAAATGTCCTAACCCAATAATACACGAGACCCTCTTCTTGGGACCAAGTAAGGTTTTGTCGATAATCCAATGTACAGTTACCCCGCCTACCCAACCCCCCCACCTCACCCACCCAACCACCTCCAATGTACAGTTTCCCCCCCCCCACCCCACCTTTTTATATCTCTCCCCCTTCCTCCATTTAACATACACTCTTCGCTTGTTGCCAAACTGTTCAAACTTTGACTCATCAGTCCACAACACTTTATACCAATCTTCCTTTGTCCATTTCTTGTGTTCTTTTGCAAATTTCAGGTGTTTCACTATAATTTTCTCTTTGTAATGGTTTCTTTGTAATGTAAAGTCCTTGTTCTCCCAGTTTCCGACGCACAGTTCATGAAGACACTGTTGCACCATTAGTCATTGTGGTGTTGATCTTGTCGTGCAGTTCTTGTGAAGTCTTTCTTTGGTCCTTAACACTTTGGATGCCACGGGTCCCGTGGTTTAAAAGCAAGCGTATGCCACCCACTTCAATGATAGAGCACTCGCATTTGTGAACGCATTTACTATATCTTAAATTATGGCTATGTGTCTAATCTGGCCGTCGCTTATCAATGACTTGTTTGCAGTCAACATTGTCGAAACGGATTGTTTTTTAATCGATTCATTTCCGTTTTATACCATTTTGAAAAATGCTAGTTTCTTGAACTTCCAGAAGATTTCAGAAGATTCTGTGATAAACGCCCTTTACTGTAATACACAAAACACGTAATTTTTTGGTCTATTTATGAATCGTTTTCAAATAAACGCTAGATTATCGATAGTATATGTGTACTTATGCACGTTATAGAAGCGGGCTGAAAAATCAAAAACTCTTATTTCCTGATCGCACACACACACACACACGCATAGGGCCCACGTTGATATCTCTGTGAAAAAAGCTCTGATTATCCTAAGACTGGTAAAATAGATTCCTTACCTCAGATCAGATCAGATATCTATCGCGTTTATTGATCCAACGCTGGGTGGTCGAAACACCGATTCCACGCTGTTCTGATGGTCCAGAATGAATCCGATCGTCTCGGGTGACTTGTCTGAGAAGTAAAATGAGGCAGCAGGATTTTTTTCCCCCCCATGCTTTTCATTCAGTCTAATCCAATGGGGTGCAGTACCACAGGGAGAGACGATAGCGGGCAGTATTTTCCCAATGGAGCTCAGAGAGAGTTCCAGTGGTAACAGGAGGCTAGATTGATGAAATATGAATGGAAATCGCTAATAAAAAAGAAAACGATTAAAAACGAGGTCTCTCTCTGCCACTCAACGGTCGGCATGAACTAACGAGAAATCTCGTCGCTGGCACTCAAAGTGTTAAGACTGAGAATTATGAGATGCTTCACTTGTCTGAAAGTTTATTTTTCCTACCTCTGCCCTTTCGGTTCTGGTGTGAATTGGTGGCATCATGGTGGTCTAAAGTGTACTTTACAGTGCTTTAACTGTGAAGGAACATGATTGTGTGGCATTGACAGTGAAATAGGCCTAGCTAGTTTTTTGTAAGGAAAATTAAGTAAATCTCCTTATGATGGCTCTATTCTATGGTTTATAGAGCACAATGATGACTTTGTATATATTTTATTTGTTTTATGGGTATTTTAATGGCCAATTTAACAACAACTGAAACCTCTTAAATATGCCAAGTCACAGTGTTCTAATAATTTTGGCCACCACTGTACATTATAGTGAAATGCTTTGTTCTGTATTACCCTCCTGAGATTGTGCTTTATGAAACGGCAAAAGACCAAACTAAAATGTACAAAACTAAAATGCAAAAATGAGGTAGAAGAGGTATTCACGAATGTATTCACAATAAAGTAATTACAATACTATAGATGTAATGTCGAAGTGAGTGCAAATGTGTGAGAATAAATAGATGAAATACGGTGTAATGAAATATCAATGCAATGTACAGTGTGCCATTCTGAGTGTTTAAAGTGATTGTGTGTGTGGATGTTGTGTACAATGAATGTTAAGATACGATAAGATATTCCTTTATTGATCCCCTTGGGGAAATTCAGGCATCATAGCAGCATGGGGGAGGGGAGGTACAGGTAGTAAAAAAGCAGTGTAAACAATATAACGAATCAATATAATTAACTCTGGACATGTGCATATGGGCAACAAGGTTGCGAGATGAGGGTATGTAATGCCCTCTGTTATATTTGCCCTTCAATAAATAGTTACAATATATAATCTAATAATCCAATAATCTAAATCTAATCTAATATATAATCTAAAAATGCTAAATATATGATCTGATGAAGTATACAGTATTCACATACGGTGCGGTATGCATAAGGTCGTTTATTGTCCTTTTTTTAGGTTCCTAGTAGTTGGATGTCTGGCAGCAGTCCATGTACTTAGAGTGTGTTTCAATGTGTTCTGTCTGTGTCCCGACTGTACACAATGAAAGGTTAAAGCAGACTTGCTTACTTGTACTTTATTCACAGTTGTTATGGTTACAACATAAGCTTGGTTCCACCCTAAGCGAACCCTCGGTGTCACCTCTAAAAGAGTCCTACGTGCAACAGCACTTAAATAGAACAATCCTATTGTTACATCTTTCTTTTTCTTTTTCCAAGTACAGATATATACACAATCTCGATATTTAACTTACAGCTACTTAACCTGTGTTCTACTTACTTACACCAGATCCAAACAACAACACTGTGTAAATGGCTCATTAGTACCCCTCCACACTCAACCGCTCAAAACATGATTGTGCACACATAACCCATTTCACTTTTTTTTTTTTTTTCTCTCTCCAGTCCATTCTCTAATCACGAAGTATAGTCCTTCAGGTAGGGCTGACCTTCGAAGCTTTTTTTGGCAATCGAAGCTTCGGGGCCGAGCTTCGATTTTAATTCGAAGCTCCGAAAAAAAAAAAAAAAAAATCGTTTTAATTTTTCTTTTTATATTTTAATTTTTAATTTTTTTTTATCTTATGTTGTGGGACTTGTACAGCACTTTCGTAAACTTTGTTGTTTTTAAATGTGCTCTATAAATAAAGTGGGTTGGATTAATTAATTAAGAAGCCCCTTTCGTGACTGACGCATCCAACAAGGTTTCACTCGGCTGTGTGATTTAATTCAAGGTGGATCGCTGTTGTCGTTTGAACAACTTCAGATTTCATGGGAACTACCAATCCCCCAAATCAAGAATGTTTAAGATGAATGAAGTAAGATTTTGATTATTTGAAATATGGCCTGTGTAGACTAAACTATGCACAGAATTATGTCAGTCTACAAGGTCCGGATTCTACATGGTCCGGCAATGTAGACCTTGTAGACTCCACTACAGACCAATTATCAGTGAATGTTCATGCATTTTTAAGAAGGGCAACTTCCACAAAAAAACAAAGAACTCACCAAAACATCTCAGTAGCACCTTATCTAAATGTTATATTTCATATATGGAGATTCATATTTATTTATGTATTGCATGCATTTCTACATTTTATTTCCTATTTTGTTTATTCATCCCAGTATCTTTCTTTCTTATGTGTGGAATTCTACAAGGCGCGCCCACACACACACACACACACACACACACACACACACACTTACATTTAGTCATTTAGCTGACGCTTTTATCCAAAGCGACTTACAAGTTCTGTACGACAAGACAGCAAGAAGGGTACAACTCTATCAGCTGAGTAACAATGTTCATCAAGTGTTGCGTGTTACAGTGTAGGTTAGTTTATTAGGACAAGTGCATGACAGTAAGGTTAGTCACGGTTAGATTTTTTTTTTTTTTTTTTTTTTTTTTTTTAATCATTTCAGATAATGGTTGAAGAAGTGAGTCTTTAGTCGACGGCGAAAGATCGGACGGGATTCGGCTGTCCTAACTGGGATGGGTAGTTCACACACACACACACACACACACACACACACACACACACACACACACACAAATCGAAGTAAAAAAATTGAATTTTTTTTTTTTTTTTTTTTTAACTTCGATTTTTTTTTTAATGTTCGAAGCTCGTGCCATCGAACGAAGCTTCGAAGCTTCGAAGTATTTAAGACAGCCCTACCTTCAGGTATTGAGGCCTGACAACCTGTCGACCAGACCTGGTAGTGACCGTACCTTGGCTCCCTACCGGGTTGACTGGCGGGCCGGCCTTCTCAGTCACTGGTGACGCAGGTGTGATTGTACCTGGTGTGTCTATAGTGGTGTGATCGTGTCTGAGGTGGCGACGATTTCTTCTCAGAACACCTCCCGACTCTAACTCCACCTCATATGATCTGTGGCTCACTGGTTGGATCACCTTTGCCACTCTCCAAGTCCTGTGTGTGTCACCAGGCTGTACTCTCACACTGTCTCCTCTTTTCAGACTGTCCATGTCCTTTGCTGTGCGATTGTAGTATTTTTCCTGTCTCTGTCTGTTGCGTTTCAGTCCCTGGTCATTGTCCGTTACCTCTGGCTCCAGCAGAGTGTCTTTTGTAGGAAGCAGGGTTCTGGTCCTCCTGCTTAGGAGTCTCTGTGCTGGACTTGTGTTGAGGCCCTGGCTCGGCGTGTTACGATGGTCCAACATAGCCAGGTACGGATCCTCTCCCGCCGCTGCAGCCTTCAGCATCAGGCCCTTGGCTGTCTTTACCGCCGACTCCGCCTTCCCGTTACTCTGTGGGTATCCAGGCGAAGATGTCCTGTGTTCAAAACCCCACTTCTGACTGAAGTGTTGAAACTCTTGTGATGCATACTGTGGCCCGTTATCAGACATAACGACATCAGGTATCCCTTGCCTGGCAAAGTGGGCCTTGAGTTTTCTGATTACTGTGTTGCTCTTAGTGTCAGACAGATAGTCAACCTCCCAAAAGTTAGAGAAGTAGTCTACAGTGATCAGGTAGTCTTTGTTGTGGAACGAGAAAAGGTCTGTCCCTACCTTGGCCCAGGGTCTGCTGGCCATGTCATGTGGGTGTAGTGTCTCCCTCTGTTGCCTTGGGTCCACTGACCTGCATATACCACATTTAGCGATGAAGGTCTTTAGCTCCTCGTTCATCCCATGCCAGTATACACACTCCCTCGCTCGCCTCAGACATCCTTCTACTCCCAGATGCGAGGAGTGGATCCTGTACGTGATGTCACCCCTGAGTGCATCTGGTATCACAGCTCTTTCTCCTCGGGAAAACGATGCCGTCCTGGAAACTCATTTCCTCCTGGAACGTATAGTAGTGCCTGATGTCACTTGGCAAGTCTCTTTTCCTCTTGGGCCACCCTGACAGTATTCTATTTGCCACACTCTGTAACTTTAGGTCATCCTTTGTTGCAGTTCTGATAGCGCTCAGCCTCTCTATTTACTTCTGTTATGCAGCAGAGGTCTTCCTCATAAGAATCACTATCACTGTGCTGTTCTGCTACTGCATGCACTTTCCTAGTTTTCTTGCTGCTCTCCTGTTTTGACTTGCATTTAGCCGCAAAGTGATTTTCTCTCCCACACTTTTTACACTTTTTCCCAAAAGCTGGGCATTTCTTCTTGTTCCTCTCATGTGTTTTCCCACAAAACATGCAGTCAACCTCGCTGTCTTTTTTCCACTCTTCTGACTGTTTTAGCGCATGTACCTCTTCCACTGCCTGCCCTTGTTGACCTTGACAGCTCATACGCTCTACATATCTTTAGGCATGTTTCCAGAGTCAGCCTATCCTCCCTGAGCAGTCTCTCTCTCAGTTCTGAGCTATTTGTACCACATACAATTCGATCTCTGATCAGGGAATCTCTAATGTCCTCAAAGTTGCAACTACTAGCAAGCATTCTTAAGTCTGTTACATAGCTTTCCACATTTTCATCCAATCCTTGGTTCCTGATAAAGAATCTGTATCTTTCCACTGTTTCATTTACCTTTGGATTGCAGTACTCGTCAAACTGCTTGATGATAGTTGTCACTGTTGTCTTCGCCGACGGACTCGGGAGAGTTGACCATAGTTCTCTGCCCTTTTCTCCGACGAGATATTTAAATAGCTTGACTTTTGTTGTCTCTTCGGCGTCTGGCATGGTAAGGTCTGTATACAATGTGAACTCCTCCTTCCAACTTTTCCATGCCTTCGCCAAGTTGCTGGAGTCCAAAAGTAGTAGACCAGGAGGTCTCAGCGCATTTCGCCGATAGCTAGTAAGAGTTTTCTCCCCGAAGTCCGTGTTAGCCACAGCTCGCCAGCTCAACTCTTTACTTCTCCCGCTACCGCGCGAATTACTTTCCCGATCTGTACCCAGCTGTCACCATGTTTCAATGTGTTCTGTCTGTGTCCCGACTGTACACAATGAAGGGTTAAAGCAGACTTTCTTACTTGTACTTTATTCACAGTTGTTATGGTTACAACATAAGCTTGGTTCCACCCTAAGCGAACCCTCGGTGTCACCTCTAAAAGAGTCCTACGTGCAACAGCACTTAAATAGAACAATCGTATTGTTACAGAGTGGATGAAGGAATTAGCGTCACAGTTTGGAGGAGATGTAATTTAGCATCCTTGAAGCAGACACTTTATGTTATTGTGCTAATCTGCCTAACTGTTGTTTGCTCTAGGCTGGTTGTCCTTAGACCACATAATGTATATGAACTGCATATCTGACTGTATTTACAATGTTTACGTCCCTCGCCAGTTTCTTATTTTTGTTGATGATAAATAAGTAATGTGTGTGTCTGTCTAAAATCAGGCTGAGAATCTGCAGCTCCTTATGCAGAAGATGGAGAACTGGGCTCACAGACTGTATCCCAAACTGCAATTCGACGACTTCATTGACAAAGCAGAAAAGCTAGGTGCCAAAAAAGATGTACAGGTGAAACGGCTATAGATCTCTGTTGGATATCTAGAAAAGTGAGGAGTTCATTGTTTTAAATTCCTGATCTTGGTCCCCTCCTCAGACCTGTCTCAAGCGAATACGACTGGACATGCCATTGACCCATGAGGATTTCATCGGTAATGATGGTAAATGATTTGATTTGATTTGATTTTATTAGGGATCCCCATTAGCTGGTGCGATAGCAACCAGCTAGTCTTCCTGGGGTCCACACAAAAAAACATACAAAAACAATCACTATTGCAAAAACAAAATTATTAAAAGTCAGTACACACAATGCATAATGAAACTACTGTAACAATTAACATAAGATAGCTAAAATTACATTAGTGTAAAACAAAAAATTACTTTACAGTGTTAAAAACAATTTAAGATTCTTTTTAAAAGTGAATCTACTGTAAATGCAGCAGAGGTTCCGAGGCAGGCCATTCCAAAGAGTTAATGCTCTAAAAATAAAATATCTCCCCAAAGCGCTGGTTCTAGGACCTGGCAATTCAAGCTGCCCACTACTGGAACCTCTAGTGTAATGCTCGACACAGTATTACTAAAAACAATCTGATTATGTATAAAAACAAGTTTTACTGCTCATGACCAACTTGAACAGCACAAGTATATTAAAAGACAATCTATTTTCAACGTTAAGCCAAGAGAGGCGGGCATGCATACGGCTCACATTAGACCTTAGTGAGCAACCCAGTACCAACCGCGCTGCCCTGTTCTGAAATGATGACACCCATGCTGTAATTATCCATTGCATCAACATTGCAAAAATGTGTCAATTATTATTAGCAAAATACAGCATGTATATGATGCACACAATTGTACAGCCCTGTCCTATATTCTATTATATTGTATTTGTATTCTAATTTAGTTTATATATTTTTATTTTATTTTATTTTAATTTACAATTTCTTTAATATACTCCAACTTGCTTTGTAAGTGTTGATATTGTTTGTTAATGTTGATGCACCAAATGACCAACACAGATTCCTGTACAAGCTTACTTGGTAGGTGTTACAAAGGGTCAGATTAAACCGAATATATATATTTATTGCCTGAGATCCCATGTATAATATTTGTATATCGTTTGATATCCCTTGTGTATTCTTTGTACATATATACGGAATATCCCTTTAGTCTACAGGACAGACCATAATATTCGTTCTCCTATTGGAAGCGATCCCCTGGCGCCAGTGACTTACCCCCCTAGAGCTGACTTGAAAGGTGCCGACGAACATGTCCCAACTAGCCCCGGTTCCGCGTAGGAATACGGCTACTGAAATACGAATGGTACTATTTGTTCACCGTGCACATAAATAGGGCGCAAGAAATGTAGAACTCCTCTTAGTCCCTTGTCCCGTTCAGTCTCGTTCAGTTCCAGTTATCCAAGTGACGTCTCTCCCCACTACGCAACGTGGGCAGAGCAGGGCTCGCATTGCCCCAAGATAGAGTCTCGTGTTATCCTAATGCGTTTACTTAACGTATCGTTCGCTATTTATTAGTAAACCTTCATTACGAGTCAAAGACCACGTGAAGTGGGTAATTGTGCGTCTACATAGAGCACTTAATTGCCGCGTGCTAAATAGGATAGTAACGTCAAGTTCAACCGTGCACTACCGCGCACCACGGAGGATATCTACACCGGACCAGCAGAGCCATTTTCCGGCAAGGATTATTATTCTTCATTCTTCACCAAGCTGCTGGAGCAGAGAACCGCCTACCCCACTGCTACTGTGGGATCTACACCTGCCCGTGAGACCATCACTCGAGCCCGTCTCTGTCGTACCAGAGGCTCCACGGCTTTCATCTGCGCGGAGCGCACCCTGGGATTACCACTGCCTCTCCCCGCTGACTCAGGGAGCAATATACCGTCTCCACAGGTGCCTATTGAAGCTCCCTTTGGAGCCATTGACTTTCATAGAGCATTGCCCCCCCCTGCTGGCTTACAACCGGTAGTACACCCCTTTCCCAGAATACCATCGAGATAATCCTTAATATTCAGTATTGACTTGCCTACGCACATTCTTTGCCTTATAAGCGCAACTAAGTAATACTATTTGATGTAATATCATATTCTTTTATGTAATAAATATTCTAACCGAGTATTTGTGTGGAAACCGTTCATTGTGGAAGTGTTCTAATCTAATATACCTTTGTACGGTATTGGCCAGTAATGTACAGGACGGTAGTAGTTTAATGATACTAATACTTGATTAATACAGTCAGGGAATTGTACCCCTCAGTTACAATTGGTCCTTCGAGCCCCGGATAATAATTAGCGTAATATTAATATAATATTAATATTGACATGGCCGATGACGAACACTCCACAAACGGTTCTCCTAAGCTAGATCGCCCGCAGCGCAGACGGCAGCCACCTCCCTATCTAGAGGCATACGCTGTCAGTCCAATACCTAGCTTTAAAGGGAAGTTAAACGCGGAAAAAGTAGAAAGTAAAATTATGTCCGACCCTAACAACCAGGCTACCCCGCCAACAGAGGCCCTAGTGGGTTCTAATGTAACTGACCAAGCTCACGGTGGGGACCAGGAGGGAACTGACACGACTTTACCCCCAGACAATACCGAAGAAATAGTCCCCGATCAGCTCCGGGAGGAAGACAACCCTAAAGAGACGCGCACCCAGGAGACGGATCTCCTCGGTACGCAACAGGAGAACGGATCTCCAACAAGTACTGCCGGGAGCCGATCGCCCCGAACGGCGTCTTCCCCCAGCGAGGCGGACAAGATGCTGGCGCAGGCACTCATCGCCACCCTGGCAGCCTCCACCGAACGCGATCGACTTCAAGCGCAACAGACGTGCGAGCGCGAACATTTTGCAGGCGAGCGAGAGCGCTTCCAGGCGCAACAAAGGAGTGAAGACGACCGAATAAGACTGGAGACCAGACGCCTCCAGACAGAAGAGAACATTGAGAGAAGCCGCGCCGATGTCGCAAATGCACAGCTCCACGCCGCCCATGCCAGCGCCAATGCCCAGCGCGACGTCGCCAACGCACAGCGCGACGCTGCCCAGGCCAGCGCCAATGCGCAGCGCGACATCGCCAATGCCCAGCGCGAAGCAGCGCGCGACGCAGCCCATGCCCGGCGCGAGGCAGAGCGCGACCGGCTGCAGGCGGAGCTGATGGACAAACTGGTTGCCATGGCGACACCCCCTCACTCCACACGGAGCTCCCAGAGATCGTCAAGATATGGGTCTAGGACACATTCCCCTACCCGACGAAGCGACCCGGGACCCCGCCAACAGGAGGATCCTGTCCACGTCTCCGAACCCCCTCCCCAGCCGGTCCATACGAGACCCAGCAACCGGGAAGAATCGGACCACGCCGAGAGACTGAACAGAAGACTCCAGGTCCTAGCAGAGGGAGAGGAGGAGGAGGAGGAGGAGTGTCAAGCCGACCAGCAGCAACATACTCTGGCCCAGGAGGCCCAGTACAGCCCCGACCAGCAGCAACGTACTCAGGACCAGGAGGTCCAGTACAGCCCAGAAGTCAGCCCGAGGCCCTGCGCTACAAACCCCCGACTCAACTCACGGGTGAGTTTGACGCACCGTCAGCCCCGAGGAACAGCACCTGGGTACCCGACCTTCGGTACCCACCAAGTACCAGCCCAAGACGACACGCAAGAGGAGACTCGCCTAGGAGGCCTCTCCCCCAACGCTCACCGATGTGCCAGTCATCCATGACATCATACATTGGCACACCGACGTTTCAAGACTTCACCCATGAGAATCGAGCACAGTATACGGAGCTCCGGATGTGCTTAGAGACAATGATGGTGGATGTCGCTGATGAACGCCACAAGTATGCAATATTACTGCAGCACCTGAAAGTGCCCCGAGCGCACAATATAGCGCTAGCCTATGCCACCTCTACGACCCCATACACCGCGGCTCTAGCAGCGCTGGACCAGAGATATGGACGTATATGGGATTACGTAATAGAAGAGATAAGGCATATTGACCGCTTACCCCCAGCAACAGACAATCGCTCACTAGACGACCTGTCTATAAAAGTACAGTCCCTGGTAGGGATGCTGGGAGCGCAACGAGAAAAGGGTATGCACGAGCTATACGCCAACTCGAACGTCGAGAGGATTTTAGAGAAGCTGCCGCCCGCCAGACAGGAGCGCTTCAGGCGGCAAAGAGACCACCGTGATCCTAACGGTCCAGAACCATCCCTCCTAGACTTGGCCGACTTCCTGGCGAGAGAAGTCAGCAGCCTACGATTGGATACGTTCGTGCGGAGCACACCAAGCTCCAGAGAGGGACCTAGGAGAGTAAACGATGGCCGAAGATCGGTGACTGTTATGCACCAAGCCGAATCAGTACCGCAGCACCAGAACCACAACACCCCCTCGACGAAAGAGGACCAGTGGAAGATTGAGTGCCAGTACTGTGAGGGAGAACATCGGCTCTATCAGTGCGAAGATTTCAAGAAGCTGACCACGGATGATGTGAGCCAGTGGGTCAAGGACCACCGCCGCTGCTTCCGCTGCGCGCGCAGCCACCTAGCAGCTGAGTGCCGCTTGAAAAAGAAGTGCAGCAGGTGCGGTGGCACCCACCTGGAGGTCCTGCATGACATCAACAAGCGTCAGCCAGGACAACCGAGTGGGCCCGTCGCGGTAATGTACCATGCCGAGGCGGTGGCACCAGAACCAAAGTTCCACCAGACCGCTCCCTGGTGTCCCGACTGCTACGGCAGACACTGGGAGTCAAGGTGCGACTCGTACCATATAGAGTCTACGTCACCACCCACAGGAGTGCTCCACATTGACCAGCACAGCGGGACCCCCCGTGTGCTCCTCAAAGTGGTCAGAGTGCTCATGAGCCACGAGGACAAGGTCCTGGACACTTACGCCGTCCTGGACGATGGGTCCGAAAAGACTCTCCTCCTCGCTTCCGCAGCAGCCCAGTTGGGCCTGCGAGGTGTCAAAGATACGATGACCATACGCACCATCAGAAGGGACCAGAAGACCATAAAGGGTGAAAAGGTCTCCTTCGAGATAGCAGCGGTGGACAAGCCCGAGAAGCAGTATAGTATAAGTAACGTCTTCACCAGCCACGACATAGGCCTGTCGCAGTACACCTACCCCATCCCACAGCTGATGGCTAAGTATGGGCACCTACGTCAACTACCTATACCGCTTATCGACGGCGCCACACCGACCCTGCTCATCGGCTCCGACCACGCGGACCTCATTCTCCCAATTGAGGCGGCCCACGTCGGACCCAAAGGATGCCCGGTCGCGGTTCAGACCCGACTGGGATGGACGCTCCAAGGCCCCCTCTACGGACTTGACAGTCAACCCACGTCTACAAGCTGCCTACACACAGAGGCGAGCGACACCGGCCTCTCCCCTGTACAGCAGAGGCTATTGACATTAAGCGAGAGGCCCGTGAGAGAACCGTGGGTACCAGAGGGAGTTCGGAACTCCACCCCCCTCAGCTGCGCTTCAGACGTAGCTGACCTCGAACCCAGCACCCCAAGCGACTCCTTGACGGGGCGGCCGGGACCGGCCCCTCCTCACACGGGGTACAGAGCGAACAAGAGAAACAGACGGAGGAGGAGAAAGCACAGCCAAGCACAGATCAAAGCAGTCTCAGGCCCGCTTCCTCCTAAGCCCCCCTTCATCCCGTCCAGTCGTCATGACCATAGACCAGTCACCACCCCGAGCTGCGTGGCCGGCCGGCCGCGTAAGCAAAGTGACCACTGGTGCCGACGGAAAGGTCAGAGTGGCAGAAGTGCTCGGCCAAGGGCGGATCTACAACCGACCCGTGGCGAGGCTGATAGAGTCGCCAAGGCTCCCCGACTCGCCTAATGACGACCATGACCCCTGACTTTGTGAACTGCCCGACCCCTCACAGACATTGAGTAGTGGACAGTGCGGTTAATCTGTCTCTGCTTAGCTAATTAGGTGGGACTAATTAGGGGGCGGCTGTTACAAAGGGTCAGATTAAACCGAATATATATATTTATTGCCTGAGATCCCATGTATAATATTTGTATATCGTTTGATATCCCTTGTGTATTCTTTGTACATATATACGGAATATCCCTTTAGTCTACAGGACAGACCATAATATTCGTTCTCCTATTGGAAGCGATCCCCTGGCGCCAGTGACTTACCCCCCTAGAGCTGACTTGAAAGGTGCCGACGAACATGTCCCAACTAGCCCCGGTTCCGCGTAGGAATACGGCTACTGAAATACGAATGGTACTATTTGTTCACCGTGCACATAAATAGGGCGCAAGAAATGTAGAACTCCTCTTAGTCCCTTGTCCCGTTCAGTCTCGTTCAGTTCCAGTTATCCAAGTGACGTCTCTCCCCACTACGCAACGTGGGCAGAGCAGGGCTCGCATTGCCCCAAGATAGAGTCTCGTGTTATCCTAATGCGTTTACTTAACGTATCGTTCGCTATTTATTAGTAAACCTTCATTACGAGTCAAAGACCACGTGAAGTGGGTAATTGTGCGTCTACATAGAGCACTTAATTGCCGCGTGCTAAATAGGATAGTAACGTCAAGTTCAACCGTGCACTACCGCGCACCACGGAGGATATCTACACCGGACCAGCAGAGCCATTTTCCGGCAAGGATTATTATTCTTCATTCTTCACCAAGCTGCTGGAGCAGAGAACCGCCTACCCCACTGCTACTGTGGGATCTACACCTGCCCGTGAGACCATCACTCGAGCCCGTCTCTGTCGTACCAGAGGCTCCACGGCTTTCATCTGCGCGGAGCGCACCCTGGGATTACCACTGCCTCTCCCCGCTGACTCAGGGAGCAATATACCGTCTCCACAGGTGCCTATTGAAGCTCCCTTTGGAGCCATTGACTTTCATAGAGCATTGCCCCCCCCTGCTGGCTTACAACCGGTAGTACACCCCTTTCCCAGAATACCATAGAGATAATCCTTAATATTCAGTATTGACTTGCCTACGCACATTCTTTGCCTTATAAGCGCAACTAAGTAATACTATTTGATGTAATATCATATTCTTTTATGTAATAAATATTCTAACCGAGTATTTGTGTGGAAACCGTTCATTGTGGAAGTGTTCTAATCTAATATACCTTTGTACGGTATTGGCCAGTAATGTACAGGACGGTAGTAGTTTAATGATACTAATACTTGATTAATACAGTCAGGGAATTGTACCCCTCAGTTACAGTAGGCCTGTCCCAGACTAAGGATTTGTATAGTCTCATTCCATTTGGGCTGTGGGGGGTGCTTAATGTCTGAAGTCGACTGAAGGCTTCTTGTCGTCTGTGAAAGCATGCAATTGGTCCACTGATGGATACATCTTGATATGTCTAGTCTAGTGTGTGAAATCCTCTTTCAGTGCCTCTGTGCCCGTTTTCTTAGGCAGTTAGCCTCGCTTGTATGCTTGCCGTTAGCGTTAGCCATATTCTAGGCCTCTTTGCTTTTGGAAAGAATGATTTATAAATAAAAAAAAAGAGAGAAAAATTTGAATCTAAAAATACAATTGCATTCGACTAAGAGGTTGGCAGTCAACTACGGCTCCTTTCGATTAGTCGAGGTCAGCCCGAATACTTGACTAATGAAGACTTTTCTGATCCTGTAGAACACGGTATCACCGTGAATGTTTACATCTCTACAGAAGTGGTTTCACAAGATGGAACTTATTGTGTGTCTGTTGATCCTGTCTAGACGAGGTGATGGCTGCCAGGGAGGAGCAGGTTCTCGGGGAGCCAGACCTGTTTGAAGACCAGGGCTTCCCAGAGGAACCCCCGAGGCTGGTGCACTCCACCCCGGCCCCGGTGCACTCCACCCCGGCCGCACCCTCGCTGACCGAGGAGCAACGCAGTCGCATAGAGCTCCACAAGCGGTTGGCCCTGGAGCGGAGGCTGGCCCGCACACAGCAGCACACAGGTCAGGCCGCTCAGCAGGAAGCCTGTGTCGTCCCAGAGGGGGCAGTTGTTGTTGTTGACATAACCACATGGTTATAGAGCAAGAAATAGACAAATGTAGAACTTTGATCGATCTCAAACTCCGCCCTCTTTTCTTTATCCTCCGATCACAACTTTTGCTTTCCTTGTTTGTGATTGGAGCATCAAGAAAAGTTTATTAAGATGCTTTTATTTTGTTGCAGCTTTTTAAAATGTACATACATTCAGATGTAAACATAGTACACAACGTATATTCCATCTATATCAACTAGAACAATAAGCTATAACTAACTATAAACTAGATAGCTATAAACTAAACATAATACACTACGTATATTCTATCTATACAAACTATACAATGCAAGGTATATGTTAGCAGCAGTGTGTGTGCGTGTAGTAAGTGTGCAAGTCACTAAGGTGCTTTTGTGTGAGATACTTATGTACAGAAACCTGTGTTGCCCACAGGTTGTAGCGTTAGTAGCGGTGGCCACCAGTGGGCGACATTGGGTCATTGCACACCTGTTCCGTTTTGTATTTGTCTTTGCCACTGATGTCCATATCCTCCCACCTTCCAGATCCATCAGACTCGCAGCCTCTCTCTTCAACCTGGTCAGAAGCCAAACCATCTAGCAGCTCCTCTCTGCAGCTCCCCAGCCCGTTGAAGGACCAGGATGAGGAGGAGGACATGGACCAGAGCAGGGATGCAGCAGAGCAGCTCAAGGACAAAGACCCCCTGCTGTCCCAGGACACGCCCCTGCTGTCCCAGGACACGCCCCTGCTGTCCCAGGACACCCATTCCGCCCCAGGACACGCCCCTTCCATCCCAGGACACGCCCCTGCCGTCTCAGGACACGCCCCTGCCGTCTCAGGACATGCCCCCTCCCCTGCTTCAGGACACTCTCCTGCTGTCTCAGGACACTCCCCCTCCCCTGCTTCAGGACACTCCCGTGTGAGGAGGGAGAGTGCAGCCGCAGCGCTGTTCCTCAACCCAGCGAGGGCTGTGAAGATATGGACTGACACCTCAATCCACTTTTACAGAACCAAGGGACCCTTTAACTCATTGACTGGCATGCCATCTCTAATCCCTGGCGCCAGCATTTCAGACCCTTTTAACAATGTTTGTAGATCCATCGTATATTCTATATTATAGCTATGGAGACAATCAGGGGGCGAAATTAAAGCCCGCCGCCCGCTAGGGGCGCTCCGTTTTTACCTTTGGCGCTTGCCACTGAGAGCCCTGCCCGCCGTGTGGCGTGTAGACGTGTAGTTCATAACGATACTCTTATTTTGAAAATCTGTGCGGGTCTCATTTCCGGCCCAAGCGCAGCTAGAGTCATAATATCGATGGCTCCGGCAGTTAGCAGCATTCGGTTCGTATGATATTCTTATTTTGAAAAAAAACGTGGCAACGAGTCATATCCGCCCAGCCGGGCCAGCCCTGCAGCGGGATACTATTGGCTTCTGCTCGTATCAACACAGAGCGGCCCGCAGCTCTAGTGCTACTGCTAACGTTAAGCTCTCAGAACGATAGCAGCTCGCCCGCAGCTCTAGTGCTAACGTTAAGCTCTCAGAATGATAGCAGCTCGCCCGCAGCATCTAGTGCTAACGTTAAGCTCTCAGAATGATAGCAGCTCGCCCGCAGCATCTAGTGCTAACGTTAAGCTCTCAGAATGATAGCAGCTCGCCCGCAGCATCTAGTGCTAACGTTAAGCTCTCAGAATGATAGCAGCTCCCCCGCAGCATCTAGTGCTAACGTTAAGCTCTCAGAATGATAGCAGCTCGCCCGCAGCATCTAGTGCTAACGTTAAGCTCTCAGAATGGTAGCAGCTCGCCCGCAGCATCTAGTGCTAACGTTAAGCTCTCAGAATGATAGCAGCTCGCCCGCAGCTCTAGTGCTAACGTTAAGCTCTCAGAATGATAGCAGCTCGCCCGCAGCATCTAGTGCTAACGTTAAGCTCTCAGAATGATAGCAGCTCGCCCGCAGCATCTAGTGCTAACGTTAAGCTCTCAGAATGATAGCAGCTCGCCCGCAGCATCTAGTGCTAACGTTAAGCTCTCAGAATGATAGCAGCTCGCCCGCAGCATCTAGTGCTAACGTTAAGCTCTCAGAATGATAGCAGCTCGCCCGCAGCTCTAGTGCTAACGTTAAGCTCTCAGAATGATAGCAGCTCGCCCGCAGCATCTAGTGCTAACGTTAAGCTCTCAGAATGGTTAGATCTATATGTCCCAGTAAACTAAATTGTCTTAACGTTATCTAGCGGGCTAGCAGTAGCTACAGATAGCTCCTGATATCAATGTCGTATAACATTGATTCAATGCGTATTCTAGCTGAGGGCTTGATGAATGTGATTAGACCAAAGAACCGCAATATTATACCAATAGGGTCCAGCTGCAGCGCCGGAGAATCCTTGCATGCTGAATGTAGAGTATTAGTATAGGGTCTAGCTGCATCGCCGGAGAATCCTTGCTGGAGCTGGAGGCTACTCAAGTATACACACAGACAGTGGAGCTGTTTGCAGATAGCGAGCATTTTGACTTATTGCGTGGTGGCGATGTCTCGCAGATAATACAACTACAAGTATGATTATATAATATATATTTTATTTAAAAAAATTTTTTTTTATATAAAATATATATATATATTTTTTTTTAATCAAAAAAAATTTGGCAGGTAAGAAATATGCTTGGCGGGTAGATTCTTCCCATCTACCCGCCACTGGCCGGTGAGTCAAAAAGTTAATTTCGAGGGAGCTCCAGTAGCTCACCGCGTACCTCGAACGCTATTTCGGCGTCGGGGACAACCGTGCTCGTCACGGATCTGGGGTAGCGAGTTCGACTCCCGGACAAGCCGTAACTTTCTCAGAGTGTCTTTCCCCCCATCTGTACCCCCATTCAACCTGTTTCTGTCGGTCATACTTGACCAGAGAAAAAGCGATAAACGCAAAAAGAACCAGCGGAATGGTCAAAAGTTAAAAAAAAAAAAAAAAAAAAATTATTTCGCTCCCTGGAGACAATACTATGGCTCATTTGAAAGGCAATATTTATACTCCAACAGGGATCAAACCGTTTATTTCTACATACATCCGTTCCTGTGCAATCCCAGGCTAAAGAGTGGCCATTTACCAAAAGATTTCTATGAAGAGAGATATCATGTGTTTTGTGAATCATGCGTCTGGCTTGGCCCGGCGGTGAGATTTGGAGTTGGACAACACCCCCCCATGTATTTGTAATCCATAAGCGTACCTCTGCCATTTTGTGAGCCAGCGACCATACATTTGCAAGAAGGAGGCTTGGAAGAGCGGCGCTATGAGGAGCCAGAGCTAGCCTCAGTCGCGCGCCAGCTCTGCAGGCCTTTGGAGATGACATCAGAGTAGAAGGAGGATTTGGTTTGGGTGAAGGTGAGTCTGTAGGAGATGATGTGGCCAGAGTAGGCCTGGGTGTGAACAGTGAGGCCTGTTTTCCTACAGCGCCTCTCCAACAAATAATAGTTGATTTGCCGTTCCTGGCGAGACAAAAAGCTGCTGCTTGATCAAGTGCCGCCATCCTAGCTAAAAGATTTACTCAAAAGGTAGGCAAGACTGCCACCTATCATTATCACAGTGTTACCAAATCCATACACAAGGTCCGGGGGACTGTCTAGTATCATAATAAAAAATACATAAAATAAAATAAAAAATCCCAGTACGCTACAGGATAGATTTTAAGGTTCTCCTATTTGTTTTTAAAGCCCTTAATGGTCACCCCCCCTCCTACATCTCAGACCTCCTATCCCCCTATTCCAACAGGTCCCTCAGGTCAGGTCAGTCCGGAGGTCTAACCTCAAGCTCAGGGGGGGCCGTGCCTTTGCTATATCGCAGCCCCTGAACTGTGGAACAGCATCCCCACCTCCATTAGGCTCGCCCCCTCGATAGATGCCTTCAAAGCGAGGCTCAAAACCCACTTCTACCTACTAGCCTTTCCCGTTCACTTACTCATGCCCTGTTTTCCTATGTGTTTGCCTGTGTGCCCTCCCATAAAATGGAGTGTGATTCTTGTCTTTATGTATCTATGTGTACCTACCCTCTGTACAGCACTTTGGTTGACACGCGTCATGTGAAATGTGCTATATAAATAAATCTGATTGACTGATTGATTGAATATACTATAGATCCATTCAAAGTTTCCTTGCATGATGCAATAGTGGGCTGTAGGATTGTTGTAAGTCAATCACATGAACTGCCCCAGCCAAAACTCTACTGCATTGGTTGAGTGTCATGATTTTACAGGTCAAAGTTCAACTTTGACCAAGTGAGCGAACAGTTTGCCACAAGTGGGTGTCTCCTTTTGAAGTGGTGGTGAAAAGAAATCATGCAAATGTGAGCCTCATTATAAAGACATTTATTTGGTACACGTGCAAAAATGCATCTTTCAAAAAATACCATCCCCTCTAAAATAGTCTCGTAATTGCAATGTCAGAGTAGCAAATTTCCTCCAATTCCTCAAATTATGCAGCCCTAGTTTAACCAACTCATTGCGAAGGGGGGAGATGTTAATGTGGGATAGGGCTTAATGAGTGATAAGTCATCGAAATAAAAGCATTTACTATACCCATAGAAATATAACAATGTACATTCATACTTGGGACATCACTGCATTGGCAGGAAAGTTGACTTGACTTAATCCTCTTTACCCCGTTGGGGGGCATAGGGCGTCCACCAGACCTCTCCATCTTACTCTTCTGGGCCAGGGCCTTTGCTTCTTGCCAGCTCACTCCGATGTTCTTTAGGTCTTGGAGTGTGGAACGGCTCCAGGTGTTTCTCGGCCTACCGGCTTTCCTCTTCCCCTGCGGGTTGTAGTCCAAGGCCTGTCTAGTGATGTTGTTTGAGTTCTTCCTAAGGGTATGCCCTATCCAGTTCCACTTTCTCCTTTTGATGGTGGTAGCTATGCTGTCCTGGTTGGTTATCCTCCACAGCTCTTCATTTGTGGTTTTGATGGGCCACCACAGCTTGAGGATGTAGCGCAGGCATTTGTTGACAAACACCTGGATCTTGCTTGTGAGGCCCTCTGTAGTCTTCCACGTCTCAGAGCCGTAGAGCAGGACAGTCTTCACATTGGTATTGAAGATCCGTAGCTTGGTGTTGTTGGAGAGTTGCTTGGACAACCAGATTGGCCTGAGTATCCTGAATGCTACCTGTGCTTTGCTGATGCGTGCCTCTATGTCCCTGTCTGCTCCTCCATCCCTGCTGATGTTACTCCCTAGGTAGGTGAAGTGCTCCCTCTATAGCCTCTCCCCTCAGTGTGATTGGATCATGTGTTTTTGGATTTAACCTCATGGTCTTTGTTTTTCCGGTGTTGATTTTGAGTCCAAGCTGGTCACTGTTAGGTTACAGACTATCTGTCTTCTGTTGCATGTGTGTGGTTTTCAGAGACTAACGCAAGGTCATCTGTGAAATCCAGGTCCTCGAGCTGGGTAAACAAGGTCCACTGGATTCCTGTCCGTTGATTTTCAGTTGTTCTTCTCATGATCCAGTCAATGGCAATGAGGAAAATCAAAGGAGAAAGAAGACAACCCTGTCGCACCCGTGTTGTGATGGCAAAGGTGTCTGACAGTTTGCCCTTGCAGATCACCCGGCCATTGAAATCCTGGTACATGTTCTTTATTAGGTTGATGATCTTAGAGGGTAGGCCATAGTGACCTAGGAGTTTCCAAAGCACTTCCCTATCTAGGCTGTCAAAGGCTTTTTCAAAGTCTACAAAATTCATGCACAGGGAGTGGGGCGGCGTAGCTCAGTGGTAGAGCGGGTCGTCCAATGATCGAAGGGTTGGTGGTTCGAATCCTGCTCAAGCCCATGTCCATCCCACTGCCGTTGTGTCCTTGGGCAAGACACTTAACCTACTTGCCTCGTATGAATGTGTATGCATGTGAATGAATGTTGGTGGTGGTCGGAGGGGCCGTAGGCGATGATTATTCGCCACGCTTCCGTGAGTCTGCCTCAGGGCAGCTCTGGCTGCAATTGCAGCTTACCACCACGGTATGACTGTGTATGAACGAATAATGGACTCTGTAAGCGCTCTGGGATCACTGGGGTGTCATGAAAAGCGCTATATAAATCCAATCCATTATTATTATTATTATTATTTGCCACTCAACACACTGCTCGATAATAATTCTTAAAGTAGCAATATGGTCTGTGCATGACTTATCCTTCCTAAAACCTGCTTGCTCTTTCCTCAACTGACCGTCTAAGGCTGCTTGTATCCTATCTCTAAGATAATCCTACAAAGAACCTTGCTAGGCACGGACAGGAGCATTATGCCTCTCCAGTTGTTGCATTCACTTAGGTTTCCTCTTTTTGAAATGGTGACCATTAAGCCTGTTTCCATTCTATTGGGATTACCTCTGTATCCCAGATCTTGTTGAGGAGGTGGTATAGAACCTCTGTGGTCACTTTGGGATCAGCTTTCAGAATATCAGGGGGTATGTTGTCAATTCCTGGGCCCTCATTCATCAACGTGACGTGGAAAATGTTCTATTTCAGAATTTAGAATGAGTGCACGCACAAAATAAACGGGATTTACCACACGTGCGTATGCAGGTTCTACGCACACCTGTCATGATAAATATCACCTTGGCCCTGCGCCGAGGCTCGTGCACACTTTCACGTATTTGCATACCAGAACCGCCCCGATTAACCATATACGGTATTGATTGATTGATTGAAAACTTTATTAACAGATTGCAGAATGGGTACAATACAGTACAGCTCAATACACACAATTGTTAACACTTTGATTGCCTAAGGCTAAATTCATGATATACCATAGGTTGCCAGCTCTATTTGTCTATGGATAAGTTCCCCTTCTTTGCATGGCTATAACTTTTTAAATTCTATTGCTACATTGCCATTATTAGGGCCCATTCAAAGTCCTATATGTATTGTTCATTGTGTAGCAACGTTAAACTTTTTCATTCACATATTCATAGTAAAGTATGGTCTAATGTATAAGTATGTTTTCATCTCTTTCTGCAGCTTTCTCCAGAACGTGATCTATAGCCCCAAATGCATTATATTGATGATGAAATACAGTTTGATGGCAATCGGGGCGATATAAAAAATTTCAATTGGACGTACTTCTAGAATGATCTACGTATGATCTGATGATGACCGGATGGGCGGGGGATCGTTTATAATTCCGTGGGCAGCGTTATATCATTAATCTAGTGTGGGTCATATGTTCATCATAACAGTTTATATGGAACACGTTAAAAAATAACGCTGAATCTTACCGGATCTTCCTCGCGCCGTTGGACGATCAGCGTGGTGTAGACCGTTTTCGATTATGGGATGTTTATCCTGATGAACCATTTCCAGCTTGTATAATACTATATACGTCCAAATCATGTTGTTTATCGAGTTATTGGCAATGGATCGCTATATATTGTGACGAGCCAGAGTGCCGGGAGCCAAACCGAGTGCCCGGAAGTAATATGGCCGACCAGCACAACCTCCACAGCACTTCCTGTTTGGCGATTGCGCCGATCGGCCACCAGATGGCGCTCCTGAACCGCCAGAGAGCTCAGTGGGTCCTCCTGGTGGATCTCAGGCCAGCGGAGGGGAAATATGAATCCGATCACAGATTTTTTAAATATTGATATTAAAGACGCTGTAAAGCGTCCTTCGGCAACTTGAGCATGGCCGGGAATGACGCTGTAAAGCGTTTTCCGGCACCCAAAGTGTTAAGGGGATGCAGACCAGAGAAAGACTTTCGTCTTGTTTACACCAGGGTCCCCCATTTTCAATTCATCAGGACATATATGACATACATGACATACAGATAGTCAGTACTGCTACATCTATACATTTATGACATACCAGATTTGCAAATACAGTACTGTTTGTGATACAGAAGGAGTCAAGAAAAGGGAGTATATACATTTGACGTAGAAACTGTACATTGGAGGAGGTTGGGTGGGGGGGGGTTGGGTACACTGGGATATTGACAACCATACTGGGTAATTTACATTGGAGGTGGGTGGGGGGGGGGGGGGGGGGGGGGGTAATGGACCACCCCCATGAAATGTGGAAAAGTGGACTAAGCCGAGGGTGTTGTACACTGTCGGATATTATATCTATTAACTTCCTAAAAGACCATTGCTTCCTGGACACCGCAAACACTAATAAAGACCATTAACCACTGTTTTGCCGTTGCCCGTTAGTGTCATTAATGCATGCTGGAATAAGAATGCCTTTCTTAATTTATTTTTAATATTAATAATTATTATAATACAATAAAAGACAGCTCCGTCTTTTAATACACATATATTGTACAGTAACGTCAAATAAATACTACAGTCCCCGCTGAAATAAAGGTTCTGCACGCACATACCAGCAGTGATCTACAGCATAAAAGATAGCCACTTTATAATACTATTCTGAGTAGATAATTCATCTGTATCGCAACAGAGTCACGGATCTGGTCGGGGCAGGTAGCATTATGTCGGGAAAATCCTTATGAAATAAACAAAAGTGAATTAAAGAATTTAAAAACAAAGTTTAGCATATTAAATCGTTTTATAAGCTTTCTGAGTAGATAATTCATCTGTATCGCAACAGAGTCACGGATCTGGTCGGGGCAGGTAGCATTATGTCGGGAAAATCTTTATGAAATAAACAAAAGTGATTTAAGGAATTTAAAACGAAGTTTAGCATATTAAATCGTTTTATAAGCTTATAGCTTTTTTCGTGCTGATTGGAGAAGGGTCCAGCTGCAGAGCCGGAGAGCAACTCTCAGGGCCAAGATAGCACTTATACTATTTTGAGAGAGACAGCAGAGAGACAGACAGCAGAGAGACGAACAGACAGACAGACACTGTTCCACAGTGTGTGTGTGTGTGTGTGTGCGTGCGTGTGTGACTACTAGTCTAATAGTAGAGACTCAGCCCCCCCCCCCCCCCTCTGGACCACCTCCTAGTAGAGACTTCTCTAGGAAGAAGACGAAGATGAGGATTAAGGCGAGACACTGCAGGTGAATAGGCAAATATACTTTTTTTGTTGATTTTGAGATTTTGTTATATTTTGCTTCCTAAACATGTCTTCTATGAAACTAGTGACAATAAAACGTCAATAACACACATTTAGTTGTTCATTTTACTTCATTTTGCCTTATTGCATCCATAAATGTCCACATATTTAATGGGGAAGTGCCTCATTTGCATATATAAACATACATTTCAGAAAACTTGTCTCTACTAGGAGGTGGTCCAGAGGGGGGGGGGGGGGGGGGGTCTCTACTGGGAGGTGGTCCAGAGGGGGGGGGGTCTCTACTAGGAGACTAGTGGTCACACACACACACTGTGGAACAGTGTCTATCTGTCTGTCTGTCTGTCTCTCTGCTGTCTGTCTCTCCGGCTCTGCAGCTGGACCTTCTCAAATAAGCACGGAAAAGCTTTTAAGCTCATAGCTCCAATTTGGGTCCCAAATTGCGGTATAAATGAAGGAGGTGTCTCGGGTAGTGGACTCTAGTTAATATGTTCTCTCTGCAATTAGACTGCCCCTCATTCATTCATTCATTCATCCCTATCTGATGCTATCTCTGAAAACAGTTCCTGCGAGCGCAGTCAGTGCACCCGATAACGCTATATATATAAACCTGCATTCATTCGGAGAGAAAGACCTATTCCACATGCTATTTAGGGTTTGACAATAATTACACTAATATCGCTATTTCACAATGAACTATAATGAATTATGGGGGTCATACAGAACACGCGCCAGTGTCTTTATTTCCGCGTTGAAACGAATGCATGTACTGAGGAGCGCTTGTGCCGTAGTAACGATATTCTACCACTGGGCGTCAGCTAAGCATGCTCAGAGCTGTGCGTACACATAAGCACAAAGTCAAGTTCAAGTTGAAATTGATGAATCCAACTCTTTGCTTAGAAATGGTCGTACGCACAGCTTAAGCACATATCTGTGTGTAAGTCACGTTGGTGAATGAGGGCCCTGGTGCTTTCCCAGCCTTCATCTTTTTGATGGCTCTGGTTATTTCATCCTTAGTAAATAAGAACAACATTCTATTTGTTCACTTGCTTTAATAGGCGAAATGACAATAATCAAACAAGTCATGAGCCGGGGGAAACGTGTGTCTGTTTACATCATAGCAGTAGTCTAACTACTTCCCTTTCCGGTGCGTGCACCAATATGTAACCGGAGTGCAATATTCCCTATGAGTCTTTAACACGACTACAATAAAGGCTAAAATAAAACAATCCTAGAATAGTAACACTGCAACAGCAAACAGTAAACAGCAGAGTCAAGTGCACCAGTTGCGAACCAACAAGTATAGCATACAACATGAGCACCACCCACGTAAAGTCAGTCCATAGAAAAGTCACTGTGCCAGGCGGGCACGCAGGTCGCCCTGGCAGACCGGTGTAATCCCAATGCCAGCGGCGGCGCGACAACGTCCGGCGGCGGAGACAGAGCCACCGGGGCCACGGGGGCCGGCAACGGGTCCCGAGCCGGTGTCACCGGCGGGGCAGAGGTGGGCCGTGTCCAGCGCTGAGGAGAGCTTGCCGACGGCGGTGCAGGTGGCAGGCCGGACCGAGGCCCCGTCACGGGCAACCCAGAGCTGCGTGTGAGGCCAGGCAGCTGAGGAATGACGACGGGCACTGGCGCGGCGACGCGGATTGGCAAATCATCATAGATCGATCGGGGCGGAAGCCGGTCATCGCAAACCGGGCAGAACTTGCGCAGGAATCTCCTGTTCCGAAGCGTGACCCTGCCGGAGCCGTCAATCTTGACCACATACTGATCATGCTGACGCACCTCCACGACGCAGCCCGTCCTGTCCCACTTGTTGGGGTGGAGCCCTGTCTGGTTCTGCACACGGACCAAGTCCCCCACTACGAGCGGAGGGAGGCGTTTAGTGTGCTCTGCCCAGGTGCTCGCTGTGCGGATGTGGCGTTTGCGGAGGGCCTCCTCCCTCGCTGTCAGCGTCTCGCGCCAAGTCTCATGCGGCCTGTACTTTCCGGGGGCAATCGGGATGAAATCACGTATCGGGCGGCCGAACACGCACATGGCCGGGGAAATCTTCGTGTCTGGGTCAGGCGTATTGCGGTATTGCAGAATCGCCCTCTGCACAGCATCGGTGTCGAGGTCGCCCTTCGGGCCAGTGTTGTCGGTGATCAGCCGTTTCATGGTCTTCACCCCAATCTCCGCACGGCAGTTGCTGTGGGGGAACGCCACTGATGAGAGGCGGTGGTGGACGCCCCATCTTCGCAGGAAAGACCTGGTCTCGGCAGAGGTGAACTCAGGCCCCCCGTCTGACGAGAGCTCTTCAGGCGTCCCGTATGTCGCAAAGGCGCGACGTAAGTGGCATATGAGGTCTGGAGCGCCGCCTGATGTCCTTGAGACAATCGGCCAGTTCGAGTAACGGTCCACCGTCACGAGGTAGTGTACCCCCCTGTGCATGAAAAAGTCAGAACACACCGCCTGAAATGGGTAAACGGCGGGGATGGGCGGGGTCGGTGGGGCCCCAGGTTGCGAGGGCGGCATCCGGTGGCACTGCTCGCAGCTATTCCGAGCGGCGCTGATGTCGGCTGACATGCCCGGCCAGAACACAGAGGATTCCGCGCGAGCCGTCATCATTGAGATGCCCTGGTGTGCAGCATGGAGGGCGCTAAGTACCTCACCTCGTAGTGAAGGCGGTATGATCACCCTGTCCTTGAACAGGACCACCCCGTCAGTGGATGTGATGTCCTCACGGTACTGGTGGAAGCCGCGAATCGCATCCGGCATCCCGACCCTTGACTCAGGAAAGCCATCAGCCACCATCTCCTCCAACGCACGCATATCGCCGTCGCTGCTAGTGGCATCCCTGACACAATCCCATGTCACAGACCGTAATGACTCCAGCCCCGCGGCGCACCACGTCAGGTCACCATCCTCAATGTCGCTGTCGTCCTCCGGCTCAGCTCGGCGCAGGAGAGACAGCACGTCGGTGTGCATGCTGGGCGAGAGGTGGGTCACCTCGGCGGCGCTGTCGTCCGGAAGGTTCATGAGTGACGGCCGCGAGGTGCCGACCGGCCTGCGGGACATGGCATCTGCCGCCTTGTTCTTCATGCCCGGGACATGGACGATGCGGAAGCGATACCGCAGGGTCTTCTCCTTGAGGTTCCTGAGGCGGGGGTTGGGTATGTCGTCAAGTGCTCTGTCCGCAAGGAGTTTCAGTAGCGGCTTGTGATCGACTGCCACAATCAAGTTCTCGCAGCCCAGTATGAAGTAGCGCGCCTTGTCTAGGGCGTCTGCAACCGCGAGGGCCTCGCCCTCCACAGGCGCGTATCTGGACTCCGCTGCGTGCGTGAACCTGCTGCCGACTAGGGTGATCTTCCACCCATCGGTGCAGCAGAAAGGTCTAACTGGTGTGCACAGGCAGTGCTTCTGAAACAACCAAAATCCGATGCATGTCGGCCTGGCCTTGTCGAAGATGCGGACACCGCGCTCGATCTCCTGGACAATCATGTCCTTCGACTCGCAGAATATCTCCTCCAACTCTGGGGACCACTCGAAGCGCGCTCCGCTCTGCAGGAGTGTCCGGAACGGCAGCATACGTTTGGCCATACTGAAGGCATAGGCCACTTGGTTGACAAGCCCAAACCATGATCTGACGTCAGTGATGTTGCGTGGACGTGGAAAGTCGTGGATCGCCTCCAGGTAGCGGCCGCACGGTCGTACACTGTCCATGGTGATCGTGAAGCCCGCAAAGTCTACCGTGGACGCGCCGAAGACGAACTTCTCCGGGTTGAGGATGATCCCGTTCCTGCCGCACACATCCAGCCATTCTATCGCCTGGAAGTAACTCTCCTCGATCGTGTCAGCCCACAGCAGTGTGTCATCCATGCATTTGGTTTTGTTACCAATGTCCGCAACCACCTCGTCGTACCGTCGTGAGTAACCATCCCCCGATGCCATGTACCCCTGCGGGGCCGAGAGGTATCGGTAGCGCCCCCACGGAGTGATGAACGTTGTCTTGTGGCGGTCATCTCTGTGCAGTGGGACGCTGTGATAGCCGTTCCACGCGTCGAACACGGTTTTCCGTTTCCCGCTCGGCACGCGTCTCGCTTGGTGGAATGGGGACTGCGTGTGGTGGGTTTCGCGGAACGCATGCTTGTTGAGCGCCTGGAAATCAACTGTGCGTCGCGGTTTGCCGTTCTTCTTCGCACAGATCACCATGCGGTGACACCACGTCACCGGTGTACCAACAGGTACCTCTTCCAACACCCCAAGGCGAACGTCCTGGTCGAGGGCCGCCTTCACCTCATCCTGCCAGTGTATGGCTACGGGGATGGGGGCGTGATGGGCGACCGGCGTCGCGTTCTCGTCGAGCATGAGACGGAGCGGCGGGCCAGACATTCTTGGTAGGGGCTGGTGGGGGCATGTATTGAATGTGCTTTGAGCGTATGCCTTGAGTAGGTGCTCGCGTAGGGCCTCCCTGTTAGCTTCCGTCGCCGGCATGGGGAGCGTGGTCGACCTAGTTGGCGGCTCCGCACGCTGCGGGCAGTCGCATAGTCCTGAGGTCGCCAGATTCACCTCCCCAAGCGTTGGGAAACTGTCGGAGATCATACCCAGATCCACGCAGGCTGAGCGGGAGAGGAATATGCGATCGGACGAGTCCGTCACATACGCGATTTGGCGCGTCTCCAACCTCCGAGCGTCGTTGCTGTCACCGGAGAATCTGACCACCGCGGCGCCGAGTATCCGAATGCCTTCGTTGTTCGCCGCCTTCATGGTCATGGACACGGGAATGAGGTCTTCCGTACTCAGGCCCATTCGTTGTGCTACCTTTATCCCGATCAGGCAGCTCTGGCACCCCGTGTCGGCCATGGCGGGCAGGGTTACCGTGCGGGTGCGTTTCGGGAGGTCGAAGCCCAGTGCTCTGTAATCCTCACGCTTGGCAGTGAGGGAGAGGTTAATGTAGGGCTGCGGGTTGGATGTGCGCTTCATCCACTTGTCACACATATCGTCGTATAGGTGGTGAGCGAGGGGGAGCGTGTGTAGCTGGTCGTCCGTGCTGGCCACGGTGAGCGTGCATAGCTCGACAAAGGCTGCCGTCTGCTCGTCGGACACCTCGTTTGTCCTCTCGAACGGGGGCTTATCCGACCGACCACCCAGGCAGACCTTCTCAAGGTGGTTTTGGCGGCCACATTTCCGGCACGTCTTGCCATATCCGGGGCACTCGTCGCGCCTGGCGCGCCACGGGGGCGTTTTGCCGTGGCCCATCCCGCCACAGTAAACGCACGTTCCTCCAGGCTTGGCCTTCGGTGTCTCAGGCCTGGTAGCCCCTCTGGTGCGGAGATCCTGCTGTTTCCCCCGACGGTATGAGCTACTGACCATATCCATGCTCTGGGGGTCGAGTAGGCGCGACGCTGAGCGCTTCCCAGACTCCTTTGCTTCGATGTATTCTATCATGTCCCTTAACGGAATATTCTGGTTCCTTTCACCAAGCAGGTCGAGCTATATTTCCTGGTCCGCGATGCCGCGGGCGTTCACGTCACGTAGTATTTCCTCTGTGAAGTCGTTGACTTGATCGCACCCTGTACAGTTCATCTCGTATTTGCATGTGTCCGCCTGCCCTTTCAAGCGGGCGTGGAACGACCGGATGGGCTCCTCGTGTCCCTGTCGCATGTTAGACAGGGCCACTCGGGCTACCATGATATTCTCCGCGCGGACGGCGAGCGTCTTCATGGCCGCGAGGACATCTCTCTCATCACTGTCCACCAGGTTCCTGCCCGCCGAGCGAGTGAGGTCCTTCCTCAGATCCTCCTCGCAGCACTCTAGAAGCTGTGTGACAACATCGGGTCCGACGAGTTTGGTGCCCCTCTTGTACTCGCCCCAGCGGGTTATAAAGTATGACCAAGTCTCTGCTGTCCCGGCAAGCGCTATAGAGGGGCGCCTGAGCTTCTCCATTTTGGTATTAGCCCTCGGCGTCCTGGAGGCTGCAGCATGTTCCGTTGCATGTAGGTTTAGCATAGCCACTACCACTGCTACCTCCTTATGTTCAGCTACATATTCACAATCCTCGACAGGGCATTCAACTTGCACAGACGTCATTGGCACTGTATTCCCAGTAGCTCCACGAAATTAGCAAAGTAGATTTATCTACCAGTTTTGTCCTGCAGGTGGCACCGTTTGTATACAGATTCCCGGGTGGCGTTAGTTGCCGACTTCTCCGTGATCTGTTCGTGTATATACAGATTCCCGGGTGGCATTATTTACTGCCGTCTCCATGATCTGTTTGTGTACAATACATGTGTCCTCCTTCTTGCTGGCAGTCTTCACTTGGCTGAGCTAATTTGTTTGATTATAAATAAGAACAACATTCTATTTGTTCACTTGCTTTAATAGGCGAAATGACAATAATCAAACAAGTCATGAGCCGGGGGAAACGTGTGTCTGTTTACATCATAGCAGTAGTCTAACTACTTCCCTTTCCGGTGCGTGCACCAATATGTAACCGGAGTGCAATATTCCCTACTTAGATATCCTCCCACAGTTGATCTTCAAGGCTTCTGATGGTACACTGCTGATCTCTGGTGTTATTTCTGGGGGAGGTCTATTTAGGAGATCCTGGAATTGTTCCCTCCAGAGGTCCAGCTGTTGGGCTTCCTGTGTGATGAGTTGTCCCTGTTTATTCTTCACTGGTCGGCTAATGGTTCTGTTCTTCCCCGCTAGTTGTCTTGTGATTCTGTAAAGATCTTTCATGTTCCTCTGTCCGGCTGCTATTTCTGCCTCACATGCTAGGTTGTCAACATATCTTCTCTTGTCCCTTCTCGTCTTTTTCTTCACTACCCTGCTCTTTTGTTGGTATTCTTGCCTAAAGTTTTCTTTCTTTGTCATATCTGGTTCCCTATTGCACTTGTTTTTAAGGTTTTTCCTTTCCTCTGTCTTGCCATGTGTCATCTGCAATCCAGTATTTTCTTTCACCTTTCCTATAGCCCAAAACCTGTTCACAAGTGTCAATGAGGGCCTTCTTGCAGCTTCCCCACTGTTCCTCAACATCTCCTGTTTCTGCTAGTACTTGAAGTCTGTTTTTAAGTGTAAGCCCTGCTTCCTGTCTAACCTGGTGATCCCTTAGTTTTCTGATGTTGAATTTTCTCTGTGCTCTATTTTCTTCCCTTTTCCTTACAGCTAGTTTTGAGTCTAAACTCTCCTATCAGCAGGTGATGGTCAGAGTCAATGTCTGCTCCCCTCTTTACCCTAACATCTAAGAGTAGTTTTCTCCATTTTCTTGTTATTGCTATGGTCGATCTGGTTCTCTGTTTTTAGATCGGGAGAGATCCACGTAGCCGATGATTAGTTCATTAAAAGTGCAGAAGTTCACAAGGAGCGTTCCATTCTCGTTCATTTCTCCGAGACCTTCTGTTCCCATGGTGTTCTTCCAGTGCCTGTTGTCCCTTCCAACCTTGGCATTCATATCTCCCATGATTATCTGGATGTCTCTCCTTGGTCTTCTGTACTTTCGCTTGCAGTTGTTGGTAAAACTTCTCATTTTCTTCAGTTTCAGCCGAGTTTGTCGGTGCATAGCACTGAATGATGGTGATGTTTCGAGCCTTGGATAAAAACCTGGCAGTGATTATCCGTTCAGAAACTGGTTCCCAATCAAGGCGGCTTCTTGCAGCATCTTTAGACACCTTGCATATGTGGATCCTCTTCGTTCTCCCTCCCCCAATACAGAAACCTCTCTCCTGTGGCTGTAGTAACTTCCCCAAAGGTGTTCCATCTACACTCACTAACTCCCATTACACTGACATTGTATCTTCTCATCTCCTTTGCTAGTTGTGCTAGTTTTCCTGCTTGATGAAGAGTTCTCACATTCCAGCATCCTATTCTGGTCTTGGACTTGAACTGCAGCAGGCCTTTCCTCCCTTGGGCTTCCCTCAGGGTTTGGTCCAAGGAACTCATTCATCTCCTACTGGTAGGGTGGCATGCTTGATTCAGGTGAGATTGCTTTGTTCTGGTTTCGGATTCTGTAATCATTTATTACAGCTGGGTGGGTGATTGGCCCAATCAGTCGGTGGAGTTGGTCTGTTAGTCCCCTTCCCACGCTTAAGGGTGTGTTCACATCTGAAAGTCCAGGGATAGTCCGGACTTTCCGTGGATAGTCCGGACTTTCTGGTGGACCAAATGTGAAAATGATACATTGTTTGATTTGGTCTGCGTTCACACTACCCTGTTTGGTGCGGATCTAATTTGTAAACAAAGGACATGCTGTCGCCAAGTCGTTCTATCTATTGGACTAGCACTCACAAACATAACAGTTGCCGACAGCGTCTCTTGTGATAAAGCAGAGAGATACTGTCATTACGAGCGTGGCGCAAGTCGACTAGAGAGTAGAGATATAGAGAGAGAGAGAGAGAGAGCGAGAGAGAGAGAGAGAGAGAGGACGAGAGAGACTGTCCGCGCGCGGCGCCAGTCTAGAGAGAGAGAGAGAGAGAGAGAGAGAGAGAGAGAGAGAGAGAGAGAGAGAGAGAGAGAGAGAGAGAGAGAGAGAGGACGAGAGAGACTGTCCGCGCGCCTGTCATTCATTTGAGTTGGGTCGCGTGCAAGCTGTCACTTGGCGCTGTCAAGTTGGGTCGCACGACCGCCGCCACTAGGCACCTGTCACTCATTTCAGTCATTTGCTCTAGATTAGATACTATATAAAGTTTGTTTTGCGTTCACACCAACAGCAAACAAACCATGGTCCACTTTGAAACGAACCAAGTCCCAACTTTTCAAGAGGACCATGGTTCGGTTGTTTGGTCCTCATTATAGTTCGGTTTGCGTTCATACCTGTACAAACCAAACGGACTATCAATCTAAAGGGACCATGGTCCACTTAAAGGGACCATGGTCCACTTAAAGTGGACCAAACAGGGTAGGTGTGAACGCGCCCTAAGTCTTCCAGGCAAAGGGTTACAGCTAGGGATGCTCGATATTGGCTTTTTTACCGATACCGATATATCGATATTGTCCAACTCTTAATTTCCGATACCGATATCAACCGATACCGATATATGCAGGGTTTCCCCCCCCCCAAAAAACGGAATAATTTCAGGTAATTAACATTACATATCTCTTGTTGTGGAATTCAAGTTCAAGTTCTTTAATAGTTGTCATACAGAAGTACAGAATACTTTCATACAAAATGCTTCTTACTGTTACGCTCCAGAGACTGTGCTAGACAAGATAGTATCAAATAACATAATAACATAATATAGCATGAATTTAGAAGAAGAAAATGAGGTCACAGTGTTCGGTATAGACATATGTACAATGTTCTGAGTTACCATATAATATACAATACACAATACTATGCAGTGTACTAATGTACAGTACTATCTAGTGCAAAGCAGAAATGGGATGAGGTACAATTTTAGGTACAATTTACAGTAAGGTGTACGAGTTGTAGTGCAATCCTTCATCCATAAATATAAAGTGTGGGGAGTGGGTGCTACAGTGTGTTTGTTTAAAGTGGGTGTGTGCTATAAGTGTGTGGAGTGGGTGCTACAGTGTGTTTGTTTAAAGTGAGTGTGTGCGTGTGGATGTGTGTGCTATGTGCGTTTGGTGGTTGTTGTTGTGTAGTGTTCATTCATTGTTCGTTTAGCAGCCTGATGGCCTGGGGATAGAAGCTTCTTCTCAGTCTTTCTGTGCTCGCCTTGAGACTCCTGTATCGCTTGCCTGACCGCAGCAGTTCAAAGAGGCAGTTGTTCGGGTGACTGGAGTCTTTAATGATTCTCTTAGCCTTGCCCTTGCAACGCTTGTAGTAAATGTTCTGGAGGGTGGGGAGCCCCCCTCCAATTGTGCGTTCGGCTGAACGTGTCACTCTTTGTAGTCTGTTTTGGTCTTGTGCAGTGCTATTCCCAAATTAACACATTATGCATACTTTTGACAATAAATAAAACCAGAATTTGTTCTTACTTGCTTGCCTGGGTAAATAAAAGTTATAGAAATGTAAAAAAAAAAAATTTGAAAACCGATACCGATATTTTCCGATATCACATTTTAACACTTTGAGAGCCAGTCCGTGTTTTCCTTTTTACCCCCTTGAATGCCCACATCCACTCCAATGTTAACGTTAATATCGCCTAATCTATGTTTTAAATTATGGCTATGTATCTAATCTGCCCGTTGCTTATCAAAGACTCGTTTTCCAGTCAACATTGTCGTAGCAGATTGTTTTTTTATCGCTTCATTTCCGTTTGATAGCATTTTGAAAATCACTAGTTTTTGCGGAAAAAACAACACATTCTATGATAATCGCCTTTTACTGGAATATTCTAGAACGTTGTCATTTGTCGGCCTATTTATGAATCGTTTTCAGGGGGTGCTAGATAATCGATAGTATATGTGTGCGCACGCACGCTTGTGCCGCGCGCTGATAATCGCTGCTCTTATTTCCTGATCGCTTTTACAGTCAAAACGACCATATCATAGGGGAAACGCTTATATATCCGTGAAAACGAGTCTGATTATCCTAAGACTGATAACATAGATTCCTTACCTGAGATCAGATGGTATCCAAATGGATTATTCCAATACCTGATCGGCATTCGAAAAAATCGATCATTGTTGTATTAATCCACCGTGTATACAGTAGAACACATAATCCCCGCTGCTCTTCAGGCTCCGGAGTGATGCCGGTCGATGCCGGCTGCGTGAGTGAGACGTAAAATGTGGAGTCAGAAATCTTTTCTCCCATTCACTTTCATTGAGTCCAATCCATCTGGGAGACGATAGGGGGCGCTTTTTTCACATCTGAGCGCCGGGGGTGCCTGGATCTCCAACGATAGACTCGCTTGATGCAATATGATTTCAGATCGCTAATAAAAAAAAACAGAATAAAACGAATATTCTCGTGAGTGGGCATTCAACCCGCGGGTGGTAAACACGAGAAAACTCGTCTGTGGCATTCAAAGTGTTAATGCCGATATCGGCCGATAATATCGGTAGGCCGATAATATCGGACATCCCTAGTTACAGCCCCACGCCACATGGGGCCAGACATTTCATAGCAATGGGTTGCGTACAAGCCGTCCCGGCACGTCAAGCACGGCCAACTCCTGCCACTGTATGATGAAGGCACGAATGCCGACACCACCCGCAGCACGGGACGGGGCAGGAAAGTTACTATAAAATAATTCCATACGATTGTTGCAATTAAAATTTGTAATAGTTTACAGATGTTGCGAGGTAGAAAATATTTCCATCGCTTAAAGCTTTTGTTTAACAAAAGAACTTGACTAAAGAAAATGTAGCCCATACATAAATACAAAAGAAAAATACATATATACAATATGAATCCCCTTGGGGAAATTCAGGGTATCTCGCATAGCTCAAACAATATACAGACATTGACAGTTTCTCTTGACAGTCGTTCAGTTATGTCTGAATCATGAGTTAAGCACATGAATTTAAGTAAATCATATCTACCAATAAAGATGTGATGAGATAAAAGCAGGTGTATAAAAACAGGTCGTCTTACAATGAGCAAAAGCCATGCAAATGCATGGTCAGTTGACAGAGTGGTGATGTAAATGTTATAAAGTAAAAAAAAAACAGCATGACCATTCAAGTTTCTTTAATAGTTGTCATACAGAAGTACAGAATACTTTTATACAAAATGCTTCTTACTGTTACGCTCCAGAGACTGTGCTAGACAAGATAAGTATGAAATAAAATAAAATAGTATAGCATGTAAAAATAGTAAAAATAGAAGTCACAGTGTTCAGTATAGACATATGTACAATGTTCGATGCAGAATAGAAGTAACTGAGTTACCATACAATATACAATATACTATGCAATGTACTAATATACAATACTATATAGTGCAAAGCAGAAATGGGATGAGGTACAATTTACAGTAAGGTGTACGGGTTGTAGTGCAAATCCTTTACCAATAAATATAAAGTGTGTTTAGGTGTTCTAAAGTGTGGAGAGTGGGTGCTGCAGTGTGTTGTTTGTTTAAAGTGAGTGTGTGCATGTGGATGTGTGTGCTGTGTGCATTTGATGGTTGTTGCATAGTGTTTATTGTTCGTTGAGCAGCCTGATGGCCTGGGGATAGAAGCTTCTTCTGAGTCTTTCTGTGCTCGCCATGAGACTCCGGTATCGCTTGCCTGACCGCAGCAGTTCAAAGAGGCAGTTGTTTGGGTGGCTGGAGTCCTTGATGATTCTCTTAGCCTTACCCCTGCACCGCTTGTTGTAAATGTTCTGGAGGGTGGGAAGCCCCCCTCCAATTGTGCGTTCGGCTGAACGTGTCACTCTCTGTAGTCTGCTTCGGTCTTGTGCAGTGCTATTCCCAAACCAGAGGTGATGTTGCCAGTCAGGATGCTCTCTATTGTACATGAGTAGAAGTTCTTAAGGATCTTCTGACTGACTTGGAACTTCCTTAGGCGCCTGAGGAAGTAGAGGCGTTGTCGTGCCTTCTTCACAACACTGTCAATGTGTGTGGTCCATGTCAAGTCCTCGGATATGTGGGCTCCGAGGTACTTAAAACTGTTCACTCTCTCAACCGGTGCCCCGTCGATGCTGAGGGGGCTGTAGTCCCTGACCCCCGACCTCCTAAAGTCCACAATCATCTCCTTTTCTTTTGCTGACGTTCAGGGAGAGGCTGTTCTCCTGGCACCATCCCGCCAGGACCTTGACCTCTTCCAGGTAGGCCCTCTCGTCGTTTGCAGAGATCAGGCCCACCACTACTGTATCGTCAGCTAATTTGATGATTGTGTTGTTCTTCCGCTGAGCCACACAGTCATGTGTGTACAGGGAGTAGAGGAGGGGACTCAGAACACAGCCCTGGGGGGCCCCTTTGTTGAGGGTGATGGATGAGGAGGTGCAGTTGCCTGCTCTCACCACCTGGGGTCTGCCCGTCAGGAAGTCCAAGACCCACTGGCAGAGGTCATAGTTCAAGCCCAGGTCCCTGAGCTTGGCTATGAGTTTGGAGGGGACTATGGTATTGAATGCTGAGCTGTAGTCGATGAATAGCATTCTCACATAGTTCCCCTGCCTCTTGTCCAGGTGTGATGCTGCTGTGTGCAGCACATGGGCTATGGCGTCCTCCGTGGACCTGTTGGGGCGGTATGCAAATTGCAGGGGGTCCAGGTTGATGGGGAGGGAGGAGCAGATGTAGCCCTTTACTAGCTTCTCAAAGCACTTCATGGCTATGGAGGTGAGAGCTACAGGGCGGTAGTCGTTGAGGCAATTACCGTATCAATCAGAAGAAATTAAAGATAAATATTTTAGACTGTATCAAAGTGTTCCTCGCAACCAGAACAGTTGAAAACGTATTGGTAAAGCAGAGAACATGTCCTCTGTGACAAGTGATTTATCTGAAAGAGGGGAGCAATGCCGTTTTAATTAAGGGCTACTAACACTTTCAGCACCATCGGCTTTAGCTATCCTTGTACCTACTGCACCACCGCTTTAAGAGATAGGGATTTTCACTGTGCATCGCAGTGTTTGGAGGGCTATATAAATAATAAATATAACTATGTACATTCATACTATGGGACATCACTGCATTAGCAGGAAAGTTACTATAAAATAATTCCATACGATTGTTGCAATAAACATTTTTAATAGTTTACAGATGTTGCGAGGTAGAAAATATTTCCATCGATTAAAAGCTTTTTAACAAAAGAAACCTTGACTAAAAGAAAATGTAGCCCATACATAAAAAAAGAAAATCAAGATAATAAAAAAGAAATCTTTATTAAATATTTACATGCACCTAAAATCACAAGGCCTTGGCGTACAGAACTTGTAAGTCCACCTCCCACGGGAGGAAAAATCCAATAAAGTGCAAGATAAAATAATGAAGCGACCTCAGGGGTTATCCAGCAGGGCAGCAGCCACGTCCCTGATGAGGGAAGACTTGAGTGTTAGTCTGCAAATAAGACAACTGTTTTATTTGCATTCCAGTTTATTTGACGCTCAACAGCCTAGTGGCCACAGCCTCAGTACAGTTCAAACAAGTGAAGAACAATAACAGTGCACATTCCCCTCTTCCCAGATTACCGTAAAGGCTGCAGTAGAAGTAGGCTAACTAACAGAACCGTTAGTGATACCGTATTAACTGTACTAGTACCAAACACCAAAGTTAACTTAACAATCTCACTCTTTTTTAAACAAAAATACACTGCAAGGATATTTCAAGAAAACAAAAACCCATTAGAAGGATATTTCAATAAAACAAAAACCCATTAGAAGGATATTGTTGTGGAAATTGAAATTCGTCTTAAACCTTGGTAATGTGCATGAAATAAATATGGCTTCAGGATACAGAGTTCGCTGGATTGGCGTGGAGTCGATTCAAGTCTGCTCCAGGTCAGCTGGCCTCCCGTCCCTTGAAGTGTCGGGGTTTGGAGGAGAACCACTCTGCAGTGGTTCCTGGTTGCGCAATCCCACAGCTTTCCCTGGAGCGTCACTGGACCGTTCTCGCAGCAATCTGGGTCACAGCAACATCTGTTGTGGAAATTGAAACTCGTCTTAAACCCTTGTATGTGCATGAAATAAATATGGCTTCAGGATACAGAGTCTTCACAGTCAAAAGTGATTTATTATTATATTCTGCAGAATACAATGGTGACAAGTCGAGGCAAAGCACACAAAATGCTCTACCCGGAGTTGGACAATGTATGATCATTTTAATACAGCTTATATAGAAGGAAAATTGGCAAGGATGACATGATAGTGTTTCATCCAATCACATAGATGATAGTGTTATTATCCAATCCGTTACATGCACGTTAAGGAGTCCCATTCAGGAAAAAGCAGTGGTGTAATGTTTACACAAGGGGCAATACAGGGGGGTACAAGTGGGCCACGTCATCTTGAGGTCATGATGACACAAAGGTGGGGGGTAGACAGCAGTGTAAGCGAACCTTTGCACTCGTTTTGGGACCGATACAGAGAGCTTCTGCTCTGAAATGAAATACATCTAATTGTGAATCATGTACATTATAAATGTGATATCATACATAAATAATTTTCCCTTACAATATTTAAATAAAACAAAACAATCTCACTCTTTTTTAAACAAAAAAATACATTGCAAGGATATTTCAAGAAAACAAAAACCCATTAGAAGGATATTTCAATAAAACAAAAAAAAATGCAGTCAGCTAGCTTCCACTGTCCATTCTTCAGTGCTTTAAGCAGTACAAGGGAATATGCTCCCTTTTTGGGCAGACAGTTTGTGTCATGGTTTTTGCCTTATTTCACCTTTCTGTGAGGGATAGCTGTCAATCCCTGTTCCCTGTGGTTAATTGCCTCATGGGTCGGCAGGTGTGTGGGCTTGATTGCACCTGATGCAGTGCAGCTGTGCCTATGGCCATGTGGAGTCTATTTAAGTTTGGAGATTGCAGTGTCAACTGCTTTTTCATTTTCCTTGTGCTGGCTATACTTTTGGTCAGGCTTCTTATATTTAAGTGTAGTGCTGCCCTATTCAGCATTTAGCCTTCTTTTGTAGCTATACTTGTTTTCGTCTACTGGCTTAGTTTACACTTTATTTTATAAAGGCTGAGTCCTTTATGGTAGTGTTTTCTTTTGTTCTTTTGGAACTGCCCTTTGCACATAAACTCCCTTGGTGGAGGTTTATTGTTTTATGTTTGCAATATAAACTCTGTTTTTAGGAGTTGCCTTTGTGGCTTATTTATTTTCTCTACAATACCTCTTTAATGAGTGTCGTCCTGTTTTTTTGGACATTACTTATTTTCTTGAATACTCACTTTGAGGCTTCCACCTGTAAAGGTTGTTTTGTGTTGTTTATTTTTTCCCTTCTCCTAAAACGTTTTACGTATAACTTTAAGAATCCCTATTATCTGCTCATGACCCCCACACACACCCACAGCCCTCACAGTTTGCCAGCTGGTCCTTCGTAGTAGACCACAGAATCCGTTGGATCCTTTTGTTCTGGATAAGTTCTTTAATTCCACTTATTTCCAGTCTCAGTCGTTTCTCAGTCACTGGCTTGGTGGATTTGATAGCATCCACAAGGGAGAAGTTGTCTGTAACACACATCACAGGTAGGGTGCGCTGTTTGACCATACCTGTGGTAAGTTCAGAGTAGAGGGAAGACAAAAATATGGCATTATCAATACCATCAGCCAGGGCTAGTGTCTCTCCTGCCAGCGTGCTCCGAACCACTCTTCTGATCCTTTTTGATTTCCAGCAGATTGGAGAGAATCGTCCTTTCTCACCCATCAGAATGATGAGATGTCCTCCTTGTGTTCCCCCATTTGGGAGGTTTCCCATGGACACATCGCTGAAAACAAGCTTCAAAGAGTCCTCTTTTCCTAAGTTGTGAAACTTCAGGGTGACATGTTCGTACTACCTTATTTGCTTCATGCATGGTTTGTACAGTAGCATGTTTTAGATTGGCTGCAAGGACACATGTATCGAACATGATATCTGGCATACTCTGTCTAGCCACCCACAGGAGTTGTCCTATCTTTGACCTTAGGTTGTCAGTCTCAGACTCTGTGAGAAGAGCATCACGGTGCAACGCTCTTGATGGGTCTATGAGAATGGGCTGAAGGTTCTTTATGTAGATCTCCTGTTGCACAAGCACTTCTCCACCTACTGTGGAGAGTTCCATCCCCACGTAGCGAAAGTTGTCTTGTTCCTCACGTCCCACCTGGAAAACTGTTTTGAGGTGGGGGATGGTCGTCGTGGCAAATGCGTGTGAGCCACCCCAGATGAAATCATCCACATGACAGGCAAGAACACCAGTCACACTACAGTCTTCATCAAGCCAGTAGAATATAACAGGATCAACTTGTGACATAGTGGCCCCTGTTTCGATCATCGTTGCTTTTACTCTGTTGTACCAGTAGAGGGAGGCATCAGCGAGTCCATAGACACATTTCTTCAGCTTCCACAGTGTTCCGTCACTTTTAGCCTCAGGAGGAGCCGAGGAGGGCGGATGTGGATATCCAGAGACAGCTCCATTCCTTGAAGAAAAGCTGACTTTATGTCCATAGAGTTCAATGTCCATGTTTTCTGACACAGGACTGACATGAGTAATCTAAGGGACTCTGATGAGCATGTAGGTGAGTCCTTCTGTAGATTTTGAGTGTTGAATTCTTCAAAACCCCTAGCCACTAGCCGCGCTTTGGGTATGATACCATCAGGGGTTTCTTTAAGCGTACACACCCATCTCGTTGACACCTGTCTTTAACCCACATTTTTCACCTCCTCAAACACCCCATTTTTCTTCCAGCTACTGATTTCATCTTGTTTAGCCTTATCAAATGATACACCCTCTGTTACTAATACATCATTTTCCTGCATATCAGAGCATAGTTCTACACCATCTAGTGGCTTAACCTAGTACCGGCGATGTCAAAAGGTTCTAACTACTTAAGCCCTTGCTTTTATTTATCATAAATCGATCAATAGAGACCGTATTAGATCCCCAATTATCATATCATGGGGTATCATTGGAAAGCCACACTCATTGGCTACAACCCTGTGCAAAGATCTTCGAGATCGCCAAATGATTGACGGAGCTAGAGCCCCGGGAGTCTGGGGTGGTAATGTGTACTTTTGCGTACTTTGGGGCATGCCTCACATATCGGCATGTAACTCAAGAACCGCTGAACGGATTTTGTCACCTGAAAGGGCAATCGACAGGCAACAAATAGGGCTTTCATGCTATCTATATATTGTATTAAAAGAAATGCACACCCAAGGTGGTTAGGTGGCGTAGCGGAGATTGCACTCGTCACCAATGCAGGAGACACTGGGTTCGAGCCCAGCTCTCGGCGTTGCTACCAGCTTGGCTGGCCGTTCATACTAATACAATTGGCAGTATTAGGGGGTGGGAAAGCTGGCGGGTGGGAATCTGGCGTTGTGGACAGCGACGCCTACAGGTCAGGTGTCGGCGCTTGCTAAGCGGGGCAGGACTTGGTGGAGATAGTGTGCCCTCCCACGCGTTACACTTCACCAATGAGAGTCCTCGCTGCCAAGTGGAAAGAGCGTCACTGGCTTGACGGCGCACGTCTCGGAGGAAGCGTGCGTTCGACATTAGGACACCCTTGTACCGACTCGTGGGAGAACATGCGTACAACAACCAGGTAGGGGAGGGGGGGGAATTGGCACGGCGACTAAATTGGGATGGGGAGAAAAATAGGAGAAAGAGAAGGTTAAAAAAATAAATAAAAAATGCACACCCGAGCCACTAGAGGTCGGCAAAGTGGCATCGCGAATCGTCCACATGTGGGCCCTTGGATGTTAAGAGGTTAATGTTTAATTTTTTTTTTACATTTTTAGCAAAGAGTAAAGACCATAACCCTATCAAAAACAGTAGTCAAAGTGTATATTTTCATTTTTACCAATGTTTTATACGATTTATCGCAAATATGATTTTTATGAATTATCGTAAAACCGCAAGGAAATGACTAAATCCAGATTCAACCCTGCCATTGGAAAGAGGAGCATTTTCCCTATCCATAGATGTATGATTTGACCATAATAAGGTCAAGTTCAAGGTCAAATATGAATTCATAATTAAAATCGATTATCATGTAGGAGTGCTGAACAAACGGACTGCCAGACGGTTGTTAGATGCAATACACGTGAAGTGCCATGTTTACTTCCCACTTCCTTAATACAAAACTAATACGTCATCACGTCAACCCGTGTGACTACATAACGTCAATGCCCTCTAACCACACCCTGTGCATAACATTGAACATGGATGTGACAGAACATGAATGTGAATTCTATTGTCCATTATTGTCCCCCCACATGCGCCCCCCCAGAATTCACAAGAACTGGCAGCATGAACCGTTGACGACCCCGTAAAATCCTGCCGAAACGGCTTCGGGTATCCAGAGTCTGTGTAGCAACGGGACCAGTGTCCACCAGAGGGTGGCCTGAGGACTTAACGGCCAGGGGGAAACCCTGTGTCATGGTGGAACTCGTAGACCCCGGAGGGTGGTCTGAGGTTTTGATGGCCGGAGGGCGGCTGAGCTACAGGAACCGCACGGTCCAGGTCCACATGAGCTGGTTTCAGACGGTCCACTGAAATGTGGTCCGGTTTCCCTCCTATTTCGACTACAAATGACTTGTCCCCTGTTTCCAGAACACGAAAAGGCCTCTCATATGGTGGCCGTAGTGGCGACCGATGTGCATCATGGCGGACAAAGACGTACTTTGCTGTATGGAGATCAGGTGGAATATAAGCCTGGGGCACAATGTGCTGTGACGTAGGCACTGGCCTAAATACCTTGGCATTTTCCAGAAAAACAGACCGTTGGTGGCCAGCAGACCAAGGCGTTGTGGTGTTGGGTATGAAATCCCCGGGGACTCGCAATGGCTGCCCATAAACCAGTTCGGCTGAGGAGGACTGAAGATCTTCCTTAGGGGCTGATCGGAGGCCCAGCATGACCCACGGAAGTCTGTCAACCCACCCATTGTCCCGGAGACTGGCCCTGAATGCGGCCTTCATTGACCTATGAAACCTCTCGCACAGTCCATTGGCTTGAGGGTGATAAGCCGTTGTACGGTGCAGCTTTACCCTGAGACCCTGGGCACAAAGCGATGATAAAGATTCACCATACCCAAAGATTCCTGTAGTGCCCGGACGGTGGGGGGCTGCGGAAACTCGCTCACAGCCTGCACTTTCGATGGCAGAGGCACTGCCCCATCCTTTGTGATGCGGTGCCCCAGGAAATCAATTATTCGTAGCTGGCGATGAGGATGTCATCTAAATAAGTGAACAGGAAAGGCAGGTCCCTTAACACACTGTCCATGAGGCGCTGAAATGCTTGGGCAGCGTTCTTGAGACCAAAAGGCATGCGGAGGAACTCAAAGAGCCCAAAAGGGGTGATTACCGCGGTCTTGGAAATGTCCTGTGACTGCACCGGCACCTGGTGATAACCACGAACCAGGTCAACTTTAGAAAATATGACCTTCCCCGCCAGGCAAGATGAAAAGTCCTGAATGTGTGGTATAGGATAGCGGTCAGGGGTCGTAGCATCATTCAGGCGGTGATAATCACCACACGGGCGCCAACCTCCGGCGGGCTTTGGCACCATATGGAGTGGCGAGGCCCAGGGGCTATTGGACCGGCGCACAATGCCGAGGCACTCCATCGCGTCAAACTCAGCCTTAGCAATAGCCAGTTTACCTGGATCCAGGCACCGTGCACAGGCATGTACTGGCGGGCCTGTAGTCGGTATATAATGTTCCACACCGTGCTTAGCTGTAGCTGCTGAAAAGGTTGGCATGGTAAGAACTGGGAACTCAGTCAACATACTTGAGAACTCAGAGGCAGTGAGGGTACTGGACAGCCTTGAGGAGCTAGAACCACTGAGTTCACATGGGAATGAGCTAAAAGTCTCTGCGCTGACCAAGCTCCGGTTTTTAATGTCCACCAGCAGCCCATGGGCACACAAGAAATCTGCACCTAACAATGGGTTAGACCATCGGCGTATTTAGACCACTATCAGTAGGGCACGTGCCCTACTGATGATCATCTGTGCCCCACTGTTCTGTATCGTATCGCTCTCGCTCGGCATCGCTCTCTGCACTATCTCGCATACGTGCACGCGCACTGAATAAAGACCACAATGTACCTTTAATCCCAATATTCGTCTGACCACACCCCTATCAGCTTACCCATATAAGCAGGGGTGGGGCCACCCACTCTCCTCCTTCTCGCTTTCACCACAAGGAAGAAGTGCCTCGGTAGATCCCCACACTTGACACCATGATGGAAGAAAGGTTTAGGAGCAGCTTTGGGAAACAAGGATACGTTGACATCATATCTTTATTTTCTCTCTCACTATTTTCGAGAAAATACGGCGATATTGTCTTCGTACTGGAGTGTCTGGAAGATGATGATCATTCTAAAAACCCTCCACCGGTTTTCGTATTGGGAGCACGCCGCTGCATGCTTCTCAACTGCAGTTCCTTGCTGTGTTTGTTGGGGTGAAACCTGTCAGGCCACAGCTGAACTGTCGGACATGCCGCTGTTGTGAGAAGCGGTGCGTTCCAGGTTGGGTGAGTAGTGTTTGCTGGCGGGCTCCACTTGTCTGTTAGTGCTATGGGGGCTACTTGACAAAGTTTATGGAAACCGGCCCCAGGCTAGGGTCCTTTGTTCAGCCACCTAGGCGACAGAAGGCCTTGGTCTGAAGACCATTATAGTTTTAACTAGTGGGCCGCGACCATTGACACTGGTGATCCCTGTGTGTTCTGGACGAGTGGATTCTCTCTGTCACCGTGTTAAGGCCCCATCTTTCATATCCAAATGAGAGTATTCCTTCACGAGGGGATATGTGCATGTAATGTGCGATAGCGGCAGATTCATGTTCAAAGTCAGCTACACAGGCCAGTTGGTACTGTGCTGATTCCGTCGGATGTGGTAAAGTCACCGTTGTGAAGCGGTGTTGACATCTTGTTTTCTCTTTTCTCTTAAAAAGTGAGGAGAGGTTCAGAACGGCGGCCTGTCTGGGTGAGTGTTATGTCATTGTTTACATGTTCATAGCTTACGGTTAGCCAGTCAGCTGTTAACTGCTGCGTTAGCCTGCTGGATCGCTGCATGGCCTGCTTAGGGCCTACTATTAGCCAGTCAGCTGTTAGCTGCGGGGCTAGCATGTCGTGGTCGCTAGGTAACGTTAGCTTGCTGCTATGGCCATGGCCTGGCGCAGGGTAGCTTAGCTTCTCGCGCGCCGCCGTGAGCTCGCTTCTGATCGCGTGCGTCGTTAGATCGGCGTCTCGCGAGCAGAAGCAGTAGCACCCGAACGGTTGGAGCGGCCGTTAGCTTGATGCTATTCTGTTGAACGTGCTTTGATTTTAACATGTTTTACACTCTTGACCACGACGTCATCCTTGACAGGGGATGTTTTCGTCGACCCTGCCCTGAGCCAGGACGGCAAGGTTGCATCAACAGGGGACTGTAGTGCGGGTTGGGGTGGTGACGCTGCCCAGTTCGGACAACACAGGAGCGGCCGTGTTCCTACGGTGTCTGTGACTGCACTTCGCTGATCTGCGTTCCGGGTAGGAACGGGGTTGACCAGACCTCATAACACGTCTTCTGGTTTTACTTTGCTAAATGTATTGTGAATAACGGTGTTTTTCCCAAAACGTGTGTTGCTACAATGCATTTAGGATACGTTGCGGGTTATGTGTGAGCTGTTTTTGTCACTGGCAGTTAGCTTCTCCGTGCAAACGGGATGTAATGATCTGGTTGTTGTGTGAGAAACACGGCCGTGTACTCACAACTAAGGTAACTAACCTATGAAGCTATGCTTGGTGACAAGTGAGTAAAAGAATGTTCTTTCTCAGACTGTAATGACAATGAACAGTGTGTTCACACATTAACAGGTTTTCCTGTTTTAACTGGCCGTATTGAGGGTAAAATAGGAGGATTGTGTTTCCCCCCCGGTTCCCTGGGGACTTTTTCATCCTCCTATCAGACATGTTGTGCATTAATTGTGTCTTTTGTGTGGTAGGGATACGATGTAACTCTTAGCTTGATTGCTGAGGTTGTGCTAAATCTGCTGGAGAAACTTATTTCCTAAAGGGAAATTGGTTTGGTTGCTGTCATGTGTGCTTAGCAAGGCCTGTGGTCGATACTAATCAAGAATGATGTATTCTCTCATTGTGAAAAAAACGGCGTTCCTCTGTTGAGTGTTTTTGCCATTTTTTTTTTTTTTGTAGGTGATGATGGGTTGTGTGTGTCATGTGACCTACAACTGGGTTGTACTGGCCACAGAAGCACATGTGTATGTTGGACCGGGGTTCTTAGAGCCCTCTCTATTCTGTGTTTTTCCTTAGTAAAAATCAGATAGCAGGTTAGCTCATGCGCTGTGTGGAGCTGTGAAACGCTTCATAGAGCTGACTATGACTGTGTCATATTCTCTTTTTGTCGTTACATCGTATCATGGGTGTGGGGTCGTAAAGGGGTGAACTGGTAACCTTTCCTCTCCCCATTGTTCTGTCGGTCAGGGGTACACCCCCTGTCCTTCAAGGTTCCCGTCACGTGGCGGTTCGGCACGTTACGGGGGGGGGGGGGGGGGGGGGGGGGAGGGAGTTCCTGGTCCCACGGCCTGGTATATTGGGCGTGTGCACCGCAGGAATTCCCCCGCCATAGAGTACGTCACCGTGCGCGTCTCTGTTGGTAGGACTTCCGTGTGCTGTTCAGGTCCATGTGATGGATCTGTTTTCAGGGGGGGTGGTCAGGGCTCCTCCTCACCAAGCGCCTATTCAAGCCTTCTGTGAGTTCGGACTCCTTCTTCCATGTGAGGAAGCCTCCATCAGAGTACAGAGCCTTCCTCCTCAGATTGTCAAAGTGAGTGGACCCTCTAGAAGGGTCCTTTTCTATTGTATGTATATTCGATTCAATTCGTTTATTGAGTGTGTATGGGTTCAGTGCCTCTTCCCCGGAGGCCCTAAAACCAGTTTTTTACATGGCTCAAGGTGCAATATATTCTTTTCAATCTGTACAGCTCGCGTGGGAAGTCTCTCTGGGGATCCCCGTCTCTTTCCTATGGGAGGGTGGTGGGGTGTAAAAATGTGAACATTTTTTACCCCGGCTGTGTAGACTGGGATACATACTGATGATGCTTCCTTCTTTCTATTCCAGAAGTGTTGGAGTTAGGGAGTGTCACACCCCTCTTGTCGTTCCCCTGGGCGCCTTGGGGATTCAATGACAGGTCTAAATAGCCTGTTCATTGATGGGGGTGTGTCCCGACGCACGTATAGTGCTAGCTCGCTGTAAACAGGCGATTGACTGGCACGCCTTGGTTGCTTGTGGTTGAAACAGCGTTTTTATAAAGCAACTGAGATGGGGGTTTTTCCTCTTCCGACGACCACATCCCATGACCTGGGTGGGTTGTCGACGGATTCTCGTTCATGTCTGGGGGATGATGACGGGATGGATCTGAACATATGTGGTGGGGTCTCACGCCCTTGGGGTGGGCCACCAGGCGCGGTTCGTCCGAACGTCTGGGTGGCGCCTTCTTTTCATGTTAAAGGGGAACTATCTTATAAATGGCCTTTTTGAGTGTTTAGCATTGTTTCCTAGCTATGTGAACTTATATTAATATGATCTATGTCTCAAAATTCTCATATTGGCGCATTCTTCCAATTCTCCTCTCACAATATTCACCCTCACTGAACTGAGTCGTTTGAAAATGTGCCTATATGTGATGTCACATAGTCACTGCTGCATGTTAATGTTCAGCAGGCGGCGCAGGCCACACAGTGGTTTAGGTGGCACCTGCAGCTGCGGCTGCAAAACAGCTCGAAATCTTGAGGTAGAAAAATGCTGTTTTTGAGGACTTGATTAGAAATACAAAACAATGAATAAAAAGAATATATATATTACAGAGGTGTTCCATAGACTCACAGGAATTGTGTAAAAGTGCCCAAATAGTGAAAGAAATAGTAAAATAGTTCCCCTTTAAGATCAACATGCATATCTGCCCTTCTCCTGGAGTAGGCATGTCGGCGTGGTTAGGGCACGGGACTGGTTCTGGTCACGCTGGTCCAGATCAGTTGAACCCGTTGTCCGCCGGGGATGCAGATCTGCTGTTCTGGTACCCTGAGGGACTTGGGCTTTTTGCCATGCCATTCTGTACGCGCTCGATCTCGTCGGATCTCGGCCGCTACACAGGTTGGTCCTGGTTAGTACTTGGTTGGGAGACCGCCGAGGAATGCCAGGTACGGTGTGCTTAGGGGCTGGTTCTCCATTATTTTTCGCTCCTCTCTCACGCATGGCGAAGAGGGGCCTGTGGGGGTGGTTTTTTGACCTCCTCTGGTGACCCTGTGCTTCCCGTACCGCCAGGCCCGGTCCGAAGTGATGTTTGCGACCCGTAGGCCTGGGTTAACCCTTTTTGGAAACTGAAACACTTGTACTGCGGTATAGCCGGTGTATACCCGCAGGTGTGTTTTGGAGTTTTTTCTTGAGGGGTTATAGGAACAACCACCGCATTGGGTAACACCGAGGTGGTTGATTCCCTGGTGTGTTGGAGCAGTGTCAACTCCCGGGTTCACCGTTTGAGGGTGCCCCTGCACGTTCATGACGTCTGCCAATCGTGTCAGCCTTCTCTGCCTCGACCCCTCTGGGTGGGGTTTTTTAAATGGAGGCTTGGTCATGCAACACCGCCAGCTTACGCTCCTTCCGCCGGTGCGGCTGTGTTCAGCTGTCCCCTCTGGCGCCTGTCTCGTCCGCAGTCTCCAGGCTAGGGTTAACAGCCTGTTGCCTGGTTTTTCCCCGGTGCGCTGCCTGCTTCCGTTGGTTAACCTTTTTTGTGTGCTTACGGCCATGCTGACTGCCTGTTCTGCAGGGTCAGTGTGCCAGGCGGTGTACTATTGGGGGGACAGGGCCCGCTCGGCTTACGGCCATACCAACCTGAACACGCCCGATCTCGTCCGATCTCGGAAGCTAAGCAGGTTCTGGCCTGGTTAGTACTTGGATGGGATTCCGCCTGGGAATACCAGGTGCAGTAACTGAGGGGCCTTTGTCCGAATACGCTGGCGATGTGGGGGGCGGGGCACTACGTGCCCACCTGGTGGGGTCTTGATGCTGGCATCATGGACTTCTCCGGGCCCCCATTCTAGGGAGTCCAGTCCTTTTGGTGGGTCTGGGTCTTCCTTCGTGCTCCGCTGCTACGGCCTTGCCACGGGGTTGGGTTTGCCCTTGACCCCGTGATTCTGGGGGCAGTAACGAGGTTGTTCCTCCGTTCGTTCCCGGGTGGCATGCGGGTTGTGCGTGTGTGTAGTCGTGGGGTCAAGCCACGGTCTGCTCACCCTGTGCGTTGAGTTGCTTGAGTGCCTCTTCGCACGGTCGGGTCCGTCGCCCTCCCGTGAAGCCCCTAATAGGGGGGGTGCCCGCCATTAGGGTGGGTCGGGGGGGCTCGGCCCTCCCTGTTCTGATGGTTTGTGGGGGGCTGTCAGCGGGGTGTATTTGTCGGCCGTTGGCTCTCGCTCGGCCTCCCTTGTGCAGAGAGCGATGCCGAGCGAGAGCGATACGATACAGAACGTTAGGTTATGACTATAACCAAGTTCTGTTAGTATAGCGACGCTCGGCATCCGACGCCGCTGCAGCCTTTGACCTCGCCTTGTGGCGAAAGCTTGGGAAGGAGGAGAGTGGGTGGCCCCACCCCTGCTTATATGGGTAAGCTGATAGGGGTGTGGTCAGACGAATATTGGGATTAAAGGTACATTGTGGTCTTTATTCAGTGCGCGTGCACGTATGCGAGATAGTGCAGAGAGCGATGCCGAGCGTCGCTATACTAACAGAACTTGGTTATAGTCATAACCTAACGATATATATATATATATATATATATATATTTTTTTTTAACAAATGTTTTTTATTTTCCCTTTTTTAACATGATCAAATGATCATTTAACATGATCAAATAATTATTATAATATTTTTTACTTCGCTTTGAAATATTATAGTGAAATATTTTGCACTGTTGTCGCATTTATCTTGTTGAAATCCTCCAACAGGCTCTTTTTTGTAAGTTGACTGGTTTGCACACCAATAATACAGTGCAATAATAGAATAGTAGAATAGATAGTAAAATTATGCAATAGAATGGCCAGAGTAAAATAGTGCTACAGTACAATCAACAGCAGGGTGTATTAGAAGGCTATGGTGAAGAGGTACGTTTTTAGCTTATTTTTGAAAATATTAAGAGATGTAGCTTCCCTAATGTCCATAGGTAGTGTGTTCCATAACTTTGGTGCATAGTTAGCAAAGGCTGCATCCCCGATTTTCTTTAGACTGTGGCTTGGAACCTTCAATAGACCAGTAGTAGATGATCGCAATGTTTATACTTTGTATATAAGGAGGAGGACCTTGAAATCAATTCTAAATGTTACCGGAAGCCAGTGTAGGTTACTTACTTGTAACTTTGGGTTTGATCCAAGGAGTAAGTTGCTCCATATTGCTCTGTAACATTTCTCTTTTTGTTATAGGACCGACTAGTAGGATTTCAGTTTTGCCCTCATTTAATTTTAGGAAGTTGTTCGTCATCCATTTGTTTATTGCTAAGAGACAGGCGGAAATGGAGTTTATAGCTGTGTGATAATTTGGTTCAGCGGAGATGTACAATTGTGTGTCATCTGCGTAACTATGGAAACATACATTGTGCTTTCTAATGATGTCTCCTCAATGTTCAATGTTCAATGTAATGTTCAATGCAAGTAAAGCACTTTAAACTTTAAGTATGACTAAATGCTTTCTTGACTATATATATAGTAACTGTTCCAAAATGCATAGATTTCTATGTATTTTAGGGGTTTGGGGGGCTAGCTCTTTTTAATATAAATGTCAGATTGTTTTATTTATTTCATAGATTTCTATGCATTTCAGGAGTTTGGGGGGCTGGCTCCCCAAAATAATTAAATAACATAACCCTAACCTAACCCTAAAACCGAAATAAAGTAAAAAAAAATAAAAAAATTACAAAATCCACCCATTTTTGCCCAAAAACCGGCCAAAACAGGCAAAGAATTCGCCGACGCGCTGTGCGCGCCCGCTTCATATACTTCTGTGCCCCCCTGTGCCCTAGAGTGCTGGGTCTAGATACGCCCCTGGGTTAGACACCTCAGCGGTAACAAATGTCCATGAGAAATGCTGTCCCTCCAAACACAATGTCACATGCCGTTCACCATAGGTCCGTATGGGACTGCCGTTGGCCGCCTCTAGTAGTGAACCCCGTACTCCGGCTTGTATATCCAAAACAGATGCGGGTAAAACGCTCACAGTGGCCCCAGTGTCGCACAAAAAACGCAGCCCAGAAAGTGTGTCTCTAATAAATAATAAACTGCCTTCATGGCCAACACTCATGGCAGCTAGCGGGTGCTGGCCCTCCCGTTTCCCGACACCTTGGCATGGGGGTAGTTACATGGGGGTAGACATCTTCTAGCTTTAGAGCCAAACTGTGCATGGTAGAAACACATACCTGTGGGATTTTGTCTCTGGGCCGGGGCGGGGGCTCTGGACAGGGCAGCAGCAACAGCAGGGGGCGGAGAGTCATCCACCTGGTACTAGTGTTGTCATGATACTGGAATTTCGAACTTCGATACGATACCTTGAAAAGTATCGATATTCGATACCATTTTCGATACCACAGGGAAAAAGGTTCAATCTTAAAATGTAAAAAAATATATATATATATATATATATTCTTTTATAAATTTTGCTTTTGTTGCTGGTTGATTCTCCTCAGCTTCTCTCTGGTACTATAAGAGAAGATAAATATAACACTTAAAACCCTTTGTTTATCTTTAGATCACACATTTAAAAATAACTGTTCATCTCACTTCAATCATTTTTATTGCAGAACATGGTATTTTCTCAAGCAGAGATGTAAACACTGTAATCTGTGTTGCATGTACCTGACAAACTGAACTGTTTGTATTACAGTCATATTCCAACAACCTGTTCCACTCGACGGGGTCGGTACCGATTTTAAAATCAACCGTTTTCAAGTATTAACATCACTACTATGTCACAAATGCATGTAGAATGTAAAACGTTAGGTTGGCAATAGTTTAGCAATAGGTTAAAAGTGTACTTATATCGTTTTAAGTTTTCGATATGCAATCGTATATCTGACCCGGAACCGGACATGGAAATGTTGAACCATGGGAATTTTGTAGAGGAGATTCATAGCTATCGGCCAGCGTTGAAATTTCTCCGATCTACACTTCCTGTCACATACTATGGTGGGTCAAAGTTCAGCGTTCTGAATGAATCATATCAATAATTGTTATGATTTGCGATAATAAGCTACAAAAGGTAACGTTTTTGACAAATATTGAAATGCAGTCAGTTTCTCCTCACTATTGTTACCATGTAGGAACAGTTAGATCTGAAATTAGTTTCAAAATGGTTACACTGTGGGGGAAATAAAAAAGTACAGTCGATTACAGTAAATATCAGTATCTGTTATTATGCACGCCTGGTGATACTATATCCAAATTGAACTCGGCCATTTGAAAGATACTATATGTATATATATATAAATGTGCGAATTGGCTATAATAAGGTAATGTATAAGCATATATTCTATATTCTCTGGATGGGAGAATTCAGTACTGTATATACAGAACCTTCAGTTTTATCATCTTCCCTTTATTAATTTCCTTAGATCTTTTGTACACATGATCTCAAGAGGGTACTGAATGAGGTCAGTGGTAGTTTTTTAAGTTTGGTCATTATTATCATGGTGTTATTCACTGTCAAAGATGAAAAGAAAAATCATAATTCATATTTTCCTTTGTTTCATCACAATTTAAGCAAGCCTAGTAATAGACACAATATTTCTGACACTGAGAATACATTCACTGAGGTCCATAGATATACCTAGATACCAAGAATATGCAAATAGCCCTTGGAGAAGTGGAGCAATATTCCATTTACCTAGGTATACATTTTATGCAGATTTTCACCTGGGGTGGAACAGGTTAAATGCACATGTGTGTGTGTGGACTACTGTACTATTACAGGTATTGAAATGAACAATGCAACTTCCTTATACAAAAAAATAAAATAAAATTATGAATAATTAAATATCGATATTTCGGGAAATGAGTATTGAAACCGTACTGAGTATTGAAACCGTTTTAAATATTCAGAATCGATATGTATCGATTTTTCGATATTTTTGACAACACTACCTGGTACACAATATTATTAGCCACTTGACACTGTTGTGTAGCAGAGAAAAATGTATCAGCCTCTTTAGCCAATGCACGATAGTCTGTAATGGGAGAGTTAGCCAAAGCCGACCGCACTTGCCATGGTAGCTGCTGTAGGAATAGCTCCTTAACACTTTGATCGCCATGGTTAAATTCATAATTTACCATCCCTAGCCAGCTCTATTTGTCTATGGAGAAGTTCCCCTTCTTTGCAGGGCTATAACTTTTTAAATTGTATTGCTCAATTGACATTATTATGGCCCATTCAATGTTCTATATCTATTGTTCAGGGTGTAGCAACGTTATACTTTTTCATTCACATATTCATACTAAAATATGGTCTAAAGTATAAGTATGTTTTTATCGTTTTCTGCAGCTTTCTTCAGAACTTGATTTATAGCCCCAAATGCATTATATTCTCCACTTGCACAACCTGAAAGTAGGCACTTCCGGCTGACTTCCAGTTGCGAATGGTACTTCCTGTCCCATCCAAATACATTGGTTTTAGCTACTTTTCTCCCGTTATTTAAACAACTTTGTCGTCACAGAGAGGCAATGAAACGTTTGTATTATTATAGTATAGAATGTATTTAATAAGCAAACGTTTGTCAGCAGGGTTTTTGGGCTGTATTTCATGTAAAAACTTTCACTGTTAGTTTACTTGCTCACGCTAATTAAGGCTAATGCTGGCTAACAGAAGCTAGCGCAAGAAACGATGCCGCAAAGTATTGTTTATAGTGCATTTCTTGCCACCTTATAGCATTTGTACATTTGTATGACAGTCTATAATGCTCCCGTGAGGTTTTTCCGGACGTTTTGGTAATGATTTTCACTATAAAATCATATTTCATAAATGACAGGAAGTTGATGAAAACTGTCCGGGATAGCTTTGAGCTAACGATCTTTTCCATTCTAAACGTTACGTTAGTTGTTCAAAACATTACCTGTCTATATAATTTGTTCCTCAACGTTATATAGACAGGTAATGTTTTGTAAACTAACTGCAGCCTGCTACAGTTAGAAGCTAACGTTAGCCAGCAAGCTGCAGCCTGCTACAGTTAGAAGCTAATGTTAGCCAGCAAGCTGCAGCCTGCTACAGTTAGAAGCTAACGTTAGCCAGCAAGCTGCAGCCTGCTACAGTTAGAAGCTAATGTTGAGGAACAAATTATATAGACGGGTAATGTTTTGAACAACTAACGTTACGTTTAGAAGCTTGCTGGCTAACGTTAGCTTCTAACTGTAGCAGGCTGCAGCTTGCTGGCTAACGTTAGCTTCTAACTGTAGCAGGCTGCAGCTTGCTGGCTAACGTTAGCTTCTAACTGTAGCAGGCTGCAGCTTGCTGGCTAACGTTAGCTTCTAACTGTAGCAGGCTGCAGTTAGTTTACAAAACATTACCTGTCTATATAACGTTGAGGAACAAATTATATAGACAGGTAATGTTTTGAACAACTAACGTTACGTTTAGAATGGAAAAGATCGTTAGCTCAAAGCTATCCCGGACAGTTTATCAACTTCCTGTCATTTAGAAATATGATTTTATAGTGAAAATCATTACCAAAACGTCCGGAAAAACCTCACGGGAGCATTATAGACTGTCATACAAATGTACAAATGCTATAAGGTGGAAAGAAATGCACTATAAACAATACTTTGCGGCGTCGTTTCTTGCGCTAGCTTCTGTTAGCCAGCATTAGCAGCATTAGCCTTAATTAGCGTGAGCAAGTAAACTAACAGTGAACATTTTTACATGAAATGCAGCCCAAAAGCCCTGCTGACAAACGTTTGCTTATTAAATACATTCTATACTATAATAATACAAACGTTTCATTGCCTCTCTGTGACGACAAAGTTGTTTAAATAACGGGAGAAAAGTAGCTAAAACCAATGTATTTGGATGGGACAGGAAGTACCATTCACAACCGGAAGTCAGCCGGAAGTGCCTACTTTCAGGTTGTGCAAGTGGAGAATTGATGATCAAATACAGTTTGGTAGCGATCGGTGCCAGATAAAAAATTTCAACTGGAGGTACTTCTAGAAGTTACTACGTATCATCTGATGTTGACCGGATGGGCGGGGGGTCGTTTATAATTCCGTGGGCAACGTTATATCATTCACCTAGTGTGGGTCATATGATCATCAGAGCAGTTTATATGGAACACGTTAGAAAATAACGCTGAAACTCACCGTGGCGTCCTCGCGCCGTTGGGGGATGAGCGTGGAACAGAATTTTTTCTATTATGGGATGGAGAAATACCGGATCCATTTCCAGGTTGTATAATAGTATATACGTGCAAATCATGTTGTTTATTGAGTTAGGGTGAGCGATCGATTATCCAGTGTGTCAAGATGGAGTCCCGGGAGCTATAGCGAGTGGTCGGACCGAATTTGGATGAGCACCAGTTTCCTGTTTCCGGTTTGCTGTTTGGGCCATCTGCCGATCGGCCACCAGATGGCGCTCTTGAACCGTTAGAGAGTTGAGAGGAGATCAGCAGTCTATCTCAGGTCCCCGGAGGAGAAATATGATTTAGATCACAGATTTTTGAAATATTGATATCAAAGATGAGTTACGGCGTCTTCGGCAGAATGAGCATGGCGGGGAAAGACGAGTTCCAGCGTTTTCGGCGATTAAAGTGTTAAAGATAAAACAAGGCTTGTGGTTGCCTGGTAGTAGAGCCAACATTCGATCCATTAGCTCCGATGGTTTAGCATCGCCCAGGCCCGGCAAAGACCGTAGCTGACGCGTGCACACTCAGACTCTGTCTGACCAAAAGTTTCTAGCAGAACGTCTTTCAGTGTGTCGTACTTACTATCGTCTGGAGGATTCCCGAGCAGATGTGCTACTCTGGATGCGGTTGCACCGCCGAGCGCCAATACCACGTAATAATACTTTGTATCATCCTCCATGATCCTCCGTATAGCGAACTGCGCCTCCGTTTGCGCGAACCAAACGGCAGCCTGCTGCTCCCAGAACTCCGGTAGCTTCATTGCTACAGCGTTAACACTCATGTTTGCTTGTTCAAAAATGTTTGTCCAGTCTTTGGAAGCATCCAAAAACGATAGTCAGAGTCACCAATGTAGGAGTGCTGAACAAACGGACTGCCAGACGGTTGTTAGATGCAATACACGTGAAGTGCCATGTTTACTTCCCACTTCCTTAAAGGGGAACTATTTTACTATTTCTTTCACTATTTGGGCACTTTTACACAATTCCTGTGAGTCTATGGAACACCTCTGTAATATATATATTTTTTTTATTCATTGTTTTGTATTTCTAATCAAGTCCTCAAAAACAGCATTTTTCTACCTCAAGATCTCGAGCTGTTTTGAGCCTGGGCTCCTAAACCACGCGTTCTGGTTCGCCTGAACATTAACATGCAGCGGTGTCTTTATGACATCACATATAGGGCACATTTTCAAATGACTCAGTTCAGTGAGGGTGAATATTGTGAGAGGAGAATTGGAAGAATGCGCCAATATGAGAATTTTGAGACATAGATCATATTAATATAAGTTCACATAGCTAGGAAACAATGCTAAACACTCAAAAAGGCCATTTATAAGATAGTTCCCCTTTAATACAAAACTAATACGTCATCACGTCAACCCGTGTGACTACATAACGTCAATGCCCTCTAACCACACCCTGTGCATAACATTGAACATGGATGTGACAGAATATGAATGTGAATTATATTGTCCATTATTGTCCCCCCACAATAATGTATTACTGTATCTACAAATCCTTCTGTTTAATCATCTTCCCTTTATTCATTTGCTTAGATTTTCTTTTTTACACTTGATCTCAATAAGGTGGTGAATGAGCTCAGTGAGCGACCTCGGTTACGGGCCGGTACAATTGTAACATGGTGTTATTCACCGGCACAGATGCAAAAATAAATCATAATTTATATTCTCCTTTTCTTCATTACAATTTACTCAAGCCTAGTAACAGACACAATATGTCTGACACTGGAAATACATACCCCCAGGTCCCTAGATGTTCCTAGATACCAAGAACATGTGAAGTGTCTTTCTTTCATTTATCTAGTCTCGGTGACCGTATAGTCTTTACCCTTCTCTCTGCATTGTTTGCATTTCAGGTGTTCGGTTCTATGAAGGAAACGCAGACGAGGTGGTCTGAATCAAACAACTGGGGTGTTTATTCCATTCTTAATAAAACACAGCTATGAATCAAACAAGTACAGGATCTGCTTCTTCTATCTAATCATCTCTTTGGTGGTGGGGCAGTTGGTCCCGTTCTGATCGGCTACGGCCATCAGAGCGTTTCTTCTCCTGGTGTTGGTTGTCTCGGCAACACGAGGTATTTTCTCTGTTGATGCTGGTTGCCAAGGCAACCTTGGTTTTGTCCCGTTCTCTGCGCTCAGGGCAGGGAGCGCTTGATTTCGTCTCGGCGGAGTCTGGATTCCCTGCTGTAAGGCGATCTTCTATCATCGTTTGTGTCCGTGGCTCTGTGCGTGTCCGGCTCGGCTCTCGAGTCTCCGGTTCTCCAGTCTCCAGCGCTCCCGTCTCCAGAGCTCCAGTCTCCAGCGCTCCAGTCTCCTTCTGTCTGCTTCCCTGCCGTTTAAATGAGAGAGAGAAGACCTTTTCCCTGCCTGTCAGGTGACGTCACCCCAGAGATCGGCCTTTCCCATTGGCCAAATTCCTTCTAGCCGGAGTTCCTTTTGTGAGTGACACGTCATCCTGGTCTGGTGACACAATGTTACACTATATGAATTTCAACTATATGAATTGAAAATGGGGGACCCTGATGGAAACAAGACAAACGTCTTTCTCAGGTCTGCATCCCCTTAAGAATTGTATGTATTGAGCCGTACTGTATTGTACCCATTCTGCAATCTGTTAAATAAAGTTTTCATTCATTCATTCATTCATTCACACAGTGTATAATGGGGAGAATCCGACTGGCTGTTAGCCGTTCTATTCCATTACCTTATTTGGGAATCCTTACAGTTCTTCTCTCCGTGCACAGATAATAGCATACGTCCTTCAACAGAAAATAGAATACTTGGTCTCTTGATTAACCAATAAGGAGTCCTGTGTCATGGTTTCTTTTATCCTTATTATTTAAGAGTTATTCTTTATTGTGACTACCATTTCCTAATAGTTTTAAGAGTTATGCCCATGTTACTTATGAAATTGCCTTATTTAATGTTACATCCTACTGTTTTGTATTCCTATTTCAAAGTAATCTTTAACCTTGTTTTTTAGCTTTAACATTAATTTACAAACTATGTCTTTGTATTTGGTTAACTTGTTGTCAACTTTTCATGCTTGCTAAACCTATTATCTAATGTGATTTTGTATGACAGTTTTACTTGTAGTTAAGTATGCAATATGTAATTCTAGAATGTATTTAACTCCATTGGGCTTTTGTAGTGTCCAATGTTAATCATGTTTGATACCTAACTGAATGTTTCTGAAACTCCCTTGCTTCTAGACTAACCTTTAATCGATTACTATTTTACTTTGTTGTTTAGCTTTTAATAGTTAAAAACGCCTAATCTCTCTATCACCAGCTGCTTACCTCCAGCACTTAAGGGCCCGCATTGGGTCAGACCAGGTCACACTAAGGTATTTTCCCGGCTCTGAATCCTGTTTGGTATCAGGTCTCAAAGCTAATCCTTCACTTTATATTGCCTCCAGAGGGTGGTTTCGACAGTGGGAAAACAGAGATTAGTTGATTCTTTTACCTAAAATAAACAAGCCTCGCTTCCTGCCAGATGGTGGGGTGAGGGGAGAGTCAACTGTTTCCTACCATCTTTAGGCCTGGTGCCAGCTGACACCATTTCCCATGGAGCCCCTGTCGCCCCTCTGCCAAATGCCTTACAGTTTACCAACAGCATTTCGTCTAGTATCATTTTGTACAGTTTCATTGATATTTTACATGTTTTATCTAGATAATATACGACACATGCAAATTGACCTTGCAGAAGTGGAGCAATCTTCCATTTACTTAGGCATGTACCTTTAGGCGAAATAGGGCTACAGCTTAACAGGCTAAGTACTGTAGGTTGTACCAGTTTCTGTGTTTTCCTGTAGCCTTTCCTGCTCGTCCCATCACTTTAGCTGTGTGAGGAACACCTGTTACATTATCCACAAAGCTGATAGTCTGACCGGTTTTTACCTTTATGCCTGTCTGGTAATAATCTTTTTGATTGATCCCATGAGAGTTATCTATATCCTGATTTGTTACACCCCCTGCCTCTATGTCATTGTTCATGTCACCATTTATATCACCATCAGTAACGGGCATGTCCCCACTGTTATTATTCATATCAACATTCATATCATTGTCAGTAACAGGCACATCACTATCAGTAACAGATACATCGATATTGCCCACAGTATTACTTTCCCCAGGGTGCACTTTTCACAGCCTATATTGATGAACCCTGACATATGTCCCACCATGGCGTACAAAAATCACCACCCCATCTTGCCCTATCACACCCCAGGGCCTTTCCATTCTAACACAGTCTGTCCTTTTGTAGAACACTTTGTCTCCTGTTTCATACTTCTCATCTGTTGGACGAAGCTGCTTTCGAAGAGATCGTCTGATTCTCTCTGAGCATTCTGCCTCCGTGAAAGCTTTCCTTGCTGCATGTAGGTTTAGGTTTACTTTATTTGTTCAAGGGGGACAGTGTACATTAATAAAAAAAAATACAGATGTAAATGCACCCAATTTTAGCCAAAAGGCTAATTTCCATTGGCAGTCCCCCTGCCAGAAGGTACAGGCTAAAATCCTGTGTAAAAAAAGGGTTAGCAATAAAAACAGAATAAAATCAAGATAAATAACATTAGAATAAAAACACAACAAAAGCACATAGACATACGATAGGGATACAGGTCACAATACAGTCATGGACACAAGGACAGAGCACATCATGACATATTAAGAGACCCAGACATAGACAGACGCACAATATCCATACACACACAGACACCTCAGTGTTGACAGTGCTGGTTTTCAATTAGCCATTCCCTAACACTGCACTTGAATGAATGGTATGATGTGGACACTCTAATTGTTTGAGGAATTGAGTTCCATTGGTGGGATGCTCTGTATGAAAAGACGGCCTGGCCAAATACACTTTTTTTTAAAGGGATTGTACAGTCCCCCCTTGCCGCACCTCTAGTGTAATGTTCCTGGTTGAGGCAGACTTGAGGTTGATGAAAAAGGACAAAGGAGGAGGAGCCAATCCACACTTTATTTTAAAAACTAGAGAGACGTTTTGATATAGAGTCAGGTTTTCCCAACTGAGTAGATTATATTTTTTTAGAATGTGACAATGATGGTACCTGAATAGTTTCTTGTCTAGAATTTTTATTGCTTGTTTGTATAGTGATTGAAGTGGTTTCAGAATTGTGGAATGTGAATTGGACCAGTAATCCAATTACTGTGCTTTCCCACCCATGCGCTCATTGTAGTTCCCTCCAAAGCAGGTGGCTGATCAACAAACACAGAGGGAAGGTTTGGGTTCTGTCCAAACACCAGCTGATGTGGACTGTAGCCATGCACGTTCTGCATTGTGTTCTTTGCCATGAGTGCCCAATCAAGAGCCGTTTTCCAGTCAAGTCCTTTGTCAAGTTTTACCCTCAGTAGTATCTCTGTAAGGGATTGGTTGTGGCGTTCCAGCAAACCATTGCTCCATGGACTGTAGCCAGCAGTCGTCTTGATCTCGATGTTGAAGTTCTCTGCCATGTCTTTTATTTCCTCATTATTGAACTCTCCGCCGTTGTCACTGAAGAGACGCTCAGGTGGACCATGGACACTGATCCAGGAATGTACAAAGTTTTTCACTATCACACTTGGCTTCTTTGAGGTCACGATGCTACCCGCACTAAAGCGAGTGAAGTGGTCGATAATGTGTAGGTACCACACATTTGGTTCTAGCTAATGTAGATCAACTGCCACAGTCTCGTACCTGGAGGCCATGTGCAGACCAGCAGCAGGCTTGGGCTTAGCCTTGCTGTACTTGAGACATATCTCACATTTTCCTACTATTTCCCCTAGAATAGCAGTGCATTCATCATCCGTGTTTCCAGCATTTGTCAGCAGCTTCTTCAGTCTATCAACTGATGCATGTCCAAATTGCTTGTGAAGTTTAAGTAAAGCTTTGTGTTTTTCCACACTGGTCATATTCTCTGTGATGGCCAGGACCACATGCTTCACTTGGGGACTCTTTATCCAGTATGTTCAGACAGTAGTGTCCAGATGAAGTCAACTCCAGAGCTACTGGTTTCTGAAACATTATAGCTGTATCCAGGGTGCGGACCATGGGTAAGCTGGGTGAGCCATCAGCTCCCCTAGGTCAGACATCAGCTCCCCTGAAAACATGATTTGTGAATATTTGGGGGGTCTCTAAATTACTGAAAATAAATGCTACTTTTGCCATGCATTTCTCATTCTTCTGTAATTTTCTGTATCATCGTGTATAATAATAAACGTATGCTATTTTGATGTATGATTAATGATTTGCGCACTAATTCACACACGTAATATGGCAACATGCATGCTATTCTTGCAATTACCATTCGGAGCGCTGCGGCGCTGCAGCCTGCAGGCACGCACGGCACAAATCAAACTTGACCCACGTTGTAACCTGTGACTTGACAGTGATAGTTTGACAGGTAAATAAGGTCACTCAGGAATGGATAATGTCGAAACGAAAAATGCAACAAGTAAGCCTTTTAACCAATTTTGGTTTCACGAAGAAAGTGAAGCAGTCAATCGACTTGACAGAGCAGCAGGAGGCGGGATCATCTACAGGCGACGCCGTTACACCTGCTGCTGGCGCTGCTGCGGTGGGGACTATTATGTCTCTGACAACGCCCGGTGACCGTGCCGGCGCCTGCGGTCGTATCAGAACAGGATAGGCAGAGAGAGGAAGCTGGAGATGGGGGTAATTTGGGTAACAGCTCGACAGAAGAAGAAGATGAAGATGCTGAAGATAACCACCCCACCACCACCACCTCCTCCGAGTCCTCTTAGACTCTCCCACCAGGATGTACATGTACAATGTACCTATGTGTATATATATGTGTGACATATCCTATCATTTTTCAGTGGTTTAGCGTTGAGTTGTGTTCAAATCAGGCTGATTTCCAACCTACTGTATCTCAACCAAAATATTTTGATTGGTTGGTGGCGCCGCCCCCCCTGGTGGAGAGAAGGAGAAGAAGATTTTTTTTTTTTTTTGGATTTAGATTTTGGACTCTAAAAATACAATAAACATTTTTAAAATAAATAATAATTACTATGTTTGTTTGTGTTTAAAATGCACAATAACGTTATAAAATATCAAATATAAATCATTGTTTTGAGATTCACGTCACTCACAGTGGTGGGCGTCAGCGTCACTGCAGGCAGCCAATGTATCGATTCGTCGCAGCCAAGCAATGCAAATGCAGCAAGCAAATAAATGTAGCCTATTAGGGTCTTCAAATATGATATGAAATATGGGCGCGTTTCCTAGTGGTCGAAGCAAGCTCAGTGACTCGTCAGTCGAGAAAATAATGCTTGGGACCAGGAGTATTTCATATGGAGTTAGCTTAGCTAGGCTGCTAGGCTATACTAAGTCAGGAGTCTGAGAGATAATCACAAGATACTGTAGACATTGTTGGATCTATCCAATCTAACTAAATGGATAATTTTTTTTATCATGGAATGTGCTGTGCAAGCCCAGACCGTACAGACGGCCGAACCACAACAACAACAACAAGTGAGTCTATTACAATATGTGTTCTGTAGACTGTAGTTACTGAAACTGAATATATGACAAGATTCAAGAGGTTTATTTGTCACATACATACATACACAAGGCCTACTACAGGCTACAGTATGTCTGCGATCACAGTATCCCCCCCCCCTCGGCTCACCCGAAGACCATGCTATGGTTTGCACATTGGCTGTATCGTTTTCCAGGTTCAACACAGCTCCTGCTCTCTTTAGCAACGTTTTACTAAGCAGTAAAGGGATGTCAGATGGGACTACTTCTGTTTCAATACAACATTTAGTTTCTCCTATCTTGGCTGGTATCTTGACCTTTTTTGTAGAATGTACAACTCGCCCATCCCCAAACTTGAAGGGTTTGCTACTCTCTGTGCTAACCAATCCTTTTACTTGTCTCTCATCTAGTCCCTCAACATAGTTATCCAGCCATTTTTCACCACATACGGTCCGCGTGCACGCTGTATCAATGACGGCCGTTCTCAGAGCCTCAACCATGAATATTTCCGTATCCGATTCCTTAGAGAAAAAAGTGTTATATTACACTTATCTGGTTCTTCATTTTCTTCCGTCACCTTTACATATTCTTTCTTGTTTGGGCAATCTTTCACCCAGTGGAATGTGCTCTGACAAATCCCACACTTCGTTCGTCTTCCAAATTTATCAAGCGGATTTGTGCCTGCGAATGGCCCTCTAACTTGTCCACTTTGAGCTTGCGGCTGCTCCCGCCTCTGCTGTCTCATGCTGCATCTTGCTTCACAGTAATGGCCCCTGCCTTTTTCTCAGTTTTTTCTCCAAATATACGTTTCAGTCCTGACTTCATATCAACAAAGGTGTGCTTACCACAGGCAGTCAATGCCAGTTGTTTGTCTTTTATGTCGAGGCCTGCTGTATCCAGTAGTTTGAATGCTAAAACAGCGTCGGGTAGAACCATATCGAATTTCTTGATCCGGTTGTACTTCTGTTAAAAATCAACAATATAGTCCACCATGGAGACACCGTCTTCCCGCAAAATCTGATCAAACTCTGAATAGGCTTCGTAAGCCTGGTCCTTCTCTTCTCTCAAAACACCTTGTCAAGTTCCAGAATCAAAGTTGTCATTCCATCATCCTTATTTAGATCGACAGGTATTTCTAACGCAGTATCCCTTGCCCTACCCGTCAACGATAGAGCAACAGCCAACGCTTGTTTCTTCTTGACTAAATCCGTCACCCGACTCCATATTTCCACTTCATTCTTCCACTTCTCAAAAGACGTATTTTCATCCAGTCCAGGCGGCAGCCTGTAGTTAGTAAGGCTAGAGGCCGACATCCTCTGCTACCATGCATAACCCAGAGGTCGATGGATCGTAACCATCCTCTGCTACCATGTTAGTCTGCAAATAAGACAACTGTTTTATTTGCACTCCAGTTTATTTGACGCTCTCAACAGCCTAGTGGCCACAGCCTCAACAGCGCGCATTCCCCTCTTCCCAGATGACCGTAAAGGCTGCAGTAGAAGTAGGCTAACTAACAGAACCGTTGAGTACCCTCCAGCTGCAACCGCGGAGGGAGCCCCTCACTAGGCGCTGTGGCGAGGCAGAGAGTACGGAAGTTAGCGCTGATTGACGTCACTCCACATTGGGCCTAGCCCCTCCCCCTTGACCAAGCTCGGTTGAGACGTTGGAGAGAGGGTCGCGGCGCGGCCAGGAATTGATTGATTGAAAACTTTATTAACAGATTGCAGAATGGGTACAATACAGTAAAATACTTCTCTAACCCTAACCTCTATGGTTGAGGGCCTATGTTGCTTTGTTACAGGAAGGATTACCAGCCCTGACTGTCACTCTAACCTTAACCTCTCTTAGATGAGGGCCTAAACCTAACCAGTGTTGCGTTGCTGATATCAAAACTGGTTGCACGCACGCTAATGACGCCACGTGCACTCCCGTTACCTAACCCTTAAGAGAAACTTCCGCTCTCTGTGGCTGCCACAGCGCCTAGTGAGGGGCTCGCTCCGTGGTTGCAGCTGGAGGCTATTGGAACCGTTGGTGATACCGTATTAAATGTACTAGTACCAAACACCAAAGTTAACTTAACATTGATCTGAGGAATGAGGCTGATCCTCGTCAGTTTGCTGTTGGAGTACTTGTTCTTCACAGCCTGGTTGGAGAGGTGGAGGAGAATTAGACAACAGTCAACTGTCCTTACATGGGTCAACATAGTCAATGAAATAATTCATGGGTCATCACAGTCAAAGAGTTCATAGGGCCATGAAACTGCCTCACACGATGAGAACCATGTAAATGTTCCATTCCCAGTCAAAAGAAGAGGACCAAAAAATGGAGACGAGTGACGATTTGATAGTTTCTCAGTTTCTCGTTTGTAGACTGCCGTTCCAAAACATGCCCGACACATCTTTTCCATGGCATAGTCCTTTATTTAACCCCCACCGTTCTGTTTCTCAAAATTACTTTGTTTTGTGTGCGTGCGTTTGTGGGCCCATTGCGTTAACAAATGTTTTTATGAAGCATCATTGATTTGTCATCTCATAACGTCTTTCTTTGAAGCATAATTGGTTTGTTATCTCATACAAAGTTACAAAATAAAGAGGAAACGCACCTGGAACTTAGTTTTGCCGTCGGTAGCGGTCACCAGGTTCTTGGCCATGTGCTCCATGATGGGCTTCAGGTGGGCTGCATCATACGTGTAGTTGTGGGAAATTATTATCAGGCTTGAGAACATTCAGTGACATTGTACTTATTATTTACCTTATTGGGGACATTGATCTAAGTTAAAAGTTATTATTAAATGTTATTAGGTACAATCATTATCAATATAGAATATTGAGTATGAGTTATTATGACATTATGTAAGTTCATTCAGGCCTCCCCTTAGTTCAGTGGTGTGTCTGTGTCAAGGCCAAGCAGCTGTACATTTCCCTAGTTATCTCTGAGCCAGTGTTGGATTGGCCACCGACCACATACGCCTGTGGACAGAGCAAAGCATAAGAAGGAGGGCTGTGGCATTAGCTCTCTCTCTCTTTCCGGTGTCTCCTTTCTGGCTGGACTCCACTCTTTTGGTTCGGAGTCACACGCCCTCTTTCTGTCTTTCTGGACTTCTATCTTCAATCTCTCTTTTCTCCATGTATAGTCTTATAATAATAAATAATAATAATAAATTTTATTTGGAGGCGCCTTTCAAAACACCCAAGGTCACCTTACAGGGCATAGAAACAAGACAGTCAAAATTACAAACAATGGTCTTGGCAAAAGTGTCAGTGGAGTTAAAAACAAAAACAGTGGCACACACCGGGTGAGTATGCCCAGTGTGCAAGGCTGTTAAAAGTCAAGGTTAAAGAAAAGAAAAAAGAAAACAAACAACAGGAAGTATAAGAAACAGTGAAGTTAAAATAACAGACAAACAAACAGCAGGGGGTATAAGACAGTGACAGAGGTTATAGTGAATATGCGAGTTTGAACAGATGGGTTTTCAATTGTGATCGGAATGATGAGATTACACCTTTCGTATCATCTTCGTATTGTTTTCTTATACGCATCGCCGCGTATCGCCGCGACGTCATGCGCCTCGAGTCACACTTTCGTTTTTTTTCGTTTTTGTCACCAGAGCACACTGATGTAGTACACTGCCAAAGCAGTAGGTGGCAGTAGGTGGCAAACATGAAGGCAATTTCAACCAATCAGAACGAATGTGCCAATACACTTCCTGGTGGAAGCTCCAGCAAAGATGTCAATAAGGCAGGCGCCTATGCCGCGCCACCATCTTTTAATAATAATAACCATAATTTGTCAGCAAAGCCTAATAAAAGTGCAATAAACAAAACGGATACATTCACTGTGTGTTCTGCCTGTCATTTGTTGATGAAACAAAACTAACATCAACACAAGTGACCACCAAGAGCAGATAGTTTAGTCTAAAAACGCTCGGTAGCATTGTTAGCTGCATGCTAACGTCAATGGAGTATGCCATTATAACAATATAGCATTGTGGCTAGAAGCTAACGTTAGCTCACGCTACTTAGCCAGCACGAAACTGATGATATCGCGAGCTATCAGTAGTTAGATAACATTAGAGACAACGCTGTGTGTATTAAACAAAGGTGAATAGATGACTGGGCCATTTTGTTTAATGCTTGTTAAGTTGAAAGAGGAACTCTGAGCTAACAGGGTCTGAATCCTGATAGCTCACGTTAGCCAGTTCATGCAATCGGTAATGCTAGCAGAATGAATGGATGTAAACTTTATTTAACATATTGCATATGGGTACAATACAATACGGCTCAATACAAACAATTGTTAAGGGAATGCAGACTGTTGTAGCTTGGACTGGGGTCCTTATAACAATAACTTGACAACACATGGTAGCTGAAGCTATTTGGGACACGGAGCTCTGTCCCAAACACACACACACACACACTGCTGTCACCGGAAGGGCACGCAGATGGTATCTACTGCGCATGGGCGTTTTCGCAACAACGGCTAGCGTGCTGACTACACGCTGTTTGTCGACTCGTTTTTTTGCGTATCTCCAAACGCAAACACAATTTTGCGTTTCAGCCGTATCCACAAAAAAACGCCAAAAAACGCGTTTCTGTGTAGATAGGACATCAAACGTCGTCAAAAACGTATAAAAAAACGCCAGGAATACACTAGTCTAACCATAGCCTCAGTCAGACTGTCGGATATGTGGGGGCAGGGAGTTCCAGTTATTTCCTACTATACTTCTCTAGCCACTTCCTGGTTATTCTGTCGTCATATCTTCTGTCATGTCATTAATGTCTGTTTAAGTGTTCCATGGACCGCCCTACGTCATTCTAATTCTGATCCTTTCAATAAAATACAAGACATATTGTTGAACTCTTTTCCTGTGTCTAATATTCTATATCCTTTTGTCCTGATTCGAGGAGTAAACAAAATTACCCACATAGTGCTTTTGTGTAGGAGACTGCAGAGGGAAGATCGGAGTTTATGTTTCGCCTACTAGATACATATCAGGTTTAAAGCAGAGCATCACATTAAGAACAAAACAGCCACCGCATGAATATGGTTAAGGTTCTCGGGACCCATTTCAAGATCAAATGTGTCCCTTATCTTATCCTTATCCCAACAACCACAACCCCCCACCATGTACCATGGGGGGCGACAGTGGCTCAGGAGGTATAGTGGTTGTCTGGTAGTCGGAAGGTTCCCGGTTTGATTCCGGCTCCTCCTCCTGTGCAGCTGGTCGAAGTGTCCTTGAGCAAGACACTTAACCCCTAATTGCTCCCGACGAGCAGGTTGGCACCTTGCATGTCTCCTTCGCCGTCGGTGTGTGAGTGAATGGTTGAATGTCATAAGGCATAAGTTGTAAAGCGCTTTGGATAAAAGCACTGTAAATGCAGTACATTTTGTCACCATGTAGGCTACTTCTACAGGAGAATGTAAAGCAGACCTTGGACATGAACTGACACACACCTCTGGACATGCAATTTCGCCGACTTAACCCTTTCACTACCACCCTACCAAATGGTTAACCCTTTCACTGCGACAATACATGTTAGCCCTTTCACTGCCCTACGACAAAGGGTTAACCCTTTCACTACCACACTACAGGTTAACCCTTTCACTACCACACTACAGACGGTTCGTCTGTAGTGTGGTAGTGAAAGGGTTAACCTTCTGTAGTGTGGTAGTGAAAGGGTTAAATAAGTAGCAGCTCCCAGAAAATGTTCTCTCTCTCAAACTCACACCAGCTATCCATGTTGTTGGCACAGTGCACGCATGTTTTGTCAATCCAAGGTGCGTTTGCTTCATCAGTGTGGGGTCCTGATTCAGATTCAGATTACTTTATTCGCCATTTTATACAGGTACAAAATTGAACGTGATTTGACATTACAGTGCATACTTTTTTCACAATTAAGAACAATACAGCAGTAAATAAATAATTTTAAGTAAAGTGCAAGACAGGACAGAACAGTGAGACAACAATAAGACTGTGAAAGTGCGGTAGTTGGGGACATGGATACAGTGCAACACAAAGTTCAAGTCCAGAAGTCCAGCCCTAGCAGCTCGCCATCGAGGGGCGGGGGGGGGGGAGCAGGGGGACACCTGACTCGTTTACCAGGCGAGCTGCTGAGGGGAAGAAACTCAGGGTGAAACTGCTGTGATCAGGGTGGGGCCTGTTTCAGTTCAATCATGCACCCGTCATACTTGTAGAGGTGTATATATCAATAAGCGCTCCAAGGCACTTATCCTCTTAATTACGTCACTCAGGTTCTGGAAGCATTTTGACCTCAAGTTGTGCCTGAGCTCTTTTAATTTAATTTGGACCACAAACGGACTACACATTCCAAATAATTTGCGTGCTCTGATCCTCACTTTAGCCCACAACTACTAGATACTGTGGCTGGTAACTGACATGTTCCTTTCAGTTCCTTGATGGTGAAATGCATGATGGAAACACGAGCCCAGATATACAGGTGCATCTCAATAAATTTGAATATCGAGGAAAAGTTCATTTATTTCAGTAAAAAAAAAGAAAATGTAAATCATATTATATAGATTCATTACACAATACACACTGTGAAATATTTCCAGCAGTTCTTAAAATTTTGATGATTATGACTTACAGCTAATGAGACCAATAAAATTAAATATATACATTACAGAAATGTCGACCTACTGAAAAGAATATGCACTCAATACTTTGTCAGGGCTCCTTTTGCATGAATCAATGCGGTGTGGCATGGAGGCAACTAATATAATTCCTCAATATTCAAATGTATTATACATGTATAGTATGCTTATTACTGTGTACCTCTTGATAATTCTGTCATGAGGGTAAAAGACCCAGGCTTGCGCTGCCTCACCAGTTAAACCTAATGTTGTGACCAGGGGTTTCTAGTGGCAGAGATGTTTCAGAGGGAGACGAACCAACTTGTTCTCATTTCCTGTTTTGTGCCACATGGGTTATACAAGGAACTCCCACCTTAGACTACAGCAGGCGCAGGCTCCATTCACCCCAATGGGCAGCAGTGGCTCAGGAGGTAGAGCAGTCGTCTGGTAGTCGGAAGGTTGCCGGTTCGATTCCCGCTCCTCCCAGGCAGTGTGTCGATGTGTCCTTGAGCAAGACACTTAAACCCCTAATTGCTCTTGATAAGCAGGTCGGCACCTTGCATAGTTGCCGCCGCCATCAGTGTGTGAGTGAATGTGGGGAACAAAATTGTAAAGCGCTTTGGATAAAAGCTGTTGTATAAAAGCTGTTATATAAATGCACCATTTATGTAGACAAGGCTTTTATTGAATGTGGCAAATAATTTTGTCCTGTAAATATTCGATGTTCTCCGACAAGCTGAATGTGTTGTGATCATTCTGGCACTGAATTGACTTTTTTCTGATTTGTGGCTCCAGAGGGAATAGTTTTGTTGGATACTTTTCATCCCATTGGCACTGCTTGAAGTGTGTCATCTTGTTTATATCCAGTATCTTTGGTGGAAGTCATCAAACGTCACTTTTTGAGATTGATCCTTTTCAGGGGAGGTTATAAATACACTGATGCAGGTTTATTTATTTTTATTACAAGTATTACGGTTCGGTATTATTTTCGGTACGGGGGGGGGGGGGGGGATACAAAAAAAATTGCTTTTCATTTATCTATTTATTTAACTGTATTAAACAATATAAAACGAATTGGCCATAATTGACTGAGCGAACTAATGCTTACTGCTGTAACCTACTAATAACACTTAAGTAAATCTGAAGATTATTATATAGCAGATGCCTTGGAGGATAATAAAGGCCTCTACATGCTACAGCAACGCAACTGCAACACCAGCACGACTTCAACGCAACATGTTGCATTGTCGATGTTGTGTTGCAGTTGCTTCGCAGTTTCTGTAGCATGCAGAGGCCTTCAGTCATGGACAACTGTAGCGTGTGCTTGTTTATACATAACCCCTTTCATGACTGATGCTTGAATACAGGGGCAGGGCTTGCATCACAGTCATGAAAGGGACGAGTTTATACAGAGCTGGTGGTATGACTTGCTGGCTGAAATACGGACGAGAGGGAACTAGGTAGCGGGGCTATATTATATTATATATATTATATATGTGCTTAAACCCAGTGTTCTCGACAACGGAGTATGGTCGCAGATCTGCTGCTATAAAAACACATAGGCGTTTGTTATTGCTTTGGCCCGGTGTGAATTAATAGCGAGATGCTGCTTGAATGCAACGGGGAGCTGGGTTTGCACTAGGATCCGTTTCTTCCGTGTACCAGTGATATTCACATTCGGGTGATGCAGTTTCAAATGCGTGATAAAGTTCGCAATAAAGTTGAACAATGACATGGCTCTGGCTTGTCAGTTAGTATTGACTCGCCATACTAAGGCTAATATGCTATGCTGAATTACAGCTCTCGTTCAGTGTAGCTGCGCGCGGCGTGGAATGAACAAACAACATCCGGTTAGTTGTGCACGTTATATTAGGGCCGGGGGGATTTAAGTTCCGCAAAAAAAGGTTCCATACCGTTGCAATCGCTCGGTGCACAGCGCATGTACCGGAGAACCACATTGAGGCGGTGCAGTACGTATCCGCGTACCGTTACACCCCTACTAATGATGCATTACTAAATACTAATGTGTGTACACTGCAAGTGCTTTTTATTGATAGCAGTATCACATGTTCTAGCCTAGGCTACTGTAGATGCCCTAATGTAAGGAGCTAGCTAACTAAACAGTTACCTTGCTTAGTTGATTCTATGCTAACCCGTTCAAAATTGGGAAATAAAGCAGAAGTGTAAAAATCCTTCCCTAAGAGATAATTAGCACAACATATACCCATGACACTTTAAAGTTGTGTGAATTGGTTTTTAAAGATAACTTAAGAGTGGTAGTACACTTAAAAGGGGGGTTAGTATTGAGCTATATACTGATGATTACAGAATGCCAACGAGAGAAAGAAAACTGAAGAACATTAAAAAGCAGCTGAAAATGCTGTGAGAGGCAGCTTCTCCTTGAAAGATTGGTTCCAAAGCAACAACAGTCAGGGAGGAGATAAGGATAAAGGTATGGATTTGTAAGTCCTCACTGCTAGCTATGTATTAGCTTGTCTCGTAGAGCCATAGTTTGGATTATCACTGAGAATCCGGTGCTAACATGGTCAGGAATACTCATTTTGGACAGAAGATGTGTCTTAAACATTTAAATTGACCAACCAATTGCTAGGTGCACCTGCCCTTCAAACAGCCTGAATCTGCCACTGCGTGAATGAGTGTGAAAAGTGTATTGATATATTTCCCCACAGCCTACTGTAGTACATTCAATTGCTTAGGCCAAAATTTACGAGACACTTTAGAAACAACAATGTGGCTAGTTAGGTAGCCAACTATTTGTTTTTGATCAAGGTATTTTTATTGTACATTTTCACATTATACAAAACAGTAGGCTACATTGTATCAACCCAACCCGCCCACCTACCAGATCTATACCACTCGATTAAAGTAAGTAATTTTACACAATTGCTGAGGAGAAAATCAGACATACAGTACAGAAATAAACATATTATGGGGTTACATTCTCTGCTTTAATTTTTCCAACAAATGTCAAGAAAGGTTGCCAAATTGCATAAAATCTCAAAACAGACCCCTGGAGAGTACATCTTCTGTAGCTTTGATACATTGCATAATCTCTTTAATCCACTGTGGGATTAAATCAAGCGTATTGCTCTATTTGATTAGACTTAGTCTCAGGGACCCTCCATCTAAGAAGATCGTTGTTGTTGGATGTGATTTAGTCCAGAGATTAGCTACTATAGCTGAGATAACAGTAGTAAGTATAACCTATGATCAGGATAATCAGTATATACTGTATTCTCTCATTGGACTATTGGCCCCATTTTTCTGGGGACCCTCTGGAACTACGGGAAGGACTCCTGGTTTAAGAACCACTGGCTTAATACACGACAGCTGCTCCAAATCCTCTAAGTCTGGCTCTGGTGATAGTTACCTCATAATCGTCCTGTGCCCCGCAGTGGCGTGGAGTGACATAAAACAAAGTACATGGGGATCATATTAAGTATACTGCTTAGGATAAGTACATGGGGATCCTATTCTGTATAATGCTTAGGATAAGTACATGGGGATCTTATTACTTATACTGCTTAGGATAAGTACATGGGGTTACTATTATGTGAACTGAAAACTGTGTTCTGGGACCTGTTCTCTCTTCTTTTCAAGTCTACTCCCAGCTTAAACTGAACTAAATGTTTTTTTCCCCAGTATGAGTTATCATGTGTGTCTTCAGATCTCCCATCCTACTGAACCCTTTCCCACAAACCGAACAACTAAATGGTTTCTCTGCTGTATGAATTCTAGTGTGTATCTTCAAATGTCCTTTCTGACAGAACCCTTTCCCACAAACTGAACAACTAAATGGTTTCTCTCCTGTATGAGTCATCATGTGTCTCTTCAGATCTCCGATCTTACAGAACCCTTTCCCACAAACTGAACAACTAAATGGTTTCTCTCCTGTATGAGTAATCATGTGTCTCTTCAGATCTCCCATCTTACTGAACCCTTTCCCACAAACTGAACAACTAAATGGTTTATCTCCTGTATGAGTCATCACGTGTGTCTTCAAATGTCCTTTGTCACAGAACCCTTTCCCACAAACCGAACAACTAAATGGTTTCTCTCCTGTATGAGTCATCATGTGTGGCTTCAATTGTCCTTTCAAACTGAACCCTTTCCCACAAACTGAACAACTAAATGGTTTCTCTCCTGTATGAGTCACCATGTGTGTCTTCAAATGTCCTTTCAAACTGAACCCTTTCCCACAAACTGAACAACTAAATGGTTTCTCCCCTGTATGAGTTATCATGTGTGTCTTCAGATTTCCCATCATACTGAACCCTTTCCCACAAACCGAACAACTAAATAGTTTCTCTCCTGTATGAGTTATTGCGTGTATATTCAAATGTCCTTTCTGACAGAACCCTTTCCCACAAACCGAACAACTAAATGGTTTCTCTCCTGTATGAGTCAATGCGTGTATATTCAAATGTCCTTTGTGACAGAACCCTTTCCCACAAACTGAACAACTAAATAGTTTCTCTCCTGTATGAGTCATCATGTGTGTCTTCAAATGACCTTTCCTATTGAACCCTTTGCCACAAACCGAACAACTAAATGGTTTCTCTCCAATATGCTTATTTATGTGCATCTTCAGATCTCCCTTATTTCTGAACCCAGGACTGCTATGAGACAAACTTTGTATTTTCTGTGTCTTCTTTGGGTTCAGAGTCATCAAACCTGGTCCTCCACTCTCCTTCCATTCATCACCGTCATTGGTCTCAGTTTCAGAACCGTCACCATCCCTGTCATCAGTCTCAGTTTCAGAACTGTCATCATCACTGTCATCAGTCTCATTTCCAGAACAGTCTGAAGAGAGGAGCTGGCCATCTCTAGTTGGTTCTAAATCCCCAGCTAGATCTAGGTTACTGGCTGGTTCTGATACTCCACAGTCCTCAGCATCAGGTTCTGTTTTCATCTGTTCAGTTGAAGTGCTGGGTAAAGAGTATGCTTCTCCGTTTCTCTCCCTTTGGGTTTGAAGAGGCTGATCATTCTTTTCACCATCTTCACATTTCACTGGGTCTACTGTGATCTTGGAGCAATCAACTTCTTCCAGCCCTTGGTCAACTTTAATCTGTAGGAGCTCTGGGTCCTGGGTTTGGCTGAGTTGTGAGGACAGAGTATTCTCACTATTGTTTTCATATTTCACAGGATGTAAGATCATCTTGCACATATCAGACTCCTCTAGATCTTGAAACATTTCCTCCTTTTCCTCTTTAATCTGTAGGTGTTCTGGGTCCTGGATTTGATTAAACCATAAGGACTGAGGTTTCTCTTCAGCATGTTCACTCTTCACAGAGACAGGTTTGAATGTGACCTTTGTGATATCAGCCTCCTGCAGACCTTGAAGCTGCTCTCCCTCCTGACTGGTCCAGAGTTCCTCCTGTTCCTCTTTAATCTGTAGGGGCTCTTGCTCCTCCTGGTCCAGACTGGGGCTCCACTCCTGCTGCTCAGGGGGAACCTCCTCTTCACAGACAAACAGCTGTAAGGCAAGGGAGTCTAGAAAGAAGAATGTATGTTAAAGGAAAACTCCAACATTTTGGGAAATTAGCTTATTTGCCATCTACCCTGGAGTTAGACAAGAAGATACATACCCTTTTCTTCTCTGTGCATGCAGTAGGAGTAGGAAGACGTTGGGAACTAGGCTAATGGAGGAACCTACTTCCAGTGACTGACGCTAAGCTAGGCTAACCGTGCACGTCTTCCTACTCCTACTGCATGCATGAGAAGAAAAAAAGGTATGTATCTTCTTGTCTAACTCCAGGGTAGATGGCAAATAAGCTAATTTCCCAAAATGTTGGAGTTTTCCTTTAAATGTAATTTGTTGTAACTAGTGCCGTCAGGTGATTAAACAAATTAATCTAATTAATTACAGGATTTGTAATTAATTTATCTAATTAATCGCATTTTAATTGCATAACCATTTTACGCCTGATATTCTATATTCTATAATAATAATAATAACTTTATTTGTATAGCACTTTTCATACAGAGGTTGCAGTTCAAAGTGCTTCACAACAGTAAAAAATACAGGCATAAGCGAGCATAAAAAAGATAGACAGGTAGCAAGGTATGGTAAATCACAGTGTTTCACATTAGGATCTAGCATCCCAATAGGCTCTCTGTTTACAGTTTCATTCAGTAATACAAATTATAAAAATAGTTTAAAATGATTCAGTTTAAAAATAGTCTAAAAATTATAAAATAGAACGGACATACAACAGGGTATTTAACGTTTCTTTTTTAGTTTTGGGGCCGATAATTAGAATTTCAGTTTTGTTCTCGTTTAGTTTCAGGAAGTTCTTACTCATCCATTTATTTATTGCCAGTAAGCAGTCTGTAATGGAGCTAAACGCTGTATCATTTGGTTCAGCAGATATGTACAGTTGTGTATCATCCGCATAGCTATGGAAATCTACATTATGTATATATATATATATATATATATATATATATATATATATATATATATAATCATATTTCAAATGACATGTGTCCGGATGGCAGAATTCAGTACTGTATCTACAAAACCTTCCGTTTAATCATCTTCCCTTTATTCATTTGCTTAGATTTTTCAGGTCTGGTACATTTTAGCATGGTGTTATTCACAGTCAAAGATAAAAAAAGAATTTATTGATATTCTCATTTGGTTCATTACAATTTACTCAAGCCTAGTAACAGACACAGTATTTCAGACACTGGGAATACATTCCCTGAGATCCATAGATGTCCCTAGAATAAGATGCATGCAAATGGGCCATATTAAAAAAAAAGTCTGTAAATGTGTATTCTACGTTCTTATGGAATGAATGAGATAAAAAAAACAATTATATAAAAAAAAAAAAAAATAATATTGTAATTCATTTTGAGTTAATTTTCATAACGCGATAATTTGCTGTGTAATTAATTAATCTAATGAACACGATAAACTGGCAGCCCTAGTTGTAACCATTACTTTTGAAAGTAACAAACACTACACTCTTGCCAGGAAAGTAACATGTTGAACGAATAGGCCTATATAGGGATGCACAGATCATATACACAACATCGCTATCAGGGTGATACTAGCTACATTTGATTGATCTGCGTCGACTACAGTTGGTCAGATCTATTACCAAGTTGTCATAAAGCTTCCTCCTCCAATAACATCAGAGGAGAAGGAAAGGTTTCCCAACTTTCCTCCAGAATGGATCTTGATGAGATATTGGCCAAAGGTTTGAAATTTCTATTACATAAGGCCAGTGATGTACCTGAACGTGTTCAATGAACGTGAACTGAATGGATGTTTTCCCCCCTAAATGAACGTAATTGAGAACGCGTTCATTCTCAGCGCTGTATAAAAAGTGCGTTCATTTTCAGCCGAAAACCCAGTTAAAACACACCGTAACACAGGCTTTCAAATAATGCTGAAAACCACACAATCTGGCAACCGCTCTGGGCGGAGCTTCGGGGAGTCTGGTAGTAGAGCAGCAGCACTCGCACTTTTAGAAGGCGCTGCACTCGCTCAGAGTCCGACTCTACGACGTCGGTGTATGAGCATTTAAAAGAGTTTTAGTTAAAGTCAGTAAATGTTTTGCACTTTGAATATTGAACTTTGAGGTACAACCTTAGTTTCATACCTCCAGCCTGGTTCCTACCTCGTGTTGTGTTAGTACAGAGTAATGTCGGCACATGTTTATATGTTATATGTTTGCACAATGACTACTTTCACTTTTGGTACTTTAAGTATATTATTTAGATTATTATACTTAATAAAGACCATTCAAGCAGCAGGTTTTTCCTCATGTTTTTGAAAATATACTGTAGAGATGAAAGCTGCAGCTGCTACTAGTGTGGACTGAATGGGCGGCAGCAAAGCGTTATGGAAATGCCAGTAGTCTGTGGTTCTATTATGGGTTGTGGCAATACATTTGAAAAATAATAGCTTGCAGCAACGTATTGAAAAAAGAACTATAAACTATAAATTAGTTCATTTTTGAAACCATGAACTTAACTAGTTCATTTGAAAATTTGTGAACTGTGAACTGAACTACTTCATGTAGAAAGTGAACTTTTCTAACACTGCATAAGGCTATGAAGTAAGACCTGTACATGAGTATCTCATCTTTTACAGTCTATGCTTGTTATCTTTACAGTCTATGCTAGCTTGCCAGAAGTCTGAGCTCACCAAAGATTCTTCTTAACTTTTTAAGTAAATGTGGAAAGTCTGTTTTTATCTCTGGTCCCATTTCCACACTGGCCTGTTGAGTAGAATCCTCAGTCTTCACACCTGGCTCCAGTGCTCAGAACATGGCTTTCATTGACAATTTGAATCTGTTTTGGGAATGTTCCTAGCTTTTTAGAACTGACAAGAGTCCATCCAAACAGACGGTTATGTGAGACTATTTGCTAACACAAGGCAATTCTATTTGTGCTCACACAAGGAATGTCATCAAATTCCTATGGACTCACAACTCATTATGGACTTGCAAATAATCTGGGACAGAAGGTTGGCTTTTTGTACAGAAACGAACCCTATTTTCCTATGCTTAGCAAAAGGAGGGTTGTTGAAGCTATTTCTGTTTTGGATTATGGACACAGTTTATAGACATGCTGCTGCTTCTACTATAAAGCCACTTAAGGTCCCCAGAGTTTGCACTGAATTAGGAAAATCTGCTTTTAGCTTCTGTGCCCCTGACACATGAAATCTTTTGCAAAGCACTTTACACTCAATACTTGAGTATCCATTGGTCAGTTTAAATCTATAATAGCCAACCATTTGTTTTAATTAATTAAAATAGTTTCAATTATTAACTTTTCTGTTTCTATATTATTTTTGTATTATGTACAGTCCCTCTCGACATCATTGTAAATGTTCTTTCGAGATTAAATAAAGATTGAAATAGAAATTATGCTTAATGCACCATTGTGGATCGGTGCTCTTTCATCTCGGTGTACAACAAAACATATAGCGGCCTACTTCAAGGATTACCAAGGATTGGTTGGTAACATTGTGACAAAGATTTAAATGTATCTTAATTACTAATTCATTCATTCATATTATAATAATGTTTAGTAGTTGAAGGAATTAAATGTCGATATAGACCTTTACACACATTTGAGCAACAGCAGTATTGTTTTTCCACAGTCAATTTAAAAAGGTATACACCAGGTTAGTGAGCTCAAACATGGGATGGGCATTTTAATGGACTTTAACTCATTCACGGCCAGCCGTGTAAGCCATCCTTGTACTCAATGGGCCACCGCTGTAAGAGATAGGGATTTTCACTGTGTGTCGCAGTGTTTGCAGGGCTATATCTATATTCTATTTTATAGCTATGGAGACAATACTATGGCTCATTTGACATTAACTATCCATCGTTCAACATGTGAAAAAGAATAAATCTTTACATGTATACGTTTGCATGTTATACCGTGGTGAATATTGTATAGTTTCAGAGTGATCCTGGCTAATTCCTGGTAACTGTGCTATGGAGGAATACGTGCATTTATTAAAAGCGTTGGTGTTGCTCGCCTGGACACGCTACTATTTCCAAATCAAATGTATATAATAGGTATTATGTTTCATCATGAATGCATGAAAGGCGGGGGGTAGTCTTTTGATGCTTTGATCGTCACCAACGGCATACGTTCTGGAGTATGTTACACATGGTTGTTGCGATCGATGTGAAATCATGGTTGGATCAAAGCAGAATTGATGTCATATAGTCCTTACCTTCACTAGGAGGTACCCCAAAAAGAATATTGCAACTGTCTGATCGCGATTTCCAGTATTGGTGTCCATCGTGTCGCCAACATAATCCACCACATGCATTGGGGGCATTGGATGCGTTTTAATGCCATCGAGTGAACCGCTAGACTCACCTGACCAAAAAAACTGCGCCCGGAGTGAATTAAACGTAACACCGGGTGTGAAAAAAGGTTTCGAAGGGTGGGCGATACTGCCACCTACCTGGATGCGGCCGGTATTGCACTCTAGCGATCTCAGAGTGGATCCCTATGGTAACCCCGAGGTCCGTGAGAGATAAATTAATAAAAATATCGAATAAAAGAAATAACGATGAAAACCCGACTATACTCGGGTCTGGCGCTGAACGGTTGGCGAGTTAACCCGACTTTCCTCGGGTCTGGCGCTGATTGAGTTAATTCATTTAAAAAATGACTAATTTAATCAGATGAATCACTATTTAAATTGAGGATTTAGTTTGAGGATATATAAAAAAATTTAAAAAGATTTTATTATTATTAGTATTTTTTTTTTAATTAAAAACGAAGGTTCGAACGTCCGTTCGAAAAACCCTGACAAAGTTCGAAGGCCAAAAACAGGCTTCTGGTTTTAGAGCCAAACACAGCCAGCACTCTGGTTACAAATTATATGATCTCAGCATTAGATAAGAAGAAACACTGTGCTGCCCTCTTTGTAGATTTGTCAAAAGCCTTTGATACAGTTGATCACTACCTGGTTCTAAAATCTAACATTGGCTTGGATGGTAATGCCTGTGTCTGGTTTCGGGATTATCTATCTATTGGGTCAAGACCAATCTGAATTTTTGTCCATAACTAAGGTCGCTTTCACATATAGTTTTGGTGGACTCGGTGCGGTTCTGGGGGTGAAGTTGCAACATTGTTGCATTCTTCATTTGGTTCGCCTGCGTTCACACATATCTGTGAGGCGGACCGAGACCTTCTGAACAATGTCACGCGGTCGAAAAGGGCGCTTGTCTATTGGACAGTGGAAATGTGTGTGTGGCTGCGATCCCGTGTGTGCGCGCGCGCGTGTGTGTGTGTCTGTGTGTGGACTGCGGAGCCCTCCAGATCAGCGGAGCCGAGTTTTGACATGGCATTGATCCATTGTTCTATTGAAGCACATTACCACCATCCTCTCGCTAAACAACTTGTAGACCACAAGTAGCTGTTTTATTAATAATATAATAAGCTGCGCGCCTCGGTAATAATAATAAGCCGCGTTTTTTCTTCCTTCTTCCCAAGATGCACAGATATATAGATAGATAGATAGATAGATAGATAGATAGAGAGATTAGATGCAGTGTGCTTGTTTTGCAGTGAGTGCTGCGAGCAGTGGTAATAATAATCACTTCCTATATTTGGTTCGCGTTTGGTTCGATGAAGCCGAACCGAGACCTACGTTTTCAGGCGGACTAGAGTTCGCCTGCTTGGTCCGCGGACCGAGTTCGACGCGCATTCACACAGACCCGAAAAACCGGACTATCGAATTCTGGTCCGAAAGTCCGGACCAAACAGCCCCTGTGTGAAAGCGACCTAAAGGTATGCCGCAAGGTTCCATTTTGGGTCCTGTCCTTTTTACGATCTACATCAATCATATTGTTTCTTCTTTGTACGGATGTAATTTCCATTTGTATTCTGATGATACAATTGTGTACTGGATTGCTGATTCTGTTCAGTTGGCCATTGAGAAATTGCAGCTTTCTTTTGATGCTCTTCAGGGGACCCTTGTTAATCTTGAATTAGTTATTAATGCTAGTAACACAATTGTTACAAAGGGTCAGATTAAACCGAATATATATATTTATTGCTTGATATCCCTTGTATAATATTTGTATATCGTTTGATATCCCTTGTATATTATTTGTATATATACACGGAATATCCCTTTACCTGGGTACAAACCAGAGTAATATTCGCTCTCCTATTGGACAGCGACCCCTAGGCGCCAACGACCAAGCCCCCAACGGCAAGTTCAAAGGCAACTCCGGGCATGTCTCAACATGTCCAGAGTCTGCGCAGTAATACGAGACAGAACTGAGGTTGGCACTAGATAATTCACCTTACGTATAAATACGGCGCAGGTGTACACAGCAGCACTTGTTCAGTTCAAACCTTGATGCCTTCACCACGAGTCAACGTGCAGTGAAGTTAGCAACCTTGCATCTAAATAGAGCATTGAGAACCGCGTGCGAATAGATTGCTAAAGTGTCAGAGTTTAACGCAGTAACGTTGAGTTCGACTTATTCTAATGTGAAGTAATAGTCTATCATTTATAGTGTATCGTGCGGCTACAGTTCTTCAGTGACCAGCATTACCACCGGTTCGTCGTGTATATAGCTAGTGCACTTGTCCAGGCTGGGCGGCCTAAACTCGTGCCCCCACCCGAGGAGTCCTAGACGAGAACCGTTGGATATGTACACCGGAGAACCTACACCGGCGACTGCAGAACTATTTCTGGTTGGATTATATTGCTTTGGGACCGTGACCGCTGGAGCAGAGAACCGTCGATCCCACTGTCGTTTTGGATCTACCCCCCGTGAGGATCATCACTCGAGCCCGCCTCTAGGAAGAGGCTGGCTAGCTGTCTTCCATGCTGTCGAGCATACTGGATTATAGCTGTTGCTTTGTCTGCTGCTCAAGGGAGTACATGCACTGGCTCCTGTATCTGGAGCCTCGTTATTCCTCATTGACCCAGACTTTGTACCCGAACATTACTCTACCCCTGCCGGCCTTACACCCGGAGGGAACCCCCCAGTGTCTCCAGCTGGTACTAGTGTGCCCTATGTAATTGCTATACCACAGGTGGCGTCAGTTTAGACCCATCCTAGTATTCATACTATTCTCATTGACTTACGCTCTTGACTGACTTTACGTGTGTTCTTCGCCATACAAGCGCGACCTTAATTCTCAATCTGTAACCTAACGTTGCTTAATAATAATAAATACCCTCCAAATAGAACTTTATGTGTCAATGCCGTATTCTTGTGTGGGTGTTCACCATATATATTCATGTACTGTATGGCCAGTAATTAAAGTACATAACTAGTAGTGGTTTAATATATCATACTCTTTAATACAGTCAGGGAATTTTACCCCTCAGTTACAACAATATTTATGTTGTTTTCAAGAGCCAGAAATATTGACTTTGATAATGTGCAGGTATCTACCGTCAGTGGCTCTTGAATGAATGAATGAATGAATGACTTTTATTTATATAGCACCCTTGACAGCACGAATGCACAGGGTGCTTTACACTAATGTATATACTCCCTTTTCTTGACTCTTTTTGTATCACAAACAGTACTGTATTTGCAAATCTGGTATGTCATAAATGTATAGATGTAGCAGTACTGTCTATCTGTATGTCATGTATGTCATATATGTCCTGATGAATTGAAAATGGGGGACCCTGATGTAAACAATACGAAAGTCTTTCTCTGGTCTGCATCCCCTTAACAATTGTGTGTATTGAGCTGTACTGTATTGTACCCATTCTGCAATCTGTTAATAAAGTTTTCAATCAATCAATCAAAGAGCTTATATAAAAAACACAACAAAACAAAATCAGAAATAAATGACAACAACAACACACAGCAGTTAAAAAACAGTGAAACCAGATAAAAAAGTAGAATAAAATAATTTGGATAAAATCATGAGTCACTAATTAAAAAACAAAACTATAGGAACAGTGAGGACAAGAAAAGGTGCCTACAGATGGAGCCATTAGTGTTCCTAACCATTTAGCTGCGGTGGTCTCACGACATGGGAATTAATTTGGAAACCAGGTTGCTGTTCTGTTATATGCCCGCCAGGAGGCACAAAGTCATTAGACGGACGCTACAACGTCCTATGTCTACAGCCTGTATGAATTAATGTTGCTGAATTAAAGAATGAATAAGTAAAACGTGTCAATTCAGCAGTTAAAGTGTATATATTAAAACGTGTCAAATCTAACTTCATTAGACGGCCGACGCACGGCTCTCTTGTCCATTAATTTCATCAGAAGAAAGCGTTAGTGTAATGCTTTTTGGTAACAATAAGTTTGTGTAAACACGCAATGTTGCTGAATAAAATAATTAACTTAAAACCTGTCGAATTAGCAGTCAATGTGTATATTTTCAGCACTTTCACGCTTGTTTACCAACGATTTTGTTATAGTGTACTATAAGATGAAAATATTCTAGCTGTGTTTTATCTGTCACTGTGGCACAGTGGTAACATTCCCGTTTCGCAAACACTAAGCCTTGGCAAAAAGCTGGTTAGAATCTCGTATTTTTTCCTTTTATATATAATTCATTTATCAAATGAAATGGTGTTCTGCCAACGTGTTTTGGCTAAATACATTATTGTACATGTACTGTATGTCGTTTTATTAATCTATTCCTCCCATGCTATTCCTCCAAGCTATAATGAATATTATCATCAATACGTTAGTTTACCAATAGGTTAAGTGTTATTAGATAGATAGTTATTATTTTTTCCAGATATTCTCTCCGTGAAATTGCTGTTTGCTTTTAATTTGAAAAAAAATTGCCACTTCCTCCTCTACCTCACTTTCGGTCACTTTCAGTACTCAGTACAGTACATACTGTACCCTGACGGGTATGATAAATCCCACAAATTTAACCTATAAGAAGGTATATGGGGCATTCTACCGAATTAGTTCAAAGTGCTGTCCCACAACAAGAAACAAAACAATTAAGTATTCAGACATAGATATTTACTAAGAATATGTTATGGTCTATTTAAAAATGGAATGATAAGTAGTTAAATCCCATCATTTTGAAATAAATGTGTTCCAAAGTCAGAAAATCAGTGTGTAACTTTAAGAATGGAACACATATTCTCTTCAGTAAGGTACACTTTTGGGGGTTTTATTCTAAATATTATGTTTTATGTATTATGCAGTCACTATCGAAACACTGGGTGTTTTGTAAAAAAATTAAGTATATTGAGTTATAAACTAAAATATTATGATACTGATTGGTTAAATGTACGTTAAATTTCATCAATCATTAAATATGAAATCAATATGATCAGTGTTATGCATTTTACAGAGAAAGATTGGTTTTAGATTTTGATCTAATTGTATCAATTGAACTTAGAAATTTGGTAAAAATGTAAAATGGGGGTCCCTGATGTAAACAAGACAAACGTCTTTCTCTGGTCTGCATCCCCTTAACAATTGTGTGTATTGAGCCGTACTGTATTGTACCCATTCTGCAATCTGTTAATAAAGTTCTCATTCATTTATTCATTCATGGCCCATATACTGTATGCCTCCAAATTCACACTAAAATGTGAGTATCTAAAATGCATTTAAAATGTAGCTAGTGTCTTGGTAAGATAACTCTTTAATGATTATAGTTGTAGAAGGAGAGCTCTTCTTTGGAAGCAGAAGAGCGATCTAGCCACTTATCAGCCTTCACCATACGGCCTAAATGTCTTGCTTTGCATTCGCATACAACCCCCCCTACATTTACATGTAAATGCTGGGGGGGGGGGGGGGTTGTATGCAGCAATAGGTGGCGACACTACAGAAGGTTAAACTTTCACTACCACACTACAGACGGTTAACCTTTCACTACCACACTACAGACGGTTAACCTTTCACTACCACACTACAGAAGGTTAACCTTTCACTACCACACTACAGAAGGTTAACCTTTCACTAGTGTCGTGGAATACATTATCATGTCATTATAGATCTGGGTTGAGATATCATTCTATAATTTTACAGCTTGACTTGTTCAGTGTGACCAGCTAGTGTAATGTGTGTGTGTCTCTTTAAAAGACTCCAAGTTACCAAAGTTATCTCCCCAGCCAGCCAAAGCAAGGTTATTATTACTTCCCGTAACTGGGAACCATTTTTATTTACTTTCATCATCATATCTGTTCTAATGTTACGTCTTGCAAGTGTGTATAAACCATGTTCTGCCCAGACCTCCTGGTCACTTTATTGCGAGACGCTTATGTGTGAACATGATGTATTGGTCTGTAAACTGTCCTTTCATTGTGGCCAAGGTGAAATAAACTTTTCTATTATTAATAATGACTCATGTCGTGGAAATATATTATCATACCATTGTGGTGTTATATGGGAGGGGCTGTCATCATATATCAATGTAATGTGTGCGTCTCTCTGTAAGAGAAGCACTTACTTAGTCAGCCACAACAATATTAAATCTATCCTTGTACTGTATTAAACCCTGAATGGTATAAGGCCATAGGTCACATTGTTGTGGGAACTGCTTTGTTTTCCTTAAGAGTCAGTCATAATAAGTCATTTCAGCTTTCTCTCCGGGTAATTTTCCAGTCCCTTCCACGTCAGTCCCTCCCACTACAGAAGGGCAGATCATCCCCCCCCGTCAACGGCAGCGCCCCCCTAGCGGAGGAGTTAAACATCTTTTATGCACGTTTTGACAGGGACAATAAGGACCCGGTGTCGCCCCCTCTCCCCTCTGACGGCTCCACCATAGTCCTGAGCACTCATGAGGTTAGACTCAGTCTACAAAACATCAACACAAGGAAGGCGGCGGGGCCTGATGGAGTCCTGGGACGGGTGCTCAAGGACTGTGCGGCTGAACTAGCCCCAGTTCTCACCACCATCTTCAACCTGTCTCTGGGCTCATCCTGGGTTCCCGCATGTCTTAAAGCAGCCACAATAGTCCCGGTTCCAAAGAAACCTAAAGTCACAGGCCTGAACGACTACAGACCTGTGGCACTCACCCCCATCGTCGCAAAATGCTTTGAGAGACTGGTCATGAAACATATAAAAGCCTCCATACCGCCATCATTAGACCACAACCAGTTTGCCTACCGGAAGAACAGGTCACCAGAGGATGCTATTGCCATTGTGTTGCACACTCTACTGGAACACCTAGAGCACAGGCACACATATGGTAGACTCCTTTTTGTTGACTTCAGTTCAGCTTTCAACACCATTCTACCCAACAAGCTCCACAGTAAACTGCACAAACTCGGACTGAACACCACACTATGCAACTGGATCTTGGACTTTCTCACAAATCGCACACAACATGTCAGGATTGGCAAGCACACATCCCCCACCCTGCCCATTAGCACCGGGGCCCCTCAGGGGTGTGTACTCAGCCCACTTCTCTACACACTTTTCACACACGACTGTTGTTCCTCCTCTCCATCTAACCTCATAGTAAAATTTGCAGACGACACAACAGTGCTTGGCCTCATTAGTGGGAACGATGAGACCTCATACAGGAGGGAGGTTGAGCAACTAGTGGAGTGGTGCGATGGTCATAACCTTGCTCTCAACCCCACGAAGACCAAGGAGATGATCATCGATTTCCGCAGGACTGGTGACCTCAGCCACTCTCCACTCCTCATTGGGAATGAGGAGGTGGAGAGGGTTTCAAAATTTAAGTTTCTGGGCGTGACAATGTCTGATGACCTGTCCTGGGGGGTCAGCATTGCCTCTGCTGTGGGCAAAGCACAGCAGCGCCTTTTCTATCTTAGGAAGCTTAAATGGGCTAAACTCCCACAGGGACTGATGGCCAACTTCTACCACTGCGCAGTAGAGAGTGTACTCACGTACGGACTACTGGTGTGGTTTACTGGCTGCACCAGGGCAGAGAAGGAGGCCCTCCACAGAGTGGTCAAGGCTGCGAGGAGGATCACTGGAGCTAGCCTCCCAGATATCTCCACAGTCTTTACCTCCCGCTGCCTACGGCGTATAAATAACATCTTACTAGACCAGTACCACCCAGCAAACCATCTCTTTCAACTGCTGCCCTCTGGTCGAAGGTACAGATCCATCCAGTCCGGAACCAGCAGACTGACCAACAGCCTCTACCCACGGGCTGTCAGGCTGCTCAACGACGGACATCAACTTGCCCCCCCCCGCATCCCACCCCCGGTGACATAACTCCCACTCCCACATTACAACAATAACTGTGAACCGGACTTGCATTGCTGCACTATACAATACTTCATCCTTTGCAAGTCAACGCCCCCCCCCCCCCCCCCTCCTTCCATCAACTCACTGGACTGAAATATTTATATTTATATTTATAAATTTATTTGCACAAGCACTAGATGCACTTGGGACAATGATGGTATGTTATATATTGGGACATTGGGACATTGATACTCTATTACTTTATTACTATATTACTATTATTATTGACATTATTATTTTGCACATGTTATATCTTATGTTGTATGCCAGTGGTGATGTTCCTAACAAATTTCGTTGTACCAACAATGACAAATAAAGATCTATTCTATTCTATTCTATATGCATGTATTAACTGTGTATTAACTGTCTTTTCGAACGAGAGCTCGCTCTCACTTTGTGATCAGACATTTGTTTACATGGTCTGATTTCCAACTGTGCATTCCTTATCAATTGATCAAGTGAGGAATTAAATCTATCTTCTATTTCTTATTTCAACTTTGGACTCAGAAAAGTTATTTGCTCATATTATATTATAAATCTCCCACAACACTCAGAATGATTTATAAAACGGCTCATCGTTTTGTCCTTTAATATTTCCCATTGCACTACCACACTACAGAAGTTTAACCCTTTCACTACCACACTACAGACGGTTAACCTTTCACTACCACACTACAGAAGGTTAACCTTTCACTACCACACTACAGAAGGTTAACCTTTCACTACCACACTACAGAAGGTTAACCTTTCACTTAACCTTTCACTACCACACTACAGAAGGTTAACCTTTCACTACCACACTACAGAAGGTTAACCTTTCACTACCACACCACTACAGATGGTTAACGGTCTGAAAGGGTTAACCTTCTGTAGTGTGGTTGTGAAAGGGTTAACCATTTGTCGTGTGGTAGTGAAAGGTTAACCTTGTGTTGTAACAGTGTTCACGAGTCTGGTAGACTTTCAAGTCTCAATGACTACAGACCGGTGGCACTCACCTCTGTGGCCATGAAATGTTTTGAGAGGCTGGTTAAGGATCACATTTGTGCCTCCCTCCCCAGTGATATGGACCCTATGCAATTTGCATACAGGCCAAACAGGTCCACTGATGATGCGGTCTCCCAAGTACTGCACAGCACCCTCTCTGACCTAGACCGCCAGAAGGGGGGCTATGTGAGACTGTTGTTCATTGACTACAGCTCAGTGTTCAACACCATAGTCCCCACCAGACTGGTGGACAAGCTGATCGAGCTGGGTCTGAGCTCCGCTCTGAGCGCCTGGATACTGGACTTTGAGTGAAAGGCCCCAGGCGGTCAGGGTGGGGGGTCAGACCTCCAACACCATCACCCTGAGTATCAGCTCCAACTCCATAGTGAAGTTTGCGGACGACACAGTGGTGGTGGGGCTGATCTCGGACAACGACGAGAAGGCCTACCGGGAGGAGGTTGAGGTACTGACCTCTGACAAGTCCATGATCTCCAATAAAGGGGTGATAGCATGCGGGTTGAGTGATCATTATATGATTTTCTGTACCCGCAAAAAGCTAAAACAGAAGGCCGGCTGTCACAAAACAGTTACATCTAGAGACCTCAAAACCTACTCTAGAGAGGCCTTTAACCAAGAACTGGAGAGCATGGACTGGTCAGATGAACTCAGTGGAACACAGGTTGAAGAAACATGGCTTGGTTTCAAAACCAAATTCACAACAATACTCAACAACATGGCACCCCTAAGAACCACCAGGGTTAAAAATCACGCTGAGCCATGGATGCACACTGAAATACTGGCCGCTATGAAAACCAGAGACAAAAAATTCTCGGAACATCATAAAAGTCAGACAAAGCTTTCCAAAAGCTCAAACAGTGAACTCCAAGCCCACATGGTTGAACAAAAAATTCAAAGAAACAGACTAAGAAATGACGTAAACACCATGATCAAAACTGCACAAAAAATTTCCATCAATGACAAAACTGAGGAAAACAAAAACAAACCAGGTGAACTTTGGAAATTACTCAATAATCAACTAGGCTGCAGTAAAAAACTTAAAACCAGATTCTCAAACATAAACATAAAGACGGACAACACGCTCATCACAGACAAGCTGGATGTAGCCAATTACTTAAACATCTTCTTCACAAACATAGCCACAACACTGGTAAACAAACTACCGTCCCACTCAGGGCATTATGGGGTAGAACACATAGTAGAATACTACAAAAACCTAGGGGTCCGCAAAGACGACTTCAAACTAGAAATGGTAACAACCGATGAGGTACTAAAAAAACTGAGCGCCCTCCAACCTAACAAGGCCACTGGCCATGACAACATCCCCTCCAAATTCCTCAGAGACGCAGCAGCCGCCATCACCCCAGTCATCACACACATAATAAACCTCTCCATAAAACAGGGACACGTCCCCAAGGACTTCAAAATTGCGAGAGTGACCCCTCTGCACAAAAAGGGCAGCAAATTAGACCCAGGCAACTACCGCCCTGTTTCTATTCTTACCTCCACCTGGAAAGTCATGGAAAAAATAGTCTACGAACAGGTCGAAAAGTACCTGGCGGAAAAAAAATCGAATCTACGAATTCCAATCTGGCTTCAGAACATCCCACTCCACTGACACATGCCTTCTCTATTTGAACGACCACATCAAACAAGAGGTGGACGCGGGCAAATACTGCGGCATGGTCATGCTGGACCTACAAAAGGCCTTCGACACTGTCAATCACTCCATTCTGATTGACAAGCTAAAAGCAATTGGTTTTGATAGTCTATCAGTGAGCTGGATGCAATCCTACCTGGAGGGGAGAGAACAGATGGTGGAGGTAAACGGTATACTCTACCCCCCCCCCCCCCCTCACAGTGAGCTGTGGTGTTCCACAAGGAAGCATACTAGGACTGCTACTGTTCCTAATTTATGCAAATGACATGTCGTCAGCTTGTGACTGCAACACGTGATTACGAAACCTAGCCGCATTTCTCGGAGACGCTCTCTGATTGGCAGACGCCTGTTTCTACACTGGTTAAGCTTAGGCACTCTTCGAAGTTGGTTAAGGTTAGAGTTTGTCTTAGAGCATGGCGATAGAACGCCAGGTAGTTTGCAGGCTGTTTGACGTGGAAATGGGCAAAGACACAGCTCGTCACGGATTGGGCAAACGCGTCAGTGGCCAATCAGAGAGCGTCAGTCAGTGCCAATCAGAGAGCGTCTCAGAGAAATGCGGCTAGGTTTCGTAATCACGCGACTGCAACTTGTTCCTGTTTTTGCGGACGACTCAGCCCTGCTGGTCTCTGACAAGAACAAGTTGCAGGTTGAAAAAACCCTCAGCTCGGAACTAGGCAAAATCTGCATATGGCTCGCTTATAACAAACTATCATTACACATGGGCAAAACAGAGTCCATTCTCTTCGGTTCAAATAACAAACTCAGCAAGACCGACGGCTTCTCAGTTACAGTGGGTGACAATATTGTCACAAGGAAAGATGAAATTACCTACCTGGGTTCCATCCTAGAGGCAAATCTTTCCTGTGACAAAATGGCATCCAATGTAATAAAAAAAGTCAACCAACGAACTAGATTCTTGTACCGGATCTCCTCTCTGGTAAACAAGAATACCCTGAAGACTCATTCAAGGGTACTACGACTATGCTTGCACCTCATGGTACCAAAGCACCTCAAAGGCGCTAAAAACAAGATTACAAACATCACAAAACAAACTGGTCAGACTACTACTTGACCTTACCCCTAGAATCCACCTCACCCCTGCCCACTTTGACAACCTAGGATGGCTTAGAGTAGACGGCAGAGTACAGCAACTTGCAATGGGCCTGGTCTACAAGATACACTATACGACTAAGGTACCCATGTACATGTCAAAATACTTCCCAAAGGTCAGTGAATACCACGACCACAACACCAGAGGAAGCTCAACAAATCATGTTAAACCCAGATTCGGCTCAAACAAGGGACTAAACACGTTTAGCAATTATGCCACAACAATGTGGAATGCCCTACACAAAGCTGTAAAGGAATGTCCCTACCCACATTCAAAACCGCTCTTAAAGAGCACCTACGGGAGGCTGCAATTAGAAACTGGCCACCGTAAATGTCCAAACCCCCCACCCCCTCCTAATAGACAGTCTCCTCCCCACCGCATGTATATCTCTCCCCGCCGTATGTATATTTCTCTCCCACCCACCCATCCCCTCCAAATGTACAGTCTCCTCACCACCGTATGTATATTTCTCTCCCACCCACCCACCCCCTCCTAATGTACAGTCCCCTCCCCATCATATACACTCTGTCAGGATCTATGGGTAACAGTACTGTATATTTGAATACCGTATATGTCACAAATGTATCAGTACTAAATACCTGTATGTCCCTATGCCATAAATGTCATGTATGTTGAGTATGTCATAAATGTCAATATGAATTGAAAATGGGGGACCCTGATGTAAACAAGACAAACGTCTTCCTCTGGTCTGCATCCCCTTAACAATTGTGTGTATTGAGCCGTACTGTATTGTACCCAATCCATTCTGCAATCTGTTAAATAAAGTTTTCATTAATTCATTAATTCATTCATACTGGAACGCTGGTGCCAGGACAACAGCCTGCTCCTGAACATTGGTAAAACCAAGGAGCTGATCGTGGATTTTAGGAGAAAACAGTAGGAGACACATACACCACTGAGGATAAACAGGGCTACCATGGACAGGGTGAGCAGCTTCAGGTAAACAAACTACAGATAGCTAGCGTTGACGCTGCCATTTTGGTTCTGGGCGATTTCAACAGCGCGCGTCTTAAAAAGGTGTTGCCGAATTTCTATCAGCATGTGACCTGTCCCACCAGAGGCGAGAACATATTAGACCATGTATACTCGCAATTTAAGAATGGGTACAAGTCACAGGCTCTTAGTCCATTCGGTAAGTCCGATCACGCCGCCATCTTTCTTTTGCCAAAGTACAAACAAAGTCTCAAGCGAACGCCGGTAGTATCGCGAGAGGTTAATCGTTGGACCGTGACGTCAGGGGAGACACTCCAAGCTGCGCTTGAATGCACAGACTGGAGTGTATTCCATGATAACACAGCCAATATTAACGAATACACTGAAACGGTGCTTGACTTTGTCTGTACTCTGGTGGAAGAAATAATCCCCTCTACCACAATTAGAATATACCCAAATCAAAAGCCCTGGGTAGATAAATCCGTCCGTGAGGCTCTGAAAGTGCGCACCTCAGCCTACAACACCGGGCTGGCGACAGGCAACATGGAAGAACACAAGACGGCAAGATACAACGTCAGGAGAGCAGTAATAGAGGCAAAACGGCGTTACAGGGATAAAGTTGAACTTCAGTTTGAACAGGCTGACTCTAGAGGTATGTGGCAGGGCCTCAGAACAATGACAGACTACAAAGGCACCTCCCTCAAACTGAACAGTGACATCTCCTTAGCAAATGATCTCAATTCCTTCTATGCGAGGTTTGAGGCTGTGAATAACAACACCAGCCTACAAACCACGGCAATGGGGGGGGGGGGGGGGGGGGTCTGCTGATGGAGACTCAGTGTTCAGGATAACAGAGCATGAGGTGAGGCGGACCTTTAAAAAAGTGAATATCAGGAAGGCAGCAGGACAGGACGGCATCCCCGGCCGCGTCCTAAAAGTCTGTGCCGACCAACTGGCCCCGGTATTCACTGACATCTTTAACCTGTCCTTGGAACAGGCTGTCATCCCCACCTGTCTGAAGAAGTCCACCATCATCCCTGTACCCAAAAAATCTACGCCCGCTTGCCTCAATGACTACCGCCCTGTAGCCCTCACCTCCATAACCATGAAGTGCTTTAAGAAGCTAGTGAAGGGCTACATCTGTTACTCCCTCCCCATCAACCTGGACCCCCTGCAATTTGCATATCGCCCCAACAGGTCCACGGAGGACGCCATAGCCCATGTGCTGCACACAGCAGCATCACACCTGGACAAGAGGCAGGGGAACTATGTGAGAATGCTGTTCATCGACTACAGCTCAGCATTCAATACCATAGTCCCCTCCAAACTCATAGCCAAGCTCAGGGACCTGGGCTTGAACTATGACCTCTGCCAGTGGGTCTTGGACTTCCTGACGGGCAGACCCCAGGTGGTAAGAGCAGGCAACTGCACCTCCTCATCCATCACGCTCAACATAGGGGCCCCCCAGGGCTGTGTTCTGAGCCCCCTCCTCTACTCCCTGTACACACATGACTGCGTGGCACAGCGGAACAACAACACAATCATCAAATTTGCTGATGACACAGTAGTGGTGGGCCTGATCTCTGCCAACGACGAGAGGGCCTACCTGGAAGAGGTAGAGAATCTGTCACAGTGGTGTCAGGAGAACTGCCTCTCCCTGAACGTCAGCAAAACAAAAGAGATGATTGTGGACTTCAGGAGGTCGGGGGTCAAGGACTACAGCCCCCTCAGCATCGACGGGGCACCGGTTGAGAGAGTGAACAGTTTCAAGTACCTCGGAGCCCACATATCCGAGGACTTGACATGGACCACACACATTGACAGTGTTGTGAAGAAGGCACGACAACGCCTCTACTTCCTCAGGCGCCTAAGGAAGTTCCAAGTCAGTCAGAAGATCCTTAGGAACTTCTACTCATGTACAATAGAGAGCATCCTGACTGGCAACATCACCTCCTGGTTTGGGAATAGCACTGCACAAGACCGTAGCAGACTACAAAGAGTGACACGTTCAGCCGAACGCACAATTGGAGGGGGGCTTCCCACCCTCCAGAACATTTACAACAAGCGGTGCAGGGGGAAGGCTAAGAGAATCATCAAGGACTCCAGCCACCCGAACAACTGCCTCTTTGAACTACTGCGGTCAGGCAAGCGATACCGGAGTCTTAAGGCGAGCACAGAAAGACTCAGAAGAAGCTTCTATCCCCAGGCCATCAGGCTGCTAAACGAACAATAAACACTATGCAACAACCATCAAATGCACACAGCACACACACCCACACGCACACACTCACTTAAACAAACAACACACTGCAGCACCCACTCTCCACACTTTAGATCACACAAACACACTTTATATTTATTGATAAAGGATTTGCACTACAACTCGTACACCTACTGTAAATTGTACCTAAATTGCACCTCATCCCATTTCTGCCTTGCACTATATAGTATTGTATATTAGTACACTGCATAGTATATTGTATATTATATGGTAACTCAGTTACGTCTATTCTGCATCAAACATTGTACATATGTCTATACTGAACACTGTGACCTCATTTTTTACTTCTAATTTACATGCTATACTATGTTATTTTATTTCATACTTATCTTGTCTTGCACAGTCTCTGGAGCGTAACAGTAAGAAGCATTTTGTATAAAAGTATTCTGTACTTCTGTATGACAACTATTAAAGAAACTTGAAACTTGAACTTCAAGTACCTGGGGGTCCACATCTCAGAGGATCTGACATGGACAACACACATAGTCTCAGTCGTAAAAAAGGTGAAGCAGAGCCTCTACCACCTGAGACATTTAAGGAAGTTCAGAGTATCGGGGAAGATACTCCAGTCCTTCTACTCCGGAGCTGTAGAGAGCATCCTGACTGGAAACATCACTGCCTGGTATGGAAACAGCACGGTACAGGACAAGAAGGTCCTACAGAGAGTGGTACGCTCAGCCGAGCGTACTACGGGTATTGCACTACCACCCCTGCAGGTCCTATATAACAAGAGGTGCAAATCCAGAGCCTGCAGAATAATGAAAGACCCTCACCACCCCAACAACAGCCTGTTCAAGCTGCTGCGGTCAGGCAAACGCCTGCGAACACCAGCAACTAGGACAGAGAGACTTCGGCTCAGCTTCTTCCCCCAGGCCATCAGAGCCTTGAACACTGAACTCTCCACACACAAGCACACACACAACACACACACTGTACACGCTCACACACTAGCAGCCACTTTAACATGAACACACACACTCATGCTGCACACGCTCACACTTATGGTCACTTTACAAAATGAAAGGTCACTTTAAAAAATAGTATAGTATAACTTGAGATTGTATAATATAGCATTGTATAACAGTGTACATAAAGACCCAGTGCCTCATCCGTAGCTAACAGTGTATTGCACTATCACAGGACCTAGCATGTCTTACCATGCTCTTGTAAAAACTCATGTACATATACCGATATGCCCTACTTTGATTACTTGTATTATTGCACAAATGTCGTTCTCATCCTATTGGATTCTTACTATTGTATTATTGTATTATGCACAATTGTTGCGGGCAAGACCCCCCGCATTTCACTGTATACTTGTATGCCGTGACAAATAAAACTCTTGACTTGACTTGAGGAGCTAAACTGGCTTCCTGTGGAGGCCAGAGTTACCCAGCTCAGACTGAACATAGTGCACAATATTATAAACCAAAGGTCCCCTAGATACCTCCAGAACTACTTCACCCTAGGGCTGGGCGATAAAACGATAACGATAATTATCGCGATAAATTATTTCCTCGAAATAAACATGAAACGTGGTCGCAACGTTTCGATATATCGATTTTTCCAAGCTTGGATATCAGCACACGCACTAACAACCAATCAGGAATAGAGCTATGTTACGTGATGACGCGCTTACGCACCACAGCTCCAGATGTGCTACTGTTTTGGTTTAGATTTCCGAGGAGATTAGTTTAGCAACTTTAGTTAGGAAAATGCATGAAAATTCCAGTGAAGGAGATGGCGACAGCGAAGGAGACCCGCGGACCACAGTGCACCTCTGGGTAGGAAACAAGGCTGGCTAGGATCATTAGCTTGCACGCCGCTATTTTATAGTTTACGTGCGGAGTGGGTGTATGGCGTGAATTCTGAGGGTAACGGTTAGAGTAGTGTGGGGTATGCGGTGGACGTCATTGCAATGTATTGGGGTGGAACGGAGTATTTTAGGGTGATAGTTAGTACATTGTCGTGGGATACACCGCTTGCTCTGGCGCGCATGCGTATTATTGTGCTGGAGTGTTTGCAGGGGCGTTTCCGGGTTCGAGAACATGTAATTCATATTTCATTACTATACATATATCAGATCAAGGTAAAGGGTCCAACTATCTGTTAGCATATAAAATGCTTAGTATCAAACTGAAGCAAATTAAATATATTGGTTAATATTACATTAGAACCCTTGAAATAGAACAGTGTTAGTTCCATTCTTATAATGCATATGATCCAGTGGCGGTAGGTTGCCCCCTGGTGGAATATAATAATCTGTGCACTGGGCCCGGGGCGGTTACTGCGTTAGAAGAAGGTGCACGGACTGATGACGACATCAACTCGAGACGAGACATTCACTTGTTTTGGCGGTCGGAAATCACCCATAATCACAAGAAACATTCATTCAGACAGTACAGTTGGATCTAACTAAATGGATTTATATGGACACATTCATGGAGAATTCAAGCCGGGACCACAAAGCTTCTCAAAGGGTTGGCTCGACAAGCGACGGCTCTCCAACTCGTCTCGTAGTGACGTCTTCGTTCTACCGCAGCAAAAAAAGTGAGTCTAGCTATTAATAGCACGCCGGTGCCGGGCATAAGAAGTTACTTAAACTTGACAGAAATAATTATTTCATGTATATCGACGATAATTATCGATAGAGTGATATGAAAATTATTTTATTATTTTATCGAAATAACGTTTTTGGCCATATCGCCAAACTTTTTCGGAGCCCAGGATTGGACCAAGCTGCCTATCCCCATCAAGCAAAGCTCGAGCCTCCACAGCTTTAAGAGAAGCGTCAGGAAATGGCTCATGGACAGAATAGAGGAATAGCCCCCTATAGTTTTAATGGGTTTCCAATCAGTTTTTAGTTATTGTGGGGTATAATATTTTAGCTACTGTATAGGTTAGTCTTCTAATGTTTTAAATGTATGTGTTTTGTGTTATTGTCGTGTTTTTGTTGTGGCCTAACAGCCCTGGGACCATGACGGAAATAAGGGTTTTACTCTCTCATGTTATCCTTTGGATCCTTGTTGTGTTTTTAATCCATCAATAAAATAAAATCAGACCCACAACAATATTGGGATTTTAAAACAATAAAGCCATAAAAGTTAATGTAAAAATACTCAACACGTTTGTTAATGGCATCAAAACCACCCTCAAAGAACACCTACGGGAGACTGCAATTCGAAACTGGCCCCTGTAAATGTCCTAACCCAATGTACAGTAAATGACCAAGTATGGTTGTCAATATTCCAATGTACAGTTTTGCTTGTACAGTTGTACAGTGTCCCCCACCCACCCACCCCTCCTACCCAACCCCTCCCCACCGAACCACCTCCAATGTACAGTCCCCCCCCCCTCAACCCCACCCCACCTACCCAACCTCCTCCAATGTACAGTTTCTACGTCAAATGTATATACTCTCTTTTCTGGACTCTTTTTGTATCACAAACAGTACTGTATTTGCAAATCTGGTATGTCATAAATGTATAGATGTAGCAGTACTGTCTATCTGTATGTCGTGTATGTCATATATGTTATGATTAATTGAAAATGGGGGACCCTGATGTAAACAAGACAAAAGTCGTTCTCTGCTCTCCATCCCCTTAACAATTGTGTGTATTGAGCTGTACTGTACCCATTCTGCAATCTGTTAATAAAGTTTTCAATCAATCATCACATGCGTTGAATGTGCATTTCCTGTCAAATTAGCAGTCAATGTGTATATTTTCAGCATTTTCACGCTTGTTTACCAACGATTTTGTTATAGTGTACTATAAGATGAAAATATTCGAGCTGTTTTTTATCTGTCACTGTGGCACGATTCCCGTTTCGCAAACACTAAGACTTTGCAAAAAGCTGGTTCGAATCTAGTTTTTTTCCCTTTTATATATAATTCATTTATAAAATGAAATTGTGTTCTGCCTATGTGTTTTGGCTAAATACATTATTGTACATGTACTGTATGTAGTTTTATTAATCTATTCCTCCCATGCTGTCCATCTGCGGACCACAAATGACATCACAAATCAGACAAAAGTATTGTTTTATTTTTCAAACGTATTCAAATTATACATCATAACCATGTCACAACAGCAGCTATAATGTATATTATCATAAATACGTTAGTTTACCAATAGGTTAAGTGTTATTAGATAGATAGTTATTCCTTTTTCCAGATATTCTCTATGTGAAATTGCTGTTTGCTTTTAATTTGAAAAAAATTGGCACTTCCGCCTCTACCTCACTTTCGGTCACAGCTATGAATGCGAACATATTTGCCTTAAATTCAGTAACGTTATGTTTTCAAAGAAAACAGATGGACTGCATGGGAGGAATAGATTAATAAAACGACATACAGACATGTACAATAATGTATTTAGCCAAAACACGTTGGCAGAACACCATTTCATTTTATAAATGAATTATATATAAAAAGAAAAAATACGAGATTCAAAACAGCTTTTTGCCAAGGCTTAGTGTTTGCGAAACGGGAATGTTACCACTGTGCCACAGTGACAGATAAAACACAGCTTGAATCTTTTCATCTTATAGTACACTATAACAAAATCGTTGGTAAACAAGCGTGAAAGTGCTGAAAATATACACATCGACTGCTAATTCGAAAGGTCTTAACTGTTTAATTATTTTATTCAGCAACATTGCGTGTTTACACAAACTTATTGTTACCAAAAAGCATTACACTAATGCTTTCTTCTGATGAAATGAATGGACAAGAGAGCCGTGCGTCAGCCGTCTAATGAAGTTAGATTTGACACGTTTTAATATATACACTTTGACTGCTGAATTGACACGTTTTACTTATTCATTCTTTAATTCAGCAACATTAATTCATACAGTCTGTAGACATAGGACATTGTAGCATCCTATGAATGAAGTCACCAGCTGTAATCGAACTGAATGTAACTCAAGCTTTGTCCAGCGCGGAGCTCCTCCAATGAATGAACAAAAAGCCGGCACGTCGGGCCGTTGTCACCAGCTGTATTCGAGCGCCCCTGCTGGTCATTGTCACCGTTAATACGGTGCCCAAGCGGTGGTCCAACGACAATTCATGGCTTCATCTGTATGACCAAAGGCCTGTCTGAACAAATGTGTTTTTATTTATTTTTTTTAAATAGTTTTCAGAGGGGGCAGTTCGCAGGTCCAGGGGGAGAGCGTTCCAGAGCCTTGGTGCTGTCACCTCGAAGGCTCGATCACCCCTTGTTTTCAGCCTGGACCTGGGGACCACCAGGAGGTGCTGATCGGCAGATCTGAGTGAGCGGGTGTTGGTGTAGGGATGGATGAGTTCAGTGATGTAGATAGGGGCCTGACCGTGGAGTGCTCTGAAAGTGAGGACTTTCTCTTGTAGAGAGAGAGTCACTGGAAATTTACATTCAAGAGCCATGTGGATAATCTTGCCTCTAAACTGTGAAGAAAAATTGGTTTCCTGTACAGAAACAGATCCAATTTTCCTCTAATTAGTAGAAAGATAATTGTTGTTCTTATCAGTTTTGGAATATGGTGATGTAATTTATAGGCATAAGGCATCAGCTCTTAAGTTTATTTATATTTTTACCCAGGGACAGTGCACATTAATCCACATCTTCAGTTTCCACATCAATGTAAATTTGCCAGAGTTAGCTAATGAGCTAGTTTTCATCTGTAGTCCCTGCCTACCATGCAAACCTCTAGATTCTGCATATCACTCAGCTCTTACTGTAGGTTTATTAATGGTGACAGATATGATACTCCAAATTGTGTCCTGTATGATAGGGTGAGTTGGCCTTCTCTTGCAGAAAGGCGCAAAAAACACTGGCATTTATTTATTTTTAAAGCCCTTATTGGTAAGCACCCTGTTTATATCTCTTCACTGCTAGATTGGAATATTGGAACCTATTCAACTCGATCTAATGACTAGATGGTTCTTAGGGTCCCTCAAGTTTGTTCTGATCTAGGGAAATCTGCTTTTTCCTTTGATGCCTCTTAACTATTGGAATGTCCTCCACCTCTCTCTGAATTTGGTGGTTATGATTTCAGACCATTGTGTAACTGTTTTAGCAGATGTTTGTATTATTTTAGAACATTCTTTTTTTTCTTCTTTTTTTATTACTCTTTTGTGTTTCATTTTCGGTGAATATTGCTTTCTATTATGTACTGTTTACCTTTGTACAATCGTCATTTCTGTAAATGAGGAAAACCTCAGAAACTTATGATTTTTAAATAAAGGTTGGAATGAAATATCGGCAACCCTGTTAATTGTGCTGTTGCCCGTCTTGGCCAGGGCGCTCTTGTAAAAGAAATATCTCAATGAGAATAATTTTTTAAATAAAATAAATTATGGGTATATATGTTTTATAAAGTATGTACATTTAAAAAAAAATCGTCAATAAACAGATTTATAAAATAATTAAAAATAAACGTTTTATGGAAAAATTATCAAAGCATTTTTTGTACAGCCTATTTGATGTGTTCTTTATTATTTTAGTCAGGATTTAGCATAGTTGTTTACATTACTGTATATCCAGAATTTCTCTATTCATTGAAGCATCATGGAAATTTTTTGTAAAAAAAAAATTCTTATGTTTTAATGGGACAAGGGTCCATTTAGTTAGTAATGGGGAATTGGAAATGGCTGGAAAATGAAATGGCTGGAAATGACTGATGAGCGATTTCTTTTGGTGATATAATGCAAATCTTATAGAATTTAATTGTTTGCATTTCATGTGAGGTTTAAAATAAAGTTAGATTTATTGGAATATGGAGATTTTCTTCAGATTCATCACAGTATTATGTCACCTTGAAAATTATGGTAATGGCATCATGGAAAAACATGCAAGAATGAATGGGGATATATTTTGAAAGATAGGTCTTGCCTAGTCTTTGCATGATTTATTTCAAGCATCTGTATGAACGCTGAAGATGGATTTACCCTTTAGAGCCTTACCTCCTCCTTCATTCACAGTTCCTTTAAGTCCTGGTGTTTTAATGCAGTCCACAACGTAGACATACAGCTCCTTTAGTCGCAGCTGAGAGAGGTGACTGCAAGACGCCATCTCCTCCACTGTACTGGATATCAATGGGGCTGTGGCCTAAAAATACCAGATAAAAAACAGTAACAATAAGAGTCTAGCAAAGTACAACATTCACTCTCCCGAGAGTAATTGTAGATTGACAGGTTTGGGTGAGTGTTTTTTTTTTAGGTTGGACATGTCTTGTCACTGGTAGTTGATGATGAGAGTGTCACCTTAAAGGGATAGTTTGGATTTTTGGACAGTAAGTGGTATGAAATACTTGCTAGTACTATAGTTGATGCAATGCCATTACAGTATCTTAATTCACAGAGTCTCGTGGTCGGAGTTCTGACCTGGCAGAAGTTTTAATCACCCACAGCAGAAAACAGTGTGCCTCATTTTCTATGCGTCAAGACCCAGCATTTAGTGACTACGTCACACTGAGACTAGTTCCACTTCCAACACATCATGTCACTCTGAAGCATAGGAAATGTTTTCTGCAGTGGATGATTACAAAGTGTGCCTGCAGATTAAGGTGTGGAATAACTTTTTTGGTCTTGTGACCTCGTTTGCTGCCCCATCTGAAGCTTCCCGGTTCACTCAGAACCAGGCCAGAACTCCGACCACGGTACTCTGTGAATTAAGCTACTGTAATGGCATTGCATCAACTATAGTACTAGCAAGTATTTCATACCACTTACTGCCAAAAATCCAAACTATCCCTTTAACTCACAAGTCAGACAAGTGTTTGGCCATGCCAAGTTTCCCCACATGCTGGAGTACAAGATGGGCCAAACAGGGTATTATGCTGCTTGGAGTTTAATCAAATCACATGCTCTCTTGGTGTCAGATTTTAGCATTGGGGAAGTCCCCCCCAATCCTGTTAAGCCTTTTTTAGCCTGGCATGGCCCGATACCCGTATCAATACATCCCTGGAAGACAATCGTTCACTAGGTCAAACTTTGAATTTGTTCATAACATATTCACTTATGCTCAACCAATGTATTGAAGAGTAGGGATGTCCCGATCACGTTTTTTTGCTCCCGATCCGATCCCGATCATGTGATTTTGGGTATCTACTAGGGGTGTAACGGTACACAAAATCCACGGTTCGGTACGTACCTCGGTTTTGAAGTCACGGTTCGGTATTTTTTCGGTACAGTGGGGGGGGGGGGGGGGGGGGGATACCAGTGCATACATTAAAAACTACTTTTTTTTTTTCTTTATACAGCTACTGTTTTATATATACTGTTTTTTAGTAATAACTAGAAAGTAATGGTATTTATTCAACAACAGGTGATTGATTAACAGTGTTGGGCAAGTTACTTTTAAAAAGTAACTAGTTACAGTTACTAGTTACGTCTTCCAAAAAGTAACTAAATTACTTACTCAGTTACAAATGATAAAAGTAACTAGTTACTTCAGAAAGTAACTATTGCGTTACTTTCAATATATTTTTTGAACTTTTGATATGTATTGCCCCTCAACAGGGCAACATTAAATTATGCTTGTTAAGCACTATACCAAAAATAAATAACAAATATATACTGATTGATTGAACATTTTAATTAACAGATTGCAGAATGGGTACAGCAGTACGGCTCAATACACACAATTGTTAAAGGGATGCAGATCAGAGAAAGACTTTCGTCTTGTTTACATCAGGGTCCCCCATTTTCAATTCATGACATTTATGACATACACAACATACAGATATAAGAATCTAATCGAATCATTCTAAACCAGGGGTCTCAAACTCAATTTACCTGGGGGCCGCTGGAGGTAGAGTCTGGGTGAGGCTGGGCCGCATCAAATATTCCACAAAAAATGGTTTATTTAAAGTATTCAAAAAAACTGATCCAATCTGATCCAATCTTCTCACAAACTCACTAAAACCTCACAAACACCAGCAACTGAGCATTCTCAGTGGTGTCAGTGGACTCATCCACAGCTATGGAAATGCATGTGCATTTTTTTAACAATAATTCTGCTTGCAGCTTGATATGATTTCATTCCATTTATTTTTGTGGTTCTTAGCACTGAATTCTGAGGAAAGGCTGCATCAAAATAACTGTGTTTTGTTTCATAGTGGCTTCAAATTGCCACTCTTCACAAGAGCTACCGTTTCTTGGTGCTGGGAGGATGCATGCATATTTTTTAGTCCATGCACCTTTGAATTGCAGTGATTTTCACTGTCGACTTTTCTTTTACTTTCTTTGAACATGCCACATTTTTCTACTAACTGCCTGCTGGCGAAACTAGGCTACTAGCTACATTTATCTCACAGGGATACAACTGGGAATGAGGTTACTATGGAAGCAAATGAGTGCCAGAAGTATTTGAATTTAATCAGACACCGCATTTATAGCATTGAAAATAATAACTTTGAAAACATGTATCTGAATTTGAAAACATGTATCTGAATTTTTTCAGACACTGCATTTTTGTATCTGCAAATGAGTGCCAGAAGTATTTGAATTTAATCAGACACCGCATTTATAGCATTGAAAATAATAACTTTGAAAACATGTATCTGAATTTGAAAACATGTATCTGAATTTTTTCAGACACCGCATTTATAGTTTCAGACACCGAATTTATAGCATTCCAAATAAATACTTTGAAAATCATGTATCTGAATTTCTTTGCTCCGAATTTACCTATGCGAAATAAAAGTGTTAATAAAACAATTCGAATGCATAATAAAATTCAATTCGACGCCGAAAAAAAAAAATTCAATGCATAATTGCGGTGTATATAATTCGATGTCAAAAATTCGATGCATAATTGCGGTGTATGGAATTCGATGTAAAAAACCAACATCCGGGTTACCCAGACAGGATAAGCAATCGAGCTGGATGTAATCGAACGAGATGCATCCAGCTGCAGAACCACAGCACCAGCAGGCTGGGGTCCCGCAGGCTGAGGTCCTGCACGCTTCCATTGGCTGATTTGGGTCACGTGACCGTCCCACCCAATGGCTGAATTGGAGTGTTGCACTGCGGGCATTGGCTGATTTGGGTCACGTTGCACTGCGGGATTGATTGATTGAAAACTTTATTAACAGATTGCAGAATGGGTACACGTGACCGCCACAGGCCCTGATTGATTGATTGAAAACTTTATTAACAGATTGTAGAATGGGTACAGTGACCGATTGATTGATTGTTTGATTGATTGAAAACTTTATTAACAGATTGCAGAATGGGTACACGTGACCGCCACAGGCCCTGATTGATTGATTGAAAACTTTATTAACAGATTGCAGAATGGGTACAGTGACCGTGACAGGCCCGGATTGATTGATTGATTGATTGAAAACTTTATTAACAGATTGCAGAATGGGTACAGTGACGTCACAGGCCCGGATTGATTGATTGAAAACTTTATTAACAGATTGCAGAATGGGTACAGTGACGTCACAGGCCCGGATTGATTGATTGAAAACTTTATTAACAGATTGCAGAATGGGTATAGAGGTGTGATAGGTGTGATAGGTGTGAGAGGTGGGATAGGTGGGATAGGTGTGATAGGTGTGATAGGTGGGATCGATGTGAGGTGTGATAGGTGTGAGAGGTGCGATAGGTGTGATACAGTGACCGTCACAGGCCCGGATTGATTGATTGATTGAAAACTTTATTAACAGATTGCAGAATGCAGTACAGCTCAATACACACAATTGTTAAGGGGATGCAGACCATGCAGTACTGTTACATTTGTGACATACAGTAAATATATACAAGGGGGAGGGAACTGTACATTTATGATGAATTGAAAACGGGGGACCCTGATGTAAACAAGACGGAAGTCTTTCTCTGGTCTGCATCCCGTTAACAATTGTGTGTATTGAGCTGTACTGCAGATATATTTCAATTGCCTTACTTATTTACATAAGTATTATAGGCCTACAGCAGTATTGTACAGACAGTAACTATAGAGAGTGTGCTGACCTACGGTGTGTCTGTGTGGTTCTCCAGCTGCACAAAGGCAGAGCAAGAGGCTCTACAGAGGGTGGTGAAGGCGGCAGGCAGGATCGTCGGGACTCCTCTACCAAACATCACCTCCGTCTTCACCTCCCGCTGCCTCCACCGCTCCAAGTGTATCATCAAGGACCAGTCTCACCCAGCACATCACCTCTTTCAGCTCCTTCCCCCAGGGAGGAGATACCGGTCCATACATGCCAAGAGTTCAAGATTTAAGAACAGCTTTTTCCCCCAAGCAGTCAGACTGTTAAACGCTCATTGACTGTCCCCTCACGTGCACCATGCACTTACCTGGACATGATAATCACTGTTACCACTCATCATGCACTTTATTTAAAATATTCTGTTATGTACAGTGTTATATGTGTTGTTCATGTATTATATTGTACTACGGTCTGTGGGAGCTCCCCTGAAATTTCGTTGTATACTGTGCAATGACAATTATTCTATTCTATCTTGAATGAATGAGTTTATTTATTTCGAACATAAATTGAAAATAAATAATAATAAAAAACAAGTAATAAACAGATGAAATAAAACAAGCAGTTCATGTATAATATTGTAAAATAGCTTAGACATAGCCTACTTGCATATAATAGTCATGTATAATAATTCCTTATTTCATGGCGATCCATATTTATTATGAAACTGGCACTAGGGCGCCAACTGATGGCCAACTTCTACCACTGCGCAGTAGAGAGTGTACTCACGTACGGACTACTGGTGTGGTTTACTGGCTGCACCAGGGCAGAGAAGGAGGCCCTCCACAGAGTGGTCAAGGCTGCGAGGAGGATCACTGGAGCTAGCCTCCCAGATATCTCCACAGTCTTTACCTCCCGCTGCCTACGGCGTATAAATAACATCTTACTAGACCAGTACCACCCAGCAAACCATCTCTTTCAACTGCTGCCCTCTGGTCGAAGGTACAGATCCATCCAGTCCGGAACCAGCAGACTGACCAACAGCCTCTACCCACGGGCTGTCAGGCTGCTCAACGACGAACATCAACTTGCCCCCCCCCCGCATCCCACCCCCGGTGACATAACTCCCACTCCCACATTACAACAATAACTGTGAACCGGACTTGCATTGCTGCACTATACAATACTTCATCCTTTGCAAGTCAACGCCCCCCCCCCCCCCCCCCTCCTTCCATCAACTCACTGGACTGAAATATTTATATTTATTAATTTATTTGCACAAGCACTAGATGCACTTGGGACAATGATGGTATGTTATATATTGGGACATTGGGACATTGATACTCTATTACTTTATTACTATATTACTATTATTATTGACATTATTATTTTGCACATGTTATATCTTATGTTGTATGCCAGTGGTGATGTTCCTAACAAATTTCGTTGTACCAACAATGACAAATAAAGATCTATTCTATTCTATTCATATGACCGATGACATGTACTGTGTGGTTTGGTCATTTAGATCCCCAGTATTTGGTGGCTTAGCCAACTGCTGCTCTCTGGGGTCAAACATAAGAAACATTTAATTGAGAATAGAATAAACACAAGTGCAATAAAATAAAATAAGAATGTGCAGGTGACTTCAAAGATTTGTGAAGCCCCATCTACAGTGTGACATCACAACCCCCCAATTAATTAATAATAATGGTAGTTTTCTCAGAAAGGTTGTTCATCACTGGGTAGCTCATCTTGTTTCTCATACATGGACCTGCTTTTAGCAACCCAGCACAATATCCAGCCCAATAATAATAATAATAAATATGTGTATAGCACATTTCATACAAGAATTGCAGCTCAAAGTGCTTCACAGCTGTGTAACGTTTATGAGATTTTAAATGTCTTTTAAATGTGTTTTATAGCTTTTTATGGGTTTTCTTGCTAAAGCTTGCTTGATATTGCCTTCAGTGATATACTGACTGGATTTAGTCTGGAAATCTGCTTGGATTACCTGCTTGGATAAACAAACAAGCCTGCTAGGAGCAGCCAGCTAACACCAGGCCAGGCCAGGCCGCGTCTATACTTTCCGCAACGGAGCTCGGTTTCCGGGTTCCTCTGATTGGCCGCGACCCCCACGTGACCCGCGCTAGCACGCCCCCTTATCCACCGCTGCCGCTCGCCGCTGTGTTTAACGCTCGCTTCCTGAGTCAAGAAACACGCTGTTGGTAACACCACCCACTTCAATGACAGAGCTCTCTTGTTTAATAATATTGTCGCGTCATCTTAATATGCTGCTTATGCAGTTATCAGCTGTATTTGGCATAGACGCCGGAGTCAAGAAACACAGTCATCTTAATCTTAATATGCTGCTTATGCAGTTATCAGCTGTATTTGGCATAGACGCCTGAGTCAAGAAACGCGCTGTTGGTAACACCACCCACTTCAATGACAGAGCTCTCTTGTTTAATAATATTGTCACGTCATCTTAATATGCTGCTTATGCAGTTATCAGCTGTATTTGGCATAGATGCCTGAGTCAAGAAACGCAGTCATCTTAATCTTAATATGCTGCTTATGCAGTTATCAGCTGTATTTGGCATAGACGCCTGAGTCAAGAAACACAGTCATCTTAATATGCTGCTTATGCAGTTATCAGCTGTATTTGGCATAGACGCCTGAGTCAAGAAACGCTATTGTCGCGCCGCCACTCTGAGTCAAGAAACGCAGTCATCATAATATGCTGCTTATGCAGTTATCAGCTAGCTGACTAAATGTAAATCTTATGCAACGCCAGTCAAGAAACGACCGCCTCAGCAGCATCACGCATCAACTGTAATGTGGAGTGGACTTAAACATATTTACAATTAGCATTTTATAAAGTAGAACTGTAATATTTACTTTCTCAGTCAGCGCTAAGTGCAGCATAAAGTCAAGTCCATGCCGCTTCTGCCGTGCACGCGTCAACACACAGGCGAGCTGTAGCGGCAGCGGTGGATAAGGGGGCGTGCTAGCGCGGGTCACGTGGGCGTCGCGGCCAATCAGAGGAACCCGGAAACCGAGCTCCGTTGCGGAAAGTATAGACGCGGCCAGGCACAGGCTCCAGCAGCAGCCAGCTACCACCAGGCCAGGCCCTGCAGCAGCTCAGGCCAACCGGGCTGCACCAGGCCACCAGGCTACTAGTAGCCTAGCTGCTACCAGCCATCACCACCAGGCCAGCCCCAGCCTACCAGCTACCAGCCACCAGGCCAGCCCCAGGCTACACCATCAGGCCAGGCCCAGGCATCACCAGCCCAGCCAACACCATCAGGCCAGGCCCAGGCTTCACCATCAGGCCAGGCCCAGGCTTCACCATCAGGCCAGGCCCAGACATCACCAGCCCAGCTACCACCATCAGGCCAGGCCCAGGCTTCACCATCAGGCCAGGCCCAGGTTTCACCATCAGGCCAGGCCCAGACATCACCAGCCCAGCTACCACCATCAGGCCAGGCCCAGGCTTCACCATCAGGCCAGGCCCAGGCATCACCAGCCCAGCTACCACCATCAGGCCAGGTCCAGGCTTCACCATCAGGCCAGGCCCAGACATCACCAGCCCAGCTACCACCATCAGGCCAGGCCCAGGCTTCACCAGCCCAGCTACCACCATCAGGCCAGGTCCAGGCTTCACCATCAGGCCAGGCCCAGGCATCACCAGCCCAGCTATCACCATCAGGCCAGGTCCAGGCTTCACCATCAGGCCAGGCCCAGGCATCACCAGCCCAGCTACCACCATCAGGCCAGGCCCAGGCTTCACCATCAGGCCAGGCCCAGGCTACACCATCAGGCCAGTTTAACTGTTTAACTGTGTAGAGGGGCATTTCTTGTACTGAAATACCGCACAGGGATAGCACACTGGATCCTTCTGAACAGCTGTTTCAGCTGGAGCATTTTATAGACAAACATTACGACAATATGAACATGTCGCAACAGAAGCCTGTGAAACTTAACATTCAGACAAAGTCACAGAAGATTACAGACTGTATTAAGCCCAAACTGAGTAAAAGATCACGTTTTGACATTGAAGATGCAGAGGAAGCTTCATTGGAGGAAGCGCTGACAATAAGAGAGGTTGACATGAATCTAACATTACAGGCCATCAATAAGAGACTTGATAAACTGGATATGTTGGACTTGATGATGCAGGAAATTAAGAGCCTCAAAGAAAGCTTGGAGTTCAGTCAGAGACAAATTGATGAGCTGGTCAAGGATAATGCTGAGCTGAAAGGAAAGGTGGAATACATGGGAAACAAAGTAGACATAATTGAGATAGACAACAGGAAGTTGAAGCAATCTCTTCTGGATGTACAGTGTAGGTCTATGCAAGACAATCTGGTTTTTACAGGGATAGCAGAGAAGGAAAGCAAGGACTGTGAAACAGTCATAAGGGAGTTTATGTCAGACCAGCTATCACACCTATCACACCTCTCACACCTATCCCACCGATCCCACCTATCACACCTCTCACACCCATCACACCTATCCCACCGATCCCACCTATCACACCGATCCCACCTATCACACCTCTCACACCCATCCCACCGATCCCACCGATCCCACCTATCCAACCTCTCACACCTCTCACACCTATCACACCTCTATACCCATTCTGCAATCTGTTAATAAAGTTTTCAATCAATCAATCAATCAATCCGGGCCTGTGACGTCACTGTACCCATTCTGCAATCTGTTAATAAAGTGTTCAATCAATCAATCAATCAATCCGGGCCTGTGACGTCACTGTACCCATTCTGCAATCTGTTAATAAAATTTTCAATCAATCAATCAATCAATCCGGGCCTGTGACGTCACTGTACCCATTCTGCAATCTGTTAATAAAGTAATCAATCAATCAATCAATCCGGGCCTGTCACGGTCACTGTACCCATTCTGCAATCTGTTAATAAAGTTTTCAATCAATCAATCAGGGCCTGTGGCGGTCACGTGTACCCATTCTGCAATCTGTTAATAAAGTTTTCAATCAATCAATCAATCCCGCAGTGCAACGTGACCCAAATCAGCCAATGCCCGCAGTGCAACACTCCAATTCAGCCATTGGGTGGGACGGTCACGTGACCCAAATCAGCCAATGGAAGCGTGCAGGACCTCAGCCTGCGGGACCTCAGCCTGCGGGACCCCAGCCTGCTGGTGCTGTGGTTCTGCAGCTGGATGCATCTCGTTCGATTACATCCAGCTCGATTGCTTATCCTGTCTGGGTAACCCGGATGTTGGTTTTTTACATCGAATTCCATACACCGCAATTATGCATCGAATTTTTGACATCGAATTATATACACCGCAATTATGCATCGAATTTTTTTTTGGTGTCGAATTGAATTTTATTATGCATTCGAATTGTTTTATTAACACTGCATTTTTATTTCGCATAGGTAAATTCAGAGCAAAGAAATTCAGATACATGATTTTCAAAGTATTTATTTGCAATGCTATAAATTCGGTGTCTGAAACTATAAATGCGGTGTCTGAAAAAATTCAGATACAAAAATGCGGTGTCTGAAAAAATTCAGATACATGTTTTCAAATTCAGATACATGTTTTCAAAGTTATTATTTTCAATGCTATAAATGCGGTGTCTGATTAAATTCAAATACTTCTGGCACTCATTTGCTTCCATAGGTTACTAGCTACAGTACCTGCAGATTAGACTACCTGTCGATGCGCTGTCAACTCGCTCTGACTGGGACCCGCTGAAAGACAACACGCATTCCGTGAAGACCCGCCCTACTCTGCTCTGATTCGCAGACTGTGGGGGGGAAACGCTGATGGGACGCTGAATGTGATTGGACCAGAGTAGACAGACACAAACAGTGGAGCAGTGCTTGCAGAGGAGATGAGCGGAGAATTTGCGCACTAAACAAGGAAGAACATATTGCCTCTCAGCGCAGATATCTGTCTGATGAAAGAAACAGGTTCATTCATAGTAACGCGCCGCATTTATTTGCAGTAACGGTTCAGCGTTATTGAGATTGGAAAAGTAATCCATTAGATTACTCGTTACTGAAAAAACTAACGCTGTTACTTATAGCGCCGTTATTCCCATCACTGTTGATTAATGATACTAATACAAATCTATACAATGAGTATGGGGCTGCAGCACTGCAGATATACCCTACTCCAATGATCCACACAGACATTATTCGTTGCTGCACTTTCTTCCAGAAGGCTCCGTTGAAGTAGCACAGAGGATCTGTTGTGATTTTTGCACAATAAATATTCAACATTCTCTTTTGAGACTCCGCCTCAGACTCTTATCATTTGGCACTAAAAGCTAAACATTGTCACCGATATGGCTGTCCGCAACATTAATTAACATTAACATAATTAATTGTGTACGCGAGGTGGTTCAGTGACGACTCTAACGTGAGCTAGGTTAGCTAGCATGAGCTACCGGGAGATGGAAAGACTAACTTTACTGGTGAAAATGTGATTTACGTTGGAATACTCCTTTGCCAACTTGCTGTACTTTGCTTGCAGGTCTGCAGCCATTATTGCTGGATTATGAATAGCCCCAACTTTAGCCAAGGTAACGTTATGGCTAAACCTTTAACGTTAGTTAATGCTAGCTTTCGGTTAGCTGTTCAATGCTAATAACACCACCAAGCGAACCCATCAGAGCTCCCCGTCAACACCGCTCTGTTGGGAGGATGGCATTTAAGAAAGTATCTGCTGTTAAAATGACAAAAAGCATTGACACTTTAATTCACGGTCGGTTAAACACACGTTTGTTTTATAATGCTCACAGCGGACCGCAGTGTTGTTGATAAATTACGTGGGGCCGGGGGGATTTAAGTTCTGCAAAAAAAGGTTCCGCACCGTTGCAATCGTACGGTGCACAGCCCGTACTGTACCGGAGGACCACATTGACGCGGTACAGTACGTATCCGCGTACCGTTACACCCCTAGTATCTACCGATACAGATCTTTCCCGATCCGATCACAATAAAAATAAAAATAAAAAATTGTATCCCAATTTCTCACATTACATTCACCCTGAATGTTGACGTTATCCAGGTGAAAAGTTAACTTCATTCAAGCGAGGCATTGCAATCCTTGACATAAATTATTTGATGTATAATTAAATCAAAGGAAATGCGTTTGGGTCTGAAAGTGTGGCTGGTCTGCTGTTCTGCAGCTGGATACTATTGGTTTGTTTTGGCAAAATTCTTCTGCTCTGTGTGACAATAAATAAATGATGATATGCAATTTAAAACCAAAACTAAGGCCTCAGTATGAGTTTAAGGCCCCGTTTAGACGGAAACGCTAGCAGGTGAATCCGCAAAAATATTTTTTCGGATGTGCCTTTCGTTTATACGGAAACGGCGTTTTTACGGGGTGAAACCGTAAAAAAGTGAGACCACCTTCCAGGGTGGAATTCCTAGAAACGATAAACCTTTGCGCTATCATCTAAACTGTCAAACCGCATAAAACGATGACGAAAGGGTTGTCAAGGCTCTCGTCACGCGTACTGCTTACATCACAGGCATGCGCCAGTAGCCTAGAAGCGTAAACAAAGCATGTCTGATTCTATCCATGGCGATCACCTGAAGGCTACAGTGGCAGTACTTTTAAATACACAAGAATCTGTCCCGCGGCTATCACAACTATTAGTGACTGGACCCACTGTCTGTGAGTGACTCTGCTTTGGTCCAATCACATTCCCCACCCACAGTCTGCGAATCAGAGGCAGAGTAGGGCGGGTCTTCACAGCACGTCATGTGACATATGCGCCAATCGTGTGACAGTGGGGCTCCGTCGTTACAGCGTCGTCTGCACGCAGAATTCCATCCCAAAACGCTAGTCTAAACGCAAAATTAAAAGTGAGACCGTAAGACGACTTTTGCGGTTTCTGTTCAGACTCTCTCCGTCTAAACGTAGCCTAAGACCTGAACATGGTCATGTTTGTTGAATAAAAAAAATAAAAAATTGCCGATCCCAATCTTCGGAAAATCACGTGATCGGCCCCGATCCCGTGATCGGGACATCCCTATTGAAGAGTATACACTTTGTTTGTATTGTAATAAGAGGGGGGGTATACAGATAACTGGTTTGCCATCTAACCACTTATTTGAAATTAACCAGATATTGATAACTGTTCATTTGGAAATTATTTTGATACCGATATCAAAAAGATGTCATATCACATTGTAACTGGTATTGGAAAACTCAATACCATAAAAATGTCAAAACTAGCAAAGAGTCGGCGGTTAGGTGGTCGAGCGGAGATTGCGTTCGTCACCAGCCCCGGAGCTGTGAGCTTGGTTCGCCTGTTCGAATCCAGCTCACAGCTCCGGGGTTGTCACCAGCTTGGCTGGCCGTCTGCACTGATACAATTGGCTGTATCAGAGGGTGGGAGAAGCTGGCGGGGTGGGTCCGGGTCGTTGTAAACAGCGACTCCTACAGTTCGGTCGGGGCGCCTGCTAAGCGCGGATTGGACGTGAGGGGGATAGTGTGGTCCTCCCACACGCTACGCCCTCTCAATGAGAATCCGCGCTGCCAGGTGAAAAGAAGCGGTGATTGGCTGGACGTGTGTCGGAGGAAGCACGTGGTAGCCTCCACTCTCCCAAATGATCTGACTGTGGGGGGTAAAGCGCAGCGACCAGGAAGGGACTGGGAATTGGCATACGACTAACATTGGGATGGGAGAAAATCGGAGGAAAATGGAGGGGGAAAAAGACCAAAAAAAAAAAAAAAAAAAACTAGCAAAGAGTCTACCCAAAAAGATAAAGATATATTTCATACTGGTGTAACGGAGGTCCGTGAGTAATATCCACAGTCACGATGAACGTGTGTGTTGTGAAGTGACTGTGGCAGTAAGCGGGCTGCGAGTTAAACTCACTTCCCCATAACAGGGTTAATAGACACATAGATACAGTACCCAGGAGTGAATTCCCCTCTTAGTGCAGCGGCCTATGTTGTTGCCGACGGCGTGGGAGACCCGTGTTCGAAACTCCCTCGGGCATCAACATTTAACACACCGCAGAAGGAGTAACATACGATCAGTCACACTGGCTCGCATCTCGCTTCGCCTATGGCAGGGGTCGGCAACCTGCGGCTCCGGAGCCGCATGCGGCTCTTTAGCCAATCAGCTGCGGCTCCCTGGTCAAATGTTTTTATTTTTATCTCTTATTTTGGAGATCGATGTCATACTGTGACACTGAAATGAAAAAATATTTCATCAACTAAAATATTTAGTCAACTAAAATATTTCATCAACTAAAATATACAGTACGTCACACTCCGCGCCTCTCCCTGCCGTTTGCAAGTGGCTAATCTTGAGTTTCCGACCCCCCAGTAAACTAACCATGGATAAATCCAAAAAAAGGAAAGTCTGAGGAAAATAGAGGGTTTAATTCAGCGTGGACAGATTAACTTGCTTTCACGACTACCGATGCAGGCTTACCTGTATGCCTACCTGTATTAACTTTTGATTTGATAGATTTTCCATAAATAAGGGAAGGACTCAAATAGAGCTGCATAGTTCAGGGTTTTATTTCAAAGTAGGTCTACAGATGCCAGTGTTTTTTCTCCTCTTCTGTGTTTTATTTCAAAGTAGGTCTACACATAGTAGTCTTTTTTCAAAGTAGACTACTTTTTATTTTATAAATGTTCCACAAATAAGGGAAGGACTCAAATATACCTGAATAGTTCAGGGTTTTATTTCAAAGTCGGTCTACACACACCAGTGTTTTGTCTCCTCTTCTGTGTTTTATTTTAAAATAGGTCTACTCTACACAGCCAGTCTTTTTTCTCCTCTTCATAAGAGTTTGAGGTTTTCCTTTGTTATAACAGGTAAAAACAGCAATAAAAAGTTGTTGCTTTATAATGCCATTAATGCAACAAACTGTGTGCTATAAGTATAAAGTATAATAAATTGCAAATTACTTTTGGTATGCAATTGTCAGGCGTTTTATGCCAAATGTGGGGTATGCTTGGGGATAACTATATATAAAATGTTATACACTGTGTTATCTTCATTTTAAGGGTAAATTGGTTTTGCGGCTCCAGAGGAATTTTATTTTGGGGGGGGGGGGGGGGGGGGCTCTTTTGATAGTAAAGGTTGCTGACCCCTGGCCTATGGGATGTCCTCTGCGCATGCACGCCTATTTAAAAAAATTCTCACATGTACCTTTACATCTACCTTACCACGCCCACCTCCGGCCACCATATAGCCCAGGTGGCGTGATCAGCTCTCCCTTCCTCATTTTCAAATGAAGTTTTGCAGTTCTGAAACGTTAGTTTAGTTAGTTAGTTAAGAGATGCAAGGATATTCCACTGCGGTCCTTTTTTTTCAGGACTCCGCGTTCAGAAAGGGAAGCGTTTGGGGTACCGCTGCTTGTCATGGAGTTTTCCTAGCAGACCGGCAATTCCTCTTCGGAGGATTGGTGATATGCTATGGCGCGGTCGGTGGAAGGCTTTCGAGCCAGGGGGAAGACTTGTTTGTCTTTCCTGGCGTGTCGTCAAGAGAGTCAGAGGGAATCCCATAGGCGAAGCGAGACTAGGGTTATAGGATAACCATCGATATGTGATGTATTTTGTTCATATATATCCACTAGTCAAACCTAAATAAGGTTTGTGATGTATTTTGTTCATCCACTAGTCAAACCTAAGTAAGATCTGGTGATGTGATATTTTGTTCCTCTACTAGTCAAACATAAGAAAGATATGGTGATATGATATTTTGTTCATATAGCCCAACCCTAACTGTATGTCAACTGAAGCATAATACCACCTCAGAGAGCATATGGTGTTGGCTAGGACCGGCTATGTGGTCATCTTTCTTGTCTGCAGCGGGTGAAACAGCTCTGACATGTTTGTTGGGGCCGTCACTGAAGTCATTCTTTCCCTGGGACATCTTCAGTGGACACAGCTCTGTAAAGTCCATGCAGACAAAACCATAATTTAAAGCAGATGAAAATGTTCAGTTAGGTTAGGCTGTATGATTATAGCAATTGTACACTAGAAATGTAGCAATGGCATATTACTAAAATATGTAATTTCATAAAGTCTATAAACAATGTTTTTCAAGGTTTCTCTGCTCTCTTTTTGTCTCTTGCTCGTCTTTTCCACATACTTGTTTTGATGCTTGTAGGTGTGGGGGGGGGGGGGGCATCTTCATCTTTGCTTTCCTGATATCAGGAAAGCAAATATGAAGATGCCCCCCCCCCCCCCCCCCCCCCCACACACACACATTCTGTTTCTCCATTCTGGTCATTTCAGTTTGTTGTCTCTCCTCTTCCCTTTCTAGGAATTCCTCAAATACATTGTCATGCTCCTCTTACAAATCTGTGTAAACAAACTACTGCTTTCTAGCGCTTCCTCCTTAGAGCTGATTGTCTGCATGTTTTGTTTTCAGTATTTTATTGACAAATAAGCATCTTCATCTTCACTTTGCTGACAGTGTATTTTTTTAGTATCCAGTTGATCCTGATCTAACGTGACACTGGTGTGTAAACAGAGTCAAGACAGTCAACGTCCGCTTTTGGCTTTAGCTTGCTGCTCCCCTGGCTACAAAACATTGATGTTAGCTAGTATTCTAATATTACAACTAATGTTAGCTAAATACCTAATTCTACCAAGCATTAGCCCAACGTGCGCTGCATTACACTGAAGGGTAGTGTGACTGGCCATGCTATATTATAATAGAGGGTCTACCGATTGTCGTGTTATTCCACAAGTATAAATACGTGAGTCCTCTGCATTTGTTGTGAGTCTATTTATTTCGTGAGCTCTGTAGCTACAACAACACAGGTCTCTTTCTTATTATCCGCTCCTCGTCTACTACTACGGGCCTCTTATTCTTGTTCTTATTAACGTCGCCAATCACGCAACGCTGGTCTAGCTGTTGGATACATAATTGAATGTTTAAGTGGTGTAAGTTAAAATAAGTGGTGTAAGAAGAATGTCCAAAATACCTTCTGATGGTTTAACAAACCTGCTTTGCGTTTCTTCATCTCACGTTCAGACATCAGAACATTCAAGGTGGCGATCGATCTCTACTGTAGTTCACACTGCAGTGCTCCTTAGTCCATTCAAATACTTCACATCTCAGGACAGCAGCTGCAGTTAGTCCGTTCTTTAAAGTTTACACGATCTCTAACTACATGTTCAGAATCAGAGGTTAGCATTAGTCCACGTCAACACATAACGAGGTGAAGCTATACAAACAAAGAGTGCGGGCCTCAATAGGGTCCAGCTGCAGACTCGGAGCCTCGAGGTCCAGATTGATACTTCCGGCGGCCACAGGACTTCCGGCGGCCACAGGACTAATGCGGAAGTATCTCGAAGTACGTCTGACGTAAGAGGTACAGGTCACATAATTATAGTACAGTGGAGAAGTAAAAATGGAATAAAAAGGCAGTGTAAACAATATACAATATTATTAACTCTAATAATAACACGCCTCGCGGGCTCATTATAATACGAGAGCCGTGGGTCTGCATTGTATAGAGCGGATCCCCCGGCCGTATTCAAGCGCTGGAGCGCTTTGCGATGGATCAAACTGTATTAATATAGTAGTAATAATAGACGGAGGCCATGATCTTTTGGAAGCAGCTGGGGGCGGAGCTTAAGCCAAAAGCCATGCGTTTGTAACGGAAGACCCCCCTGTGGGTGATGAACGCGGTGAGGTTGCGGCTCTCTGGGTGTAGTGGCACCTGGAGGTACCCCTGACGAAGGTCCAGCTTAGAGAACACCTTGGACCCGTGGAACTGGGCGGTGAGCTCCTCTGTGGTTGGCAGGGGGTATTTATCAGGGACGATGGCCTTGTTTACCACTCTCATGTCCACGCAGAGTCGCAGGTCCCCTGACTTCTTCTTTGCTACCACCAAGTTGGAGATCCTGGGTGACGCGTTCACCTGTTCGATGATGTCGTCGTCCAGCATCTTCTGTAACTCGGTGGCGATGCCCTCACGGAGAGCCAGGGGGGAGCGGCGAAGGGGCTGGATGACCGGAGTCACTTTTTGGTCTAGCAGGGGCTGGTGAGCGAAGACCTGGAGGCAGCCCACGCCGTTGAACAGTGCCGGCCACTGTTGCTGCCAGAAGACAGCGGTGACGGTGTGGATCTCTGAGCCTGTGGTGTCCAGCAGAGAGAAACCGAGGCCACTGAAGAGGTCGAGGCCGAGGAGGTTGGTCCCTCGGCGTGCGATGTTGAAATTGAAGGCAGGCAGTGTCCTTTCTCCGTACCTCACCGGCAGCTGGAGGGAGCCAACGATGTCAATCTTGGAGTCGGCGTAGCCTCGCAGGGTCGTGGTGGGCGGGCCCAGTGGTTTGTGGGAGAAGAATTGAGAGTATGTCGCCCAATTCAATAGAGACACTGTGGCTCCAGTGTCGAGGAGGAGGGGCAGTGTGATGTCACCAACCACCAATGAGCATGTTTTGAATGGCACTCGTCCTGAGCTGACATTATGGATGATAGTGGTCGGTGGCTTGGAAGCGCTAGCTGGGGCTGACCTGCAGACCTTGTGGAAGTGGTTTAGCCTCCCGCAGTTGGAACAGGCTTTGCCACGGGCAGGGCAGGTCTGGGCTCTGGAGTTGTGTGAAAGGGAGCCACAATTCCCGCACGGCTGGCGTGAGCGGTCACGTGACTGGGAGGCTAACAGTATATTGTCCCCGCCGTCGTCTGCACTCACGTTGAGGAGGGACACCCTTGAGCTGAGCGTGCTCGCAGCCTCTACTGGCACGTGTGTGTTGGGGCTGGGGGAGGTAGACAAACTAGCTGCACAGTTCATAGCAGATTCCACCTGCACTGCTAGTCTAATAGCTAAGTACTGCTAATGTCAGCTCGTCATTTTTCAACAGTAGTCTTTCCCTGATTTTATCACTGTCAGTGTTCAATATGAGTTGGTCTCTCACCATTTCATCCTGTAATGCCCCGAATTTGCATGAGCTAGCCAAGCCCTGTAGGTCCGCGACGTACTGCGTTATTGACTCGCCAGTACATTGATGTCTCCGTCGGAACACAACTCGACGGAGGAGTGCAGTCTGTGGAGTGGCGAAATGTCCCTTTAGGAGCGCCACCACCGACGTATATGTGTCACTGTCTAATGCGCCGAGCGTTTCACACACACGCTGTCCCTCCACGCCTAAACAGTGCTGTAGTAATGCACGTTTTCTCACCGCGGACAAGTCCAAACCGGTAGCCAGGATATACGTCTCGAACGAGGAAATCCAACGCGCCCACGGGACGGGCGGCTCACCGGGCAGCGGTAGGAAGGGTGGAGGGGGTGGGATAGATAATTCAGCCATCTCTCGTCGCCAATGTTATGTTGGAAGAATCAGACAACACGTAGTTTCAGCATGTCGGTGTTTACTGAACTCAAGACACATGCATTGTAACGTACACCAGAACATCAACGTCAACGTCACGTTCGGCCATATGCCGTAACGTGAAACTCAACAGAATAACACGACACTGTCGCAATAGTTAGAACACTAGTTAAAGTGCTGGCACTCGCTAGAGTACCAGACGTAACAGAGTGGTTAGGCAAAAAATAGTTCCAAGTATATTTGCTTATAAAACGTAATTGTCTAATTCAATTATTTTTTATTTCTCCATGTGGTAAATACACAGGTCACAACATGTTTACAGGAACGTTTTGGAGTTGTATTTGGAGTGTATTTGGTGACTGTAGGACTCTGTAGGGAACGTCAGGCTATTGCCCCCCCCCACTTCCAGTGATGAAGCTAAGCTACGCTAACGGAGCTACTGTTCCCAAAGCTAAATGCACGCACAGAGACAAAAAAGGTATGTATCTTCTTGTCTCCAGGGAAGATGTTAAATAAGCTAATTTCCCAAAATGTTGGAGTTTTTCTAAGTCCTCAAGGGAGAAAGGTTCATCCAGGCTGGCCTTATAACTATCTTCTACTTTTGGGATTTGTAATTGATCCAGAAATGCATTAATTAATGAGGGATCTCTTTTGGATTCCGAGGTATAGAGACTTGTGTAAAATTATTCAAATACCTTAATTTCCTGTTGGTCATTATGCATTTCTCCAGAGGTTGTTAAAATGTCCTCTATAAGTTGGCAGCTTGGTGTATTTGGTGGGCCAGTTGATGTCCAGCCTTCTCACCCTGCTCATAAAATCTACGTTTGGACTGTAGTATTAGCTTCGCTGGTTCATTTATGGAAAGGAGATCAAATTCTGCTTGGAGGGAAATCCTTTTTTATAAAGGATTATAAAGACCGGCCCTCATTTATCAACGTTGCGTAGAAAGTGTTCTATTTCCGTTCCTACGCACGGAATTTAGAATGTGTGTACGCACAGAAATATCGGGATTTATCATCCTATGCACACTCCCCGTATTGATAAATACCATTTGTTCTTACCGTCAATGCTTGTGCATGATTATCCATATATGGTAATGTAACACCCCCCATGGGATGTGCAATAATGGACTAACCCGAGCGAACTCTGAGAAACCTCACTGAGAGGGAGATTGTTCACGGAGGCGCTGTCAAACCAAGAAGACACAACGCGTGTTATGGGATAAATAAAAGGCTGTCGGACTTGTACACGGTGATGTCAGATATCAACGACTCCCTAAGACCATTGCTGCAATTCTGCCTGGACAGCTCAAAATACTAATAAAGACCGTTGACCGCGTTGGTGTGTCATTATAACCATGCTGGAATATGAATGCCTTTATTAATTTCGTTCGATTGGCTACCGGGTATAATATGATTTGTAGAGGCATACAATCTATTTTGTTGTCGGTATTAGGTAGCCTATATGAATTACATATAATAGCATAGCCTACATTATGCAACAGTAACTTGCGCATATATAATAGCACATGGCACAGCCCTGCGAAGCCTGCACAGTAAACATTCAACTACCGGCAATGCAACTCCTGCACAGAAAACATTCAACTACCGGCTCAGCAGAGCACGCATGACCGTTGAGCGTGCATTTGGCCGTCTCAAAGGAAGATGGCGGTGTTTGATGAAGAGATACGATTGCCACATTGCAAATATCAACACCACCGTGGCAGCTTGTTGCATACTTCACAATTTTTGTGAGGTACACAATGAGGAGTATGTTGACGACTGTGACGTTGGCAGAGACAATGAAGAGCGGGATCCACGCGGGGCGAACGGCACTGCCACTGCCCACGCCACAAGAGATGTATTGTGCACCTTCTTCCATGATGCTTAAAGGCACATCAAACAGCATTAAATACAGTGACACTCTCAAGGGGCTTTTTTCTAGAATATCACATGTTGTTTTTCAATTGTTTTCATTGTGGTATTCTATTGTCAGTATTATGTTTTTTTCAATAAATGTATCCAATCCCAGATTATGTGGACCTCATCTTGACCCTAATACAAGGCAACACTTAACAGCCAAAATAAAACACATGCTTGGTCAGTTGGCTGCTGTCATTAATTACTGATAAAGTCTTGTCTCAGGGATCTCTGTTTCAGAAGATCCAAGCTAACAAGATTATGGCTAGCAGTGTCCATTGAATTGAATGCAGACATTATTAAGGCAGACATTATAATGTACTCTAGTCATTCACACACAAATCAAGCACTCCAGACATTATAATAATGTTGTTGCCAGACATTCAAGGTTAGATGGTATCCATTGTCTGCCTAATGGCGGGGAGGAACTACATTAATTCTAGTCATTCACACACAAATCTGCACATCTGCCTCAAGTCACATTCCATTCAGACACAAATCAAGCACTCCAGACATTATAATAATGTTGTTGCCAGACATTCAAGGTTAGATGGTATCCATTGTCTGCCTAATGGCGGGGAGGAACTACATTAATTCTAGTCATTGACAACCCAAATCTGCACATCTGCCTCATAAGTCACATTCCATTCAGACACAAATAAGGCACCAATCAAGCACCAATGTGCTCTATAGTAATTGAAATGTATTATAATGTTTACCACTCCTGCCTAATGGCCGAATAGATGACAAGGGTAGATTAAAGCTGGTATGATTATTCAGAACAGAGGATGGTCTCTCACTTCACCAACTGTTTTAACTACAACACTCTGTAACTGTTTTATAGTGATACTATAATATTGAATCCTTCATTTGCCAGACTGGACCATTATCCCTTTCACTTCAGTTAAATAACAGTGACATTAAACTATGTATCCCTTAAACGATTCCTATTTTTTTCAGTATCAGGGAAATTAAATCTAAAATGTACAAACTAGCAAACTCTTAACAGTGCATAGTAATAAGTCGATGCAAATCTTTCCAATGTGAGGTATCAAGAGGTTTATTTGTTAAAAAAAAATAGATAAGACATATGCATGGTAAAAAAAAAGACATGCTAGGTTCCTATTATTGCAAAATATAATAATAAAATAGAATACAATAGGCAGGCATTGAAAAAATAATAGATGACAAGATATGCATGGGGGGGAAAAAAGACATGCTAGGTTCCTGAGAAACTGGTTCTTATGTACACTACTATGCTATATACAATTTACAGTGTCTGTCTATTAGTGTGCAAAATATATCTAAAATGTACAAACTAGCAAACTCTTAACAGTGCATAGTAATAAGTCGATGCAAATCTTTCCAATGTGAGGTATCAAGAGGTTTATTTGTTAAAAAAAAATAGATAAGACATATGCATGGTAAAAAAAAAAGACATGCTAGGTTCCTATTATTGCAAAATATAATAATAAAATAGAATACAATAGGCAGGCACTACTATGCTATATACAATTTACAGTGTCTGTCTATTAGTGTGCAAAATATAATAACAAAATAGAATACAATAGGCATTGAAAAAATATGGATGACAAGATATACATGGTAAAAAAAAAGACATGCAAAATAAAACATAATATAACTGTTAAGGCACCTAGTTTTACTCAAATGTACAGTTTAAAAAATGTGCAGAGGGATGGGGGAGAAAGAAGGGCAACACCTTTCCTTCTACAATCATTAGAGCCTGTGATAGGTAGATGGTTCTCCAAAGTTCTCATAATTTTGAGGGGCAGGAGGCTGTGGGTGTGCAGTGCGCTGCGATTCAAACATAGTGCACATCATCCTCATGAAGGCCACGTTCTCTCGCTCTGCTCTCTGTCCAGCAAGCTCGTTCTCTCGCTCTATTCTGCGGTCAGCCCGCTCGCTCTCTCGCTCTGATCTGCGGTCTGCCTCCTCGTTATCCGCTCTGCGTTCCCCCTCTCGTGCTCGCTCAGCGCGCTCGACCTCTCGCTCAGCGCGCTCGACCTCTCGCTTCCACAGGTCCTCGCGCTGCTGTGCCTCTCGCTCTGATCTCGCGTCCAAACTTCTTGCTTCTCGCTCTGAACGCAGATCCTCTGCTTGGGAGAAATCCAGGCATCTCTTGTTGGTCAGGTCTATAAAGGCACCCACACTGTCTCTTTCATCAGCAGTCCTCTTCCGCCGGGTGTTGGGACTTGGGCCATCTGAAACTCCTGTATATATGCAAGCAAAAATATAAAATTAATTGAAGGCAGGCTACAACCAAAATATCACTTTTTGTGTGGGCAGTTAGTGTATTTGTATAAAACCAACTACAGTAACTTTGCATAATGCTAAAACACAGGTTTTGGCCACAGACTGACCAGGCAGACACTGAAGGCATGAGAATATAGATGAATATAATTGCTAAAAACTTTGTACTTACCGATTAGCAGGTTGGCGGAAGGACTGACGTCTCTCTCACCAGCAGTCGACTGTGTGTCCAGCAGTCGACTTCTCTTGCGTCGGTTGTCTGGACTAGGACCTGGGCCATCAGAAACACCTGTATGCAAAAAAATATATAAAATTAATTGAAGGCAGGCTACAACCAAAATATCACTTTGTTGACTATGTGGGCAGTTAGTGTATTTGTATAAAACCAACTACATAATATATGCCGTCTAATCACTGCCCTGTAGAACAGAATGAAATACAGTAACCTTGCATTGATTGAAAACTTGATTGAAAACGTTATTAACAGATTGCAGAATGGGTACAATACACACACAATTGTTAAGGGGATGCAGACCAGAGAAAAAACGTTCGTCTTGTTTACATCATGAAAATAGATGAATATAATTGCTAAACGTGTACTCACATGGACTCGATGGTATGTCGACCAAAAGTAGTGTGTTCTCCACATCTTCTGACTGAACAACGGGGGGGTCACTGGACGGTTTGCTGCTGAGAATGTTGTCCACTGCCTCGTACCACTGAAATTTGTCCTTCTCATCAGACGAGCTGCCAGATTTACGCACCACATCTCGTACTCGTAAATATTGCAGCCGCAACTTCTTCACTTTGGCTCGACACTGCTCGACCGATCTTCTGAATCCGTGCACAGCCAGATGATCGGCGAATTTTCCATAAATTTCCGAATTTTTATGCGTCTTGTCCAGCTGTTGCTGAATGCTCTCATCAGCCCAAAACGCTAGCAAGCACTCAATTTCGGCAGTTGACCACAGTGAACCTTTGCTTGCCATGTTTGCTAAATCGATGTTGCTTGGTCGAATAGTTATGACGTTATGTCAGCATCAGGCGCCACGCCCGTGAATAGTGTGATGTGAATGGGCCGAAGTGATGACGTCACGAGCAGGGACTCAAGTGGCTCATTATTGAACGCAGGTGTTTTTTGATTGTGTGCTGGATGAGACGCTGAGACTGTTTGATAAGCCAGTGGGTCTCAGAGATCGAGGTTGGAGCACGCACGCAGTAACCAGACTCTGTTAGGGCCCGGGGGGTGGGGTCGATCGTGGAGAGTTATCCGCCGGCGATGAAGACAAGCTAGATAGCCGTCCATAGTTCCCGGTAGCAAGAGGAGGGGAGGCTTAACCTCCTGGAGATAGTTAGGGACGGGACATAGAGGGTCTGAGTTACATCGCTCCCAAAAGACTTTATACTCGGCTCGTCCTCGCGGACACCGAGTACGTTACCAGGTTACAAATCCAACTGTATCCTGGAGGACCACCGTGTGCCGGAACATTCGTCCGGAGAGTGGACGGGGTCCAACGCTTCGACCCTCGGGGGGGGTCGCGCCGTGCGGCGAGTTAAGTCCACTGTTACCCACACTTGCACTTAATATAGGATTTTGTATTACAGTCTATTTTTATAACTGTGTAGGCCTACTGTATATATATATATTGTATATGGGATATTGTGTAATTTCTATTTACCTTATCTGTATGATATCGTGCCCTTAATTAACCTGCATATTCGACTAGTCCTTTTATATGCCCTATTTATTATATAGCCCAGGCTGGTATATATTGTATAGATATTGTGTGACCCATTGAAGGGGAACAGGGGAAGCAAGCGGGAGGGGTAATTCGGACCTGGGGGAGTCTGCTATAATTAGTGTGTTCAATTGATCCATTTTCTACCGGTGCCTATTTGGGAGTGTGATTAGCGGGCCGTGTGTGTGATTAGGCATCCCCTTTGTATAAACGTGCCGTGCCTCTTAAAGAGGGTGTTTTGACGTGGGTTACTGTAATAGGATGTATCTATGCATGTTCATAATTGCGTGCCTCATATCAGAGGGTGACTGAGTTACGGTTGCAGACGACCTTTACGTGGTCCGATTAGTCCCCCCAATTAGAGACCCCTAGTACCTGTATGAATTAGGTGTTGTAATAAAGTGTCTTATTAGACGTGAGGCCGTACTAAGTGAGAGAGGTGGCGGAGGGTACAGCGAGAGGGTGGGCTTATAGCGGTAGGCGATGCCCTAGATATTCACATGGACCAGAGCTGGTCGGATAAAGTGTGTGTGACTATTGTTGTACAGTGTGCATGTACTGTACCTCGTTCGAACTAAGGGTTGTTGCCCATATCTAAAGTGTGCTGTGAGATGTGCTCCACCTAGAGGTGAAGGGTTTACCTATAGATGTGATAGTGCTGTAGTGCTGTAATGTATAGAGTGATTAACTTAGAGGTGATATAAATTTACCTAGGGGACGTCTGTCTATACCTGCTGCATTCTCTGGTCCTGTTAAACCCTGCATGCCACAGAAGGGAAAGATGTATTGGCTTCATGGCTCATAGGTTTTAATTAATAGCTCAGATCATTGTTTAGCATAGGACTTAAATAAATAAAGTTGGTATCCCTTGTAAACCCGGTTGTGATGTTGGTTATTTCAGGCATCTGGATAAATAGCAGTTTCCCTGCTAAGTAGCAGTTTCTCCTGCTACTGGTATAACTCACGTATTTATTACATTGGTGACAGCGGTGGGATATAGAAAAAATATGCCTGGAGATAACCAACCGCCGGCTGAGGCCGGCTCAAGTCGATCAGACTCGTCTCCTTCCCCTAGTAGTAATCTGGCTATGTCCCGACCCATTTTTATGCCTGAGACTTTCACTGGTGCCGGCCGGGAATGGTCTGATTGGGCTGAACAGTTTGAAATGGCCGCGGGGGTTAATAATTGGAGCGAAACATTGAGACTAAAATTTATGAGTCTTCTCTTGTCAGGTCGAGCCCGAGAGGTATATGGTGGGTTATCGGCCGCCGCTAAAGCTAATTATGCCTTACTCAAAGAAGCCATGGGTAGATGCTTAGAACCATGTGATAGTGATGATTGGAGCAGGGCCACCTTCTCTTCTCGTAAAAGGTTACATAAGGAGAATATCCGAGAATTTGGTATTGCGCTTCGGAGGCTGGTTGTTAAAGCGTACCCCTCAGCGGACGCCCACACCCAAGATTTATTGGCTAAGGATCATTTTATTTCTAATGTTGGGAATGGGGAATTGCGAGTTAGCCTTCGCAGTGCCAAACCTACAACCTTAGAGGATGCCATTAATCTTGCTGCAGAATTGGAGCTGATTAGGGAGTTGGAGGGCAGTAAATTGGCCTCTGATGCACAGGTGCGTGGAGTCACTGAGCAATCTGGGCGTGACAAACAAATGGATACGCTGCTGGGGGTCGTAGAGGGCCTGCGGCAGGAAGTTAAGTCTCTGAAAATCACTGTACAGACTATAGCCAATCCAAGCCAATCTGTTCCTAAACCTACACCTCCCGTGTCTGCTCCCCTTCCATACTCTGTTAGTGCCCCCACTCCCCAGACTAGATGTGAGGGAGAAAGAGAGAGGGGTTGCTGGGAATGTGGGTGTAATCGTCACTTCAGACGCGACTGTCCTTATTTAAAGGGAAACTAGAGGGGGTGTGCACAGAGGGTCCAATGCCCGCCCCCATTTCTGAGTCTACTGTGGCCCCTGACAGCTTGAAGGGTGGTTCGGGATATCTCCAAGCTAAGATAGGTGGGTTAGACTGTCATGTACTTGTAGATACTGGAGCTTCTAGCTCTGTCATTCCTAAACAACTGTGGCTCTCTGCTACAAAAGGGGGATGTGATCTGTTAGATTATGTTGGCCAGGCTACAGCAGCTAATGGGGGGGGGATGAGCATTCTGGGATGCTGGCAGACGGTATGTCAACTGGAGTCACTCGCGCTGGTAGCAACATTTTTGGTTGCTGATATTCCCTCCGATGAGATTTTGCTTGGATTTGATTTTCTTTCAACATATGGTGCGGTGGTTGATTTGGGAAAGAAACAATGTCAGATAATGGGCAGGAAATTTCCCCTGGTTGACCCTAACCCCTCATTAGAGCCTCAGGCTGTGACAGTGTTGTCTGACACCCTGGTGCCCCCACGCAGTGAAATAATTATTTTGGGTCAAGTCCAGAGCAGATGGGGAGATTATGCAGCAGCAATGCTGGAACCCTCCACTTCCATTTCCAAACAGTGTGATGTTTTGGTAGCTCGGGTGGTATGCAGAGTCCAGCAGGGCACATTACCAGTGAGGGTTATTAATGTCACTAATGAGGAGATTATGCTAAAACGTGGCATGAAAATAGGCACCCTATTCACTGATATTGAAATAGAGGAAGGGGGGGCGGAGCTGCATGACGAGAGGGAGGGGGAAAAAACCTTGCAGCCTTGGACAGTTGATACACTCATGCGTCAGTTTGGCGTGGAGGAGAGGGGTCTTGCCTCTGACGAGTTAAAGGCAGTCAGGGAGATACTGCACAAGAACCTCACTGTGTTTAGTCAGGGGGAGACTGACTTAGGCAGGACTCCTCTGACCCCGCATGAGATTGATACAGGGGATGCAAAGCCAATAAAAATGCACCCCAGAAGGGTTCCCCTCCATTTACAGCAAGAGGTGACGAGCCACTTGAAGCAAATGCTCGATAGTGGGATAGTTCGGCCATCTTGTAGCCCCTGGGCGTCTCCCATTGTACTGGTAAAAAAGAAAGGGGGTGGGCTCCGGTTCTGTGTTGATTATAGGAAACTCAATGAGGTTACTAGAAAGGACGCATACCCCCTCCCTAGGATTGATGATGCCCTGGACAGCCTTTGTCATGCTTGTTGGTTTTCCACCCTGGATTTAGCGAGCGGCTATTGGCAGGTGGAAGTAGACCCGAAAGACCGCCATAAAACTGCATTCACCACCCGTCAGGGGCTATTTGAGTTCAATGTGATGAGTTTTGGCCTTTGCAATGCACCCAGCACTTTTCAGAGGTTGATGGACCTAATTCTGGCTGATCTGCAGTGGACTACCTGCTTAGTGTATTTGGATGATATAATTGTGTTTGGGCGCACTTTCCATGAACATCTAACACGTCTGAGTGGTGTGCTGGAAAAACTTCAGCAGGCCAACCTTAAGGTTAAACCATCCAAGTGTGACTTGTTTTCAACGAGAGTCCAGTACCTCGGACATGTAATCTCTAGTGAGGGAGTGGAGCCAGATGCTGCTAAAGTGGAGGCAGTCAGAGAGTGGCCTGTTCCTACCAGCCAGACTGAGGTTAAGAGTTTTTTGGGATTAGCCTCCTATTATAGGCGCTTTGTGAAAGGGTTTGCTGACATTGCCCGGCCTCTGCACCAGTTGACAGAAAAGGGGAGGCACTTTCGCTGGAGTGAGGACTGTCAGGGAGCCTTTGAGCAGCTCAAGTGTAGTTTGATTACCACCCCTGTGTTGGCTTATCCCGACCCCAGTAAACCATTTATCCTGGATACGGATGCAAGTGACGTGGGGATTGGGGCAGTATTGTCTCAAGAGGAGGGAGGACTCGAGAGAGTAATAGCATATGCTAGCAGGGCTCTTACAAAACAGGAACGTAAATATGCCACCACTAAGAAAGAACTTCTGAGTATGGTAGCATTTACCAAATACTTCAAGCACTATTTGTTGGGTAGGGAATTTGTGTTGCGAACTGACCACAATTCTCTCCGTTGGCTTCATAACTTTCAGGACTTGGAGGGGCAGTTGGCTCGTTGGCTTGAACAATTGGCCAATTTCCAGTATAAAATTGTGCATCGTCCAGGCAAGCTACACAGCAATGCTGATGCCCTTTCTAGGCTGCCGGCTTTTTTGGAAAAAGAAAAATCTGACCAGAAGGCCTCTCAGGCAATAACAGACAGGGCTGCTGTAAGGATGTGCGCAGTACAGGAAGCTCTGCCTTCTGTAGTGTCCAGTGGGGAAAAAGAGACTGATGAGTTAACCGATGCCCAGATGGCCGATAGTGAGTTAAGACAAATAATTCATTTTAAAAATCAGGTTGGTTCTGGTGCAATACCGGTAGACGCTGGCCTGCAGAATTATGCTACTGTGTGGAGTCAGCTCCAGGTGCAGGGGGATAGGCTGGTGCGGATTCCTCCTGCAAATTCCGATGCAGCCTCTCGGGTACAGGTGGTGCTCCCACAGTCAATGGTGCCTGGGGTTTTAGAGCAGCTGCACAATGTCTCCACCGGGGGGCACTTGGGGGTGCAGAAGCTGCAAGGGAAAGTTAAAGACCGGTTCTATTGGCCAGGCTGGTTTGGCGATGTCAAGAGATGGGTTAGAGAATGTGTCGATTGTGGTTCAAGGAAGAGTCAGGGGAAGCGGCCATGTGCACCCTTACAGACCTCCAGGGTATCTAGGCCTTTTGAACGGGTGGCACTCGACATTCTTGGCCCCCTCCCCGAGACCCCTGGGAAAAATAAGTATATTTTGGTTGTGGGGGACTATTTTTCCAAATGGACAGAGTCTTTTCCATTGCCTAATCAGGAAGCACGGACAATTGCCAAAGTCTTGACCGAGGAGTGGGTGTGTCGTTTTGGGGCGCCAAGGAGTATCCACTCCGACCAAGGTCGTAACTTCGAGTCAAACCTATTCAGGGAGTTATGTAGGCTTCTGCACATGCAGAAAACAAGGACATCCCCCTACCACCCCCAGTCAGATGGCCTGGTGGAGCGCTTTAATCGAACCCTTTTGTCCATGTTGGCTCTCTTTGTGGAGGACAATCAGTTAAACTGGGACACACTGTTGCCTTATGTTATGTTGGCCTATCGTAGTAGTGTGCATGCTAGCACCTCCTTCACCCCATATAAAGTACTGTTTGGACAGGAAATTGTTCTGCCAGTAGATATTATGCTGAAGGTGGGCAATCAGGAGTCCTGTGACTCGGTGGACAATTATGTGTCTAGGTTGCGGGATACATTGTCCACGGTGGTGGAAGCAGTTAAAAGGCACCAGGCCAGGGCCTCGGAACAGCAGAAAAAGTCCTATGACTTTAGGGCCAATTTTCAATATTATTCCGAGGGGGAATTGGTTTGGGTTCAGAATAAGGCCAGGAAGCGTGGGGTGTGTCCCAAGCTCCAGAGGCGGTACAAAGGTCCCTTTAGAGTGGTGGAGAGGGTGACCGATGTGCTTTATAGGCTAGTGCTAGTGGAGGGAGGGCCGGAGAGTGTGGTTCACTTCAACCGACTCAAACCTTTCACCTCTTCTTTGACAGCCCCGTTAAATCCAGTACCAGCATCCAGGAGATCTAATCCGAGGAGTGGGCCAAACCTGGCCAGCCGGCGTCAGTCCTCGGGGTTCCCGTTTGGTGCCAGTTGGGTCGGCCATCGATCGTCCAGCCGGGATGGCTCTGCGGGGGGGAGGCCACCACCGGAGGACCAGACAGGCGTTGATCGGGGGCCGGAGGACGCAGACGGAGCACAGGAGGAGCCAGTGGACCGGATCGGCGGCGAGGGTGGACCGGAGGACGCAGAAGGAGCACAGGAGGCCCCAGGAGACCAGACCGCCAGTGATCGGGGGCCGGAGGAAGCAGAGGGGACACAGGGGGCTCCTGCGGCGACTGAAGCTGCGCCCCAGTCGGAGGTGGTGGTGTCCAGTCCGGGGCTGCAGGAAGGTCGGCCTGCAGGGTCTGTCGAGGAGGGACGTCCAGTACGCCAGCGGAGGGTACCCCGTTGGTCTTTAGACTACGACATGTCGGCATAGGACTCGAGGACGAGTCCTTTCTTTAAGGGGGGGGGAAGTGTGATGTGAATGGGCCGAAGTGATGACGTCACGAGCAGGGACTCAAGTGGCTCATTATTGAACGCAGGTGTTTTTTGATTGTGTGCTGGATGAGACGCTGAGACTGTTTGATAAGCCAGTGGGTCTCAGAGATCGAGGTTGGAGCACGCACGCAGTAACCAGACTCTGTTAGGGCCCGGGGGGTGGGGTCGATCGTGGAGAGTTATCCGCCGGCGATGAAGACAAGCTAGATAGCCGTCCATAGTTCCCGGTAGCAAGAGGAGGGGAGGCTTAACCTCCTGGAGATAGTTAGGGACGGGACATAGAGGGTCTGAGTTACATCGCTCCCAAAAGACTTTATACTCGGCTCGTCCTCGCGGACACCGAGTACGTTACCAGGTTACAAATCCAACTGTATCCTGGAGGACCACCGTGTGCCGGAACATTCGTCCGGAGAGTGGACGGGGTCCAACGCTTCGACCCTCGGGGGGGGTCGCGCCGTGCGGCGAGTTAAGTCCACTGTTACCCACACTTGCACTTAATATAGGATTTTGTATTACAGTCTATTTTTATAACTGTGTAGGCCTACTGTATATATATATATTGTATATGGGATATTGTGTAATTTCTATTTACCTTATCTGTATGATATCGTGCCCTTAATTAACCTGCATATTCGACTAGTCCTTTTATATGCCCTATTTATTATATAGCCCAGGCTGGTATATATTGTATAGATATTGTGTGACCCATTGAAGGGGAACAGGGGAAGCAAGCGGGAGGGGTAATTCGGACCTGGGGGAGTCTGCTATAATTAGTGTGTTCAATTGATCCATTTTCTACCGGTGCCTATTTGGGAGTGTGATTAGCGGGCCGTGTGTGTGATTAGGCATCCCCTTTGTATAAACGTGCCGTGCCTCTTAAAGAGGGTGTTTTGACGTGGGTTACTGTAATAGGATGTATCTATGCATGTTCATAATTGCGTGCCTCATATCAGAGGGTGACTGAGTTACGGTTGCAGACGACCTTTACGTGGTCCGATTAGTCCCCCCAATTAGAGACCCCTAGTACCTGTATGAATTAGGTGTTGTAATAAAGTGTCTTATTAGACGTGAGGCCGTACTAAGTGAGAGAGGTGGCGGAGGGTACAGCGAGAGGGTGGGCTTATAGCGGTAGGCGATGCCCTAGATATTCACATGGACCAGAGCTGGTCGGATAAAGTGTGTGTGACTATTGTTGTACAGTGTGCATGTACTGTACCTCGTTCGAACTAAGGGTTGTTGCCCATATCTAAAGTGTGCTGTGAGATGTGCTCCACCTAGAGGTGAAGGGTTTACCTATAGATGTGATAGTGCTGTAGTGCTGTAATGTATAGAGTGATTAACTTAGAGGTGATATAAATTTACCTAGGGGACGTCTGTCTATACCTGCTGCATTCTCTGGTCCTGTTAAACCCTGCATGCCACAGAAGGGAAAGATGTATTGGCTTCATGGCTCATAGGTTTTAATTAATAGCTCAGATCATTGTTTAGCATAGGACTTAAATAAATAAAGTTGGTATCCCTTGTAAACCCGGTTGTGATGTTGGTTATTTCAGGCATCTGGATAAATAGCAGTTTCCCTGCTAAGTAGCAGTTTCTCCTGCTACTGGTATAACTCACGTATTTATTACAATAGGTACAAGCTCGCAAAGCCACACCCCCCGTTCTCCCGGGACCGAATCGGAGACCACCTCTGCCAGGTGATCCCGTTCAGCGGGGGGTGAAACGAATCAGCGCCGTTTCGCACCCCAAAAGTGGTGAGTGAGAACACTGCCCCCCGTGCTCCGGGACGGTGATTCGGTACAAAAGGCTGAGTGTGAAAGCCCCCTAAGGGCCCTTTCTCACTCACTCTATTCGTTTCTATTTCGTTCCGTTCCGCCCGTGCCGAGATCTGATCCGAACCCCCCCCCCCCCCTCTCCCCCCTCTAGTTTGTGTACACACTTCATTCTGGGTGCGCTCTGGGTTTTGTTTACGGTTTGCGTTTTGAGCTTGTAAGCTTGCCGTAGTCGATGAGCAAAAGCACGGATGGGAGGGAGGGAGGGATATCGGTAGCTTGGATAAGTAGCCTAGCAAGCCAGCTAATAACACAGCAGCCTACTGCCAAACAGATCCCTCTCGCACTCGCTCATTGCTGTTGCACTAGAGGAGCGCTGCTGCTGCTGCTACAAATCACGACACCCCCCCGGCTATTGTCGATGATGTCACGCTCGAAATGTAAACACAGGAAGTGTTCACACGGAGACTGGAGAATGGATGTTGATATAAAGATACAAATAACTAATAAATATGAAGCTATATTTGAACCTCTTGTCAATCCTTGTCAATATAACCCACCCCCCTTTTCTCACGAATGGAACTCTGTTGTAGAGCCCGCTTTTGATCGTTTTGCAGGGTTAACAATATCGCTAAGCTAACGGCTAACGCTAACGTTACTACACATGCAACATACGCATCGATTATATTGAATGTCATTGATCTACTGGTCGACCGAAAATGTAAACGGGAATGTCTTAACACGACTGCGGACTCTGGATGTTGATATAAAATGAACAAATTGCCAATAAATATGAAGTTATATTTTATCACGAATGGATGGTGTTGTAGAGGCCGCTTTTGAGCGTTTTGAGCGATCTACTGGTCGACCACGGCCGACTTGTTGGGCACCACTGGTCTAATAGAAATAAATGCATTCGAACAAATGTATAGACATAGCAATGGCAAACAACATTTATGACGTTATGTCAGCACCAGGCGCCACGCCCGTGAAAAGGTACAAGCTCGCAAAGCCACACCCCCCGTTCTCCCGGGACCGATCCCGAGACCACCTCTGCCAGCTGGTCCCGTTCAGCGGGGGGTGAAACGATTCAGCGCCGTTTCGCACCCCAAAAGTGGTGAGTGAGAACACTGCCCCCCGTGCTCCGGGACGGTGATTCGATACAAAAGGCTGAGTGTGAAAGCCCCCTAACTCGATCGTTAATCTAGCTGTTGTATCTTTACGCTTATGAAAACATTAAATAATATGTATAGGCTATAGGCCGTCGTTTTGCATTAATAGCCTATATTCTCAAATGGCATTTAATGGCTATCCGCTGTGGGCTAAATCTCCTCGCTGACGGACCAGTATACCTTATATCATATCATATTCCTATATGTCTCCCAGGAATCGTGGGGCTCTGGGGAATAAATGTTGGGAAGACCCTGCTATTATAGCCTATCATGTTATAGGCTATTTCATTTACAGTTTACTCTATCAGCCTACCCAACATGTAATACGTTCTTTGTTAGAACTCAACTCGTTATTATTTTGCGCATAGATTGCAGAAATACGGGAACGTTTTGATTTATATTTAAAAGGCTTTGACATTGTAAAACGAAATAAGTGGAATTTCAAGTTGTAAGCAGAATACAAGTCATATCACCCACACGATATATGCTACCTGTATCATGTATGCTTTTCATTAATTTAAGACACATTTATTGCAAGGGTTTTGTAATACACATAAACTCAACAAATAACCTCTGTTCTCGTTGCAATGCATTTTTAATTCTTTCTTATACAGTAGGAAGGGGGAAGAACACTATATCGTGGGTGTTCATATGACTTGTATTCTGCTTACAGCTTCGAAATTCCACTTATTTCGTTTAACAATGGCAAAGCCTTTTAAATATAATCAAAACGTTCCCGTATTTCTGCAATCTATGCGCAAAATAATAACGAGTTGAGTTACGCGGAGCACAGTCAGTACACCCCGTATATTCCGATAACGCTATATATAAACCATGCTGCATTCATTCAGAAGGAAAGACCTATTATTCCAAATGCTATTTATAGGGTTTTGACCATAATTACACTACTGTCGCTATTTTAGGAAGATCTGCCTTCTCCTATGATGCTCCATACACATGGAATACCCTGCAAAAGACTCTAAAGCTCGGAACATTCCCGTCATTCATGGAGTTTAAAGGCATTGCACTTGACCTATATGAATCATGTAATTGTTTTTAATCCATCATTGTAGTAATTGTAATTCATTGTAATTATTAACTGTTATGATATTTGTGTCCTTTGTTAACTCGTCATCACTGTAAATGAGGGAAACCTCAGTGCTTTCACGAGTATAAATAAAGGTTTGAAATTAAATGAAATTTTACAATTAACTATAATGAATTACGGGGGTCATACAGAACACGTCAGTCAAACTAATGAACAAAAGCTTATTTCTGCGTTGAAACTAATGCATGAAACTGATGAAAGCATATGCCGTTCGTATGCAGTATCCATATATGCTACCGCCGGGCGCCAGGTACGCATGCCCTGAGCTGTGCGTAAATATATGCACAAAGTCAAGCACACGTTCAAATTGATAAGTCCCACACTTTGCTTAGAAATGATCGTACGCACGGGTTACGCACATATCTGTGCGTACGCAACGTTGATAAATGAGGGCCCTGCTGGGGTGCTGCTGAGTGTTGACAATCAATTTCCAATATTTTCTCCAAAATATCAGACAAATGTTGATACGTACGCATTGTATAAGAGATTATTTGCCCGCGGATAAAAGCCTTAAGAGCCGAAAGCCCCATCTGTCAGCAATAAGTTATTATATAGTCAGAAATCTGCCATAATTTGTGTTTAAAACTGGTTTTCGAAGATCTGTCCAACTGTGGTTTCAGGACAAAGTTGAAGTCTCCCCCCATAATTAAAGCATCCATCTCTAGCTGGTTCCTTAAAACGTTGACATCATCTGCAAAGGTAAGTGCTGCCACCTTGTGTCAGTGTTCTATACTTACACCGTCCATCATATTTTATTCTCTTGATCAAGGGACTAATGGCTAAAACATACAGGGCTGTAATTAAAAGACCCCACGTGAAAATTCAAATTAATCTGTTAAAATACCATTTATATTTAATTGTACCTATGATTTGGCATACAATAACTTAACCATTTATATAAATTTGATTAGATTCAAATTAATTGTCATTATACAGATTCAGATTCCTTTATTGTCACTTATTTCAGTACTTTACAGCAAGAACAGTGAAATTCTATTTATTGTGGTCCCTCGACCATAGCAGCTTATATCTTAATAAGATAGATTCTTAATAATAAAATAAGATAAAAATACAATAAATTTAGCATAGAATAACATAAGATGACTAAACTATACAGTTATAAAGGTGTGCAGTGCAGATCAGGATGTAGATATTATACTATATACATTTTGTGCTGAAGGGTCTGCAATTAGGTAAAATTAGACCTAAAATAATCCCCCTTTAAGTTAATATGTGGGAGTTAAGTTATTATTTACCACATAATGTTACACTGTCTGCCTATTGATTGCATCTCAGGTTATATGACGGTGCTGCCATCTAGTGGGCCAGAGGTGGTTTAGTGTTCCCTCGTATCTGCGTCACTTCCTCTCTATGAGCTTGTGACGTTGAACTTGACCGGACACGGAAGAGAGCGGACGTACACACAGCGTTGCTCTCGTTAACGTTATAGTTTGACGGTGACCAAGTATGTAAAGTGGCTTACCAAGCGGACATTATACAACCAAGAGAGAGTGAGTTTAGTACCCAGCTAATTTGATGTTTAGTAAACGTCTGGGATTAGCATATTACAGCAGACTATAGTATTCCCCATCTATCGTTACCAGTTAGCCGAAGCTAGCTAGCTCGGCGCTAATACCTAAAGTAGCTTCGGCTCATGCTTCGATAGCTGCTCTATACTGGACATATCAGTCGATATATAACACAGACCAGAGAACATTTAGATAAGGTCTGTGTCGCTGTAAACGGAGTAAAGGACACAACTAGTCCTAAGCAGTAGCCTGTGGTACAGAGGGGACCAGCGTGTCTGCAGCAGCTGTCGGCGTGCGCCGTGCAGCACCACGGAGCGGAGCGAGACACTCGGACCACCACAGCGTAGCATCTGGTCTGCAGGAGCAGACTGGTGGCGCCTATTGGACCGGGCAGCGTCTTCATCTACGATGAATTGGAAATGGGGGACCCTGGTGTAAACAAGACGAAAGTCTTTCTCTGGTCTGCATCCCCTTAACAATTGTATGTATTGAGCTGTACTGCACTGTACCCATTCTGCAATCTGTTAATAAAGTTTTCATTCATTCATTCATTCATTCCCGCCCTCATCAACACGCAGCGGTCTACTACTCCTCATCACCTCCATCTCTCTCATCCTGCAGAGGGAATTGTTCCTCTGTCACAGTGGTAACCGCGGCAACTTGGCCAGAACACTTTATTAGAACTATTTGGGCGCCCATCTAAATTTAGTAATAGTATTTAATTAGGCTTTGTGTAATGTGATAACAATATTTTGTATGCATCTTTTTTCCCCTTTTTGCTTATATAAAAGCATTATGATTCAAACAGTTTCCTCGCTCTTTCTAGTTTAGGTGACTCCATTTTAAGTTATTCACTCAGTTGTGTATTTGGTACAATTAGTTTAAGAGTTAAGGCATCCTACCACACCCCCTAAGGTGATAATTATATACAGTCCTCTAAGCTCCCGCACAATTTGGTCCTTCGAGCCGGATTTAAACCAGATAGGATGTCACAAAAGAGCGAGGTAGGTTCAAAGGCCCCCCCCCCCCCCCTTCCCTGAAGGGAAGACACGTGCTCCTAGAGAGCGTAGATTACCCTCCCGACTAGATGACTGTGTCCTGGGTACACCCAGTAGCCCTAGTTCGGAGAGCAATCAGAATGTGCTATCAGCTGACCGGACAGTAGGGGACTTTACAACCCAGACGGCAGGCACACCCCAGCTAGTAGAGGGTGCTTCTGCCACACCACAGTTAGATCAGATGGCAGGCACACCCCAGCTAGTAGAGGGTGCTGCTGCCACACCGCAGTTAGATCAGACTCTGAGAACAGAGTCAGACCCGACTGACACCCCCCAGCGGCCTGAAGAGAAGAAGAGACACCAGGTGGCAGTCTCATGTAGTAAAGACATAACTACCTTCTCGCCACTGGATACCGCCAACCAAGATGAGTATGATGAGCAAGATGAGTCTGAAGAAGAAGAGGAGAGTGACTCCGCTGAAAACGACTCGCAACCTGGAGAGGATATTAATTCCCCAGACAGAGTGGAGCCACGCGGCAGGCAGGACTTCAATCACTTCCAACCGGGAGAGTTCTTCCTAGACACTCGCAGAACTAGTAGGCCCCCCAGCAGAGCACAAAGCAGAGGGAGCGTTACCAGCCAAACAGGACTCATGTTCCAATGCATGCAACAACAACGCGAAGATGCCCTCGCAAGAGAGGAGTGGCTCCACCGAGATGCGCTCGACAGAGAGAGAAGAGCCGCGGAAGCACTGGAGCGGGAGCGCGATAGAGCGGCAGCCCAGGCCTTGGAGAACACCCGGCTCGCTACCGCCCAACTGCAATCGGCCTCTGCCTCCAGGCAATCATCAAGAGCATCCACTAGGAATAACTCACCCCAGCGCCGCCAGCCTGAAAGGGAGGAGCACCCGGCTACGTATCCCCGACCCCGAAGAAGGGACAAGGCCGACTCCGAAGACCTGGAAAGGCGACTGGCTCGTCTGCAGGAGGAATATACGGCACCAAGAGAGGCGCCACCCCGCTCTCAATGTGAGCGGCTACCCGCCACACACAGAGCAACCTCCAGATCCCATCAACATTGGCCCGTAACTGCACCGGCCCCTAGGTACGACCCGCTCCCACAGCGCCCACCAGGGAGCGCCATCCCATTCTTCAAAGACAATTCTAGAAGTCAGTACCATGACATGAGGATGTGTCTGGAGTTCCTCCTGGGCGCCGCCAACCACAGCGAGCAACAGAAGTTCCTCGAGCTGTCTATGCACTGTACGCTGCCTGCGGCCAAGCTCATATGCACTGCCAACGCATACTCCCCCACCCCCTATACTTCGTCTCTCCAGGCCCTGGACGAGCGCTGGGGACGCCCGTGGGACCACATATTGGAGGAGATCCACGAGCTGGGAGAAATGGCAGACATAAAGGACGACCACGCCCTGGACGCATACTCCTTGAAGGTACAGGCTCTGGTGAGCCTCCTGACGTTCCAAGGAGCCGCCGGCCGCACTGAGCTCTATGCAGGCTCCAACGTAGAACGCTTCGTCAGGAAGCTTCCAAAGGAAAGGGAAGAGAGTTTCCGACGGGAACACGAGCGTCTCCACCCCCAACAGCCACTGTCTACCCTGATGGAGCTCTCAGAGTTCCTGAAGTCGGAGATGAGGCACATCCGCCTCCCCAAGCGGGAAGAGCCGAGAGGCAGTGGACGAGACAAGTCAGACCGAACGGGGCGGCCCGTTAGGGTGCTGACCACCGTACATGAAACCAGATCAAAGGAGCACCAAGGGCTCCCGAAAGGCCAACGAGGCTTCTCCTCCCAGAAGAAAGGAGAGAAGAAGACTCCGCCGCCATGCCAGTGCTGCACAGAGGTCCACTGGCTAGACAACTGTCCCGTGTTCAAGGAGAAGACTACAGAGGAAAAGAAACAGTGGATAATAGAGAATAAGCGGTGCTGGAAGTGCGCCCGTGAGCACAGAGCAAAGGACTGCACCCTCAAGGGACCCTGCAGACAGAGCGGGTGCGGGAAGATCCACCTCACGGCCCTCCACGACCTCAACAATAGAGACGACAAGGCTAAGCCTTATGTGGCGGAAGTCCGTGATGAGCCCTCTAGAGAGCTACGCAACTACTACGTGGGCCCCGTGAGAGGCAGCACTCCCCGCGTGCTGTTGAAGATTGTGCCGGTGGTCCTGCGGAACCGCGACAAGACTCTGGAGACCTACGCGGTTATTGACGATGGCTCGGAGCGCACGCTGCTGATGCGTGAGGCTGCCATCGCCCTTGGACTCGTGGGCGACGCAGAGGAGCTGGATCTCCTCACCATCCAACCAGGGCGCACCACTATTCGAGGAGAAAGTGTGGCCCTCACCCTCACACCGGCCGGACGGCCGAAGGAAGTCTTCAAAGTGAGCCGCGTATTCACAGCTGCCGGGTTGTGCCTCTCCAGTTACGGCTACCCGATGGAGTCCCTCATGAAGAGGTACCCACATCTCCGTAATCTGGGGATCAACGCTGCAATGGAGGTGAAGCCCACCCTCCTGCTCGGCTCCGATAATGTGAACCTCACTTTACCCAAGCACATCATCCCGGGTCCACCCGGATGTCCCGTCGCCCTGGAGACTCCGCTAGGCTGGACCCTGCAGGGCCCCATCAGTCTAAGAAATCTGAACGCCCGTCAGACCCACTGCCTCTTCATTGGAGCGGGGCACGAAGACGAGGCATTGCTGGAGAATGTTCAGAGGTTATGGCGGCTGGACATTGCTCCATACAAAAACGAGAAGATACACACTCGCTCCAAAGAAGATAAGGCGGCGATGGATCTTCTCCAAGCCAAGACCAAGCGTGTCTGCGTGCGCGGTGTCCTCAGATACGCCACACCGCTCTTGAGAAGAGAGCCCATGCCGACCTTCAAGGTTCCCCCAGGAGTAGCGAAGCCGTGTCTGCTTAGCACTGAAAGAAGACTCAGCAGAGACCCCGAGACGGCTGCCGCCTACGCCACAGAAATGAGCAAGCTCATAGAGTCTGGACTCGTCAGGAGGCTGAAGCCTGAGGAGGCGGAAAGGAGTACCGAGTCATGGTACCTTCCACACCATAACGTTAAGCACAACGGAAAGAACAGAGTGGTCTTTAATTGCAGCTTTCAAGTGCGCCAGCAGAACCTCAACCGCTATCTCCTGCCCGGTCCGACTCTGACCCCTCCTCTCCTCGGAGTCATGGTGCGCTTCCGACGACAGAAGACCGCCATCAGTGGCGACATCAAACGCATGTTCCATCAGGTGTGTTTGCTCGACGAAGATAAGCCACTCATGAGGTTCTTGTGGAGAGAAAACCCAGACGACCCGGAACCGTCCATCTATCAGTGGGAGGTGCTGCCCTTCGGGACGACCTGCAGCCTGTGTTGCGCCACCTACGCCCTGCAGCTTCATGTCGACGACGGCGCCGCACCCCCCGGAGTCTCCGATGCTGTCCACCACAGTTTCTATGTGGACAACTGCCTCCACAGCGTGGAGACCGCGGAAGAGGCCTACAAGCTGGTGCATGACATACGCACCTTCCTGGCCACCGCTGGCTTTGAGGTCCGCCAGTGGGCCACCAACGACCCTGAGGTCGTCCGAGACCTCCCAGACGAAGCGAAGGCTGACAGCAGCGAGACCTGGCTCTCCCAGTCAAGTGAGGACGCCCAGGAAATGACTCTGGGTCTCCTCTGGCGTTTCAAGTCTGACACCCTGTGTTACCGGCAAAAGAAAATCGAAACTCGCCATTACGTAACCAGGAGGTCGATCTACAGTACTCTGGCGAGTCAATATGACCCGTTGGGTTACATCAACCCCTACACGACTCGTGCCAAGGCTCTGGTCAGCGAGCTGTGGACTGAGGCGAAGGGATGGGATGACCCCCTACCAGAGACACTCGGGGCGAAGTGGAAGAAGTGGGAAGAAGAGCTCCCCACCCTCCAACAGATCGAGTTTCCCAGGAGCTACTTTCCCTCGAGCGTCAGTCTGACCGGCAGCCAGCTCTCCCTTCATGTATTCTGTGACGCGTCTGAGAAGGCATATGGTGCAGTAGCGTACCTGCGCGCGGTGGAGCCCGACGACACAGTCCACGTCTCCTTCATTCTTGCACGCTCAAGAGTTGCACCCAAGAAGCAGCAATCCATTCCCCGGCTGGAGCTCTGCGCAGCTCTAAGTGGAGCCCAGTTTGGAAAGATGCTGAAGGAAGAGCTGCACCTCCCCCTTCACGCGGTGTCGATGTGGTCTGACTCCACAACAGTCATCCAGTGGATCCAGTCGACTTCGTGCAGATATAAAGTATTCGTAGGAACAAGGGTGACAGAGATCCAAGAGCTTGTGGGGATCAGCTGCTGGCGATACGTTTCGACAGATGTCAACCCGGCGGACGTGATCACCAGAGGTGCGACCCTCGAGGAATTGGCACGTCCCAACCTCTACCACCGTGGACCCGACTACCTACGCAAGCCAGAAGAAGACTGGCCTTCTCCTCCGAACTTGGAGAACGCAGAGGTGGAGGTGGAACTTAAGAAGTCCATCTTCTGCGGCCTCACTGGACTCCAAGACCCTTCAAATACTGACGGTCCCAAGGTTGAGGATTGCCAGACCCTAGAAGAGCTCCAAGTACGTACCTTCCACCACCGGAACCCCGGTCCCGGAGACCCGACCCCTCTCAGCGCCGACGACTACGCCGCAGCTGAGATCATGTTGCTGCAGAGGGTGCAGCGGGAGGTCTTCCAGATCGAGATGGCGTGCTTGGGACGGAAGATGGAGCTACCAAGAGACAGCAAGCTGAGGCTACTGGCCCCCGAACTGGACGAGAAAGACCTCATACGTGTCGGAGGCCGCCTACGACGGGCTCAGGGCCTCACTGAGGACAGCAAACACCCCATCCTACTCCCCTCGAAGCATCCGGTGACTAACTTGGTGATTCGTCACTATGACACCAAATTGTATCACCCTGGAGCGGAGCGGCTCTTCGCGGAGCTCAGGAGAAGGTTCTGGATACTTCGCGGCCGGGAGGCTGTGCGGCGTTACCAACGGTCATGCACAGACTGCCAGAAGCTCAGAGCCCAACCCATCATGCCACGAATGGCTGACCTCCCATCCTGCCGCCTCCGTCTCCAAGAAGCGCCCTTCCACAACACGGGCATGGACTGCTTCGGGCCCTTCACCATCAAGGCGGAGATCGGGAGAGCAACTGCTAAGAGATGGGGAATCATCTTCAAGTGCCTCACCACGAGAGCCGTCCATCTCGAGGTGCTGGCTGAAATGACAACAGACAGCTTCCTCCAGTCATTCCGTCGATTTACTGGAAGGAGAGGGCGACCCCATACCTTATGGTCTGATCACGGGACGAATTTCAAGGGAGGAGAAGCTGAACTCATCAAGAGTTACCACCAGATGAGTGAGGAGTTGAGGGACGAGCTGGCCTCCCAACAGGTCACCTTCTCCTACAACCCTCCAAATGCACCCCACTTCGGTGGAACGTGGGAGAGAGAGGTCAAGTCAGTAAAGGCTGCTCTAGCAGCCGCGCTCAGAGGACAGGTTCCGAAGGCAGAGGTCTTCAACACCGTGCTGGTGGAGATTGAAGCCATTCTGAATTCCAAGCCACTGGGGTACGTCAGTAGCGACGCGGCCGATCTCGACCCCATAACACCCAACAGCCTTTTGATGGGGCGGCGAGACGCGGCCCTTCCCTTTGCGGTCTACGCCTCCACCGAGATCATCGGCAGAAGACAATGGAGGTATAGTCAGGCTTTAGCCGACCAATTCTGGAAGAGGTTCACCACCGAATATCTCCCATCGCTGCAAGGCCGCCGCAAGTGGATCACTGAAAGAGGCAACCTAGAACCAGGAACCCCAGTCATGATCGTGGATCAGGCGCTTCCCCGAGCCCGCTGGCTCACCGGAGGGGTGAAGAGTGTGGTAAAAGGGCAAGACGGAAGAGTCCGCTCTGCTATCGTGGAGGTCGGAGGAAGAACATACCACAGACCAGTGGCTCGACTGATCCGACTACCCCCGTACTCTGACTCTGACCAGCCTGAGTGACTACTAGACATTCAGCAGACCTCAGTACTGATTAGCGCCGCAAATCAGGGGGCGGCTGTGCTGAAGGGTCTGCAATTAGGTAAAATTAGACCTAAAATAATCCCCCTTTAAGTTAATATGTGGGAGTTAAGTTATTATTTACCACATAATGTTACACTGTCTGCCTATTGATTGCATCTCAGGTTATATGACGGTGCTGCCATCTAGTGGGCCAGAGGTGGTTTAGTGTTCCCTCGTATCTGCGTCACTTCCTCTCTATGAGCTTGTGACGTTGAACTTGACCGGACACGGAAGAGAGCGGACGTACACACAGCGTTGCTCTCGTTAACGTTATAGTTTGACGGTGACCAAGTATGTAAAGTGGCTTACCAAGCGGACATTATACAACCAAGAGAGAGTGAGTTTAGTACCCAGCTAATTTGATGTTTAGTAAACGTCTGGGATTAGCATATTACAGCAGACTATAGTATTCCCCATCTATCGTTACCAGTTAGCCGAAGCTAGCTAGCTCGGCGCTAATACCTAAAGTAGCTTCGGCTCATGCTTCGATAGCTGCTCTATACTGGACATATCAGTCGATATATAACACAGACCAGAGAACATTTAGATAAGGTCTGTGTCGCTGTAAACGGAGTAAAGGACACAACTAGTCCTAAGCAGTAGCCTGTGGTACAGAGGGGACCAGCGTGTCTGCAGCAGCTGTCGGCGTGCGCCGTGCAGCACCACGGAGCGGAGCGAGACACTCGGACCACCACAGCGGAGCATCTGGTCTGCAGGAGCAGACTGGTGGCGCCTATTGGACCGGGCAGCGTCTTCCCGCCCTCATCAACACGCAGCGGTCTACTACTCCTCATCACCTCCATCTCTCTCATCCTGCAGAGGGAATTGTTCCTCTGTCACAGTGGTAACCGCGGCAACTTGGCCAGAACACTTTATTAGAACTATTTGGGCGCCCATCTAAATTTAGTAATAGTATTTAATTAGGCTTTGTGTAATGTGATAACAATATTTTGTATGCATCTTTTTTCCCCTTTTTGCTTATATAAAAGCATTATGATTCAAACAGTTTCCTCGCTCTTTCTAGTTTAGGTGACTCCATTTTAAGTTATTCACTCAGTTGTGTATTTGGTACAATTAGTTTAAGAGTTAAGGCATCCTACCACACCCCCTAAGGTGATAATTATATACAGTCCTCTAAGCTCCCGCACACATTTTAAATAACAAAGATGGCTATGTACAGTTCAAAAAAAAAAAAAAAAAGTATGTGTAATGAGTAATGTGCAAATTTCTTTGCAGTGCTAAATGTAGTTAGCCGCAACAGTGTTAGTCTGGGCTTTTTTAATGCACCGGCTCTCATAGATTTCCTGGATAGTGGGAAGCTCACATCCACAGATCTTTTGTGCTTTCCTCAAGACTGCTCAGCGCTCTGAGGTTGAGGTTGGTGCAGTTCCCCCTCCAGGCGGTGATGCACCCCGTCAGCACACTCTCTGTTGTTCCTCTGTAGAACGTCTTCAGGTTCTTGGATGTCATGCCGAACTTCTTCAGCATCCTGAGGTGGTAGAGGCGTTGTTGGGCCTTCTTTACCACATGATTAGTGTGGACGTCCCAGGTGAGTTTGTCAGTGATGTTGACACGAGAAACATAATGCTGCTGACTCTCCACTGCAGCCTCATCGATGGTGGTGGGGTCCAGCTTCTTTCCCCCTCTCCTGTAGTCTATTACCAGCTCTTTTGTTTTTTCCACATTGAGGGAGAGGTTGTTCTCCTGGCACCACTTGGCCAGGTTGTCAACATCTCTCCTGTAGGCCGCTTCGTCGCTCTTGGTGATTCGGCCTATCACTGTGGTGTCATCAGCTAATTTAACTACCGTGTTGGAGCTGTGCGTGGCTACGCAGTCATAGGTGTACAGTGAGTAGAGGAGAGGGCCCAGGACGCAGCCCTGGGGGGCTCCAGTGGTGAGAGTCAGGGGGGCGGAGGCCCATCCTCACCACCTGGCGTCGATCCGACAGGAAGTCAGGATCGAGTCACACAGACTGGATCCACACAGACTGGGGGTAAAGTTGTGGCTATTGCGTCTACAGCACAAGTACATACAACACAAATAAGTTTGGCCTCTAGAGTAAATGGAAAATGGTGCATTTATATAGCGCTTTTATCCAAAGCACTTTACAATTTGTGTTCTTCACATTATTCCCATTCACTCACACATTCACACACCGATGGCGGAGGCAACCATGCAAGGTGCCTTAACTCCATGTGGGCCCTCTTGAGGACGATTCGCGACGCGCCACTTTGCCGACCTCTAGCGGCTCGGGTGTGCATTTCTTTTAATACAATATATAGATAGAATTAAAGCCTATTTGTTGCCTGTCGATTGCCCTTTCAGGTGACAAAATTGGTTCAGCGGTTCTCGAGTTACATGCCAATATGTGAGGCGTGCGCCAAAGTACACATTACCACCCCCGACTCCCGGGGTTCTAGCTCCGTCAATCATTTGGCGATCTCGAAAGATTTTGGACAGGGTTGTAGCCAATGAGTGTGGCTTTCCAATGATACCCCATTGGGGGATCTAATACGGTCTGTATTGATCGATTTATGATAAAAACAGCAGGGTCCTGGGGGACCTTAGGTAAAGCTGTAATATTTCTGACACTGGGAATACATACCCCCAGGTCCCTAGATTGAATCCAGCTCACTGATAAACTATCAAAACCAATTGCAGTTTTAGCTTGTCAATCAGAATGGAGTGATTGACAGTGTCGAAGGCCTTTTCTAGGTCCAGCATGACCATGCCGCAGTATTTGCCCGCATCTTATCTATCCAGCCATGCCCACTTCCGGCTACGTATATAACCCTGTGGCGTGGCTGTGCTCCCCCTTCCAAGACTGAGTTTCATTCTAAAAACAGTCAGGGGTCCTCATGCAGGGCCGCAAAGCAAGATGCTTGCCAGTAATCATATAACTAGGGTTATAGGATAACCTTCGTTATATTTCGTTACTGGCTTTTGGACAAATGGGTGGAGCAAGGCGCATAGCCATAGCCCTGATAAATGTACCCCCTGAAAACATATCATATTGTTAATTTTATGTTTACCCATTTGTCCTCACTACATTAGGAAAAGTCATGAAATAATAAGCAAAAGAAATTATGTCAACCATTTATTTAGATACGCTACACATTGAATTAGGGGTCAAATTACCCCCAAGGGTAACAGGTTAAGGCCCTTCTGGTGGTATGTGGGGGCTCAGTTGTTATGATATTGTAAATGGTAAATGGCTGCATTTATATAGCGCTTTTACCTAGAGCTTCACCCCAGGCTAGAATACATTTTAGGCTACAAACATGCCATTTCCTCTACTACTAACAAGACAAGATTAACACAACAAGACACAAAGACATAATTATTTGAAAATGAACAAAAGTTTGGCAAATGATCCTGTGCCACTGTGAAATAATTAGTTGTAGGCCTACAGTAGACTACTTCCCTGAGTAGGAGATTTATTTTCAATCAAATAATAATTGCAGTACTTCCCTGAGTAGTAGATTTCAGTAGATAATAATAATTAGCCTGCAGTACTTCCCTGAGTAGGCTAGTAGATTTATTTACATTCAAATAATAATTGCAGTACTTCCCTGAACACGACTATTATTATTATTATTATTATTATTATTATTATTATTATTATTATTATTATTATTATTATTATTATTATTATTATTATTATTATTATTATTATTATTATTATTATTATTATTATTATTATTATTATTATTATTATTATTATTATTATTATTATTATTATTATTATTATTATTATTATTATTATTATTATTATTATTATTATTATTATTATTATATTATTATTATTATTAATATAGCGCTTTTATCCAAAGCGCTTTACAATTTGTTCCTCACATTTTACCCAGTCACTCACACATTCACACACCGACGGCGGAGGCAACCATGCAAGGTACCAACCTGCACATTGGGAGCAATTAGGGGATAAGTGTCTTGCTCAAGGACACTTCGACACACTGCCTGGGAGGGATGGGAATCGAACTGGGAACCGATTACCAGACGACTACTCTACCTCCTGAGTCACTGTCGCCCCCCCCAGTGTCAGTGTATGAGCTCTGTTCACACAAAGAAGAAACTGCAGAGTGAAAACTGTAGTTTTAGTATTATAATTCACAACATTGAGTGTAGGTTGACAGGCTTTTTGGACCTAATTTGCTATCAATTTGTATGCAGCAAGTGCACATGTAGGCCAAATTAAACAAACAGTTACCAGGTTCATTTGATGCTCTTTGTAGCTCAGTATTTATGCTCAAATTAATGCAAAAAGATGTTATTAAGTGTCCCTACCACACTACCAAATGGTTAACCCTTTCACTGGGACAATACAGAAGGTCAACCCTTTCACTGCCACACGACAAAGGGTTAACCCTTTCACTACCACACTACAGACGGGTTAACCGTCTGTAGTGTGGTAGTGAAAGGGTTAAGTGTCCCTACCACAGCTCAAATCAAACCTACTACACCCCCCTGGCTGCTGAGCCCTGTGTGCACAAACCCTAGTGTTGTATAAAAAGTCTCCACTATGAGCCCCTCTGATTATAGTGCCCCAAAGCTGGGCTAGTGCAAGTGTGCATTGAGGAGGCAGGGTGACCCTGGTGCCATGCAATGGCTGCTGGTGTGATTTATGGTAATCCCCCCTGACCACCCAGCTGGGCCCAGCCTGAGAGGCCTCATTGCAGGTGACACCAAGCTCACTTCCTCCACAGCTGCCCCCTGTGGCCCCACTGATAATGATACCAATGGTAACCAGTGTCTCCAATGTCACGCACCCTCATCAAAGCTAGCCCACCTTGTGCAGGGCCAGCCCATTGTAATGTCTGGAGGCACATGCACAGTACTGTGCCAAGGAGAGAGCAATTTTGTGGGTTGAGGTACCTTGGTTTGGCTGTGATTCAATTCCATCCATAATAACAGACCTTTATTTAATGCATTTCCCCCATTCAAAATTAGCGCAGTGCTCTGTCTCCTCATTATATCTCTGGCCTATATTTGTCCCCAGACATTCCGTTTAATGAAATGTCTCCCAATATATTCTACTATCACAATATTCAAATTCATATAGAAATATATTTGACAAAATTAAGCAGGGAATACCACATTAGTATTACTAAAATCCATCTTTGAGATACTGGTGTGTTTATCCTTTGCCCTAATCATAGGTCAGTCTGTCGCCAACCATCTCTGCCAAAGGGCTCTTGAGCAAGGCACCGAACCACAAAACTGCTCAAGGTGCTGTACTGCTGGCAACTCTACCTCTGACTTCCCAGTCAGGGGACTGTGAGTAGGCCTATCTAGACTAGGACAGACTGGATTTTAATTATTGTGTAAATTGACAAATAATGTTGTCCAGATGAAAGGGTCCATAGATCATTGAACTGTAAGAGAGGGAAAAGATGCTGCTGCCCCGCCTCCAAAAGTAGAACTGCACATGCGACTCCACACACCAACACACTCAGGGCATGCATGTTTATCAGCAATTATTAAATGCCCAAAGTGAGCCGTCTGCTGGTGCAGAACCTTGGAGTGGTCAGAGAGGAGGAGAAAAAGGAGTGGCGGAATGGGTGACAAAGGTTGATGTGACCCATGACCCATAATAATAATGCAGGACCTCTTTAGAGAGAGGTCTTTATTCGGCATGCAATGACACAACGACATGCAATGGGCAGCACACACACACAGAGGAATACACACACATGCAATTGTCTCAGGGTTGCCGATGCGATTGAGCTCTGCTCTTAACCCATCCCGTCGTCCTTGCCCCCAAGGGCTGCCGGGAGCGGGTCTGCGAGGGCCGCGCCCGGGGACCAATCCAAATGCTCCTGCCCGTCTTCGTCAGGGACGTGACAGCGTCAGCGATCTGTTGTGAATGTTTTTCCATTGGGTTTCTCTTATCGGGGGGGGGGGGGGGGGGAGAACCCTTGCGAGCACGGGAAGAACATGCAAACTCCACACAGAAAGGCCTGGGAGATCCCCCACCTGGGTACCTGGCATTGCGGAAACCTGGTCCCCAAGCGGGAATCGAACCCTGGACCTTCTTGCTGTGAGGCGACAGTGTTAATCACTACACCACCATGCCGCTATACACCACCTATGACCCATCCTCAACCCCCCTACAGACTCTGACAGCCTCTCCCATGTCTACATACTTCAGAAAGACACACACACATTGCATGCACACAAAAACAAACAAACACAGATTCCTACTTACAGCTATAACCTTTTGCAGTATAAGCCATAAGCCAAATAAGTTTCAAGTTTGTTTTTATTTGTCACGTATAAGGTACATGTACATTACAGTGAAATGCTTGGTTCTGTATGAGCCCCTGAGAATGTGCTTCATACAGTAAAAAGGTAAGAGGAATAACACTATACAATATACAAACTAAAGTACAACCTAAGTACAATGAAGTAAAAATGCAGACAATGAGGTACAAACACTTTTTTTAAGGCAAGGTGCAAATGAGGTATGAATGTAGTGCAAATCTCTTTAATAAATAGATACATAAAATAGTGTTAAAGTGTCTAAATTGAGTGTTAAGGTGAGTGTTTGTTAAACTTTAAAGTGAGTGTGTGCATGTGGATGTGTGTGCAATGAGTGTAGATAGATGGGTTGATGATGTTACATAGAGTCATTGAGCATCCTGATGGCCTGGGGATAGAAGCTCCTTCTGAGTCTCTCTGTACCGGCCATGAGACTTGCGGTAGCGCTTGCCTGACCGCAGCAGTGCAAAGAGGCAGTTGTTTGGGTGACTAGAGTCGTTGGTTATTCTCTTAGCCTTGGCCCTGCAATGCTTGGTATAAATGTCCTGGAGAGTGGGAAGCCCACCTCCCAATTGTGCGTTCAGCTGATCAGGCCACGTCTGCTGCGGTCGTGTGCGGTGCTATTCCCAAACCAGGAGGTGATGTTACCAGTCAGGATGCTCTCTATTGTGCATGAGTAGAAGTTCTTACGGATCTTCTGACTCACTTTGAACTTCCTTAGGCTCCTAAGGAAATAGAGGCACTGCCATGCCGTCTTTATTACACTGTCAATGTGTGTGGTCCATGTCAAGTCCTCGGATATGTGGACTGCGAGGTACTCTGGTGCCCCGTCGATGCTGAGGGGGCTGTAGTCCCTATCCCCCCACCTCCTAAAATCCACAATCATCTCTTTCGTTTTGCTGACGTTCAGGGAGAGGCTGTTCTCCCGGCACCACAGCGTCAGGTTATCTACCTCTCCCAGGTAGGCCCTCTCGTTGTTTGCAGAGATCAGGCCCACCACAGCTGTGTCGTCAGCAAACTTGATGATTGTGTTCCTGATGTGCTTTGCCACACAGTCATGTGTGTAAAGCGAGTAGAGGAGGGGGCTCAGAACACAGCCCTGGGGGGCCCTGTGTTGAGAGTGATGGATGAGGAGGTGCAGTTACCTGCTCTCACCACTTGGGGGTATTCTTGTCAGGAAGTCCAAGACCGACTGGCAGATGTCGTAGTTCAAGCCCAGGTCTCTGAGCTTGACTACGAGCGTGGAGGGGACAATGGTATTGAATGCTGAGCTGTAGTCAATAAATAGCATTCTCACATAGTTCCCCTGCCTCTTGTCCACGTGTGACGCTGCCGTGTGCAGCACATGGGCTATGGCGTCCTCCGTGGACCTGTTGGGGTGATATGCAAATTGCAGGGGGTCCAGGTTGAATATGTCAGTGAATACCGGGGACAGTTGGTTGGCACAGACTTTTAGGATGCGACCGGGGATGCCGTCCAGTCCTGCTGCCTTCCTGATATTCACTTTCTTAAAGGTACTCCTCACCTAATGCTCTGTTAACCTGAACACTGAGTCTCCATCGGTAGTGGCTCTAGATTAGATTAGATTCACTTTGTCATTACACATAAATAAATTTAATTTTAAATAAATTAAAATAAAGTCTACATAAGCTATGGGCTATATACACAGGTATACAGTGAGGTGCAGTGGGCTAAGAGTTTTGATTCAGAAGTCTGACAGCTGAGGGGAGCGAGTACCCCGCAGGTGGGGGAACAGTCCATGGTTGGGGTGAGAAGAGTCTCTGATGATGTTCCGTGCTCTCCGTGAGCACCGCTTCTCATAGATTGATGAGATGGGGGGGAGTGGGGTCTTGGTGATGCGTTGGGCTATTTTCACTACCCTCTGCAGTGATTTCCAGTCCTTAACAGTGCAGTTGCTACCAGCAGTTGCTACCAGACTGAGATGCAGGTGGTGAGGATGCTCTCAATTGTACAGCGATAAAGGTTCGCTAGCACGGGAGGGGGTAGGTGGAGTTTGGCCAACTTCCTCAGGAAAAAGAGGCGCTTGTGGGCCTTCTTGACCAGGGTCGAGGTGTACGTGGTCCAGGACAGGTCCTCAGAGATGTGGACTCCCAGGAATTTAAAACTACAGACCCGCTCAACCTCCTCTCCATTGATGTGGATGGGGCTGTGCGTGCCTGTTTTATTTCTCCTGAAGTCCACCACTATCTCCTTAGTTTTTTTGGTGTTGAGGGCCAGGTTGTTATTAGCACACCACTGAGCTACAGTAGGTAATAATAATAATAATAATGGATTGGATTTATATAGCGCTCTTCGTGACACCCCAGAGACCCCAGAGCGCTTACAGAGTCCATTATTCGTTCATACACAGTCATACCGGTGGTGGTAAGCTACAATTGCAGCCAGAGCTGCCCTGAGGCAGACTCACGGAAGCGTGGCGAATAATCATCGCCTACGGCCCCTCCGACCACCACCAACATTCATTCACATGCATACACATTCATACGAGGCAAGTAGGTTAAGTGTCTTGCCCAAGGACACAACGGCAGTGGGATGGACATGGGCTTGAGCGGGATTCGAACCACCAACCCTTCGATCATTGGACGACCCGCTCTACCCCTGAGCCACGCCGCCCCACTGAGCCACGCCGCCCCAGGTACGAGGTAGGTACTGGACCTCCTCTCTGTACGCCGACTCGCCATTGCAGTGGCCTGTAGGCTGTTGTTGTAATTTACAGCCTCAAACCATGCATAGAATGTATTTAGCTCATTTGCCAGGGAGACATCAGTGTTCAGCATGGACTTTGTGTTTTAATTAAGATTTATTATACAGTTGGAATTGTAACTAATGGCTTAATACTGTGCAGAATTGGTCTTTTTCACCAACCACACAGGAAACCATGTATACCTTTTCAGAGCAAATTCAATGTCTCAAGCATTCAGTGTTTCAAGCATTTAATCATATATCATTATACATTCCTAAAATGCACAACATTCCTCAATCTCTGACTGATCAAAATGCATTTTTAAATCAATTCATGTAAACATTTATTCATTTTTGTGCATGTTAAAATACTGTATATCTTAGAAAGTTCAGACGGTACCCTTCAACAGAGTTGAATTACACCATTAACCGCTCAAGATAGCCCAGTGGATTAGCCATCTTTTACTGCCTCTAGTGGGCTACATTTTTAAAGCTAGTATGTATTTTCTTTATATTTATATATTTGCCTATTTCTGCATACTGTGGTCCATTAACAGTCTCGAAATTGCATGAATTATGTATGGCTGTAAAGCTGAGACTGGTGGATCCCATGATTGTATTCATGTATCACATGAGTCCCTATAGTAGCCCTTTCAAAGTAATGACACAATTTAATTTTGTTTACTTCTGTATACCTTACTGTATAAAATGACCTATTGTGACACTTGGGATAATCACAGCCCAATGACACCAACGACCAGAAACTAAAGACCTAGTCCATACAGAGGATGTATGGCTTCATTGGCTTGTCATATGGGGTTTTCAGAAAAAGGTGCTCACCATCCGATTGCTGAAAAAAATAACTATTCTTGTAGAAATGTCAAAAGTTATTGATACCCGTTATGTGTAAACACATAGTTGTTCTTATAATTACTTTATGCTGAGGATTCTGCTATTCTTGTGTCTCACAAAGACCTAGGAGAGGTAGAGGAGACTATATGTAAGGAGCTTCAGAGTGTGGGAACTTGGCTGGCCGATAATAAGCTGTCTCTCCACCTTGGGAAAACTGAGGCCATACTTTTTGGATCCAAAGTTAAGCTGCGAAAGTTCCCAGGGTTGAAGATTCAAGTAGGAGAGTCAGTCATTGCAGGTAAGGATTCACTCGTTTATTTAGGATGCACCTTAGACAAACATCTCACAGGGGAGGCTATGGCCTTGAAAGCCCTCGCTAAAATAAGCCATAAAACCAAATTCCTGGCTCGTAAGTCTGAGATGTTGGATAGTTAAACCCTAAGGATGTTATCAGGTGCCCTGATTCAATTTGACTATGCTGCCCCCTTCTGGTATAGTAGTGCACCCCAGGGAATTAAAAATAAATTTCAGACTGCCAAAAATAAAATGGATAGAGTAGTGATGAAGCTTCCTTCCTACCCACACTCACCTGGATGTAGCTATATTTAATCAACTCAACTGGCTCCCAGTGGAAAAGCGGGTGATTCAAATTAAGTTGGGCCTTACCCATAAAATCATGTTCAATAGGGTCCCCTCATACTTGTCCAACTATTTTATGTGCTTTAGGGACACCCACACATATGCAACCAGAGGCGCACAAATTCAAGAGCTCAATGGGGGAAAATACCTTTCAGTACGCAGCTTGTGAGTGGAATAAACTGCCAGTGTCTATACAAAGTATTGAGTCAGAATCTACATTTTAAACAGGCTCTGAAGAAATGGCTTAGTCACTCAGGATAAAGATATATGCAGGAGGTGTGCTGTTGACTTTGTTTGTTTTATTGAATTTCTTTTTATTCATATTTACAAGGCTTGAAATTAGAATTTGTGCATGTCTTATTTGTGCATACTCGTCATCTTGTCCACCCCCCCCCCCCCCCTTTGAGGACCACAATGGAAATAAACCGTAAGGTTTTATTGCGTTTCAATCCTTCAATCCGGTTTAAAATTATATGTGATGGCTGTACATTTTGTGTACCAGTATTGTATGTGATTTTAGATCGTCCAATAAATTCAATTCAACTCAACCTTGGTTATTGCATGTCTATCAGGCCTGTGGAGATGTAATGTCTAGGTGTGACTGCGTGTCAGCATTGTGCAACTGCCCTCTATTGACTGTGTGCGTCTCCAGGTGTGCTGGTGAGAGCTCCACATATAAGAGGATGTCACCAGGAGATGCTCACTGCGCACTACTCACTCTGCTACTCGCTTCATACTTTAATATGACCTAACAGCAGGTACATTTTTTCTTCCCTTTATCCCTTGTTTTGGGGCACTATCTGTTTTGGGGATGGTAAATATGATGATGGTTATTCCTATGAACTGTCGTCTGGCTCATGTGATCCACATTTTACACGCAAACCTTGGGGGTAAGGAGCCAATTTATGTAACATCTGATGACTTTAGTCAAAGGTAACAGGTTTGTGTGCAACACCGGGAGATGAGGTGTTGGTGTTTTTATTTTTTTGATCCACTTTTTCTCCTTATTTTTCTATTTTTCTCCCATCCCAATTTCGCCTTGCCAATTCTCCCTTCAATTCTCCCCTCCCCTGTCTCGAACGTTGCTAGACTATGCCTCCCACTGGTCGGCTGCAGTGAGGACCAAGCCTTGCATCACGTGTCCCCTCCGGTACATGAGGAGGCAGCTGTCGCATCTTTTCACCTGTACAGCGCGATCGCTCAGTCCTACTTGCCTCGTATGAATGTGTATGCATGTGAATGAATGTTGGTGGTGGTCGGAGGGGCCGTAGGCGATGATTATTCGCCACGCTTCCGTGAGTCTGCCTCAGGGCAGCTCTGGCTGCAATTGTAGCTTACCACCACCGGGATGACTGTGTATGAACGAATAATGGACTCTGTGAAGCGCTCTGAGTCAGAGCAACAGTCAGTCAGAGAAGAGCGCTATATAAATCCAATCCATTATTATTATTATTGTACAGGCGCACCAACCGACCTGTAGGAGTCGCTGTCCACAAGGTCCAATCCCCACCCATCAGCTTTTCCACCCCTAACACTGCCAATTGTGTTAGTATGAACGACCAGCCAAGCTGGTAGCAACGCCGAGAGCTGGGCTCGAACCCAGCATCTCCTGCATTAATGGCGAGCGCCTTGCCCACTGCGCCACTTGGCCGCCAGGTGTTGGTGTTTTAATGTGGTATTCTGGAAGGAATTCTGACCTTTTTTCTTGAGTGGACAAAAACAGTTTTGTTTTGGACCAAATTTGTGTAACTAATGGCATCAACCCAGAAATTTGACTTAAGGGGTTAATGTGTCTCAGGGTTATTGGCCTCCAACCCCCAATATCTCCCAACCAACCTAACTAACTAGACCCCCTGTGCAGAAAGGTCTCACAACCTAACTAACTAGACCCCCTGTGCAGGAAGGTTTTTGATCACCAACATAACTAACTAGACCCCCTGTGCAGGAAGGGCTTTGATCACCCCCCCTGCATTCAAAGTGATCTGTAAAAAAATATCTTTTTACAATCAAAATTGTTGAGACCAGATCTCATCTCATAGATGTCAGGCAAAAGGAAGACATTTTTCTACAGACCTGAGACTGCTGGAACAAGAGACATATTTTAAAAGGCGTGAAAAAAGGTTCCTGCAGAACACACTGACACAAAGGCATCAGCATACACACATGGGCATGTAGAGTACACACACATAATGCACAAATACTGTAGCAGCAGTAGCTAGATCTACTGTGGTGACCTTCATTATTGCCAATCGCTTGCTTGTTTACTCATTCACACACACACACACACACACACACACACACACACACACACACACACACACACACACACACACACACACACACACACACACACACACACACACACACACACACACACACACACACACACACACACACACACACACACACACACACACACACACACACACACACACACACACACACACACACACACAGTCAGCTGTCCTCATATTCAGGGGAGATCTCATCTTCAGGAAAGATCTCTCTGAGCCAGGGCTGCATGACGAATCGCTCGCTATCAAAGTGTGTGAAATACTGCTCCAAGGTGGGAATGTCCGGCTAAGAACCAAAAGAAGATGAGCTTAACACCTGTGTGTGTGCCTGTATTTGTATGAGCTTGTGTGCGTGTTTGTGGTACCTACCCTCGTCCCAGAGATGTGTTGCAGTTGTGTTTGAGGCAGGTACGCCACCAGTAGTGAGGTGGATTCAGGGCCGCTGAACAGTACCTTGTAGTGGGGTGTGTGCTCCGATTTTGTTTCCTACCACGCACGCACACACACACACAGTCAGTCAGTCAAACCGGACAATTTTGGAGTATGTTATGTTATAGCCATAAGTAATATATCTATGTTTTGCATCTGCAAAAGTCCAAAAGAAACACCACAACCAGGAGACGAACCAACAACCACTAGAAATACACAGCAATACTTAGTTGCTTAACCTGTTAAGCCTGATTGGCCTGGTACCGGTAACATAGTGTACAATATGTACCTTTTTTCCTGTGGTCGATTAGTACCTTTCGATTAGTAATTTACATATTTTAAGCAAGATTGGGCTGTGTGTGTGTGTGTTTAAGCCATGTGCTCCAGATTTTAATGATCCATAATCAGTTATACGTCATTCATATGACAATGCTGTGGCGAGTGTAGGATGTGTATGACTGCAGCTCCTGACCTCAGAGTTAGAATACACTTTGCTGACCCACTCTGGAGGGGCGTGGCGCTCAGAGTCCCAGCTCACCACCACCCCCACCATGTGGCCCTTCCTCTCCAACACCACCTCCCCCACCCGCAGGAAAACGAACGGAGGCCGGGGGCTACGCACCGCCCTGGAGGCTGGGGGCTACGCACCGCCCTGGAGGCTGGGGATGATATAGGAGATAGAGCCAGGAGAGGAAGAGAAAACATATAAGAGAGATCTATATAAGGCGAGTAGTACCTTGTATTCAGTGAATACTGTAGTTTATTACATGGCGTTTTCACATTCGCCGAAATGCTTGCTTGTGATTGGTCAATAGCCCCCCGACTGCGGTCATTATTTTTCAATAATGACCGCAGATTTTTCAATAATGACCGCAGAGCGCAGCTGTTCGCAATCAAGCCCACTGACACACTGTTTCAGTGCAATTAGACACTGCCGTGCCGGCGATGACAGGGGGCGGAGCGACGAGCGGAGCCAGAACACAGCGGAGCCAGAACACAGAGGCTGCCCGCGATAATAATAATCACTTTATTTGGGCTGACAGAGCCACAGAACAACTGCGATTTGTCAAATGAATTAGGTATATTGTTAGTAAGTTAGCCATGTAATAAGCGGGATAATGTATAGCGCTGCACTGACAGCGGAGCCAGAGGCTGCCCGCGATAATAATAATCACTTTATTTGGGCTGACAGAGCCACAGAACAACTGCGATTTGTCAAATGAATTAGGTATATTGTTAGTAAGTTAGCCATGTAATAAGCGGGATAATGTATAGCCTACTCGCTCATTGTCGCAAAATAATTGACCTTCACTACGTTTAAAACACCTCGGCGCGGCGCCTCGGTATTTTAAACTCCGTGTCGGTCAATTATTTTGCGACAATGACCTCGTAGCCATACATTATCCCTTACATAACCGATACTAAAATATCTGCAATGAACAGGGGCCGTGTTCATAAACAGCGATTGAACCGAAAGTAAAACCTTAGACAATTTTATTATTATTAATTGTTCATGAACAGCCCACTAGAAACCATAAAATAAAGACTCTAATCTTTAATACCACTAAGAAACAAACTCTGGAACAATAATTGACAATGAACTGAAAACTGACGTGATTTGTCGGAGCTTTCACATCCATATCCTATTAGAAACCACAACATGTGCCCATATATCACATATACTTTTGCCCACATATTATTCTTTAGTATCTTTTGGACAGTTTAAATCTTTAATGGCCATTTCACCCCAGTCTGCAGTTTTATTGATTGACTTAGTTTTTTGCTTTTTTATTGTGTACTATATTTCTTGACATCTGACTGAAAGTTGAACTATCTAAATAAAAGGTTGACTGAATGAATGAACATATCTCCATAGATGGTTTCAAAGTGACAATAACATTCTAAAAGGACCCATGCTTATTTCCTGTTGCAATGTTTGCCAATGCAATAACTGACATCAAATACATTTGGATCCAAAAGCTGTCCCCTAGCAACAGCATTCCAGTGAAACCAGAATCCCCACACACATATTTCACCAACATCTTCCTGGTTACAAAGTCGGTCTTGTGTCTGATCAGGACAATAGAAAAAAGCAGGAAAGGGGTCTGGGTTTGTGTGGTAAATATATACATTATAAGTGAATGTGCATTGTGTCTCCACAAAGCTTCCAATCCTGAATAAAAAAATTATAAAAAAAAAAAAAAAATCACACCACTGACAATTCTGCAGTGAATTCAGAATTACACACAGACAAAACTTGTCATGGACAACTAAGCAAGCTGGTAAAGTTGTTCCTGAAGTTTTTAAGACTTCTGGGATCGCTGAAAGTAAACTGGTCTCAGTCCCTAATCAGTACTTCTTTTCTTATGATACTGCATGAATACAGGCCCTGTTGTAAACGTGTCAGATACTGTATTTTATTATAATAGTTAGCATTGCGGCTAGCGTACATTAGCGTAGTAACGTTACCGCTAGTAGAATGAATGGATGAAAACGTTATTTAACAGATTGGAGAATGTGTACAATACAATACGGCTCAATACAAACAATTGTTAAGGGGATGCAGACTGTTGTAGTTTGGACTGGGTTCCTTATAACAATAACTTGACAACACATGAGCTTAGTTCAGGGGTCAGCAACCTTTACTATCAAAAGAGCCACTTTTCCCCCCTCCCACAAAATAAAATGCTCAGGGAGCCACACAACCTATTTACCCTTAAAATGAAGATAACACAGTGTATAACGTTTTATATATCCCCAAGCATACCCACATAAGCATAAAACGCCTGACAATTGCATACCCAAAGATAATTTTTCATTTCAGTGTCACAGTATGACATTGATCTCCAAAATAAGAGAACAAAAAAGAAATAATAATTTTAAAAGTAAAATTTATCTTTTATTTTATTAAAAAAAAAAAAGTAAATTTGGGCCAGGGAGCCGCAGCTGATTGGCTAAAGAGCCGCAGGTTGCTGACCCCTGGCCTTAGTTGGCCGCAGCTACTTGGGACAGCTCTGCCGTAAACACTGGAAATAATCTCGGTTACTATGTCCACACGCAACCAATGCAACCGGGGTGAGCCCAAAACTCCACCCTGGACTCCGGTTTTTAAAGACCACGGTTGCAGTGTTCCAAAAACCCGGTTGCGTGTCGACGAACAGTGCAACTGCGCACAATAAATCACGGTTACATAACACTGCGCGTTCGTGTGGACAGGGCTTTAGACACCAACCTCCAAAGAAGCCCTGGTCATTCTCATAAAGCATGACTTCTATGGCAGGAGACTCTCCAGGAGCCCCTTCCTCTTCCAAGCCAGCCAGCAACCTTAAGAGACCAAACAAGCACTCACTCAGTATGTGTGTGTGTGTGTTTTTCAGGATTCAAGATTCAAGGGTTTATTCATCACATAATACATACCACGGCATACAGTGAAATGCGGTTGGCCATGCCCGCTACAATTGTGCAAGAATATAGTAATAATAGTAAATAGTAATAAAAATAAGCAGAATAGACATGATAAAATAGACATGTTAATAAATCATTTCAAGGCACTGTCCTACTGTATGTACACTCCTATATACCGTTTTTATGTGTGTGTGTGTGTGTGTGTGTGTGTGTGTGTGTGTGTGTGTGTGTGTGTGTGTGTGTGTGTGTGTGTGTGTGTGTGTGTGTGTGTGTGTGTGTGTGTGTGTGTGTGTGTGTGTGTGTGTGTGTGTGTGTGTCCTGTTTTACTATCTTGTGGAGTCCCTAGGTAAAAATACACTAACAAACTGAACAGGCTGGTGAGGAGGGCTAGCTCCGTACAGGGAGTCAAACTGGTCAAACTAGAGGTGGTGGCAGAGAGGAGGACGAGGAAAAAGCTGGATGCCATCCTGGAACCCCCCTCCCACCCCTTCTATGAGGATATAGCCAAGATGAGGAGCACGTTCAGCCATAGACCCCTGCCTGTATCTCTCCTCTCTCATCCCTATATGCTGCTATAACACCTGAATAAAGGAACACTTGATTTGACACAAAATGGCAAATAGATAAAACTCAGGCTAGGAGGGTCCAGTCAAAGCAGCGTCAACTGGGTCGTAGAGGGTCCCCGGTGGGAGGACTAACTGGGGAGAAGAACTGCTGATCACAGCGTTCTCATTTTATTATGTTTCTTTCTTTCCTTTTTAAAATTATTTATTTATTGTTATTATGTTAAGGCATATTGTTGAGGGATTGGTTTAGGGAATACATTTACCGATCAGTCAGTACAATATGCTTGCGTGTGCAGATGCATGTTTATGTTTGCAATAATAGGGAGTATGTTGAATGCATCCCACTCACATCACTTCGGAGGCCAGCTGTGCAGCCCACTCCATCCACACAGTGCCATTCAGATATGTTTTCCTCCACTCTTTCCAAATACCCAGGAACCTGGAAATGTTGCATTCAGTGACGACATTACCATTGACCAAATGTCCACATATAGTAGCAAACTTGAAAAGGCAAAGCGGATGCGTGAATGCCTTCTACAACGCTGTTCCAGTTCCGCGTTGCCGTTTTGCGCTCTGATTGGCCGAGCGTGCGCATGCACATGAGCCGCGACGCGCTCCTCAGCCAGGCTCCGCTTAAGGCAATTTATACAAATGGAAGTATTGATTACGCCGTAACGAATCATTAAAAAAATATACCCTTAACTGGAATATGTTGTGCCTTTACACATATTGTTGGATTATGTAATTGGTTTGTCATGACAAACCAATAAAGAAATCGCGAATTAACCGGTGGCTACTGGACACAGACACGTTAAACTAACCTAAAGTTAGTTGTTCACCAACAATCTACAGACACAAACAAATACAGAACCGGACTGTTATATTAAAATAATTGATTGCTGTTTAACGCGTCCGTGTCCAGTAGTTGTAAACAATGAGGCATGTAGTTACTGTGTGTTGTTGTAGCCACCGGTTAATTCGCGATTTTTTATTGGTTTGTCATGACAAACCAATTACATAATCCAACAATATGTGTAAAGGCACAACATATTCCAGTTAAGGGTATATTTTTTTAATGATTCGTTACGGCGTAATCAATACTTCCATTTGTATAAATTGCCTTAAGCGGAGCCTGGCTGAGGAGCTGGCTGAGGAGCGCGTCGCGGCTCATGCGCATGCGCGCGCTCGGCCAATCAGAGCGCAAAACGGCAACACGGAACTGGAACAGCGTTGTAGAAGGCATTCATGGGCCTTTACTTACCACTTGGTTGACTGGAGCCTCTGCGCCGCCGTGGAGCCGCTCCACTGCGCGATGAGGTACTGCGCGGGCAAGGCGGAGAGGAGCAGCGCGAGCTGCAGCACGGCGCTCGCCTGGGGCATGAATGATGACCGTCACCTGCATGGAACCATTCAACTATTTGTAAACAATTAAAGGGGCTCCTGTAGGCAATTCCTTGGACCACTGACTGCACACCCTCTTGTCCCATAATAAGAAAACACTGATGTGATGTGCCCATCCATGTAGCTAGATTCTATACAGCCCTGGCCTATTTTAATTGTATAATTATATTCTATTCTGCTTCTATTTTAATTGAGTTTATATTTATTTCATTCTACAGCAATTGGCTGTCCGTTAATGTCGCACAAAAAACGACCAATCAAAGACTACTTGGCAATAAAGACCATTCCGATTCTGAGATGGATCGTCCAAATGCCATCTGTCTCACTCTCAAGTAACATAAAGCACACTGCACAGGCAACGCGTTAGTACAACCATTATCTGAACGGTAAAGTTAGTTAACATATGGTGACAAACTTCCTCCAAGTTATTACGCAATATTGCGTAAGAGAAACCAATCACCCAAATGCATAATCACCATAAGCGCCGGATTGTTGTTATTTTTTTTATTTTTATTTTTTTTTACAAGGCAGTATATTCACAAGTGTCCTTACTTACCTTTAATTAGATTCCCATGCAGCTTTTCGTCTAACTACCTGCCACTGTCAACCATTGCGTCAGAGCGTGTCTGTGCTGCACCTGCCACTCTGCCACTTTTTATCTCTCGAGATAAAGCTGGGAACGAGGTTACTCTGCCACAGGGACGTCACGTGGGGTTGCCGTCACTCCTTTGGGGCGGTTGTGTTGTTTACATAAATCGCGCTCTCGTGTCGCTGGCACCTGTGTATTTACATTTTTCCAAATTGCCAAAATCATTCCATTTGCCCAATCATTGCAGCCCAAGAGAAACCAGCAGACCTCTCTCGCCTCGCCACGTCAGGAACAGCCTACGTGAGACTGCAATTCGAAACTGGCCCCTACAAATGTCCTAACCTAGTTGTACAGTAAATGACCAAGTAAGGCTTTGTCAATATTCCAATGTACAGTGTAAAATGTGTGTGTGTCCCATTCCCAACCCCCCCCCCCCCCCCCACCTCCAATGTACAGCCCTCACCCAACCCCACCCCACCCAACCAACCTCCTCCAATGTACAGTTTCTATGCCAAATGTATATACACTCCTTTTCTGGACACTTTTGTATCACAAACAGTACTGTATTTGCAAATCTGATATGTCATAAATGTATAGATGTAGCAGTACTGTCTATCTGTATGTCATGTATGTCATATATGTTATGATGAATTGAAAATGGGGGACCCTGATGTAAACAAGACGAAAGTCTTTCTCGGGTCTGCATCCCCTTAACAATTGTATGTATTGAGCTGTACTGTACTGTACCCATTCGGCAATCTGTTAATAAACTTTTCAATCAATCAATCAAACAGCCCGGTCGCGGACGTTCTATTAAACACCACGCGGTAGCGCATCATCAACACAGGGTGGCAGTGTTTTCCCACATAAATTATATCTCATTCCACCCTCATCAATGTTGGGTCAGTTTCAATTCACATTTCCGTTATCTTCTCTAGTCTAGCCAGTGGTTCCCAAAGTCGGGGTCGCGACCCAAAGGTGGGCCGCGAGCAGCCACGGGTGGGCCGCGAGATGATTAAAAAAAAATTAAAATAATTTTTTTTTTTTTTTTTTTTTTTTTTTTTGTCAGGCCACTGAACTTAGAAGCAGGCCAGGACAGTGTTTCTAGTTGTATTCTAAAATTCTATTCTATTGTATTCTAAAATGTGACTATATGGTTTTATATTAACTTAATAAATAAACAAAAATGAAAAATCTACTTATTTCAACGAACATTTCAAACTAAATAACAGATTATGCACATAAAACGCTGAAAACAACCGAAGCAACAATAGTATTTTAATGAGGCTATTATTATCATTATTATTTTGCAATAAGTTAGCCCTCTCATAAATAGCACATATAAATGAATAACTAACTTGAACTAACTTAAAAGGATTGAAGTGATATTTGGCTTAAAAAATCGGTCACATGGCAAAAAAAAAAGAAAGAAAAAAAAGCCTGACGATGTCCATTGGGCCGCGGCTCTCTGACGCCTTATTTTCTGGGCCCTGGCCTGAAAAGTTTGGGAACCCCTGGTCTAGACCACCAAACAAAAGGCTGCAAACGCTGTAGAGGTCTGCATTGACAAAAAAAAGGAACAGAAACCAAGAGAGAAAGCAGATATGGAAATGTCCTTAAAATATCAGTATGAACTAACAGGACAGCAGACTGTACTCCCCTACACATGTCATTCTAGCGTTATGCTTCTTTTTTGCATTAATTCTTTTTATATATAAAAGTATCCAAACTAACAAAGACAACCGGCCCCTTCAGTCCATTCCTGTGAAACAAAGTACAGACCCCCCCCCCCCAAACATCCCAAATCCCACTTGTGGCTCGCATGCAGCCACTTCTCTCTCTCTCACACACACACACACACACACCATGACCTTCCACATTTGGCCCCCTGCCGACCCCCATCCCAGTCATAGGTCACACCACACCACAACTCTGTGACACATTACACACAGGTTCAGGTACAACAGGCTCAGAGAAATGTATAGCCGAAGGCCCCGTTATAGAGATGCCGACTGACTGGAGATCAGTTTTAAAGCCCTGTCATCATCAAGTGTCTCCGTGTAGAGATGCCGACGGACTGGAGATCAGTTATGGTCTTTAAAGCCCCGTCTACAGTGTCACTGTCCGATTCAAAGTTCTACTACACTACACGGAACGTAGGCCAAATGCGTCCACATTTTTATAGGATTCTATCACATTTTCATAACAATAGCACCCTGCAGCGTTTTCATTGAGGTTTCTTACAAATTAACAATGCTTTATCTTGTCCTTTATATGCCGATTATCATTAGAATCTTAAATTGTACCATATGTCCCCCCTTTAGACAACATATGTAACGCTACCAGCGCACTTTTGTTAAGATAATTAGTTGGCCATTCTCGGTCGCTATACCGAGGTCGCAGTAATAGTTTAACGCTGTTCAGATCACGTCAGAGAATATAGACACATCCCAGTGACCTGTGACCTGTGCTAACGCTCTTGGGAAATGCAGTGTTGTAGTTCTCAACATTTTCAGCCTTTAATTTTAAACCAATGCTGCCATCTACTGACAACAAAAAAGTGTTGTCTAATCGTCACCTTGAGAGCTACTTCCGTATACAGCGCCGCCCCAAACCCATTCTAGAGATTCCCACTTTTTGCTGGGAGTGGGGCGTGGCCGTATTTGGTCCCAGACAATATAGTGGCTGCAATTGGTCACCGTGACGTCACTCTTTGAAGATGATTAATCTCACAGATGTTTTGATTATCTGACCATGTCGCTGTCCCAAACACAACGAGGTGATTCTGTCTACCACGGGGCATCAATGGAAGGGCGTGAAGCTGTGCGTGTTTCAATGGGATTTCGTCATTACTGCCATGTCGCCCTCGGAGCCAATCATTTAATTCTTCAGATTGGATCACTGGAGGGGTGATGCTTTCGGATCACAATTACTGTGATAAGTCAAAGGGACCTGATCAAGCACTCCCAATTTTAAGACATTTGAAATGTAGGGGAGGGACAGAGGGGTTGCATCCACTCAGAAGCCCACTGTGTAGAGAGGCCCCTGGGTCTCAGGTCCCTATGAGCACCTCAGCACCTGGGTCATTGGAGTTAGGGATGATCTCAGCACTAAAGATCTTCTTGGCCCATTGATTCAGAATGACACCGTGTTGATCTCGGTGCTAAGAAGCTTTTGGGGAAACTGGGATATTCTGTTTAATTTCACGTCATATATTGCGTTAACATATCAGCAGCATAGGTACAGAGTACAGAAGAGTGTTCCAGCACAATATAACTCAACCCCCAGATTTACCACAGTAATATGGTCTGTACGTGGCAGGAGATTGATACTGGGACTAAACGTGTTGTCTAGGTCAGTGGTTCTCAAACTGTGGTACGCGTACCACTAGTGGTACTTGGTGGTACTGCTGGTGGTACTTGAAAACATTTACAAAAAAGCGAATTTTTTATTTTTTATTTTTTTGCAGTCAGGCCACTGAACTTAGAAGCAGGCCAGGCCAGTGTTTCTGGTTGCGGCGGCGCGATAGTTAGATAACCTAAGTGGGGAACAACCAGGAGATCACTGTGACAGAGAGTAGTGCAGTCTAAACAGTCATAAATCTTTAATTCAACTTCAGCCCTGATCATAACCATTTATCTTTTTAGATTTTTTGTAATGTCAGATAAAAAATGAAATACTCCCACTTTTCTGAAAAGAGTTGGTGTTAAATCTGACATTACAAAAAATCCATCAAAATCTGTGTTGCTGCTAATCATTGACACATGCCTAGCCTGTAATAATCCCCCCCAGAAAAATGTACTTTGCATTTGATATATTGAAAATATTTTACTTTTTGTGTGTTTTTTTAACAATAATTTGTGATGCCATCACACAAACTGGCATTTAAAGGGTAAACATTCAAAAATTTATTGAATATGTGTTTTATTTTCTTTTTTACAATAATTTGTGATGCCCATCACACAAACTGGCATTTAAAGGGTAAACATTCAAAAATTTATTGAATATGTGTTTTATTTTCTTTTTTACAATAATTTGTGATGCCCATCACAAACACTGGCATTTAAAGGGTAAAAATTCAAAAATTCCTGCAGGAAATTAAGTTTTTGTAACAAAATAATTGTGTGTGTGTGTGTGTGTGTGTGTGTGTGTGTGTGTGTGTGTGTGTGTGTGTGTGTGTGTGAGTGTGTGAGAGCTACCTTGAGAGCTACTTCCGTATACAGCGCCGCCCCAAACCCATTCTAGTGATTCCCACTTTTTGCTGGGAGTGGGGCGTGGCCGCATTTGGTCCCAGACAATATAGTGGCTGCAATTGGTCACCGTGACATCACTCTTTGAAGATGATTAATCTCACAGATGTTTTGATTATCTGACCATGTCGCTGTCCCAAACACAACGAGGTGATTCTGTCTACCACGGGGCATCAATGGAAGGGCGTGAAGCTGTGCGTGTTTCAATGGGATTTCGTCATTACTGCCATGTCGCCCTCGGAGCCAATCATTTAATTCTTCAGATTGGATCACTGGAGGGGTGATGCTTTCGGATCACAATTACTGTGATAAGTCAAAGGGACCTGATCAAAATCAGCACTCCCAATTTTATGACATTTGAAATGTAGGGGAGGGACAGAGGGGTTGCGTAGGGGAGGGACAGAGGGGTTGCATCCACTCAGAAGCCCACTGTGTAGAGAGGCCCCTGGGTCTCAGGTCCCTATGAGCACCTCAGCACCTGGGTCATTGGAGTTAGGGATGATCTCAGCACCAAAGATCTTCTTGGCCCATTGATTCAGAATGACACCGTGTTGATCTCGGTGCTAAGAAGCTTTTGGGGAAACTGGGATATTCTGTTTAATTTCACGTCATATATTGCGTTAACATATCAGCAGCATAGGTACAGAGTACAGAAGAGTGTTCCAGCACAATATAACTCAACCCCCAGATTTACCACAGTAATATGGTCTGTACGTGGCAGGAGATTGATACTGGGACTAAACGTGTTGTCTAGGTCAGTGGTTCTCAAACTGTGGTACGCGTACCACTAGTGGTACTTGGTGGTACTGCTGGTGGTACTTGAAAACATTTACAAAAAAGCTAATTTTTTATTTTTTATTTTTTTGCAGTCAGGCCACTGAACTTAGAAGCAGGCCAGGCCAGTGTTTCTGGTTGCGGCGGCGCGATAGTTAGATAACCTAAGTGGGGAACAACCAGGAGATCACTGTGACAGAGAGTAGTGCAGTCTAAACAGTCATAAATCTTTAATTCAACTTCAGCCCTGATCATAACCATTTATCCTTTTAGATTTTTTGTAATGTCAGATAAAAAATGAAATACTCCCACTTTTCTGAAAAGAGTTGGTGTTAAATCTGACATTACAAAAAATCCATCAAAATCTGTGTTGCTGCTAATCATTGACACATGCCTAGCCTGTAATAATCCCCCCCAGAAAAATGTACTTTGCATTTGATATATTGAAAATATTTTACTTTTTGTGTGTTTTTTTAACAATAATTTGTGATGCCATCACACAAACTGGCATTTAAAGGGTAAACATTCAAAAATTTATTGAATATGTGTTTTCTTTTCTTTTTTACAATAATTTGTGATGCCCATCACAAACACTGGCATTTAAAGGGTAAAAATTCAAAAATTCCTGCAGGAAATTAAGTTTTTGTAACAAAATAATTGTGTGTGTGTGTGTGTGTGTGTGTGTGTGTGTGTGTGTGTGTGTGTGTGTGTGTGAGTGTGTGAGAGAGAGAATGACGGACAATTGCTTGCTGTGTGAGAGAGAGATAGAGTTGTTCTTAATTTTCTCACTTGCTATGTGAGAATGTTAGTTATTATGTTCTCAATGCCCCTTGCATTGTATGAGTTGTGTGGAAGCGTTTGCTAGTTCTAGTGCTATCCCTTTGTACATTGTGGCTGTGTCTGACAAAAGTTAACAATAAATAATGGTATTAGGAATACATTTGCCTCCTGCGTGAACTGTGCATAGCTGAATAGACTGTATTTTAACATCGGTCATATGGTGGTACTTGGAGAGCCAGCTACGTTCTCAGGTGGTATACTTGGTGTAAAAAGTTTGAGAACCACTGGTCTAGGTTAATTAAAGGTACCTTGTCTGGGTTAAGGTACCTCGACATACTGAAGGGGACGCGTGTAGCTTTTTGCCAGCGGAAGAGTGCAAGAATGTGACCATGTGACCGCGGCAGCGCGAGAGAGCGGCAGTGCGGAAATAGGCTGTCTATTGCCATTCTCTAAGACAAACGCTAACCTTAACCAGCTCCTTAACAGCGCTTAAACTTAACCCTTCTAACCTTAACCAACTCCGAAACAATGCCTAACCTTAACCTTAACCTTAACCATGCCTAACCTTAACCTTAACCATAGAAAGAATATTGCCATTCTCTAAGACAAACTCTAACCTTAACCAGCTCCTTAACAGCGCCTAAACTTAACCCTTCTAAACTTAACCAACTCTGAAACAATGCCTAACCTTAACCTTAACCTTAACCATGCCTAACCTTAACCGGCGAATACACGTTAAAAAAAAAAAAAAAAAAAAAATTGATGGGATTTGAACTTTTCACCAACGGACCGCAGGACCACAGGACCGCAGCGCTGCCAGGTGAGCTAAGCTTCGAATGAAAATCATTGCGGATTACGGCTACATAATGCCGCAAGCTCTGCCGCTCCGCTCCGCATGTGAGGTTTTGTCCGCTGCTCACCTACTCGCTCTGTTCCTTTAAGCCTGTTGCTCACCTACTCGCTCTGTTCCTTTAAGCCTACTGTTAATCATTGCATTCTCCTCACCTCACTAGCCCCCACCCTCGCGTTCGTTTGCTCTTCAGCAACCACACCCTTGGACTACCTGTCATTATGTGTTTGATTGGTCTGGTGCCGAACACACACTTTTAGTTTCAAGTATCAATTACCTTCACGCACCTGTGGTGCATTCTAATTAGCACCCCTGTGGGCTTTAAGTACCTGGCTCTTCCCCTCTGTCCCTGGTCGGGTCGTGCCGTAACATGCCGTATCATTCGGTATCATATTCTCTATCACCTAGACTCCTTCGGGAGTTCCACTGTCTGTTTATGCTGTTTTCATCTCCGGCGTGAGATGTGCTCCAGCCTTCGCCTCCTGTCGCCGTTGCCTGAGGGAGACACTGGACTGCGCTCTCTAAAACTTCCACGGGAGGTATCCCAGTGATCCACTTCAGACCTCCGCGCAGCAGACGTCCTGACGCACATCCAGACCTCCGCGCAGCAGACGCCCAGACGCACCATCCAGACCTCCGAGCCTGGCGCGCTCTTCCGCGCAGACGCACTCCAGATGCGTCCTCCGTACCGGCGCGCACTCCAAGCAGTCGCGCACCACTCAGACCTCCGCGCCAGATGCGCCCTCCGTACCGGCGCGTACTCTAAGCAAGTCGCGCACCACTCAGACCTCCGCTTGGACAACCCTTTCCCCGTGGCGACGCACTCGCTCCGTTCTGTTCCAACGCTCTTTACGCACAGCGCCTGGGTGAGTTTTTATGACTGTCTTTGATCCTATCCGTTTTTCGTGTGTTTATTTAACACTGAAGAGATCCAGCTTTTTATCAGACAGTCACTCACCCAGCGTTTAGCCCTTTTTGGATTGTTTCATTGGGATAATATTTTGGCCTAACATCGCCCACTGTGTTTACACACCGAAGATATTATCACCTGGATTTGTATTTTGGGACTTCGCTCACAGTGTTTATTATACACCGAAGATTCAGTCACTTGGATAACTCTGTTTTTGGTTACAAGTCACCTCTCCTGTCACCTGCTCTGTTCCAACTGCACTCTGAGCTAACCCACTCCCTCTCTCCCTCTCGGTTCCGTTTACCCACCTCGGAGATCTGCCGAGAGAAGTCTGCAGAGCGGCTCTGATGTTCCCACCTGCTTCCCCAGACTACCATCCCGGGAGAAGCTGCAGAGCAGCAACATCATTAATGCTTTTTCCAAGGCCTTACCCTGTTTTCTCTGTCCCAGTATGCAGCTCCAGCCCTCGCCCTGTTCCAAGGCCTTACCCTGTTTATCTCTAGTCCTCCTAGTCCTCCCTGTCTAGTCCCTCCAGTCCTCCCTCTCCCCAGCCCGCCTCCGCGGGCCTCTGTCCCTGTTTCCCCACTCTAGTCCTCCCAGTCCTCCCCGTCCGGTCCTCCTAGTTCCTCCCTTTTCCTGCCTTGTCCCTTGCCCCGGCCCTGTTCCGTTTAGCCTTCCCTTAGCCTTCCCCTTAGCCAGCTCGCCTCTTAAAGGCACTGTACCTTTCCCTTCTTGTTATCCAGTAATTGTGTTCTCCCTTAAAGGGACAGTGCCGGTTTTCTTTGTTATTCAATAAACGCCCAGTTCTTGGCTAACTCTCATACCTGTCTTGTGTTGTGCGATTGGGGTCGGTTACAAACCATAACACCGCAGCTCTGCCGCTCCGCTCTGCGGCTTTTACATGGAATATACAATTTCCGTGATCAATATTTGTTATCATCTATTTTCAAATGTTACTTACAGCTGATTAAAATGTCCCAGGTTTCATTGACCATATTCACACTTTTGCTCTTACATCATGCTCCGGTTGGGAATCTGGTCAATTTGGTCAAATATAACTCACTTGCGACTCATTGTATATAATCAGGGAATTTTGTTATTTATCTTATTAGTCGTTCTAACCTACCATTAGCCCAGCTTGTCATCAAAAAACACTTGACTAGTCAAACATAATTAAAATACACATATTTTCATGACACCCCCCCCCCCCCCAAATTTGAATATTCCTCCATTACTTTTTCACACTTGAGAAACACAAATGTCAAATTCCATAACATTTCTGGGTTTTCCATCCAAAGGGAACCTGGGAGGCCGCCATCTTTATGCACTCAGATCATCAAGACATGTGTGTGTGTGTGTGTGTGTGTGTGTGTGTGACGAGAGAGCGATACAATGCGTTTCTACATATCGCTCTCTCAGTTCCGGTCCAGTCCAGTCCAAGGAGTCCAATCCCCCCTGAGCCCAGTGACTTAACAGAACCAGGAAGTCCAAAGTGGCCCAAAGAGAAACCCGGGGGATCCAGAATGCCAGAATAGCCAGGGCACACAATCAAAACTAAAGAATATAAAGGCCTGTGTGTCTCTCTCTCTCTGGACCACCTCCACGGTTTCAGTCCAAATCCAGTCCGACCCAGTTTGATCTGGCTCGATCCGGTCAGGCGTGAGAAAAGTGCTAGAACATGCACGGCAGAACGGCGCGCGTGTGTGTGTGGTCACTGTAAAAACATCTCATAAACATTTAGAATTTCTTTTTTCTCCATCTGTTAACAATTAGATTCTTAAAATATACAGGGTTACTCCCTACGACTGCAACCTGTGGTAGGTGTGCCTCAAAGCTAGACACCCAAAGCTCCATCTCGCTGTACCTTAGGTTCAAACTCATAATATGTTGGTCATAGTTGGATAATATATTGACAATGAATATTGGTGTGTTTATAACATCGGTACAACTTTTTTTCTTCTTCTTTGAACTGTTATAAATACATTTCTTTGAGAGATTTTACAATGATCAAACCGTATGCCACTGTTTGTACGCTGAAAGTGACTGACACTCAAACTGTATTGAGACACAAAAGCAAACGCCATTGGTCGAACCAATCAATCAATCAATCACTTGTTTCACTTGCACACATTGTCACAGACATGCACATACGTCTACGCACCCACACCCGAACGAGACAGAAAGGCACATGGTATTGCTAATGATCAGGACTCACTGAACGTTTTCGTTTTTTTGTCTTTCCATACATACAAAATAATTATGATCCTTCTTCAACCCATGCATTCTTCGCTCCTCTTCCTCACAGTAAAACGTTTCAAAGTAAAGGATATATTTACACACACACACACACACACACACACACACACACACACACACACACACACACACACACACACACACACACACACACACACACACACACACACACACACACACACACACACACACACACACACACACACACAATCTCTCTCTCTCGTTGGCATGTAGACAAAAAAAAACAAGTAAATAACATCTACAAAATCTACAGTACCCACCCACCTCCCATTTGGTATTTCAGCACACAGCCGATCCGCTCGGCCCAGACGGGGCTGTGCCAACATGTAGTAAGACTTGCGGGGGCGGGGTGATGTGGGGGCAACGATCGCATACAAATCTTACAAAAGCAGAGTATATAAAAGAAAAAGGGACACCGGGACGTAGAGGAGAGGAAGAGAAGACTTGTTAGGTGGTCCGAGCGTTGAACGCGTGGCGCACATTTTTTCTCGCCACACAGCGCTGTCGCGGGCAAACATAACGCTTGAATATGGACACACACAAACACACACACACACACACACACACACACACACACACACACACACACACACACACACACACGCTACTCATACACACATACGTACATGTAAACACACACACACACACACACACACACACACACACACACACACACACACACACACACACACACACACACACACACACACACACACACACACACACACACACACACACACACGGAAATACACCAAGCATAAAATCTCTAACCCAATCTCTCACTACTTATTCCAAACAGCATCTCTGTCTCTCTCTCTCTTCTGAGTTCTCTGTGTGGAGTCAAGGTAACCAGCCCAGTCAAATCTCTCCTTCTTTATTCCCGTCTGTCTCTCTGCTCCGTTGTCTTGTTTACCAGCCGATAAAGTTGGCCTTGGCCTTCTCGGTGAGCTTGCGGACACGCCCCTTGGAGGAGGTACCAAAGTTGATTGACGAGTCCTCAAACAGCAGCTGTCTCTGCTCCTCCTCCGAGTCCTCCTCTATGTAATAGGCCGAGCGGCGCCCCTGGTTACGTGTGCGCATCGATGCCCCCGCGTCTGGGGGCACGTGACCACTGTCACCCCTCCTCCCTGCGCCCGGGGTCACGTGACCACTGTCACCCCTCCTCCCTGCGCCCGGGGTCACGTGACTGCATGGTAAACAATGCATGAATAAAACCTCCACAGATGGGGATGACATTGATATGTCTCTGGTAAAAAATATTATTCAAGGAGTTGTGGAGCCACTATCTCATATATTCAATTTGTCGTTCAAAATGGGAGCATTCCCTCAAAAAATTTTAATTGCAAAGGTTATACCATTATTTAAAGCTGGAGACAAGCATTTGTTTACCAATTATAGACTGGTATCCCTGCTATCACAGTTCTCAAAGATACTCGAAAAACTATATGTTGCAAGATTAGACACTTTCATTGAAAAACATAATCTCCTAATGGACAGCCAGTATGGTTTTAGAACAGCTAGATCTACCTCCATGGCATTAATGGAGCTTGTAGAGGAAATAACAGACGGTATAGAGAGAAAGAAATATGTATTAGGAATATTCATTGACCTAAAAAAAGCTTTTGATACAATAGATCATGAGATTTTACTGAAAAAGATGGACAGGTTTGAGGGGTTGCTCTAGACTGGCTGAAAAGCTATATTAGTAACAGGCAGCAATTTGTTCTGATGGGTCAGCACAAGTCACAATGCTTAAACATTACCTGTGGTGTTCCACAGGGGTCAGTATTGGGACCCAAATTGTAAAAAAAAATTCAATTTAAAAAAAAACAACTTCATGATATTTGGAAATTGTAAAATAATCACTGATCCTCAACTGAAAATTGATAATGTAAAAATTTAGAGAGTATATACAAACAAGTTTCTAGGGGTCTTAATAGACCACAAACTCTGCTGGAAACCCCATATAAAATATTTGTGTTCAAAGTTAGCGAGAAGTATTGGTATACTGGGCAAGACTAGATATATCCTGAATCAGAAAACTCTATATACATTATATTGCACACTCATTGTACCATATCTATCATATTGTGTTGAAATTTGGGGAAATACTTATAAAAGCAACTTACAATAGATATGCACACTGCAAAAAAGAGCCATACGGATAGGATAGTACATCATGGTAGATATTTAGATCACACAAATAGTCTGTTTGTAAGGAGTCAAACATTAAAATTCATGGACTTAATCAAATTCAAATCTGCACAAATTATGTTTCTGGCAATAAAAAACAAATTACCAAGCAACATTAAAAAAAAAATCACAGCTAGAGAGAGTGTTTAGCTTGTTCTCCAGTAGGCGTTGGAGGACCCGGCGGACATGCTGGACGTGCTCCTCCATAGAGCGGGAAAAAATCAGAATGTCGTCCAGATAAACAAAGACAGAGCGGTTAAGGACATCACGGAGAACGTAATTGACAAGGGCCTGGAAGACAGCAGGGGCGTTGGTCAACTGGCAGGAGCACTCATTCAGGGGTACTACGACTATGCTTGCACCTCATGGTACCAAAGCACCTCAAAGGCGCTAAAAACAAAATTACAAACATCTCAAAACAAACTGGTCAGACTACTGCTTGACCTTACTCCTAGAACCCACCTCACCCCTGCCCACTTTGACAACCTAGGATGGCTTAGAGTAGACGACAGAGTACAACAACTTGCAATGGGCCTGGTCTACAAGATACACTACACGACCAAGGTACCCATGTACATGTCAAAATACTTCCCAAAGGTCAGTGAATACCACGATCACAACACCAGAGGGAGCTCCACAAATCATGTTAAACCCAGATTCGGCTCAAATAAGGGACTAAACACGTTTCGCAATTATGCCACATCAATGTGGAACGCCCTACCCAAAGCTGTAAAGGAATGTGGATCACTACCCACTTTCAAAACCTCTCTCAAGGGACACCTACGGGAGACTGCAATTCAACACTGGCCCCTGTAAATATCCTAACCCAACCCCCTCCAATGTACAGTCATTTACCTAGTATGGTTTTGTCAATAGTTCAATGTACAATTTTGTTTGTTTGTACAGTGTCTCCTCCCCCCCCCCCTCAATGTACAGTATTACTTGTTTATACAGTGTGCCCCCCGGCCCCCCCCCCCCCCAACCACCTCCAATGTAAATTACCCAGTATGGTTGTCAATATCCCAATGTACCCAACCCCCCCCACACAACCTCCTCCAATGTACAGTTTCTACGTCAAATGTATATACTCCCTTTTCTTGACTCCTTCTGTATCACAAACAGTACTGTATTTGCAAATCTGGTATGTCATAAATGTATAGATGTAGCAGTACTGACTATCTGTATGTCATGTATGTCATATATGTCCTAATGAATTGAAAATGGGGGACCCTGATGTAAACAAGACGAAAGTCTTTCTCTGGTCTGCATCCCCTTAACAATTGTGTGTATTGAGCTGTACTGTATTGTACCCATTCTACAATCTGTTAATAAAGTTTTCAATCAATCAATCAAAACCCAAAAGGCATTACCTTGTACTCGAAGTGACCGAGCAGGGTCTTAAAGGCCGTCTTCCACTCGTCTCCCTCCCGGACGCAGACAAGGTGATGGGCATTTCTGAGGTCCAGCTTCGAGAAAATAGTGGCACCTTGCAGGGGTTCGAAAGCAGAATTAATCAATGGCAGGGTGTACTTGTTCTTGACCCTGATGTTGTTGAGACCCCGGTAGTCAATACAGGGGCGAAGGGAGCCATCCTTCTTGGACACAAAAAAGAACCCCGCGCCGATAGGAGAGGAGGAGGGGGTAATAATGCCTGAGGCCAGGGACTTGTGGACGTATTTCTCCATAGACTCCCTCTCTGGGCGTGAGAGGTTAAACAGGCTACTAGTGGGGAGCGTAGCTCCCGGGAGCAGATCAATAGCACAGTCGTACTGGCGATGAGGTGGCATGGAGAGAGCCTGTTGTTTACTAAAAACAGCCTATAAATCGTGATAAATTGGAGGAACAGTCGAAAGGTCAATAGGTTCGTTGGGAACGGGAGAACCAGCGACTCCCAGTGGCGACCGAGCCGACCGTAGATAAGAGGTGTGGCAGTGAGCACTCCAGCTCGTGACTGAGCCCATTGGCCAGTTTATTACAGGGTTGTGTAGCTTTAGCCAAGGCATGCCTAGAACGATGGGATTATGGGGGGAATTAGTGACGTGGAAACGGATGTCCTCGCTATGATTCCCGGAGAGTTGAAGGCGGAGAGGCGTGGTGTGGCGGGTTATTCGCGAGAGCAACCTCCCGTTTAGACCTTGAGCATCGTGGGGAATTGGCAAGGCGTCTGTGGCAATGTGGAAGTGGGACACTACCCCAGCGTCAATGAGGTTTTCGTCTGCGCCTGAGTCGACCAGCGCGGACAGAGGGAGTGGCTGGCTCTGCGCTGACATGGCTGTCATCATACCTCAATGACCGCTCCTACCAAGTGTCATGGAGAGGGACCCTGTCGGCCACCCGCCCCCTGCGGACGGGTGTCCCCCAGGGCTCGGTTTTAGGACCCCTTCTCTTCTCCCTCTACACTAAATCACTGGGTAACATTATCACGTCTCATGGCTTCTCCTACCATTGTTATGCCGACGATACTCAACTCTTCCTCTCCTTCCCTCCCTCAGATATCCACGTCTCTGAGCGGATCTCGGCCTGTCTGTCCGACATCTCCGCCTGGATGACTTCCAACCACCTCAAACTGAACCTAAGCAAAACAGAATTGCTACACCTGCCGGCCAAATCCTCCCCCCTAACCGACCTTTCAATCACAGTCGAGAATGCAGCTGTGACTGCGTCCCCGACCGCCAAGAACCTTGGTGTTGTCCTCGACGACCAGTTGAACTTCTCTGCTCACATTGCAGCGACGACCAGAACCTGCCGATTCCTCCTGAGCAACGTCAGAAGGATCCGCCCCTTCCTGACAAAAGAAGCCACCCAACTCCTCGTCCAATCAACAGTCATCTCCCGCCTCGACTACTGCAATGCACTGCTCGCTGGCCTCCCGGCCACTGCCACTAAGCCTCTTCAACTCATTCAGAACGCAGCGGCCCGCCTGATCTCAAACCTACCGAAGTCGGCCCATGTCACCCCACTTCTTAGGGACCTGCACTGGCTCCCCATTGCTGCACGAATCCGCTTCAAGGCCCTCGACCTAGCATACCGTGCGGCAAAGGGAACCGCTCCCGCCTACCTCCGGTCAATGGTCTCTAACTACACACCCTCAAGACCCCTACGCTCTGCATCTTATGGCCGCCTCAGACCTACTCCTATCCAAGCTCCGGGAGGGTCATCAAAGAGAAGTCGCCTATTCTCAGTCCTTGCCCCACAATGGTGGAATGAACTACCCACCCCAGTTAGGACAGCCGAATCACGTCCAATCTTTCGCCGTCGACTAAAGACGCACTTCTTCAACCATTATCTGAATTTAAAAAAAAAACTATAAAAAAAATAAAAAATCTAACCCTAACTAACCGTACTGTCATGCACTTGTCCTAATAAACTAACCTACACTGTAGCACTCAACACTTTGATGAACATTGTTACTCAGCTGATAGAGTTGTGCCCTTCCTGATGGCTTGTCGTACAGAACTTGTAAGTCGCTTTGGATAAAAGCGTCAGCTAAATGACTAAATGTAAAAATGTAAATGATTAACCATTGTGATAAAGCGTGGCACTGAATTGCATGTTTGGGCCGGAGCTGGGAGCATAATTAAGGCTCGTACATGCGCCCAGCGTCACTGTCGAGCCCCGTCGTTTGGGCAAACCGAGCATGAAGCGATGGAGTGGCCGAGTTGTCCGCAGTACAAACATGCCCCTGTCCTGAGTCTGTGAGGGCGTTCGCGGAGAGGGAGGCGAGAGCGGTCGAGTTCCATAGGCTCCGAGTCTTCGGCTTTGCGGCTCTGCAGCGGCACATTATTGACGGCGTGCTCCGGGTCTGCGGCTCTGCGGCTCTGCAGCGGCACACTACTGACGGCACTGCCTTCTCACGGCAGCGTTCGCGAAGGCGTGTGTCCAATTCTCTGGCTAAGTTAATCAACTCGTCAAGGGAAGTTGGCTTCTCCTTAGACGCCAATTCATCTTTTAGGACGTCGCTGAGGCCCTGGCGGAAAGCCCCTCGCAACGGCGCGTCGTTCCACTCGGAACCAGCTGCCAGGATACGGAATTCGATTGCGTACTCGCTCACGCTGCGATGACCTTGGCGGATAGTAAACAAGGCGGCAGTACTATCCGAGCCTCCGGGGGGATGGTCGAAAACCTTTCGCATGTCGCCGACATAATCAGAGTACGAATCGCAGAGGGGGGAAGTACTGAAGTGGAGGGCGGTTGCCCATTCTAGCGCGGGACCCGTGAGCAAACCAGACAGGTAGGAGACTTTGGATTTTTCGCTCTGGAAGGTTTGTGGCTGTTGCCCGAATACTAATGAACATTGGAAAAGAAAGGCACGACACTTAGTGACGTTTCCGCCATAACGCTCTGGTGCGGGAACATGGGGCTCCTTGTGTGGGGATACAACAGGTGGGATTACAACAGGTGAGGCGTCTAGCTGGGCAGTGACGTATGCATCAAAACGCTCATATTGTCTGCGTGAGAGCGCCGATTTGGGCAATGGTTTCGTCCAGTATCCATGAGTGTTGGTTTACCAGAATGGCGTGTCCATTGACGGCGGCCTGGATCTTGTTGCTCCATTCCCCGACATCCTGTGATGCTGGGTCCGACATCATGGTCGCAGTGTTCTGTGAGTTCAAGTTTCAAGTTCAAGTTTCTTTAATAGTTGTCATACAGAAGTACAGAATACTTTTATACAAAATGCTTCTTACTGTTACGCTCCAGAGACTGTGCAAGACAAGATAAGTATGAAATAAAATAACATAGTATAGCATGTAAATTAGAAGTAAAAAAAAAAAAATAAAGAATTAGGTCACAGTGTTCAGTATATACATATGTACAATGTTCGATGCAGAATAGACGTAACTGAGTTACCATATAATATACAATACTGTGCAGTGTACTAATACAATACTATATAGTGCAAGGCAGAAATGGGATGAGGTGCAATTTAGGTACAATTTACAGTGGGTGTACGAGTTGTAGTGCAAATCCTTTATCAATAAATATAAAGTGTGTTTGTGTGGTTTAAGTGAGTGTGTGCGTGTGGGTGTGTGTGCTGTGTGCATTTGATGGTTGTTGCATAGTGTTTATTGTTCGTTTAGCAGCCTGATGGCCTGGGGATAGAAGCTTCTTCTGAGTCTTTCTGTGCTCGCCTTAAGACTCCGGTATCGCTTGCCTGACCGCAGCAGTTCAAAGAGGCAGTTGTTCGGGTAGCTCGAGTCCTTAATAATTCTCTTAGCCTTCCCCCTGCACCGCTTGTTGTAAATGTTCTGGAGGGTGGGAAGCCCCCCTCCAATTGTGCGTTCGGCTGAACGTGTCACTCTTTGTAGTCTGCTACGGTCTTGTGCAGTGCTATTCCCAAACCAGGAGGTGATGTTGCCAGTCAGGATGCTCTCTATTGTACATGAGTAGAAGTTCCTAAGGATCTTCTGACTGACTTGGAACTTCCTTAGGCGCCTGAGGAAGTAGAGGCGTTGTCGTGCCTTCTTCACAACACTGTCAATGTGTGTGGTCCATGTCAAGTCCTCGGATATGTGGGCTCCGAGGTACTTGAAACTGTTCACTCTCTCAACCGGTGCCCCGTCGATGCTGAGGGGGCTGTAGTCCTTGACCCCCAACCTCCTGAAGTCCACAATCATCTCTTTTGTTTTGCTGACGTTCAGGGAGAGGCAGTTCTCCTGACACCACTGTGACAGATTCTCTACCTCTTCCAGGTAGGCCCTCTCGTCGTTGGCAGAGATCAGGCCCACCACTACTGTGTCATCAGCAAATTTGATGATTGTGTTGTTGTTCCGCTGTGCCACGCAGTCATGTGTGTACAGGGAGTAGAGGAGGGGTGAGGGGTGAGGTGGGGGTTCTTGCGGAGCCCAATAGCAAACACAGGAGGAGAGAGAATGGAGCGGTTTAGGGTGCTTTAATTGTTCTCCCCAAGCAGACAGAAATTACATTCAGAAATGTACAACAGACAGGTATGAATGTTCTTGGTGTTAGTACAGGTGCACTCCTTGTGCAGTACGGGAGAATGTTCTTTCTGTCAGGTGCACTCCTTGTGCAGTACGGGAGAATGTTCTTTCTGTCAGGTGCACTCCTTGTGCAGTACGGGAGAATGTAGACACCGGCTGTGTCGGGGGTGGGAGCAGGAACTCCGTAGTCAAGCTCCAGGGGTCCAGACGGGCTCGCTGGAACGGAGGTCCTTGGGCACAAGAGAAGGAAGGTTAGAACAGGGAATAATAATACGAGAGTGTCTAGCAGGTCTTCGGACTGAGGGGTCGTACCTAGGTAGGCAGTTTAACACTGCGACGAGGGACGACAGGATCCGTCAGGTGATATAGGGGCTGCCTGATGAGGGACTTCCTCACAGCCGCTCTGATTGATGCTCGTCTGGCAGCGTGGGAATGCTGTGGCAGGAAGCTGCCCATATATGGGCGCGGCAGGATGAGGGCAGAGGAAGGCCCGAGCCCCGACCATGACAGTTGTTGTTCAGTTCAGTTGTTGCTCTGTATGTATGTCCTGCCTTTTTAATAATGTTCCTTTGTGTTTTATTTTTATTTATTTGATTTTATCCCCCATCCCCTTTCCCCTAGGGGGCTTTTTACCCCCAAATAGGCCGTTATTGAAAATAAGAACTTGTTCTTAATTAACCTGCGTATTCAAATAAAGGTTTGATGATGATTGATGATTTTATAAGCTCTTTTTGCATGAAATTGCAAATAAATTGCATGTAGATGTGTTTGAAACAGTGAGGATGAGAAATGGTCTGATCTTGCTGTAAACAAATAGTTTTTGATTTGCCTTCTTGACTAAGCTATTGTTGTGATGTGTGTAAGTGAGGTGTGTGTCAAGAGTTACTCAAAGGTATTTACTACTAGTGCCTGTTGTCTTTAACTGTAGTGTCTGTCTGCTGTCTTCATAACCACACTGTGTCTGTACTTCTTTATTACAATTTTTTATCTCTCCCGTCCTCCCCAATTTTTGAACTCACCATCCACTACTGACACACACATTGGGGGATGTTTTATAAATATAATATAATAATTTGTGCTTCACCTAAAAATTTGGTCAGCAGCCTCCACTGCTCCAGGTAGTCCTGTGACAAGACACCGGTTAGACACATGGGCGATAGTGAGAGGCAAGCAAGCAGAAGAGAAGAGGGGGATGAGAGAGAGAGAGAGAGAGAGAGAGAGAGAGAGAGAGAGAGAGAGAGAGAGAGAGAGAGAGAGAGAGAGAGAGAGAGAGAGAGAGAAAAAATAATATTCTATTCCTCAGTTAAGTAGTTTCACTGTCATCTTGATTTCACCTATCAAAGTCTTTATTTAATTGATTTAATGCTAATTAAAAATGTCCACGTTTTCCATATTTGAATGCCCTTGCTTTGGCAATATGTTTTTTCTTGTAACTCTGTAAGCTGCTGATAATGTCTTTGCACCGTTGCCACCCAGGTGAACTCCTGCGTGTTTCATTGTATTTTGGTGAATAAAGTGTCTCTGATTTAGAGTCTGTGTAGGTAGGTACCGGGTACTCCTGCAGGTCCACGGGCTCTCTGAAGGGTTCAGAGTCTTCACACTGGAAGAGGAGGTCCAGTAGCTCCTTGCAGCGCCCCCTCCAGGCCTGGGGGTCGTAGGACGGCGGACGGGTACGCAGCTGGCGCTTCGTGGGACGCCGTTGCTACGCAGACAGAACAGGACTTCATTATTATATGAATGGTAAATGGTGCATTATATATGAGAAAGAGCCTCTCCGTCCTCTTTTTGACACACTGTATAAGGAACGTTGAACATCGTTCAAACACATGAACTATCAACACTGACAACAGCTGTGCGGCTCTTTCAACTTTCTGAAACCGTTCTTTCAACTTTCTTTTTGTTTCTGAATACCTAAATGTTTACTGTTTACTGTGAGCGATCTGTAGTGCCGAATTTCCCTCGGGATAAATAAAGTACTTCTATTTTATTCTATGTTGCCTTGCCTTCCTTTAATGTGGGTAGCAGGCTAGCATCGGTTCTTATGATGACACACACATCTATGATCAACTCTGAACTCCACCTGTTTGCTGTGAAGTATGTTACCTTTTGGTTTCTCGTGGAGGTTCCAGGAGTGTTAGTATCTTCATTTTCCTCCTCTTCCTCATCCTGTATAGACGTTGGCATGAATGAAAGGTAAATCAGAGTTGGCTTTATACTGGGTGATGATCTCAAAAAAGAAAAGCCTGCACAATCAATTATAGATAGATAGATAGAGATCTTTATTGATAATGAAACATCCTAATTCAAGATCAAAGGAACTGTGATAATTGCCATCAGCTCTGTGTTCTGTAGTCAATGTGAGTTGCTTCCTATCAGCTCCCCTTGCCGCTGACGTTGATGTGTGCCTTATCAGTCCACCAGACCTTGTGACAAGTAAAGACAAGACTAAAGAGTGTACGTTGCAAACACACCTCATCTGAAGAATCAGAGAAGGTGGCCTTCTTCATGGTTTTATAGAGGGGGATGATATCTGCCAGACTTTGGTCCCTGGGGAGAGAGTGGGAGAGAGAGAGAGAGAAGGAGAGGAAGAGGGAGAGAGATGGGGAGAGAGACAGAGAGAGAGAGAGAGAGGAAGAGAGAGATAGAGAGGGAATGGAGAAATGTATCGCTGCATGAGTTTTGCTCAGTATTGACTTGTGATGATCAAGAGAGTTAATAGGTATCTTTGTAGTCTGGAGGTCTGGGTCAGGAGGACAAAGTGAATCCAAAGTGAATTATTATGTAGAATTTTGATCAAATGTTATTGACATTCCTGTGATGTATGTTTAGTTTATGGTAGGCTTAATTGCTTGAAAACTACTGCCATATAGGTTGAACTGAGAAACAAAACAGCATTATACACAACCATCTTTAACATGTATAAAGCCATCTATAACAAGAACTTACTTGATGAATTGCAATATGATGTCAGAGACAAACTTGGCGGTGGTGACGATGAACGCTCCTGGCTCGTTAAAGGCCTGGGCGTTGTGTTCAATGTAACGCACCTCCCACATCAGAGAGGAGAGGAGAGCACACACACATACTTACTTACTTAGGCCTTTAAATTCCCAAAGGAACATAGGCCATCGACGAAGCTCCTCCATCCTCTTTGGTCTTGTGCCCTCTGCTCCAGATCTTGCCAGGACAGCCGTTCTTTCTTCATCTCCTGTTCTGTGGTTCTTCTCCAGGTGGTTTTCGGTGTGCCTCTCTTCCTCCTGCCCTGTGGGGTCAGTGCCCGCTTTGTGATTGATTTCTTTCTTCTGAGTGTGTGACCTATCCACTTCCACTTCCTCCTCCGGATTTGAATTTCTATTGTGTCCTGTTTGGTGAGTTCCCACAGGTTGGCGTTAGAGATGGTGTTGGGCCAGTATATTCCCAGGAGGCGTCTGAGGCACCGGTTGGTGAAGGTCTGTAGCTTGTTGAGTATAGTGGTGGTGGTTTTCCAGGATTCTGAGCCATATAGTAGAGTGGTCTTTACGTTTGAGTTGAAGATCTGTAGCTTGGTCTTGAGTGACAGGTTTTTTGCCTTCCAGATAATGTTTAGCATGTTGAATGATGTCCTTGCCTTTCCAATCCTGGCTTGGACATCGTCTTCCGTACCCCCTTCCACAGAAATTATGGTTCCAAGGTAAGTGAAGCTGTTTACATCCTCTAATGGGTTTTGTTCCATGGTTATGGGTGTGTTGTTCTTGCTGTTCAAGTCAAGTCAAGTCAAGAGTTTTATTTGTCACGGCATACGAGTATACAATGAAATGCGGGTGGTCTTGCCCGCAACAATGTGCAATACAGTGGGTACAACATATAATAGAATCCAATACAAAAACATTGTGCAATAACAGGTAACAGGTAACAGGTAACATGGTGTGACATCAAAATCGGTATCTGTACATAGTTATTTACAGAGCATATAGGACATGCTAGGTAGCTTTGGTAGTGCAATACACTGTTACTGTTGCTACTACTGATTTAAAGTGGCCTTTCCTTTTGGCAATAAGTGTGAGTGTGTGCGCATGAGTGTGTGCCCGCTCATGTTGAAGTGGCTGCTAGTGTGTGAGCGTGCACAGCGTGCGTGTCGTGTGTGTGCTCATGTGTGCTTATGTGTGGATAGTTCAGTGTTCTGTGGTACTCAATGTTCATTGTTCAGGACTCTGATGGCCTGGGGGAAGAAGCTAAGCCTAAGCCTCTCTGTCCTAGTAGCTGGGGTTCGCAGGCGTCTGCCTGACCTCAGCAGCTGAAACAGGCTGTTATTGGGGTGGTGGGGGTCTTTCATTATTCTGCAGGCTCTGGATTTGCACCTCTTGTTGTATAGAACCTGCAGGGGAGGTTTTGCAATACCCGTGGTACGCTCGGCTGAGCGCACCACTCTCTGTAGGGCCTTCTTGTCCTGTGCCGTGCTGTTTCCATACCAGGCAGTGATGTTTCCGGTCAGGATGCTCTCTACCGCTCCTGAGTAGAAGGACTGGAGTATCTTCCCCGATACTCTGAACTTCCTTAACTGTCTCAGGTGGTAGAGGCGCTGTTTCGCCTTCTTTACTACTGTGTCTATGTGTGTTGACCATGTCAGATCCTCTGAGATGTGGACCCCCAGGTACTTAAAGCTGCTCACCCTGTCCACGGTAGCCCCGTTAATCATCAGTGGTGTGTGCGTCTCCTGCTGTCCTCTCCTATAATCCACGATCAGCTCCTTGGTTTTACCAATGTTCAGGAGCAGGCTGTTGTCCTGGCACCAGCGTTCCAGTACCTCAACCTCCTCCCGGTAGGCCTTCTCGTCGTTGTCCGAGATCAGCCCCACCACCACCGTGTCGTCTGCGAACTTCACTATGGAGTTGGAGCTGAACTTGGCCACACAATCGTGTGTGTAGAGTGATATGTTGATACGCATTACTTTGGTTTTGGATGAGTTTATTTTGAGCCCGAGCAGAGCAGCAGCAGCAGCTTCGGGAAAGCTTCGGTGGATCTGTTTGCGAGCAGACAGTCTCACCTGTGCCCCTTGTGGTTCTCGGTCAGCCGGGAGGACAATCCTCCCTTGGGGGTGGATGCCTTCTCAATGTATCCATGGCCGCCCGGGATTCTGTACGCATGATGAGTCAGTTGTTGGAGCGGGTACGTCGGGAGCGCAGGACCTTGATCCTGGTTGCGCCGGACCGGGGCTCGGCTGTCTGGTTCCCGGTCCTGACCCAGCTCTTGGTAGCCCCGCCGTGGCCTGTTCCTTGGTGGTCGCAGGCCCTCTCTCAGGTGCACGGGTCTCTGTATCGGTTCCCTGTGCTGGGCCAACCCCTGATGGTTTGGCTACTGAAGGGGTGAGTCTGGGGAGGATGGACCCTTCTGTGGTCGACACCATCCGGAACGCGCATGCTCCCTCCACTATCACGGTTTACGCAGGTAGGTGGCGTATTTTCCAGGAGTGGTGTAAGAAGGGGGGCTGGGATCCGGTGTCCTGCCCCCTGGACGCTGTCCTTTCCTTCCGTCGGCCTCGACGGTGAGGGTATATGCCGCGGCTATATCCTCTTGTCATGTGGGGTTTATGGGCGTTACGTTGTTCAGCCACCCTCTTGTGAAGCGTTTCCTGCTTGGCGCTCGGCGCCTTAAGCCGGTGGAACGTTCTCTATCTCCGAGTTGGGACTTCCAACTGGTCCTCGGCCGGTCGTCCGAGGCCCCGTTTGAGCCTCTTGAGCAGGCGTCTTTGGAACAGCTGTCTTTCAAGACTGCATTCCTGCTGGCCATCACCTCCGCTAAGCGCGTGGGTGAGCTTTGTGCTCTCTTGGTGCGGCCGGAGTGCTTGTCTATTTGTGTCAATAGCGGTGCGACTCTGAGGCCTAATCCAGTCTTCGTGCCAAAAAATATCCAGAGTTCTTTTCGCTCCAGGGATATTGTGGTTCAGGCGTTTCATCCGCCTCCTCACGCTGGTGAGTTAGAGGCGCGCCTTCATCTGGCGTGTCCGGTCCGGGCTTTGGGGGTTTACCTCAGCCGGACTCAGGACCTCAGGGCTACCGATCAGCTCTTTGTTTGTTACGGTGGCTCTCGCGTTGGTAAGGCACTGTCGAAACAGCGCCTGTCACATTGGTTGTGTGAGGGCATTGCCCTTTGCTACACGTTGGCTGGGCTGGCCCCCCCTGGGGGTGTCAGGGAGCACTCCACACGTGGGGTGGCGGCCTCTGCCGCCTTGTTAGGGGGGGCCTCGGTGGAGGACATCTGTGCTGCGGCCTCCTGGTCCTCCCCGGGTCCCTTCGTTAGGTTTGACATGGACATGACTGGGGGTTCTGTTTCCCAGGCGGTTCTGAGGTCAGGGACCTCCCCTGCATCCCGCCCTTCGTTGGGTTAGCAGGGATGTGTGGGTGTGTGCCACGGGGTGCTGTGTCACACGAGGTCCCGCCTGTGCTGTGCGTTTTAAAAATTATGTTTTACATGATATGAAAGTACAGGCTATGCATGCATCATTGACATTATTGTAACACACATAAAACCTTCCAGACTGAGAGCTGCGTTGTGGCTTTGTTATTATGATTGATTTTTTATATGTCTGCACTTTATGTACTAATTTTATGCCTGTCTTTTTTCTGTTGTGAAGCACTTTGAGCTGCAGTTAGCTATACAAATAAAGTTTATTATTATTATTGGGTACCGTTCACAGACACAGACACAGACACACACATTTTAATACTTTATTTGGTTCCACAAATTATATTACATAAACAGGGAATCAAATGTATCGGGGCCAAGCAGCACTGAACACTTAAGGGTACACATAGCACCTCCTTCTCCACGTGGCTAAGCTGCCAATAATAGCTGAGACAGAGCAATATTTGGCAATTTGTTTGGCTTTTCTTTTAGACATTGCAGCAATTCTCAGACCGGTCATGGTGGATTTGTGTACATGGCCAAGACTTCCGAACACAAGTACACCATATCTAAACCTATACCCAAGGTCAGCCATCACACTGAGCAGTGGTTGGTATTTGATATACTTGTCCCGGAAGGCCTGGTCCATGTACAGGTCAAAGGTACAGCCTACTTCTATGACCAGCACCTCTCCGTGGCTGGTGTCAACAAAAACAACGTCCGGTGTATTGGGTATGTTAGCAAAAACATTGTTGGTAAGGCCAAACCACTCTGGTTTCACTCTGGCATGTTTGTACATTGCTGCACTAGATGGTGATATGTTCCGTACCGCATCAGATACAATGTCCACAATACGGTCATGACGAGCGATGTACAGGTGTTTGTATGCATTACATCCGTTTGTTATGTGTGCAATGGATTCTAGGTGTTGTGAATCCTGATGGTTTAAACAGAATGGACTGTGAGTTTGAGGATACCAAGTGGACAGATTGTATTGAGTGGGTAATACCTGCAGTCTTGCTTTGATGGTAAATTTTAAAACATCCTCACCAACAGCGGCGTTCTTATACACTGAGTGTGAGACTGAGTGGTCAGCAAACTCCAAACAAGCTAGCTTTCCCTGTAGTCTGAGTCCACACCAGTGCTGCCTGATCTCAGACTGCTTCATGCTAAGCAGAACCCTCCTTGCAGAGTCTCTGTGCAGTTCGACAGTCTCTTCCTGCGGTGTTGTGATGTTGGCCTTCACAACCACACAGGGGTCTGTGATAAGTTCATCAGAGACAGGGACTTCAGTCTGTGTGTTGGTGGGTCTTGTCCATTTCAGCTGAACTCCAGTCTGGTTGCAGAGGTCATTGAGATCTGGCCAGTCAGACCAGACCCCGAAGCCCTTGGCCCGAGAGTCCAGTTTCCCAGAATCTTTCTTCCTGAAGCCGAGGAAGTTATTCTGGTCTGCGGTGGCCAGGGGGATCTTCCTTCTACGTAGATCCAGCAGGAGAGAGGCCCTGGCAGCCATGTGTCAGTGGTGAGACGAATGCGCTCATGATTTTTAACATCTAAGCTCACACACACACACACACACACACACACACACACACACACACACACACACACACACACACACACACACACACACACACACACACACACACACACACACACACACACACACACACACACACACACACACACATACACACACACGCACAGACACACACATGCACAAACACACACACACGGCACTGAGAAATCCACCAGAAATTATTTAGACTTCTATTTATGACCCTTTAACTTCCATCAGTACTGGGTTTGAACAATCAATAAAGTCAACTATGACACAATGAGTGCCATATTTTCCTCCAGTCTCTGGTGTATGGTGCTGAGGTCAGTGACGTAGGCCACAGTGCAGTATGTTGGGTAGACCTGCAGGTCCACCGGGAAGGCGAATGGAGCGGCCACATCTGAGGGCAGGTAGTGGGGAGGGAAGGTAGGGGTGGGGGTAGTGGGGAGGGAAGGTGGGGGTAGGGGTCGGGGTAGTGAGGAGGGAAGGTGGGGGTAGGGGTCGGGGTAGTGGGGAGGGACGGTGGGGGTAGAGATCGGGGGAGTGGGGAAAGATGGTAGAGGTCGGGGTAGTGGGGAGGGAAGGTGGGGGTAGGGGCCGGGGTAGTGGGGAGGGAAGGTAGGGGTCGGGGTTGTGAGGTTTTGTCCTTTGCTCACCTACTCGCTCTGTTCCTTTAAGCCTTCTCGCTCTGTTCCTTTAAGCCTACTCGCTCTGTTCCTTTAGGTTCCTGTTAATCAATTGAATTCCCTTCTCCTCACCTCACTAGCCCCCACCCTCGCGTTCGTTTGCTCTCAGCAGCCACACCCTTGGACTACCTGTCATTATGTGTTTGATTGGTCTGGTGCCGAACACACACTTTTAGTTCAAGTATCAATTACCTTCACGCACCTGATGTTTATTCTAATTAGTTCCCCTGTGGGCTTTAAGTACCTCGCTCTTCCCCTCTGTCCCTTGTCGGGTCGTGCCGTATCATTCTGTATCATATTCTCTATCACCAAGACTCCTTCGGGAGGTCCTCTGTCTGTTTCTGCTGTTTTCATCTCCGGCGTGAGATGCGCTCCAGCCTTCGCCTCCTGTCGCCGTTGCCTGAGGGAGACACTGGACTGCGCTCTCTAAACTTCCACGGGAGGTATCCCAGTGTTCCACTTCAGACCTCCGCGCAGCAGACGTCCTGACGCGCATCCAGACCTCCACGCAGCAGACGCCCAGACGCGCATCCAGACCTCCGCGCAGCAGACGCGCTCTTCACTCCAGACGCGCATCGCTTCCTAATACTCTACGGGAGGATGCGTCTCTCCGAGCCGGCGCGCTCTTCCGCGCAGACACGCTCTTCACCCCAGACACGCATTCAGACGCACTCCAGATGCGTCCTCCGTACCGGCGCGTACTCCAAGCAGACGCGCACCCCTCAGACCTCCGCGCCAGATGCGCCCTCCGTACCGGCGCGCACTCCAAGCAGTCGCGCACCACTCAGACCTCCGCGCCAGATGCGCCCTCCGTACCAGCGCGTACTCCAAGCAGTCGCGCACCACTCTGACCTCCGCTTGGACAACCGGTTCCCCGTGGCGACGCGCTCGCCCCGTTTTGATCCAACTCTCTTTACGCACAGCGCCTGGGTGAGTTTTTATGACTGTCTTTGTTCCTATTCGTTTTTCGTGTGTTTAATGACACTGAAGATATCCAGCTTTTTGTCAGACTGTCACTCACCCAGCGTCAGCTTTTTGGATAGTTCATTGGGATAATCTTTGGCCTTAACATCGCTCACTGTGTGTATACTCACCGAAGATATTATTCACTTGGATTTGTATTTTGGGACTTCACTCACAGTGTGTATATACACCGAAGATTCTGTCACTTGGATTACTCTGTTTTTGGGACAAGTCACCTCTCCTGTCACCTGCTCTGTTCCCAACTGAACTCTGAGCTAACCCGCTCCCTCTCTCCCTCTCGGTCCCGTTTACCACCCTCGGAGATCTGCCGAGAGAGATCTGCAGAGCGGTTCTGACGTCCACCGTCTGCTTCCTCAGACGAACCATCCCGGGAGAAGCTGCAGAGCAGCAACATTATTTAATGCTTGTGTTCCAAGGCCTTACCCTGTTTTCTCTGTCCCAGTATGCAGCTCCAGCCCTCGCCCTGTTCCAAGGCCTTACCCTGTTTTTCTCTAGTCCTCCTAGTCCTCCCTGTCTAGTCCCTCCAGTCCTCCCTCTCCCCAGCCCGCCTCCGCGGGCCTCTGTCCCTATTTCCCCACTCTAGTCCTCCTAGTCCTCCCTGTCCCCAGCCCGCCTCCGCGGGCCTCTGTCCCTGTCTCCCCTCTCTAGTCCTCCTAGTCCTCCCTGTCCAGTCCTCCTAGTCCTCCCTTTTCCTGCCTTGTCCCTTGCCCCGGCCCTGTTTCCGTTAGCCTTCCCTTAGCCTTCCCCTTAGCCAGCTCGCCTCTTAAAGGCACTGTACCTTTCCCATTCTTGTTATCCAGTTTTTGTGTTCTCCCTTAAAGGGACAGTGCCGTTTCTGTGTGTTTTTCAATAAATGCCCAGTTCTTGGCTTACTCTCATACCTGTCTTGTGTTGTGCGATTGGGGTCGGTTACAAACCATAACAGGGGTAGTGGGGAGGGACGGTGGGGGTAGGGGTCGGGGTAGTGGGGAGGGAAGGTGGGGGTAGGGGTCGGGGTAGTGGGGAGGGAAGGTGGGGGTAGGGGTCGGGGTAGTGGGGAGGGAAGGTGGGGGTAGGCTGTAGGGGTAGTGGGGAGGGAAGGTGGGGGTAGGGGTCGGGGTAGTGGGGAGGGAAGGTGGGGGTAGAAAGAAGAAAAACATACTACTATTAGAGTCACACATCATATCACTGTAATACAATTGTCATGTGGCCATTTAATAAAAAAAAATCCATTATATCATACTTTTTAATACTGCTGCAAATAACGATTTCACACAACGTTTCAACCTGAGAGGTCTTCGTCAGGTGTGTTCTCTCGCATCCAGTGATGCAGTGGTGGTACCACTCGTGTGCACACGCGAGGGAACATGTATGCGCATGCGCGTGCACGTGCGCGCGCGTGCGCTGGAGCGCGCGTGCACGTGGCGTCCAGGCAGTTCTGATATTACGACTGCACCCCTGCTCGCATCTCAATCAAAATAAGGCATCCGAGTCCATATAATATACATCATGACGTATCTTTGACAAGGAATGTGGGTCTGAAATAGGTGTAGCAGGGTGGATTATCCCTGCTTTATGGGAGTGGTTGTACACGGCCACCTGGTAGCGGGATGCAGCAGAGCTGAGTCTAGCTGGACCCCCGACTGTAGGCCAGGAATGTCGAAATGGAGGTCGAGCAGCAGGAGCGGATGGGGCCTAGGATTCACTGACCTAGGGATGGTACTCTGGTCCTTCTTGCCTTCCAGGGCGATCAGCAGTAGCTCCCCACACACCCCCACTTCCCCCAAAATTTCCTGAGCCCTCCCACACCTGATGGCAGTAAGATGAATAATATTTTCGCTCCCCAAAGCAGTACCCTTCCTTAATGACCTGTAGAGACCGTTAACAATAAATTATAGGCAGGGGTGGAGAAAGGGTTAAATAATAATGAACATTACCCGGGAAGAAAAGGGTTAAGACACAGACTCAGTAACAGACACACACAGTGCTCCCATTCAGTAGTTGTTTAGTGAGAAGTCTGATTCAAGTTACAATTAAATACAGTCTGATTCAAGTTAATTACGCCCTGGGCACCAAGTGCTCTCGCTCTGTAACACAGACTAAAGTGCTTCCCACACTGAGCTAGACACAGTAACAAGACCTTCCCTTTAAGGGTTTATATATACTGTTCCACTACTCCATAGGTGGGGAGAGAGGGGAGGAAAAGGGAAGGGATAAAAGGGGTTACTGAATGGGAATTTTATAAAGGAACACACATATTATTACACTCAAAAGAAATTAACAGTGGGCCCACATTTAGCAAATAAACTCCTATATAAAGCCGACTTGAAATGGTTGGGGCGCCCCTTTACACTGCTCTCCAGTGTGCATTCAAAGCACTGTTTATCTTCACTCTTATAGAGCTTGCTCCCCACAGCGTACTGTCTACCGAACACGTTTCAACACTCAGAGCGCCGCTACTTATCCAAGATGGTGGGCCCAAACTCAGCACCGCTAGTCCGGATGCTAAGATGGCCGACGGAGATCCTGCGATAACAGCCAGCGGGGCGGAGTGGACGCTGGGGCAGGTGCTGCTGGCAACGGCTTGAAGAGGCTGGAGAAGCGTGCAGTGTAGTGGCGTCCTCTGCTGGGCTGAAGAGGGGAGCCATCGCGCGTGCTAAACTGTGGTGCTCGCCTAAACACAGCTAAACAGTGGGTCGTATTGAACCCTCCTACTATGACGCCTATATACACAGCTAACGCAAGGTGGCCAATGCCTACCACCTGGTCTTCGGCTCTGCTCGCCTGGTGAATCCTTCACAGTGTCTCTGGCACATGGACCAAATGCTAAGCTACCGCAGATATTTCTGGAATAACCCGTTTTGTAGCTGAGTCTATTCCTCGCACGCTCACTCGCTGGGCTCTTGTTGTCGACGTCCTTCCTCGTCTGTGTCGAACGCCGAAGAGAGTCTTCCTCTGTGCTGCACTTCATGTTGAACTCCTCCTTCCTCGCCCCTGATGTCCTTCCTGCCCAGCCTTCCACCACCGCCCCCTGCCGGCACCTGTAGTCCTGTCCCGCTATGAAACGCCCATGTTTTGAAGAGGAGAATCAAAGGGCAGCAAGTTAATAGTCAATATTCAGGGAGGGGTGATCAAAGAGAACCGCACGTTAATTGTCCATGTCCGGGCAGGTATGATCAAGAGCGGACAACTGGTTACAACGTCCACGTGAACACAGGGAATGCAAAAGATTACCGTTAGACACGCTGAATAATAGCCAGACATATTCAGGTGTCTACATTTCCCCCTACTTTAAATTTGCAAAGTCCTCTGCAAGTTACACAAATGGAACACCAGTTTAATACACACATGTATACGGTCTCTATGGATTGTTGTTTTTCCTGTTCTCTTGTCTAGTGACCACAAATGTTGTTATTGGGTCTCATTCCCGAACGGATTTACGACCAAAAATGTCCTCTTAGGCAGATTTCTGCCCATTTAAGACATATTAGGGCTGGTAGCACGATTCCCCAAATTTTCCTGAGATCAGATTTGAGCGTGGCTGAGAGCAGATTTAAGAGTGCTGAGGAGCACACTTATGATTGATTGACTAATTGAAAATGTTATTAACTTGACAGACTGTGTTCTCATAGTGATTCCTTCATGTCAACGCTACAGGCCTCCTTGGAATTAATTACTTAATCATAATTAAAAAAATATGACAATATTTGTACGATAAGAAATTACGCATTTGATGTCGGAAAAATAAATAATATGGATTCATCTGATCACAGGGCAGCTGGATTAACCATATCTGAACCAGCTATTTTGGACAAATGTATAATTACTTTAATTACTCAGATATTCAAACACAATTATGCAATTATTGTGAAATGATTAAAAATAATTATTATTTAATGCCTTCTGTGGAATTTGTATTTCTTATTTGTTACATATCTGTTTTAATGGTATACAATGGGACAAACCTTTGTTTGATATAAACCTGCATTCCTTCGAATATATAATTAATCGATTAAACTTATATTGAAATACACTATATAGCCTATACACCAACACTGAAATGACAGTGGATAAATAAATAAATAATAACTAAAGCTAATCGGTGGAAATAGACTGCATTAATATTCCATAACAAGTCTTGTGTGTGCCAGTATGGCCTACGTGTCTAATGAATGATGTTACAAAGGGTCAGATTAAACCGAATATATATATTTATTGTCTGAGACCCCATGTATAATATATTTGTATATCGTTTGATATCCCTTGTATATTCTTTGTACATATACACGGAGTATCCCTTTACCTGGTACAGGACAGACCATAATATTCGTTCTCCTATTGGACAGCGATCCCCTAGGCGCCACGGCCATACCCCCCAATGTCTAGTTCAAAGTCACCGCTGAGACATGCCTGGACATGCCCGGTTCTGCGCAAGAATACGAGACAGAAATGAGGTTGGCACTAGATTGTTCACCTTACGTATAAATACGGCGCAGGTGAATACAGCAGTATGTTACCCAATAAGTTGAAGCCTCACACCACGATACAACGTGCTGTGAAGTGGGCCCGTTTTGCCCCAAAATAGAGCCTTGAGACCGTGTGCGAATTGATAGCTGAAGTGTCAGAGTTTAACACTGTATCGTCGAGTTCGACCTATTCTATTATTTAAGTAATAGTCTACTATGTATAGTGTATCGTGCGGCTACCGTTCTACAGTGACCAGCATTACCAACGCTTCCTCGTACCGAGCTAGTGTGCTTATCCAGGCTGGGCGGCTTAACCTGGTGCCGTCATCCGAGGAGCCCTAGACGAGAACCGTGTGGATATGTACACTGGATAACCTACACCGGCGACTACAGAGCCCTTTTCGGCTGGATTATATTTGCTTTGGTCCTGTAGCTGATGGAGCGGAGAATCGTCTACACCCACAATTGTGTGGGATTTACCCTGTGAGGAGCAACGTCGAGCCCGCCTCTAGGACGCCTGAGGCTGGCTAGCTTTCTTCCATGCGGCACTGCATACCGGAGAATAGCTGTTGTTCGTCTGCGGATCAAGAGATTATTGCACTGTCTCCTGTACCTGGAGTCTCCTTATTCCTCGTTGACCCAGACTTTCGCTACCGACAAATCCTCTCCCCTGCTGGCCTACAACCGGAGGGACCCTATTAGTATCTCCAGCTGCCCTACTAGTGTACCATATATATAATTATTATGATACAGGTGGTATTAATTATCTCCTGCGTAATATGCTCATGGACTTACGCTCTTGACCTATTCATGCACATTCTTCGCCTTACAAGCGCAATTCTCAATCTTGATAAGTAAAGTAATGTAAGATAATCTTCGTGCTGCTAATAAATATTCTTCTAAACGAGTATTTGTGTGAAACCGTGTTATTGTGGATGTGTTCATCTCATATACCTGTGTAATGTATGGCCAGTAGTAATGTACATAAGTCAGTAGTGGTTTAATGATACCATACTTATTCAATACAGTCAGGGAATTGTACCCCTCAGTTACAATTGGTCCTTCGAGCCGGAGGGTAACTAGCGTAATATTAATATAATATTAATATTAACATGGCCAATGATGAACACTCCACAAACGGTTCTCCTAAGCTAGATCGCCCGGAGCGCAGACGGCAGCCACCTCGTTACCTAGAGGACTACGCTGCCAGTCTACTACCTAGCTTTATACAGACGTTAAACGCGGAAAAAGCGGATAGTAAAAGTATGTCAAACCCTACCGACCAGGCGACCCCGCCAGTAGAGACCCTAGTGGGTTCTAACGTAACTGACCAAGCTCACGGGGGGGACCAGAAGGGACCTGACATGACTTTACCCCCCGCCAACGTCAACGAGGTAGTCCCCGGAGAGCTCCAGGATAAAGAAAGCGATCCAGGGACAGAATCCGACCCACTACCAGAAGAGAAGCGCGCCCAGGAGACGGACCTCGAGGCGCGCCCAGAGAACAGATCTCCAACGAGCACTGCCAGAAGCCGATCACCTCCGTCGGTGTCTTCCCCCAGCGAAGCGGACAAGATGCTGGCGCAGGCATTCATCGCCACCCTGGCAGCCTCCACCGAACGCGATCGACTTCAAGCGCAACAGACAAGCGAGCGCGAACAAGCTGCAGACCAACGAGAGCGCCTTCACGCGCAACTCCAAGCGCAAGCCCTCAGTGAACGCGAACATTCTGCAACCGAGCGAGAGCGCTTCCAGGCGCAACAAAGGAGTGAAGACGACCGCATAAGACTGGAGACCAGACGCCTTCAGACGGAAGAGAACATTGAAAGAAGCCGGCCGATGCACAGTGCGCCGCCGCCAATGCACAGCGCGACGCCGCCCATGCCAGCGCCAATGCACAGCGCGACGCCGCCAATGCCCAGCGCGAAGCAGAGCGCGACCGGCTGCAGGCGCAGATGATGGACAAATTGATTGCCATGGCGACACCCCCTCTCTCCGCACGGAGCTCCCGGAGATCATCACGACAAGGGTCTAGGACACATTCCCCTACCCGACCAAGCGACCCGGGACCCCACCAACAGGAGGATCCTGTCCACGTCTCCGAACCCCCTCCCCGGCCGGTCCATACGAGACCCAGCAACCGGGAAGAACCGGCCTACGTCGCCGAGAGACTGAACAGAAGACTCCAGGACCTAGCAGAGGAAGAGGAAGAGGAAGAGGAGGAATGTCAAGCCGACCAGCAGCAACGTACTCTGGACCAGGAGGCCCAGTACAGCCCCGACCAGCAGCAACGTACTCTGGACCAGGAGGCCCAGTACAGCCCAGACGTCAGCCCCGAGTCACTGCGCTACAAACCCTCGACTCAACTCACGGGTGAGTTTGACGCACCGCCAGCCCCGAGGAACAGCACCTGGGTACCCGGGCTTCGGTACCCACCAAGTACCAGCCCACGACGACACGTACGGGGAGACTCGCCCAGGAGGCCTCTCCCCCAACGCTCACCGATGTGCCAGCCATCCATGGCATCGTACCTTGGCACACCGACGTTCCCGGACTTCACACACGAGAACAGAGCACAGTACACAGAGCTACGAATGTGCTTAGAGACAATGATGTCCGATGTCCCCGATGAGACGTACAAGTATGCTATCCTACTCAAGCACCTGAAGGTGCCCAGAGCGCATAATATAGCGCTGGCATATTCCAACTCAAGTACCCCATACACCGCGGCTCTAGTAGCCCTCGACCAACGTTATGGACGCATATGGGACTACGTGATACAAGAGATAAGAGACATCGACCATCTCCCCCCAGCCAGAGACAACAGAGCATTAGATGACCTCTCTATCAAGGTACAGTCCCTGGTAGGGATGCTGGGGTCCCAAAAGGAAAAAGGGATATACGAACTGTACGCTAACTCTAATGTAGAAAGGATATTAGAGAAGCTCCCTCCCGCCCGACAAGAGCGTTTTCGGCGGCAGAGAGACCACCGCGACCCCAACGGCCCAGAGGCATCCCTCCTAGACCTATCTGAGTTCCTCGCCAGGGAGGTCAGCAGCTTACGACTGGACACGTTCGTATGGAGTGGACCAAGCCCAAGACCAGGACCTCGGGGATCAAATGATAACCGCCGGTCGGTGACCGTTATGCACCAAGCCGAATCAGTACCGCAGCACAAGAACCACAACACCCCCTCGACGAAAGAGGAGTGGAAGATTGAATGCCAGTACTGTGAAGGGGAACATCGGCTGTATCAATGCGACACTTTCGGGAAGCTGACCACGGACGAGGTGAGTCAGTGGATCAAAGACCACCGCCGCTGCTTCCGCTGCGCGCGCAGCCATATGGCAGCTGAGTGCCGCTTGAAGAAGAAGTGCAGCAGGTGCGGCGGCGCCCACTTGGAGGTCCTGCATGACATCAACAGGCGTCCGCCAGGACAACAAAGTGGGCCCGTCGCGGTAATGTACCAGGCCGAGGCGGTGGCACCAGTACCAAAGATCCACCAGACCGCTCCCTACTGTACCGACTGCTACAGCAGACACTGGGAGTCACGGTGCTACTCGGACGACCGCGAGTCGGCACCACCCCAGACGATCCAAAGCAACCGACCAACAGGAGTGCTCCACATTGACCAGCATAGCGGGACCCCCCGAGTGCTCATCAAAGTGGTCAGAGTGCTCCTGAGCTACGAGGACAAGGTCCTGGACACTTACGCCGTCCTGGACGATGGGTCTGAAAAGACTCTCCTCCTCGCTTCCGCCGCAGCCCAGTTGGGCCTGCGGGGTGCCAAAGGTACCATGACAATACGCACCATCAGAAGAGACCAGAAGACCATAAAGGGTGAAAGGGTCTCCTTCAAGATAGCAGCGGTGGACCAGCCCGAGAAGCAGTATAGTATTACCAACGTCTTCACCAGCCACGACATAGGCCTATCACAGTACACCTACCCCATCCCACAGCTGATGGCGAAGTATGTGCACCTACGTCAACTACCTATACCGCTTATCGACGGCGCCACACCGACCCTGCTCATCGGCTCCGATCACGCGGACCTCATTCTCCCAATTGAGGCGGCCCACATCGGACCCAAAAGATGCCCAGTCGCGGTTCAGACCCGACTGGGGTGGACGCTCCAGGGCCCCCTCTACGGACTTGACAGTCAACCCACGTCTACACGCTGCCTACACACAAAGGCGAGCGACACCGGCCACTCCCTCGTACAGCCCGTTGAGAGGCTATTGACATTAAGCGAGAGGCCTGTGAGAGAACCGTGGGCACAAGAGGGAGTTCGGAACTCCACCCCCCTCAGCTGCGCTCCAGACGTAGCTGACCTCGAACCCAGCACCCCAAGCGACTCCTTGATGGGGCGGCCGGAACCGGCCCCTCCTCAGACGGGGTACAGAGCAAACAAGAGAAACAGACGGAGGAGGTGGAGGCGCAGCCAAGCACAGATCAAAGCAGTCTCAGGCCCGCTTCCTCCTAACCCCCCTACCATCCCTTCCAGCCCGTCAGAAGCGGGTCAAGGACGGGGACAACTTAAAAGTGGACACAGTCGTCGTGATCATAGACCAGTCACTACCCCGAGCTGCGTGGCCGGCCGGCCGCGTAAGCAAAGTGATCACTGGTGCTGACGGAAAGGTCAGAGCGGCAGAAGTGCTCGTCCAGGGGCGGACATACACCCGACCCGTGGCGAGGCTGATAGAGTTGCCAAGGCTCCCCGACTCTCCTAATGACGACCATGACCCACTGACTTTGTGAATTGCCCTACTCCTCACAACGGACATTGAGTAGTGGACAAGGCGGTTAATCTGTCTCTGCTTATCTAATTAGGTGCGGACTAATTAGGAGGCGGCTGTTACAAAGGGTCAGATTAAACCGAATATATATATTTATTGCCTGAGACCCCATGTATAATATTTGTATATCGTTTGATATCCCTTGTATATTCTTTGTACATATACACGGAGTATCCCTTTACCTGGTACAGGACAGACCATAATATTCGTTCTCCTATTGGACAGCGATCCCCTAGGCGCCACGGCCATACCCCCCAATGTCTAGTTCAAAGTCACCGCTGAGACATGCCTGGACATGCCCGGTTCTGCGCAAGAATACGAGACAGAAATGAGGTTGGCACTAGATTGTTCACCTTACGTATAAATACGGCGCAGGTGAATACAGCAGTATGTTACCCAATAAGTTGAAGCCTCACACCACCATACAACGTGCTGTGAAGTGGGCCCGTTTTGCCCCAAAATAGAGCCTTGAGACCGCGTGCGAATTGATAGCTGAAGTGTCAGAGTTTAACGCTGTATCGTCGAGTTCGACCTATTCTATTATTTAAGTAATAGTCTACTATGTATAGTGTATCGTGCGGCTACCGTTCTACAGTGACCAGCATTACCAACGCTTCCTCGTACCGAGCTAGTGTGCTTATCCAGGCTGGGCGGCTTAACCTGGTGCCATCATCCGAGGAGCCCTAGACGAGAACCGTGTGGATATGTACACTGGATAACCTACACCGGCGACTACAGAGCCCTTTTCGGCTGGATTATATTTGCTTTGGTCCTGTAGCTGATGGAGCGGAGAATCGTCTACACCCACAATTGTGTGGGATTTACCCTGTGAGGAGCAACGTCGAGCCCACCTCTAGGACGCCTGAGGCTGGCTAGCTTTCTTCCATGCGGCACTGCATACCGGAGAATAGCTGTTGTTCGTCTGCGGATCAAGAGATTATTGCACTGTCTCCTGTACCTGGAGTCTCCTTATTCCTCGTTGACCCAGACTTTCGCTACCGACAAATCCTCTCCCCTGCTGGCCTACAACCGGATGGACCCTATTAGTATCTCCAGCTGCCCTACTAGTGTACCATATATATAATTCTTATGATACAGGTGGTATTAATTATCTCCTGCGTAATATGCTCATGGACTTACGCTCTTGACCTATTCATGCACATTCTTCGCCTTACAAGCGCAATTCTCAATCTTGATAAGTAAAGTAATGTAAGATAATCTTCGTGCTGCTAATAAATATTCTTCTAAACGAGTATTTATGTGAAACCGTGTTATTGTGGATGTGTTCATCTCATATACCTGTGTACTGTATGGCCAGTAGTAATGTACATAAGTCAGTAGTGGTTTAATGATACCATACTTATTCAATACAGTCAGGGAATTGTACCCCTCAGTTACAAATGAACAGTATAGGCTTAATATATTCTAGTTACTTGTTTCATTGTAGATACTATATATATATGCTCTGCCCTATGTACAGTATAAGTACAGTCTGTATGTATATATTATGTAAACAAGACAAACGTCTTTCTCTGGTCTGCATCCCCTTAACAATTGTGTGTATTGAGCCGTACTCTATTGTACCCAGGGACCGAAACTAAAGCCTGCCGCCCGCCAGGGGCGGTCTGTTTTTACCTTTGGCGCATGACACTTAGAGGGCTGCCCGCCGTGTGGCGTGTAGACGTGTAGTTCATAACTATGGTTCATAACGATACTCTGCGAGTACAGATTATAGCCGCTCGTCTTTTTTTTCTCCGCCGCGAGATCGTTAAAAAACTACAAGTCCCACATCGCACTCAAGTCAACGGTCCAATCACAGTAGAGTGACGTGACTGGTTTCATGAGAAAAAAAGCAAATGACCAATCGGAAGCTATCATTTGGCTTGTTTACTTCCATCTGCTCTAGTCTATATCGGACCTCCAAGAGCTAACGTTACTGTTTAAACAATGACCCAGTCAACTATTCACTTTTAGTTTAATACATGACGAGGCATTGTCTAACGGTATCTAGCTGGCTAGCTACTGATAGCTGCTGATATCAACAAATGCTCCAGCAATAGTCTACTCGAGTGCATAATACCTCCGTTCCCTCGTTAGCTAGCTTAGCTAGCTCACGTTGATCCATCTGTCCCAGTAAACTAAATTGTCTTAACGTTATCTACCGGGCTAGCAGTAGCTACAGATAGCTCCTGATATCAATGTCTTATAACATTGATTGAATGCGTATTCTAGCTGAGGGCATGTTGAATGTGATTTGACAAAAGAACGGTAACGTTATAAATAGGTCCAGCTGCATCGCCGGAGAATCCTTGCATGCTGAATGTAGGGTCTAGCAATATAGGGTCTAGCTGCAGGGCCGGAGAATCCTTGCTGGAGCTGGAGGCTACTCAAGTATACACATTATCGCAGATAATACAACTACAAGTATGATTATATAATATATATTTTATTTAAAAAAATTTTTTTTTATATAAAATATATATATATATTTTTTTTAATCAAAAAAAATTTGGCAGGTAAGAAATATGCTTGGCGGGTAGACTCTTCCCATCTACCCGCCACTGGCCGGTGAGTCAAAAAGTTAATTTCGCTCCCTGATTGTACCCATTCTGCAATCTGTTAAATAAAGTTTTCATTCATTCATTCATTCATATACATCTCGGTCTGCTGTGAAACCAAGGACGAGGTCAAGACGGGAGTATGGAGTTCAGTGGAGCCGTGCCAGGAATGGAGCGTAGCTGTCTGGAGTAGATAAGATGGATGGCAGGGCCCCCCCCCGCCCACCCCCAATCCCTACCCAAACCCCCCCTCCCGCGTGTACGCCTGACGATGTGCACGAGCTAGAGGGGGGTAACCAAAGACTGTCTCATCACCCATCACCTAAGCCAAAACTCCTCCTCTATGACGGCAACTGTAGTCATAATAACCTCCCCCTCCGGTACTAGCTGATGGCAACTGTAATCAGTCAAAGCCGGAATCTTTTTCAGTCCTCCCTCCCACCCCACCAACCCCTCCCCTCGGGGTGCTTCAGAGACACACAGACTCAAGGCTAGAGTAACATGTTTCAACAAATGTACATTGTAACTGAGGGGTACAATTCCCTGACTGTATTACTAGATATGATACTTACTACCACTACCTTTGTACTTAATATTCGGCCACCCAGTACTCGGCATAAATATATTATGATGAACACTGTCACGTAGATGAAACGGATCCAACACAAATGTACGAATTAGAAATAGGTCTTTATTTCTACACAGCGATGGTGTGTAGAGCAAGCACTTAATCAAATCAATCACATTTATGAATGGGAATTAGTATGCACTTTTATGGCAAGAGTATTCGTCGGTATATCAATAGAGAATGTCCAATCTCTGAAGGCGCAGGTGGTACATATACGACCTGGAATAGTTAAGGAATAACAGCAATGATACTTAATGATTATAGGCTGGATACACCAGGGGGGGTTAATCCGGTCGCTTGTAAGCCGACAGGAGTAGGAAGGGGGGGGGGGTAGAATCCGGCTGCCTCATCCGGCCAAGGGTATCCCAGGTGAACCCACTGTAGTGCCGTTCAATGCGCCGGCGATCCTTGGACCACAGATGAAAGCAGATGGACTCTTTGTGGGCCGGCGTCCTCCGGTCCACGGAGGAGAGACGTGAAGCGACCTCGTCTTGCAGAGCGTCTCCTCACCTTGCGTCCTCTCCAGGGGGGGGGGGGGGTTCCAACACACGGCAGTGTCGGGGGTCTTTATCCATGGAATAATCAACGTATACAAAGCATAATCCGTGCCTGGGAAGGCGGGCTGTCGTCGGTAGAATAATCCGGTATACAGGTCCACTCGCTCGTCGGCTCTGGGGCTCCTCGGGTGCAGCTTCACGTGGGGTCAACCACCCTGGATAAGCAGCCAGTTCTCTGCCCGAAACGATGGGGTACTGACTACGGTAGTATTCTCACCGCACGAAGCACTATATATTAACAGACTATTATTAGCTTAATAGACTACGTCCAACTCGACGATATAGTGCCAAATATGACTATTCAAATATTAATATACACGATGTCTCAATACCGATGGTAAGCCGAACTTGGCCTTACTCCCACACGCGGCGTCGCGGGGAGGCTTTACGTCTGTGACTCTATTGGAGGGTAAGAAACTGGACTGAAAAGGAAGTCCTACTTTAGTAGCGCAGTATATATACGCACTATGAACAAATAGTCCCATTAGTGGTGCGGTAGCCAGATTCCTACGCGGAACTAGGACTTGTTCGTACATGTTGAGCGGTACGTTTGAACTGGGTCTGGGGGTATGGCAGCCTGGCACCAAGGTCTCGACCAATAGTAGAATGGAGACTATTATGGGATGTTCAGTAGGCTAGAATGGATATTCAATGCATATTGTACAAGGAATATACAAGGGATATCAGGGAATATTAGAGAATATACAAATACAATTAAATATATATATATAAATAAATATATATATTCGGTTTAATCTGGCCCTTCACAACAGCCACCCCCTGATTGGTCCCAGACCTAATCAGTTAAACAGAGACAGATTAATCGCGTTGTCTATTTACACATAAGGGTTTGCTGTAGGGGTCAGTCAACTTCACAAAGTCATAGGGTTATAGGGTCATGGTCATCATCGATTGTGTCTGGGAGTCGGGGCAGTTCTATGAGCCTCGCCACGGGACGGGTGTAAGTGCGACCCTGGACAAGCACTTCAGCTGCTCGGACCTTGCCGTCGGCACCGGTGATCACTTTGCTTACGCGGCCGGCCGGCCACATAGCTCTGGGCAGTGATTGATCAATAATCATGACGACTGTTCCTTCTGTCAAATTGTCTCTCTCCTTTACCCACTTCTGGCGGGTCTGTAGAGACGGTAGGTAGTGCAGTAGGAAACTGCTCCAAAACTTGTCGGCTAATACTTGGCTGTACCTCCACATTCGTCGGCCGTTCGCTTCTTCAGGCCGGTACATTGTCTGGGGTAATGCAGGATCTAGCCGCCCCATCAGGAGTGTGTTGGGGGTAACTGGGTCGATATCCGCCACATCACTGGAGACATATCCGAGGGGCTTCGAGTTAAGTACTCCCTCAATCTCCGTGAGGACTGTCATTAGGACTTCTTCCGCCACAGTCTGGGCCCCAAGTACTGCGTACAGGGCTGTCTTTATGGAGCGCACTTCTCGTTCCCAAGTGCCACCGAAGTGGGGTGCGTTTGGGGGGTTGAATTGGAAATCAACCTGTGCTGGAGCGAGGTGGGTCTTAAGTTCTGGGCCCATAGCTTGGAAGCTCTCTCTCAGCTCTCTTTCGCCGCCTTTGAAGTTTGTCCCATGATCGGACAATAGGGTAGACGGTCTTCCTTTCCGTGATGTGAATCTACGGAAGGCCATAAGGAATGAGTCTGTGCTCATGGTCGGGAGAAGCTCGATGTGTATCGCTCTGGTGGTCATGCATTTGAATACAATACCCCACCGCTTCTCGGTTCCTCTTCCTTTCTTTATGTGCAGCGGGCCAAAGCAGTCCATACCCGTTGAGTGGAATGGCTTGTCACCGATTCGGAGGCGACATGGAGGAAGGTCAGCCATCCTTGGTATGCTGGGCTGCGCGCGCCACTTGCGGCAGTCTAGACATGTTCGCTGGAAGCGTCGTACCGCCTCTCTTCCTTGTAGGATCCAGTAACGACGTCTGATTTCCGCGAAGACTCTTTCTGCTCCTGCGTGATGTACATCCTCATCGTATTTCTTTATAATCAGCTCTGTGACCTTGTGTCGGCTGTTCAATATGATCGGGTATTTAATGTCATCCGGTAGATTGGGGGCTCTGCGTAGGCGACCACCCACTCTGATGAGGGTATGAGCGTCGCTCTCGGGGGCCAGATGAATTAATCTGCTGTCGGATGGGACGGGCTTTCCTCCCTGTAGACAGGCCAATTCATCGGGGAACGAGTCTCTCTGGGCTCGCTGCAGTAGAAGCAATTCTGCTTCCTCGTAGTTAGCTGCTGACATATCAGCGGGGGACTTGCATTCCGGGTGGTACCGCAGGAATGTTCTTTGTTGTGCACTCTCTATGGACGTGCAATCGTCTATGTTAGGGTCGGTGGAGGCTACGGTGCTCAATCCACAGAACACAGACTTCTTATTTTCCACCTCCTCTGGACTTGCTTCCCTCGGGATAGGCATGGGCCACTGTCCTTCCGGGAGTCTTAGGAATGCGGGGCCGTCACTGTAAGCATTGTGACGGGTGAGGTCATCTAGGGGCATTCCCCGGGTGATGACGTCAGCTGGGTTCTGTTTTGTATCAACGTAGCGCCACTCTGTTTCTCCGGTTAACTCTTCGGTTAAGTCTTGAATCTCGGTGACTCTGACTCCCACGAAGACTTTGTACTTGCATGAGTCCGATTTGATCCAGGCGAGTACTGTCGTGGAATCTGACCACAGGATTGTTCTAGACACCGGTATGGTGAGCTCACGTTGGATGAGCGTGGCTAGGTGCGCTCCGGCTAGGGCTGCGCAGAGCTCTAGACGTGGGATAGATTGTTGCTTGCGTGGGGCTATTCTCGAGCGGGCGAGGACAAATGCTCTCCCCCATTTTCTTGGGCCCGCAAGTAGGCTACTGATCCGTATGCGACCTCTGAGGCGTCACTGAAGACGTGTAAGTCCATTTTACATGTCTCTGGCCTCACCGTGGGTGGGAAGTAGCTTCGGCGCATATTAACGCCTGGGAGTGAGTGGAGCTCCATCTCCCACTCTCTCCAGGTGGATGCAAGGTGTGCGGGAATGGGGTCGTCCCAGCCCTGGTCCTTGTCCCACAATGCTCGTACAATCATTTTTGCCCTGGTGGTGTACGGTAGAATACATCCTAGCGGGTCATATTGTCGGGCGAGTGTTGTGTACACACTCCGTCTGGTGGTCGGCGCCGCCGCCGGCCTTCCCTGCTCCGTAGTCAGGGGCTTGTGTCTGTAGTGAAGCGAATCTGTTTTGAATCGCCACACCAATCCCAGGGTCATCTCCTGGGCTTCTCCCGGGATTGTAGCCATCCAGGTCTCGCTGCTGGCTGCCTTGTCCTCGGAGGAGAGGCTGCGCAGTACTTGCGGATCGCTGCTGGCCCACTGCCTGAGATCAAAGCCGCCTTTGATCAATGAGGCGCGGAGTTTAATCAGGAGAGCCTCGGCTTCTTCCTGGGTTGAAAGGCTTTGTAGACAGTTGTCTACGTAGAAGCTGTTCTTTACGCTGTGTCGGACCTCTTCGTCCGCTGCTGGGTCCTCTGCTACATGTTTCTGTAGTGCAAATGTAGCACAGCAGGGGCTGCACGTCGTTCCGAAGGGGAGGACTTCCCATTGGTAGATGGCTGGGTGCTCATCTCCTGGCTTCTCTCTCCATAGGAACCGTAACAGGGGCTTGTCCTCCTCTACTAATCTCACCTGCAGGAACATTCCTTTAATGTCCCCGCTGATGGCCACCTTTTCCTGGCGGAGGCGGAGTAGAACGCCGAGTAGGGAGGGGCCGAGTGTGGGACCGGGCAGTAACTCTTTATTCAGATTTTGGGATCCGATCTGGTAGCTGCAGTTAAATACTATGCGGTCTTTACCGTTGTGATGGACCTTGTGGTGAGGCACGTACCACGATTCAGTGGTCTGGTCAGCCTCTTTAATGTCCATCTTTGTGACGTGTCCCGCTGTGATGAGCTTCTCAATCTCAGCGCGGTATACACTCTCTTGGGCGGGGTTCTTGGCTAAGCGCCGCTCCGTGTTCAGCAGGTACCGTTCTGTGGCGTCTGTCTTGGCGTGGAAAGTAGGCATTCCTTCTCGCCGCAGGAGTGGCGTGGCGTATCTCAACACGCCGTTGACCGGGACTCTCTTGGTCCCTGTCTCGAGGAGGTGAATGGCGTAAATGTCATCTTTAGAGCGAATGTCTTTCTTTCCGTTCTTAAAGGGCATTTGTTCCAAGGTCCATAGCCGCTCTACGTGTTGCAGGAGTGCGGTTTCTCCCTCCGTGACTCGGGAGTGGAGACATCTAGTGGCTGTACTTCGGTTGAGAGATTTGGCGAGCGGGCCTTGGAGAGTCCATCCCAAACGGGTCTCGACTGCTGCAGGACAGCCTCGGGGTCCGGTATGAACCCGGTCTATCGGGACAATGAGGTCTGCATGGTCGGAGCCTATCAACAGGGTCGGCATAGCATTGTCTATGAGCGGGATCGGTAACTTGCGCAGATGTGCATATTTCTCCATCAGCTTGGCGACGGGGTATGTGTACCGCGACAGTCCTATTTCTTGGCTGGTGAAAGCGTCTGTAATCTGGTACCGTCGCTCAGGCTGGCCGCTTGCTGCGATAGAGAATGAGACATTCTCGCCCTTTATCGTCTTCAAATCTCGTCTTATTGTCCGAATTGTCATTTGGGTTTCGCTTCCCCGCAGCCCTAGCTGGGCCGCAGCGGAGGCGAGCAGAAGGGTCTTCTCTGACCCGTCATCGAGGACGGCGTAAGTGTCCAGGACTTTATTCTGGTAGCTTAGTGTCACACGCACTACTTTTAGGAGTACTCGGGCTCCACTGCTGCTGGCGGGATCGATGTACATGACGCTCGCTTTGCTGCTGGATGGTGCGGGTGAAGGGCGCCGTCTGTTACTGTCGTGAAGTATGTCCAGATGGGCTCCATCGCACTTGGTGCACCTTTTCTTTAAGCGGCATTCGGCTGCCATGTGTGAGCGCGCACAGCGAAAACAGCGCTTGTTGGACTTTATCCATTGACTTGCTTCCTCCGCGTTCAGCTTGGGGAAGGAGTCACATTGCGCTAGCCAGTGTTCTTTCTCACAGTAGGGGCACACTATCTTCCACTTCTCCGTTCTGGAGGGGGTACTGTGGCTCCTGCTGCTCGGTACTGACTCCGATTGGTGCATCACAGTCACCGATCTTCTTCCATCATTTAGTCGTCTGGTTCCTTCTCTGGAGCCAGGGGTGCTCCGTCCGAATGTATCTAGCCGTAGGCTGCTGACTTCTCTCGCCAGGAAGTCTGCTAGATCGAGGAGGTTCGGTTCGGGGCCATTCGGGTCTCGGTGGTCTCTCTGCCGCCTAAAACGCTCCTGTCGAGCGGGCGGCAGCTTCTCCAAGATCCTTTCCACATTTGAGTTGGCGTAAAGTTCATGCCTCCCCTTCTCTCTCTGCGCTCCCAACATCCCTACCAGGGACTGCACTCTGATGGACAGGTCGTCCAGTGCTCGATTGTCTATTGCTGGGGGTAAGCGGTCGATGTGTCGGATCTCCTGGATCACGTAATCCCATATGCGCCCATACCTCTGGTCCAATGCTACCAGCGCTGCTGTGTATGGGGTGGTGGAAGTCGCGTAGGCGAGCGCTATATTATGTGCGCGGGGTACCTTTAAGTGCTTCAGTAGGATGGCGTATTTGTGGCGTTCATCCAATACATCCACCAACATGGTCTCCAGACACATGCGGAGTTCTGTATACTGGGCCCGGTTCTCTTGGGTGAAGTCGGGTACCATAGGCGTGCCAATGTATGACGCTGACTGTGGATACATCGGCGAGCGTTGGGGGAGAGGCCTCCTAGGCGAGTCTCCTCCCGCTCCTTGGTATGGGCTGGTACCGGCAGTGTACCATGGCCCGCTTGTCCAGGTGCTGTTCCTCGGTGCGGGTCGTGCGTCGTGCTCACCCGTGTATAGAGTCGGGGGTCTGTAGCGCAGCTCCGCGGGAGTATAGCCTGGGCTGTACCGGACCTCCTGGTCCGGTAGAGTACTGTGCTGTCGTCGGGCGTGGTTCTCCTCCTCTTCCTCTTCGTCTTCAGTTAGGTCATCCAGTGCTTGTAGTCTCTGGTTTAGCCTCTCCACAGGATATGCTGCTCCTTCCCGGTTGCTAGGTCTCGCTTGGACCGGTGGGGGGAGGTGGTCTGTGGGGGGTATAGACCTCGTCTGTTGGTCAAGTTCAGGGTTGTTTACTCGGCTAGGGGATGCCGCCCTGGAGGTGTGTCTAGACGAGTTCCTGGAGCCTCTGGCGGAGGGAGAGGGTGTTGTCCGTCTGATCAGCTGTTCTATTAGTTGCGCTTGCTGTCTGTCGCGCTCTGCGTCCCGTAGAGCACCAGCAGCTGCTCGCTGGCTGTCTGCTCGGTCTCGGGCCACATTCTCTTCCCTCTGAATGCGTCTTATTTCTAGACGTATATGCTCTTCTTCGCTCCGCTGCTGGATCTGCAGTCGGTCGCGTTCAGCAGCGGCGTTCAGGCTGATGAGGAAGGCCTGCTGTAGGGTCCTCTCTGCCTCGCTGGGAGAAGGCGGTTGTATAGGGGAGCCTTCCCTCGGGGTACTCCTTGCGGAGCCTTGGAGCTCTATCTCCACGGTGCTCTCCCCGTCTTCTTCCGTGCCGAGTTCTCTCTCGGTAGCGTTGTATTCCTCCCGGGACTCATCGGGGACTACTTCTTCAGTACTGGCGGGGTGTGAAGTCATGTCTGGTTCCCACTGGTCCCCACCGTGAACTTGGTCAGTTACATTAGAACCCGTAGGGGCCTCTATGGTCGGGGTAGTCTGGGCGTTGGGGTTAGACATACTTTTACTTTCTAGTTTTACCGTGTTTACTGTTAGTAGAAGACTAGGTTGTTGACTGACAGCGTAAGCCTCTAAGTACTGAGGGAGCCGTCGTTCGCGCTGCGGGCGTTGGTTAGGAGGATCGTTTCGTGGAGTGTTCATCATAGGCCATTTCAATATTAATAACACTATATTAATATTACACTAATTACCCTCCGGCTCGAAGGACCAATTGTAACTGAGGGGTACAATTCCCTGACTGTATTACTAGATATGATACTTACTACCACTACCTTTGTACTTAATATTCGGCCACCCAGTACTCGGCATAAATATATTATGATGAACACTGTCACGTAGATGAAACGGATCCAACACAAATGTACGAATTAGAAATAGGTCTTTATTTCTACACAGCGATGGTGTGTAGAGCAAGCACTTAATCAAATCAATCACATTTATGAATGGGAATTAGTATGCACTTTTATGGCAAGAGTATTCGTCGGTATATCAATAGAGAATGTCCAATCTCTGAAGGCACAGGTGGTACATATACGACCTGGAATAGTTAAGGAATAACAGCAATGATACTTAATGATTATAGGCTGGATACACCAGGGGGGGTTAATCCGGTCGCTTGTAAGCCGACAGGAGTAGGAAGGGGGGGGGGGGTAGAATCCGGCTGCCTCATCCGGCCAAGGGTATCCCAGGTGAACCCACTGTAGTGCCGTTCAATGCGCCGGCGATCCTTGGACCACAGATGAAAGCAGATGGACTCTTTGTGGGCCGGCGTCCTCCGGTCCACGGAGGAGAGACGTGAAGCGACCTCGTCTTGCAGAGCGTCTCCTCACCTTGCGTCCTCTCCAGGGGGGGGGGGGTTCCAACACACGGCAGTGTCGGGGGTCTTTATCCATGGAATAATCAACGTATACAAAGCATAATCCGTGCCTGGGAAGGCGGGCTGTCGTCGGTAGAATAATCCGGTATACAGGTCCACTCGCTCGTCGGCTCTGGGGCTCCTCGGGTGCAGCTTCACGTGGGGTCAACCACCCTGGATAAGCAGCCAGTTCTCTGCCCGAAACGATGGGGTACTGACTACGGTAGTATTCTCACCGCACGAAGCACTATATATTAACAGACTATTATTAGCTTAATAGACTACGTCCAACTCGACGATATAGTGCCAAATATGACTATTCAAATATTAATATACACGATGTCTCAATACCGATGGTAAGCCGAACTTGGCCTTACTCCCACACGTGGCGTCGCGGGGAGGCTTTACGTCTGTGACTCTATTGGAGGGTAAGAAACTGGACTGAAAAGGAAGTCCTACTTTAGTAGCGCAGTATATATACGCACTATGAACAAATAGTCCCATTAGTGGTGCGGTAGCCAGATTCCTACGCGGAACTAGGACTTGTTCGTACATGTTGAGCGGTACGTTTGAACTGGGTCTGGGGGTATGGCAGCCTGGCACCAAGGTCTCGACCAATAGTAGAATGGAGACTATTATGGGATGTTCAGTAGGCTAGAATGGATATTCAATGCATATTGTACAAGGAATATACAAGGGATATCAGGGAATATTAGAGAATATACAAATACAATTAAATATATATATATAAATAAATATATATATTCGGTTTAATCTGGCCCTTCACAACATACATGTTGATATTAATTAATGGTAGGGATGCCCCGATCGATCGGCCAGCGATCGGTATCGGCCGATATTCAGTATAAATATGAGATCAGTGAATTCCGATAATGCTTTATTTTCGTCGATCGTGAAAACCGATCGAAAAACATGATCCAATTCTTAGCGGAGATCTCACTCGCTGAGTTCTGTCTCAGACACACGGAGCTGCAAACTGCCGCTCCACCTCCTCCTCCTCCTGCCCCTCCCTTCCCCGTGTAAACAAGCTCCAGCAATAGTCTGCTCTAGTGCATACAACCTCTGTGAGCTAATGTTAGCTACCGTTACTGTTTAACACTTTGATCGCCATGGTTCAAATTCATAATTTACCATCCCTAGCCAGCTCTATTTGTCTATGGAGAAGTTCCCCTTCTTTGCAGGGCTATAACTTTTTTAATTCTATTGCTAAATTGCCATTATTATGGCCCATTCAATGTCCTATATCCATTGTTCAGGGTGTAGCAACGATATACTTTTTCATTCACATATTCATACTAAAATATGGTCTAAAGTATAAGTATGTTTTTATCGTTTTCTGCAGCTTTCTCCAGAACTTGATTTATAGCTCCAAATGCATTATATTGATGATCAAATACAGTTTGGTAGCGATCGTTGCCAGATGAAAAATTTCAACTGGAGGTACTGTGGTAGTTTTTAATAGACATAGATCATAAACATCATTGTCTCATAGAAAAGGTCTGAAACTGGTATTCAAATCAAACTAATGTGGTTTAGTAGAAGCATGTCACTATCATGAAATCCTTGTGTCCTGGGAGACAAGATTAGATCGTGTGTGTGTTGTAGCTGAGACCGGGGGGAGCACCACAGGAGGTCATTTGCATATAGTGGCAGCTGCAAAACAATAGATAGAGGTTGTTAAACGGGTTCGGTGGCTGATTAGGACAGGAAGCCGACACCTTATGCCCCAGGTCTACCGCAGCTGGAGCCACCTGGGTTCGTCAGGGTGGGGGACAGGAAGGAGTTCAGATAAGCCCTAGTTAAACACATGAGACCACCATTTGGTCTCCTAGGAAGTAATAAGTAATAAACACATGTGACCACCTGGTTTGCTCCTGCCTAGATTAATACTAAGTACATCTTCAAATGTCTAGTAACACACTTAGATTAGTTTGATATGAACTACAATTAGGCCTGTTTATATTGTGGTAATAGTTCTACATTGGAAAATAACTTAAAAGTGTCTTACTGAGTTAGGAGGTTTTCCCTCAATGTGAAATAACTACAATTATGCTTGTTATATTGTGGTAACCATCCTGAGTCGAATGAAAGGTGTATATGCAATGTTTATGAGTCTCATTTAGCATCAAGATAATGTGTTTAAGTATGATATCTCTGGGTTCATGTAATTAAGGGTAATTCAAATATATATAGTATGAAATGAATAATTCAAGTATTAGGTTGTTAGATGGTGGCTGTTCTTTGACTGGGAAACAAAGGAAAGTATAGAGTTGGCTGTATAAGCCAACCCCCTATTTCAAATCCAAACTTAGCAGGCCTGGCATTGGAGGAAAGGATTTGATGATGTCATTTTTGATGACATCACGCAGAAGGCTCTAGGTTTTGGGATATAAGCTGGGGTGGGGTGACGGTGAGAGGGGGTTCTGAAAACCAAATCACAGAGGAAACCACACCCATCTCTACACACAGGAGCAGACGACGGCGGAAGCAGAGGAGAATCAACAGAACAAAGAACATCACTTTTGGAGGGAGAAACAGAACTTTGCTTTGTTCACTAGCAAGGGAACAGAGCTCATCAACAACTTATCAACTATCATTCTTTGATCTGATTTCTTAGCAGGGCGAGCGGCATATTGCTCCGGTACCTTGAATCTTTTATAGTGTTCTTTATTGTAATTTGTATACAACTCTTAACTTTGATTAAACAGCTGCTGTTATAATATACCCTCTTCTCCTCATTCCTCCTAGGCGAGTCTCCTCCCGCTCCTTGGTATGGGCTGGTACCGGCAGTGTACCATGGCCCGCTTGTCCAGGTGCTGTTCCTCGGTGCGGGTCGTGCGTCGTGCTCACCCGTGTATAGAGTCGGGGGTCTGTAGCGCAGCTCCGCGGGAGTATAGCCTGGGCTGTACCGGACCTCCTGGTCCGGTAGAGTACTGTGCTGTCGTCGGGCGTGGTTCTCCTCCTCTTCCTCTTCGTCTTCAGTTAGGTCATCCAGTGCTTGTAGTCTCTGGTTTAGCCTCTCCACAGGATATGCTGCTCCTTCCCGGTTGCTAGGTCTCGCTTGGACCGGTGGGGGGAGGTGGTCTGTGGGGGGTATAGACCTCGTCTGTTGGTCAAGTTCAGGGTTGTTTACTCGGCTAGGGGATGCCGCCCTGGAGGTGTGTCTAGACGAGTTCCTGGAGCCTCTGGCGGAGGGAGAGGGTGTTGTCCGTCTGATCAGCTGTTCTATTAGTTGCGCTTGCTGTCTGTCGCGCTCTGCGTCCCGTAGAGCACCAGCAGCTGCTCGCTGGCTGTCTGCTCGGTCTCGGGCCACATTCTCTTCCCTCTGAATGCGTCTTATTTCTAGACGTATATGCTCTTCTTCGCTCCGCTGCTGGATCTGCAGTCGGTCGCGTTCAGCAGCGGCGTTCAGGCTGATGAGGAAGGCCTGCTGTAGGGTCCTCTCTGCCTCGCTGGGAGAAGGCGGTTGTATAGGGGAGCCTTCCCTCGGGGTACTCCTTGCGGAGCCTTGGAGCTCTATCTCCACGGTGCTCTCCCCGTCTTCTTCCGTGCCGAGTTCTCTCTCGGTAGCGTTGTATTCCTCCCGGGACTCATCGGGGACTACTTCTTCAGTACTGGCGGGGTGTGAAGTCATGTCTGGTTCCCACTGGTCCCCACCGTGAACTTGGTCAGTTACATTAGAACCCGTAGGGGCCTCTATGGTCGGGGTAGTCTGGGCGTTGGGGTTAGACATACTTTTACTTTCTAGTTTTACCGTGTTTACTGTTAGTAGAAGACTAGGTTGTTGACTGACAGCGTAAGCCTCTAAGTACTGAGGGAGCCGTCGTTCGCGCTGCGGGCGTTGGTTAGGAGGATCGTTTCGTGGAGTGTTCATCATAGGCCATTTCAATATTAATAACACTATATTAATATTACACTAATTACCCTCCGGCTCGAAGGACCAATTGTAACTGAGGGGTACAATTCCCTGACTGTATTACTAGATATGATACTTACTACCACTACCTTTGTACTTAATATTCGGCCACCCAGTACTCGGCATAAATATATTATGATGAACACTGTCACGTAGATGAAACGGATCCAACACAAATGTACGAATTAGAAATAGGTCTTTATTTCTACACAGCGATGGTGTGTAGAGCAAGCACTTAATCAAATCAATCACATTTATGAATGGGAATTAGTATGCACTTTTATGGCAAGAGTATTCGTCGGTATATCAATAGAGAATGTCCAATCTCTGAAGGCGCAGGTGGTACATATACGACCTGGAATAGTTAAGGAATAACAGCAATGATACTTAATGATTATAGGCTGGATACACCAGGGGGGGTTAATCCGGTCGCTTGTAAGCCGACAGGAGTAGGAAGGGGGGGGGGGGTAGAATCCGGCTGCCTCATCCGGCCAAGGGTATCCCAGGTGAACCCACTGTAGTGCCGTTCAATGCGCCGGCGATCCTTGGACCACAGATGAAAGCAGATGGACTCTTTGTGGGCCGGCGTCCTCCGGTCCACGGAGGAGAGACGTGAAGCGACCTCGTCTTGCAGAGCGTCTCCTCACCTTGCGTCCTCTCCAGGGGGGGGGGGTTCCAACACACGGCAGTGTCGGGGGTCTTTATCCATGGAATAATCAACGTATACAAAGCATAATCCGTGCCTGGGAAGGCGGGCTGTCGTCGGTAGAATAATCCGGTATACAGGTCCACTCGCTCGTCGGCTCTGGGGCTCCTCGGGTGCAGCTTCACGTGGGGTCAACCACCCTGGATAAGCAGCCAGTTCTCTGCCCGAAACGATGGGGTACTGACTACGGTAGTATTCTCACCGCACGAAGCACTATATATTAACAGACTATTATTAGCTTAATAGACTACGTCCAACTCGACGATATAGTGCCAAATATGACTATTCAAATATTAATATACACGATGTCTCAATACCGATGGTAAGCCGAACTTGGCCTTACTCCCACACGTGGCGTCGCGGGGAGGCTTTACGTCTGTGACTCTATTGGAGGGTAAGAAACTGGACTGAAAAGGAAGTCCTACTTTAGTAGCGCAGTATATATACGCACTATGAACAAATAGTCCCATTAGTGGTGCGGTAGCCAGATTCCTACGCGGAACTAGGACTTGTTCGTACATGTTGAGCGGTACGTTTGAACTGGGTCTGGGGGTATGGCAGCCTGGCACCAAGGTCTCGACCAATAGTAGAATGGAGACTATTATGGGATGTTCAGTAGGCTAGAATGGATATTCAATGCATATTGTACAAGGAATATACAAGGGATATCAGGGAATATTAGAGAATATACAAATACAATTAAATATATATATATAAATAAATATATATATTCGGTTTAATCTGGCCCTTCACAACATACATGTTGATATTAATTAATGGTAGGGATGCCCCGATCGATCGGCCAGCGATCGGTATCGGCCGATATTCAGTATAAATATGAGATCAGTGAATTCCGATAATGCTTTATTTTCGTCGATCGTGAAAACCGATCGAAAAACATGATCCAATTCTTAGCGGAGATCTCACTCGCTGAGTTCTGTCTCAGACACACGGAGCTGCAAACTGCCGCTCCACCTCCTCCTCCTCCTGCCCCTCCCTTCCCCGTGTAAACAAGCTCCAGCAATAGTCTGCTCTAGTGCATACAACCTCTGTGAGCTAATGTTAGCTACCGTTACTGTTTAACACTTTGATCGCCATGGTTCAAATTCATAATTTACCATCCCTAGCCAGCTCTATTTGTCTATGGAGAAGTTCCCCTTCTTTGCAGGGCTATAACTTTTTTAATTCTATTGCTAAATTGCCATTATTATGGCCCATTCAATGTCCTATATCCATTGTTCAGGGTGTAGCAACGATATACTTTTTCATTCACATATTCATACTAAAATATGGTCTAAAGTATAAGTATGTTTTTATCGTTTTCTGCAGCTTTCTCCAGAACTTGATTTATAGCTCCAAATGCATTATATTGATGATCAAATACAGTTTGGTAGCGATCGTTGCCAGATGAAAAATTTCAACTGGAGGTACTGTGGTAGTTTTTAATAGACATAGATCATAAACATCATTGTCTCATAGAAAAGGTCTGAAACTGGTATTCAAATCAAACTAATGTGGTTTAGTAGAAGCATGTCACTATCATGAAATCCTTGTGTCCTGGGAGACAAGATTAGATCGTGTGTGTGTTGTAGCTGAGACCGGGGGGAGCACCACAGGAGGTCATTTGCATATAGTGGCAGCTGCAAAACAATAGATAGAGGTTGTTAAACGGGTTCGGTGGCTGATTAGGACAGGAAGCCGACACCTTATGCCCCAGGTCTACCGCAGCTGGAGCCACCTGGGTTCGTCAGGGTGGGGGACAGGAAGGAGTTCAGATAAGCCCTAGTTAAACACATGAGACCACCATTTGGTCTCCTAGGAAGTAATAAGTAATAAACACATGTGACCACCTGGTTTGCTCCTGCCTAGATTAATACTAAGTACATCTTCAAATGTCTAGTAACACACTTAGATTAGTTTGATATGAACTACAATTAGGCCTGTTTATATTGTGGTAATAGTTCTACATTGGAAAATAACTTAAAAGTGTCTTACTGAGTTAGGAGGTTTTCCCTCAATGTGAAATAACTACAATTATGCTTGTTATATTGTGGTAACCATCCTGAGTCGAATGAAAGGTGTATATGCAATGTTTATGAGTCTCATTTAGCATCAAGATAATGTGTTTAAGTATGATATCTCTGGGTTCATGTAATTAAGGGTAATTCAAATATATATAGTATGAAATGAATAATTCAAGTATTAGGTTGTTAGATGGTGGCTGTTCTTTGACTGGGAAACAAAGGAAAGTATAGAGTTGGCTGTATAAGCCAACCCCCTATTTCAAATCCAAACTTAGCAGGCCTGGCATTGGAGGAAAGGATTTGATGATGTCATTTTTGATGACATCACGCAGAAGGCTCTAGGTTTTGGGATATAAGCTGGGGTGGGGTGACGGTGAGAGGGGGTTCTGAAAACCAAATCACAGAGGAAACCACACCCATCTCTACACACAGGAGCAGACGACGGCGGAAGCAGAGGAGAATCAACAGAACAAAGAACATCACTTTTGGAGGGAGAAACAGAACTTTGCTTTGTTCACTAGCAAGGGAACAGAGCTCATCAACAACTTATCAACTATCATTCTTTGATCTGATTTCTTAGCAGGGCGAGCGGCATATTGCTCCGGTACCTTGAATCTTTTATAGTGTTCTTTATTGTAATTTGTATACAACTCTTAACTTTGATTAAACAGCTGCTGTTATAATATACCCTCTTCTCCTCATTCCTCCTGCTGCACCGCTGATCGTCAAAACAAAGACCTCAAGTCTTTGTTTAAAGTACTTTTCAAGGCTTAAAAGGTTTTTGAATCACAACGCAGAGCAGAACAGATATTAGGTTCTGATACATATCAGAACAATAAGCTAGGAAAGTACTACAGTACTTCTAGAAGTTACTACATATCATCTGATATTGACCGGATGGGCGAGGGGGCGTTTATAATTCCGTGGGCAAGGTTATACCATTCATCTAGTGTGGGTCATATGATCATCAGATCAGTTAGTATAGAATATGTTAGAAAATAACGTTGAAACTCACCGTATCTTCCTCGCGCCGTTGGACAATCAGCGTGGAGTAGACAGTTTTCGATTATGGGATGTTGATCCTGATGAACCATTTCCAGGTTGTATAATACTATATACGTCCAAATAACGTTGTTTATTGAGTTAGGGCGAGCGATTGATTATCCAGTGTGTTGAGATGGAGTCCGGCTACCGATCGCGAGTGCCCGGACGGATTATGGATGAGCACTTCCTGTTTGGCGCGCCCCTCCCTCTTGGCTGATCTGCCGATCGGCCACCAGATGGCGCTCTCGAACCGTTAGACAGTTGAGTGGAGCTCACCAGTACATCTCATGTCTCCGGAGGAGAAATATGATTTCGATCACAGATTTTAGAATTATTGATATCAAAGACGAGTTACGGCGTCTTCGGCAGAATGAGCATGGCGAGGAATGACGTCTAAACACGTCATCTGCGATTAAAGTGTTAAACAAAATTACCCAGTCAACTATTCACTTTTAGTTTAATACATGAGGCATTGTTAACGGTATCTAGCCGGCTAGCTACTGATAGCTCCTGATATCAACAAATGCTCCAGCAACGTTAGCTCACTGTTCAAAACCAAATATCCCATTAAACTACATAGTTCACTGAGGCGTTGTCTTAACGTTATCGAGCCGGCTAGCAGTAGCTACAGATAGCTCCTGATATCAATGTCTTATAACATTGATTCGATGCGTATTCGAGTTGAGGGCATGCTGAATGTGATCAATAGGGTCCAGCTGCAGCGCCGGAGAATCCTGGCCGTAGCTGGAGGCTACTCGAGTACACACAGACAGTGGAGCTGTTTGCAGATAGCGAGCATTTTGACTTGTTGCGTGGTGGCGATGTCTCGCAGATAATACAACTACAAGTATGATTATATAATATATTTTTTTTATAATTTTCTTTTAATTATATATAAAAATATATATTTTTTTTATACCAAAACAATCGATATCGGTATCGGCCGATATGGCTCAAGACGATCGGTGATCGGTATCGGTGGCAAAAAACGTGATCGGGGCATCCCTAATTAAGGGTTGTGCCATTATTGCTATGCAAATGTATAATTGTGAATGATTTTCTGTAATGAGTTGTATGTGTTGTTTCTTCAAGCATCCTTGACTTCCAAGGACAACGATGTAAATAAGTCATTGGCTTTTCGTTCCTCTCCTTGACAAAAGCAAATATATGATGTAATGATCTGTATATGTTTTGTTGTCTAAAATAAATACCATACCATACCATACAGTACTGCGCGCACGTGTGTATGTGTGCGTGCGCGCTGCGGCAGGTGTACCACGAGCTGTACTATATATGATGCCAATACATTAATCTAATCTTTTTTTTTTGGATTTTATTTTTTTTCATTATTTTTTTAAACAAACACATAAACAAACATGACAACACAAGATAAGATATACAAGCATTAATTAACAGTGCACATCCAATGAAGACACCAATTAGTTAAATGTCTTATACAGGATATACACCTAATACCTGCTATCTAATACCCTACACACATATGCTCTAGCTCAGTGGTTCTCAAACTGTGGTACGCGTACCACTAGTGGTACTTGGTGGTACTGCTGGTGGTACTTGAAAACATTTCCAAAAAAGCAAAAAAAAAAAAAGAAAAAAAAGAAAATTGCAGTCAGGCCGCCTATTGCTTATTAACAGCGGAGCAGTGCTGCCGTTGCTTCCGCGTTTTCCCTGATTGGCTGCGACACGCCCCGCGGCAGGCGTGGCAACCGCAGAGCGGAGCGGAGCGGCAGAGCTTGCGGCATTATGTAGCCCTAATCCACCATGATTTTCATTCGAAGCACAGCTCACCTGGCAACGCAGCGGTCCTGCGGTCCTGTGGTCCGTTGTTGACAAGTTCGAATCCCATCAATTTTTTTTTTAACGTGTATTCTTTCGCCGGTTAAGGTTAGGCATGGTTAAGGTTAAGGTTAAGGTTAGGCATTGTTTCGGAGTTGGTTAAGGTTAGAACGGTTAAGTTTAGGCGCTGTTAAGGAGCTGGTTAAGGTTAGAGTTTGTCTTAGAGAATGGCAATATTCTTTCTATGGTTAAGGTTAAGGTTAGGCATGGTTAAGGTTAAGGTTAAGGTTAGGCATTGTTTCGGAGTTGGTTAAGGTTAGAAGGGTTAAGTTTAGGCGCTGTTAAGGAGCTGGTTAAGGTTAGCGTTTGTCTTAGAGAATGGCAATAGACAGCCTATTTCCGCACTGCCGCTCTCTCGCGCTGCCGCGGTCACATGGTCAAATTGTCACATTCTTGCACTCCTCCGCTGTTAGAAAGCAACACGCAGTCAGGCCACTGAACTTAGAAGCAGGCCAGGCCAGTGTTTCTGGTTGCGGCAGCGCGATAGTTAGATAATCTATAATCTATGATCATAACCATTTATTTTTTAGATTTCTTGTAATGTCAGATAAAAAATGAAATACTCCTACTTTTCTGAAAAGAGTTGGTGTTAAATCTGACATTACAAAAAATCCATCAAAATATGTGTTTCTGCTAATCATTGACACATGCCTAGCCTGTAATAATCCCCCCCAGAAAAATTTACTTTGCATTTGATATATTGTAAATATTTTATGTTTTCTTTTCTTTTTTACAATAATTTGTGATGCCCATCACAAACACTGGCATTTAAAGGGTACAAATTTAAAAATTCCTGCACCAGAATGCAGGAAATTAAGTTTTTGTAACAGAATAATTGTGTGTGTGTGTGTGTGTGTGTGTGTGTGTGTGTGTGTGTGTGTGTGTGTGTGTGTGTGTGTGTGTGTGTGTGTGTGTGTGTGTGTGTGTGTGTGTGTGTGTGTGTGTGTGTGTGTGTGTGTGTGTGTGTGTGTGAGAGAGAATGATGGACAATTGCTTGCTGTGTGAGAGAGGGAGAAAGAGAGAGAGAGAGAGTGAGAGAGAGAGAGAGAGAATTAAGTACATTTGCTGAAATACAGTTGTTCTTAATTTTCCCACTTGCTATGTGAGAATGTTAGTTGTTATGTTCTCAATGCCCCTTGCATAGTATGAGTTGTGTGGAAGCGTTTGCTAGTTCTAGTGCTATCCCTTTGTACATTGTGGCTGTGTCTGACAAAAGTTAACAATAAATAATGGTATTAGGAATACATTTGCCTCCTGCGTGAACTGTGCATAGCTGAATAGACTGTATTTTAACGCCGGTCATATGGTGGTACTTGGAGAGCCAGCTACGTTCTCAGGTGGTACTTGGTGTAAAAAGTTTGAGAACCACTGCTCTAGACCAACAGTTTCACACACTCATTCATGAATTGCAAACACTGTTCAACGAATACACTCTTTAGCAAGTAGTCATGGCAATACCGGGCGGGTAGCCGATCTCTGGTGCTCCTCTGGGGCCGGGTTGGTCCGACCCCTCCCATGTCCGACTCCGTGTCAGACTCGTCTGTTCCTGCCGACAGGTCATCGACCGCGGCCTCGCCTTCCGGGGCCACAGGTTGGTCGCCCACAGCGCCCTCCTCGCCTCCGTCTTTGCCGTCCTCTCCTGAGGGGTCCGACTCCACCTCGTGGCTCTGTGTAACCACCAGATAGGGCGTAGGCTCCCACTTGTCCTGTATCTTATTACGACCCCTGGGTCGGTGGTTGCGCAGCAGGACCCGGTCTCCAGCCCTCACGAGCGCGCCTCTGGACTTTCGGTCATATATCCGCTTGCTTCTATGAGACGCGTGCTTCGCCGTGGCTCCCGCGGCCTCCGCGGCAACCCTCAGTCGCTCGTGGTGTCCCTGGACCCATTCGTCCAAGTTCTCCGCATCGCCGTCCACGGCATCCTTGCCCCCCAGTACGTCCCTGGGCATCCTTGCCTCCCTCCCGAAGAGCAAGTAGAAGGGGGAGTACCCCATGGAGGAGTGCATGTGGCAGTTGTACGTAAGTACCAACTCTGGCAGGTGTTCTTTCCAGTCTCGCTTCTTGTCCGTGGGTAAGCTACGCAGCATATCGTGCATGGTCCGGTTGACCCTTTTGCACTGGCCGTTCCCCTGGGGGTGGTAGGGCGTAGTACGGCTTTTCGAGATCCCGTAGAGTCTACAGAGTTCTTTGATGACGCTAGACTCGAAATTTCGCCCTTGGTCGGCATGGAGCCGGGCAGGGCAGCCATAATACACAAACCAATGCCGGATGATCGCAGCGGCGGTGGTCTTGGCGGTCTGATCTTTGGTCGGGATGGCGATGGTGAATCGGGTAAACATATCGGTCAACACCAGAACGTTCTCGTAGCCGCCCGTCGACATCTCCAACAGGGTAAAGTCCATAGCTAGGACTTCCATGGGCGCAGTTACGTTGGTGCAGGTCATCTCCTCCTCTGCCATTCCGATCCAAAAGTAACTTCGCCTCATCAGGTCTATAGTCCCCCGCCTACCGAAGTGTCCCCCGTAATCGTGCTGGGTCTCATAGATATGTCGCCGCAGGACCGTCGGCACCACCAGTTGCAGGACCTCTTCCCCGGCGCGGGGGTCACTGACGCGTCGAAACAGCACTTGCTTGTGTAAACGTAACCGCTCCCATTGCCCGTATAACTTGCGGAGACCTGGGTCCACCTCCTGCAACTGGGCTTTAGTGGGTGGGGTCCCTCGGGTCACCGCCCACCATACCGGTCCCAGTTCGGGGTCTTCCGCTTAGAGTTGCCGTAGTTCGTCCCAGCTGTACCCGCTGTTCCCCTTCTGCGTCACTATTTGTCTTGCGACGACTACTACGGCCCGGTCCAGCCCTCGGGGCTTAGTAGAGCCCGTACTTCCTCCGCCGGGATCACTATGTAGCCGTCGCGTGCGCCGGGCCGGTCCGTTCCTCGGTGCCCAGCCGAGTGCGAACGCCTTCCGCTGTGATCGTTAGGAAGTCTTTTTCTGTGTCCTCCACTTCTGGCTCTTGCCTCATCGGCATGCGTGACAAGGCATCTGCATTTTGGTTAAGCCGGCCGGGCTTGTAATGTACTATAAAGTCGTACATCCAGTTGGGCGATCCAACGCTGCTCCACTGCCCCCAGATTGGCCGTGCCTAGGCACCGCAAAGGGTTGTGGTCGGTGACCACGGCGAATTGGGAGTAGAGCAGGAGGTCTCAGAACTTCTCGGTGATCGCCCACTTCAGGGCGAGGAGCTCCAGCTTGAACGCGCTGTAGTTTTGGTAGTTTCTTTCGGACCCTCGTAGACCTCTGCTCACGAAAGCGATGACGCGCTCCACGCCCTCTTGCTTCTGACTCAGCATGGCTGCCAGCCCCAAGTAGCTTCCGTCCGTGGTCACTATGAAGGGGAGTCGGAGGTCTGGATAGGCCAACACCGGTGGCCTCATAAGGCACCCTCGCAGGTGGTCGAAGGCCTCCTGACACTTTGGAGTCCACTTGAAGGCCTCGGCCCGTCCTTTCGCGAACCCTTTCTTTTCCTTTCCCATTAGGGCATGCAGAGGCTGCGCTACTTGGGCGAAGTGGGGCACGAATCGCCGGTAGTACGACAGGAATCCGATCACTTGTCGCACTTCTTTCGCCGAGCGTGGCGCCGGCCAGTCCTCCAGGGCCTTTACTTTGTCGGTGTCGACTTGGACCTCGGCCGCAGATACAATGTGTCCCAGGAATTTTACCTCTGTCTTGAGGAGGAAACACTTCCGGGGCTTGAGTTTGAGGCCGTCAATCGCCGCCAGCATCAAGTCGAGGAACGTCCGCGTCCCTTCCTCCCTTATATATTTTCTCATCTCCCGTCGCAGCATTTCGTCCCTTAGGCCTAACACGAACTGTTCCTGCAGCCGGGTGGCAGGGTCTGCGACCTGTGTGGGATCCCGGCACTGTATGAGACTAATCTTCTCCTGTAAGTCGTAGGCAAACTCTCTCACAGTCTCGCCATCTGTTTGTCGGCGGTCAAGGAACTCTCCCAGCCGGACACTGACCGGGGTTTTGTCTCCGTACGTCTCCTCCAGCAACAGGAACACGGCTTCCGGCTCCGGGGCGGTCCCTTCCATCACGAATCGCACCGTCCGTTTAGCCTTGCCTTTCAGGTGCTGTTGTAAAGACTCGCTCTTCGGCTGGCACTCGGTTTGTCCGGAAATGCGCTTTCATTTCCCGGATCCAATCCTCCACTTGCGGCTCTCCCCTCTCTTTCCCCCCCCCCGAACTCGCTGCACTTTCGGTCCCGTTGGACGTACACAGTCGCGGGGGTCTCGCGGGGTTCGCGGCCGTCCCTGTCGAGGGCGGCCTGGGCCTTCTCTATGGCCACCGCCTGTCGGTCCAGGAGGCCTGCTTGGTCGTGGGATCGGTTCGTCAGAGCCTTCACCTGTGCGGTCAGGTTTTCCATTGTTTCGGCCTCCTCCTCCTCCTCTTTTACCTCGGCGCCGGCGTCCTGGGTGTTTCGTTGCTCCCGTAGGGCTGCCTGTTTGGTCAAATCCCTCACCACTTCGGTTTGTTGTTTCGGTAGTGCCGCCTGAGCCCGACACTCCTCCTGAAGAGCCTCATACTTCGCCGCCATTTCCTGGATTATCCCTGCTTTATGGGAGTGGTTGTACACGGCCACCTGGTAGCGGGATGCAGCAGAGTTGAGTCTAGCTGGACCCCCGACTGTAGGCCAGGAATGTCGAAATGGAGGTCAAGCAGCAGGAGCGGATGGGGCCTAGGATTCACTGACCTAGGGATGGTATCCTGGTCCTTCTTTCCTTCCAGGGCGATCAGCAGTATCTCCCCACACACCCCCACTTCCCCCAATATTTCCTGAGTCCTCCCACACCTGATGGCAGTAAGATGAATAATGTTTTCGCTCCCCAAAGCAGTACCCTTCCTTAACACTTTGATTGCCACTCACGAGTTTTCTCGGATTTATAATAGTCACGTTGAAAGCCACTCACGAGATTTCTCGGATTTTTTTTTTTTTTTTTTTTTTGCAATCTGAAATCATATTGCATCACGCGAGCCTACCCTAGCCTACCCAAGAGCCGCCGGCGATTAGATGTGGAAAAAAGCGCCCCCTATCGTCTCCCAGATGACATCAGGGATTTTGGAATGGACTCAATGAAAATGGATGGGGAAAAAAATCCTGTACTCCACATTTTCCAGTCCACTGATGCAGCCGAGGTTACCAGAGTTCATTATGGATCCTCTGAGCGCCGCGGATCATGAGTTCTACTGTATACACGTTAGATCTATACACTTATCGATTTTTTCGAATGGTGATCAGGAATTGCAATATACCAGTTGGATACCATCTGATGTCAGGTAAGGAATCTATGTTATCAGTGTTAGGATAATCAGACTCGTTTTGATGAAGATATAAGCTGTTTTGTGAAATGTGCTCCAGCGGTTTCACTGTAAAATCGACGAGGAAAGGAAAGCAGCTATTATCAGCGCGCGCCTCGAATGGGCGTGCGTGTACGTATAATATTGATAATCTAGCGTTTATTTGAAAACGATTCATAAATAGGCTGACAAATATCAACGTTCTGGAATATTCCAGTAAAAGACGATTATCACAGAATGGCCAGAATGGGCTGTTTTTTACCTCAAAATGGGTGCTTTTCAAAATGCTCTCAAACGGAAATGAAGCGATAAAAAACCAATCTGCCTTGACAGCACTGACTGGAAAATGATTCTTTGATAAGCGACGGGCAGATTAGACACATAGCCATAATTTAAAACATAGATTAGGCGATATTAACTGTGGTAACCTCTAATAATAAGTAAGCCACACGACACGCTTGTGATCCCTTTGGTTGAGTAGTTTAGTGGGTAACGGGAGCAATGGAAGGTTGTACAATACAGGTGCGTCTTACACTCTGCGCAGTCATACCTGTTAGTCATACAGGTAAGAACGCAGGCACCGGATACGGAGAATACCTCCCGTATATATCTGTAGTCACAAAATAATATCCCTTGAGCAATAGCTCCCTCTAGTGGGGGAATATAGATACTGCCTCCATATTAATCCTAGATATATATATAAGGCTGACATTACAACACCCCTCCCCCTTTAAATTTCAACATTACCCAATGTCCATGTAATACAAAAATAATACTAAGTGTCTGTACACTTTCCAAAAATATATATACCAAATAAAGGACTTAGCAACAGCTTACCAAATAAGGCACTTGGAAAACATATTACCAACAGTCATTACACTCATAACTGTCTCGTTAAATGTTCAGTCTGTCGGGAGGTCTGCAATCACGCTGTGACCTGCGCAATACCGCTGGTGACCTCGGACACACCACAGGTGACTGAGGTTTGGGTGGCTCTGGTGTTGAGAGCATGAGAGGGGTCTGAGTGTCAACTCTACTTGGGGACACAGACACCTCTCCTGGGGAGTCTGTCACTGGTACAGTAGTCACTGGCAAACAACATTCTCCCATAGTCTGTTCCCCACGGGTATCCACCGTGGTGCGATCAGTCTCTGAACTGGTGTCGTGGCGTAGGCGTACATGGTCCTGGTGTCTACGGAAAACACGTCCATCAGTCAGTTGAATGACATAGGAAACTGGGCCACTCTGTTTCAGAATAACGCCAGGCAGCCACTGTTGCTTGTTGATAGTACTGGAATTCCTCACATAGACCTTGTGCTCAGGTTCTAATTGTCTCTCTTTTGCGTGCTGATCATGACGCTCCTTCTGCTTCTCCTGCTTCCTCTGTACTTTCGCCTTCATGTCTGGACGCAGCAAGTCCAATCTCGCCTTGGGCCTACGCCCCATCAGCATCTCTGCTGGCGTGCGCCCCGTTGTCGTTTGAGGCGTGAGGCGATAGGTAAACAGGAAACGTGAAAGTCTAGTGTTTAGAGAGTCTCCTGTCATCCTCTTTAACCTCTCTTTCACTGTCTGAACAGCCCGCTCAGCCAAACCATTTGAGGCTGGGTGGAACGGCGCCGTCCTAATGTGATTAATGCCATTCTGGTGCATAAATTCACTGAACAGCTCACTGGTGAATGTTGGGCCATTATCCGAGACCAGGGTGTCTGGCAACCCATGGACTGCGAAGACTTGTCTGAGTTGGTCTATGGTTGTGGGGGCTGTGATATTGTTCATGATATGGGCTTCTATCCATTTTGAGTGTGCGTCTACCATGATCAGAAACATCTGTCCCATAAAGGGTCCTGCAAAGTCTACATGCAGCCTAGACCAGGGGCGGTCTGGCCACTCCCTTGTCGTCGCCATCTGAGCGCGAGGCTCCTCTTCCACACTCGGCTCGTCTTCTTCTCCCGATGCTCTCCCGTCCCCGAGCGATGCTCCTTCAGTACCACTGCCGGCGTCGCTCATACGTTAGCCGTCCAGCTATAGCTTTAGCCTCACGCTAACAACAAACAAAAGCAACCGGGATGACACGTCGCCAATCCAGTTTATCCTTGTCGCCAAAAATATGTGGTAACCTCTAATAATAAGTAAGCCACACGACACGCTTGTGATCCCTTTGGTTGAGTAGTTTAGTGGGTAACGGGAGCAATGGAAGGTTGTACAATACAGGTGCGTCTTACACTCTGCGCACGTTAGTCATACAGGTAAGAACGCAGGCACCGGATACGGAGAATACCTCCCGTATATATCTGTAGTCACAAAATAATATCCCTTGAGCAATAGCTCCCTCTAGTGGGGGAATATAGATACTGCCTCCATATTAATCCTAGATATATATATAAGGCTGACATTACAACATTAACGTTAACATTAAAGTGGATGGTGGCATTCCAGCACTAAGTCTGGCGCCACCTGGTGGCACTGAAAGTGTTAATGACCTGTAGAGACCGTTAACAATAAACTATAGGCAGGGGTGGAGAAAGGGTTAAATAATAATGAACATTACCCGGGCAGAAAAGGGTTAAGACACAGACTCAGTAACAGACACACACATTGCTCCCATTCAGTAGTTGTTTAGTGAGAAGTCTGATTCAAGTTACAATTAAATACAGTCTGATTCAAGTTAATTATGCCCTGGGCACCAAGTGCTCTCGCTCTGTAACACAGACTAAAGTGCTTCCCACACTGAGCTAGACACAGTAACAAGACCTTCCCTTTAAGGGTTTATATATACTGTTCCACTACTCCATAGGTGGGGAGAGAGGGGAGGAAAAGGGAAGCGATAAAAGGGGTTACTGAATGGAAATTTTATAAAGGAACACACATATTATTACACTCAAAAGAAATTAACAGTGGGCCCACATTTAGCAAATAAACTCCTATATAAAGCCGGCTTGAAATGGTTGGGGCGCCCCTTTACACTGATCTCCAGTGTGCATTCAAAGCACTGTTTATCTTCACTCTTATAGAGCTTGCTCCCCAAAGTGTACTGTCTACCGAACACGTTTCAACACTCAGAGTGCCACTACTTATCCAAGATGGTGGGCCCAAACTCAGCACCGCTAGTCCGGATGCTAAGATGGCCGCCGGAGATCCAGCGATAACAGCCAGAGGGGCGGAGTGGACGCTGGGGCAGGTGCTGCTGGCAACAGCTTGAAGAGGCTGGAGAAGTGTGCAGTGTAGTGGCGTCCTCTGCTGGGCTGAAGAGGGGAGCCGCCACGCGTGCTAAACTGTGGTGCTCGCCTAAACACAGCTAAACTGTGGGTCGTATTGAACCCTCCTACTATGACGCCTATATACACAGCTAACGCAAGGTGGCCAATGCCTACCACCTGGTCTTCGGCTCTGCTCGTCTGGTGAATCCTTCACAGTGTCTCTGGCACATGGACCAAACGCTAAGCTACCGCAGATATTTCTGGAATAACCCGTTTTGTAGCTGAGTCTATTCCTTTATCCGGCGCATTAATCAAACACTCAACTACTGCATGTATTTCTGGAATAACCCGTTTTTGTAGCTGAGTCTATTCCTCGCACGCTCACTCGCTGGGCTCTTGTTGTCGACGTCCTTCCTCGTCTGTGTCGAACGCCGAAGATAGTCTTCCTCTGTGCTGCACTTCACATTGAACTCGTCCTTCCTCGCCCCTGATGTCCTTCCTGCCCAGCCGTCCACCACCGCCCCCTGCCGGCACCTGTAGTCCTGTCCCGCTATGAAACGCCCATGTTTTGAAGAGGAGAATCAAAGGGCAGCAAGTTAATAGTCAATATTCAGGGAGGGGTGATCAAAGAGAACCGCACGTTAATTGTCCATGTCCGGGCAGGTATGATCAAGAGCGGACAACTGGTTACAACGTCCACGTGAACACAGGGAATGCAAAAGATTACCGTTAGACACCCTGAATAATAGCCAGACATATTCAGGTGTCTACATAGGGCTGCACGATTAATCGAAAAAATCGCTATCTCGATTCATAGATTCATGAGATCTCATTTCTAAATTAGGACGATAAACAAATTAAATAAAAAATTACTTTAAAAAAAAAGTTCACCCATGCCGTCATGTATGTGACCTGAACACAGCGATTCAGGATCAGTACCACTCGCTCTTTGAGTTAATGCAAAATCCTGCCTTGTGTGAGCCAGCTGCAGCCTGCAGTGTGGGAGCAGCGAGCAGAGAGAGATCTAGAAGGACTAACGTCTCTCCATGTGGCGGGCCTGTGGCCTGCGAGACTCCAAGCAGCCACCAGAGGGAGCAGGTGGACATTTGGAAACATGATAGTGCAGTGATACCTCTTGACGGCCTGTGTGGTGTCTGACGGACCATGATGACATCAATTTACAGGAATTTGAAAACTCAGCAGCCCCAATGCTGGAGACCAGGGGTGCAGTGCTGGGCATACGCGGTCAAACGACGTTTGGGCTTCGTCACTGAGGCCGAAGTGCGCGCATCCTATTATTATGCAAAGTCTAGGTAATAAGTGCCGGCGCGATGACACAAAAATGACTTGTCGCGCCGTATACCCCGGCCGCCGGCACTTATCACCTAGACTTTGCATAATAATAGGATACCGACAACCAAATACAAGCCCTGTAGGTGTGGTGGGGGGTTGCTTGATCTCCCGACTGGAAGGATATCATCTGTTCTGTGCGCAACCGAGGGAACATGTATGCGCGTGCACGTGCGCGCATGCTTGGCCTTCGCCCATATTACGACTGCACCCCTGCTGGAGACCATACACACATTGTGCCGTGTATTCCATGTAATTTAAGTGTGTGTGTGTGCAGGGGCGGACCTAGCACATTTGGCGCCCTAGGCGAGATTCACCACTGCGCCGCCCCCCCCCCCCCCCCCCCCCCCCCCCCCCCCCCATTATTTTTTTTTGTATTTGTATTTGTATTTTTTTTTTTTTTTTTTGGCTCTTTATGGCTCTCTAACGTTAGTCTTTCTTTCCTCAATGCTCAATTCTATAAACACTTGACCGATACCCATCAATGCACAGCGCTCTAGCATGTTCTGACTGTGAACACCTAAAGCTGAGGCTCAGACCGACCGACCGTTTTAGATTTTTGGCTCATTTTCCCTTATGTTAGAATTTTTTTTATGTAAAAATAATGGTTGCCGATATAGAGGGGGGCGCCAAAACTGGGTGGCGCTCTAGGCGACCGCCTATATCGCCTGTAGGAAGGTCCGCCCCTGTGTGTGTGTGTGTGTGTGTGTGTATGTGCGTCACAGACTGATGACATCATCCTGAGAATAGCGGCGATTAGTGTATGGCCATTTCACAAGTTTCACACATGTCTTACGTCTAAATGTTCCCATACCTTATTCTCTCCCCTAATCTCTCTCCCTGTATCTCTATTGACATCTAGTGGTGGATGCCAGTCGGAGCAGGTCCATCAGGAATGGCAGCAGCTGAAGACATTGAGACAATAGGGTCCAGCTGCATCCCCGGAGAATCCGCTCACTGGCAACTTCCGCCAGCCACAGGATGCGCCTGCCAGCCACAGGATGCATGCTGATTCGCGGAAAGTACGGAAGTATCTCGAAGTACGCCCTCCCCCTTGGCCAAGCACGGTTGAGACGTGCGGTTGTAGAGAGTGATTGATTGAAAACTTTATTAACAGATTGCAGAATGGGTACAATACGGTTGGAGAGAGGGTCGCGGCCTGGAATTGATTGAAAACTTTATTAACAGATTGCAGAATGGGTATTTTTTAGCATGGTGTTATTCACCGTCAAAGATGACATAAAAAAATAGAATTGATATTCTCCTTTGGTTCATTACAATCAGTGATGCCACAGATTACTTGTAAACATAACATAAGAATGACAATTTTTTTTCTCTCTCTCTCTACCAAATCCATTCTGAGACTGAATGAATGAATGAATGAATGAATGAATGAAAACTTTATTTAACAGATTGCAGAATGGGTACAATACAGTACGGCTCAATACACAATTGTTAAGGGGATGCAGACCAGAGAAAGACGTTTGTCTTGTTTACATCAGGGTCCCCCATTTTCAATTCATATTGAATGACAACGGACTCAGTGCGTACTCCGCAAGTTGCGCGTAACATGAATCTCTCTCTCTCACTCTCTCTCAAGTAGCCAAATTACACTATAAAACGAACTGGATAGTTGATTTAACTTCATGCTGAAGAGCCATTCTAAAATCAGCTATAAACATAAAGTGGCCATGCGAGACTAGACGAGCAGGCTGTAGTCAAATCTGAAGTGTCCGACGTTCTGACTCCTCCCCCGGCTGCACTCGGCTACTCTCGTCTATTTTCGAGGCGAGCCGAAATCAATCGCGAACACGACTTTCCGCGAATCAGCGTGCGTCCTGTGGCTGGCGGAAGTTGTCAGTGAGCGGATTCTCCAGGAGGCTACTCGCTGAAGACCCTCGCAGGAATCCCCGGTTGCCCTGCCCCAGCGGAATTTACGTCAAGGCCCGCACTCTTTCACCTCGTTGTGTGACTGTGTTGCTAATGGACTAATGCTAACCTCTGATTCTGAACATATCTAGAATGTAGAGATCGTGTAAAGAACGGACTAACTGCAGCTGCTGAAGAGATCATTATGTTTATGTGAAGTATTTGAATGGACTAAGGAGCAGTATGAACTACAGTAGAGATTGATCGCCACCTTGAATGTTCTGATGTCTGAACGTGAGATGAAGAAACACAAAGCAGGTTTGTCATCAGAAGGTCTTTTGGACATTATTCTTACACCACTTATCAATAGGATATGCTTTGAGATTACGTTATTTCACAGTTTTCTACCATTCAATTATGTATCCAACAGCTAGACCAGCGTTGTGTGATTGGCGACGTTAATAAGAACAAGAATAAGAGGCCCGTATGATTCTGTAAACTATGGATGAGTCGGTCGCAGTCAACCAGATGGTTTCTTAGACTAATGTTACAGCTACTTGGGTTCCAGAGCCCATTTCGTATAAGATGCTGCCACGAAGGGTTGTCTAACATTATTGCAGTGACCGTCGGTCATCATATGCTAACCGGTGTGGTGTTATGTTCATATGTGTGCGTTAATACGACACAGAGTAGGCCCGCAGGTCACCGTACTGGGGATATATCTATATCTCTATATATACACATATCTATGGGTACGCAGGGCAGAGTAGTAGACGAGGAGCGGATAATAAGAAAGAGACCTGTGTTGTTGTAGCTACAGAGCTCACGAAATAAATAGACTCACAACAAATTCAGAGGACTCACGTATTTATACTTGTGGAATAACACGACAATCGGTAGACCCTCTATTATAATATAGCATGGCCAGTCCTGTCTGTCACACTACCCTTCAGTGTAATGCAGCGCACGTTGGGCTAATGCTTGGTAGAATTAGGTATTTAGCTAACATTAGTTGTAATATAATATCAGAATGCTAGCTGAATGAATGAAAACTTTATTTAACAGATTGCAGAATGGGTACAATACAGTACAGCTCAATACACACAATTGTTAAGGGGATCGTTTTGGTATGGCAACAAATAAATATGTATGTGTATATGCGATTATACATGCGCAGGTATAATCGCGGGAGGGGGCCGGGGGTGTGGTCTTTTGTGTGTAACCTGGACAGGGGTGTGCCAGTGAATGCGAGCGCGCGTAAGCGCGCAAGCAGAATTTTTTTTGGCCATTTTTTTATTGATAATAATATGGTTTTTACCTATACATTCGGATCAGCAGTTCAGCACCTGCACTGTTGGTGGGTGAGCCTAGTAAAGGATGTCGCATTGCGTTCATCTTCAATGAATGGACCAATGCAATAGTCTACCAAAGCCCCCCCTCTCTCTCTATATATCTCACACACACACACTTCAGAAACAAACATAGTATCAATGAGAGCATCAATAATACATCTGAGTGATGTCTAGTATAAAAAAAAAAAAAAAAAAAAAAAAAAAAAAAAATGTTGGGCCCCCCCCCAGTGCTGGGCTCTTGGAATCATCCTAAGCTACACCCCCCCCCCCCCAGCTACGCCCCTGAACCTGGACCTGGACTCGCAATGGATGTGTTTGTTGTCAGAAGCGGTGCCGGTTTGCCGCAGTCGACGGCGCGCCGCCCGAGCTGGTAACATGTCCGTCCAGGAAATCCTAGTTGTTTAGCTTTACATCGGAAGGCGTGACACCACCAACTGAATACTAAAACGGGATATAAAAAGGCCACACGTTAAAACGGCCTCCTGGGAGTCCAGTCTCTCCGTGGCAAGTTGGCGTGTCCAATCCTCCTCGCCCTCATCCTCCAGTGTGGTTCTCCTCGCCACTCCTTTCTCCGGCATCTAGCACGCTACCGGCACCAACCGCACCACAGGGGTGGAGGAGGCAGGAATCCCATCATCCTCTTAGTCCGACCAACCCCCCCCACCCCCCCCCGTGTCGACTAATGCCGCCCAGTAACGGTGCAACGGTGACAGTGTGTGCGTGCGCTTCCCCCCTCCCCGAGACGCAGGTTCCCTCCTGTCCGTTCCGTGTGTGCACATTCACACGCAAGCTTACATGTGGCTCAGGCAGTTGATCCACCTCCACTCTCTAAGTGGCCTAATCCTGATCCTCGTCAGCTCTCCTCAAGAACAAGTTACAGGTTGAAAAAACCCTCAGCTCGGAACTAGGCAAAATCTGCATATGGCTCGCCGACAACAAACTATCATTAGACATGGGCAAAACAGAGTCCATTCTCTTCGGTTCAAATAACAAACTCAGCAAGACCAACAGCTTCTCAGTTACAGTGGGTGACAATATTGTCACAAGGAAATATGAAATTACCTACCTGGGTTCCATCCTAGAGGCTAATCTTTCCTGTGACAAAATGGCATCCAATGTAATAAAAAAAGTCAATCAACGAACTCGATTCTTGTACCGCATCTACTCTCTGGTAAACAAGAATACCCTGAAGACTCTGGCAGGAGCACTCATTCAAGGGTACTACGACTATGCTTGCACCTCATGGTACCAAAGCACCTCAAAGGCACTAAAAACCAAATAGGCTTGGGCGGTATCACTTTTTTCATACCGTTATACCGTGATTATATAATACCCCGGTGTACGGTATTGAACGGTATGACTTTCATTTTCATCAGCGGGGGGGGGGGGGCGGGGTGGCGGCAATGGCAACCCGTGTTACCACGTAAACAGATCGCGGAGATGGCCAGTTAGCCCGCAGCATCCGGGTGCTACTATCATTAGCTCTCAGAATGGAGCCACTAGCCAGAAGCCCGCAGCATCCTAGTAATACTAACGTTATCTCTCAGAATGGTAGCCAGGAGCCCCGCAGCACCCTAGTACTAGTAACGTTAGTATTGTGTATTCAAAAACACACCGGACTGCGACGTAACGTTTTACCGTTTATTTGCTTGTTCCACCAGTCCACAACAACACACACTCTCGTTACCACAACGTTTTACGGTATTTTCACAGCACTGTCGCAACATTACCGTAAAGCGTGACCACCGTTGTGATACACATACACAACAGTTAGCTCTCAGAACAGCCAATTAGCCCGCAGCACCAGGCAGCAACGGTAAGCGTGTCTCGACTCTCATTTAATTTCCAGTGAAGCGGGGTTTCCCCTCCTCCTCCTGCGGCTCGCTGCCTCGTTCCACTAGTGACTCGAGGACTGGTCTCGCCCTCTGCTGGCGCGTGTGTGCAGTGCACTACAACCAACCACTGTTAAAACTCCGTTTCACTGTAATATAAACTGAAATGGATCTGTGATTTTGACGGTATTGATTTTCAATACCGTCGGTATCTCTAAATACCCCGGTATACCTTAATACCGTCATACCGCCCATGCCTATTACAAACATCTCAAAACAAACTAGTCAGACTACTGCTTGACCTGACTCCTAGAACCCACCTCACCCCTGCCCACTTTGCCAACCTAGGATGGCTTAGAGTAGACAACAGAGTACAGCAACTTGCAATGGGCCTGGTCTACAAGATACACTCTACACGACCAAGGTACCCATGTACATGTCAAAATACTTCCCAAAGGTCAGTGAATACCACGATCACAACACCAGAGGGAGCTCCACAAATCATGTTAAACCCAGATTCGGCTCAAACAAGGGACTAAACACGTTTAGCAATTATGCCACATCAATGTGGAACGCCCTACCCAAAGCTGTAAAGGAATGTGAATCACTACCCACTTTCAAAAACACTCTCAAAGAACACCTACGGGAGACTGCAATTCGAAACTGGCCCCTACAAATGTCCTAACCCAGTTGTACAGTAAAGACCAAGTATGGCTTTGTCAGTATTCCAATGTACAGTGTACAGTGTCCCCCCCCCTACCCAACCCCCCCCCCCCCCACCTCCAATGTACAGCCCCACCCACCCAACCCCAACCTCCTCCAATGTACAGTTTCTATGTCAAATGTATATACACTCTTTTTCTGGACACTTTCTGTATCACAAACAGTACTGTATTTGCAAATCTGGTATGTCATAAATGTATAGATGTAGCAGTACTGTCTATCTGTATGTCGTGTGTGTCATATGATGAATTGAAAATGGGGGACCCTGATGTAAACAAGACGAAAGTCTTTCTCTGGTCTGCATCCCCTTAACAATTGTATGTATTGAAATTTGAGCTGTACTCTACTGTACCCATTCTGCAATCTGTTAATAAACTTTTCAATCAATCAATCAGACAGCAACTTGTTCCTGTTTGCGGACGACTCAGCCCCGCTGGTCTCTGACAAGAACAAGTTGCAGGTTGAAAAAAACCCTCAGCTCGGAACTAGGCAAAATCTGCATATGGCTCGCTGATAACAAAACTATCATTACACATGGGCAAAACAGAGTCCATTCTCTTCGGTTCAAATAACAAACTCAGCAAGACCGACGGCTTCTCAGTTACAGTGGGTGACAATATTGTCACAAGGAAAGATGAAATTACCTACTTGGGTTCCATCCTAGAGGCAAATCTTTCCTGTGACAAAATGGCATCCAATGTAATAAAAAAAGTCAACCAACGAACTAGATTCCTGTACCGGATCTCCTCTCTGGTAAACAAGAACACCCTGAAGACTCTGGCAGGAGCACTCATTAAAGGGTACTACGACTATGCTTGCACCTCATGGTACCAAAGCACCTCAAAGGCACTAAAAACAAGATTACAAACATCACAAAACAAACTGGTCAGACTACTACTTGACCTTACCCCTAGAACCCACCTCACCCCTGCCCACTTTGACAACCTAGGATGACTTAGAGTAGACGACAGAGTACAGCAACTTGCAATGGGCCTGGTCTACAAGATACACTATACGACTAAGGTACCCATGTATATGTCAAAATACTTCCCAAAGGTCAGTGAATACCACGACCACAACACCAGAGGAAGCTCAACAAATCATGTTAAACCCAGATTCGGCTCAAACAAGGGACTAAACACGTTTCGCGATTATGCCACATCAATGTTGAACGCCCTACCCAAAGCTGTAAAGGAATGTGAATCCCTACCCACATTCAAAACCGCTCTTAAAGAGCACCTACGGGAGGCTGCAATTCGAAACTGGCCACCGTAAATGTCCAAACCCCCCACCCCCTCCTAATAGACAGTCTCCTCCCCACCGCATGTATATCTCTCCCCGCCGTATGTATATTTCTCTCCCACCCACCCACCCCCTCCAAATGTACAGTCTCCTCCCCACCGTATGTATATTTCTCTCCCACCCACCCACCCCCTCCTAATGGACAGTCCCCTCCCCATCACATGTATATACTCTGTCAGGATCTATGGGTAACAGTACTGTATATTTGAATACCGTTTATGTCACAAATGTATCAGTACTAAATACCTGTATGTCCCTATGCCATAAATGTCATGCATGTTGTGTATGTCATAAATGTCAATATGAATTGAAAATGGGGGACCCTGATGTAAACAAGACAAACGTCTTTCTCTGGTCTGCACCTCCTTAACAATTGTGTGTATTGAGCCGTACTGTATTGTACTCATTCTGCAATCTGTTAAATAAAGTTTTCATTAATTCAGACACTCCAGGTTAATCAGCAGAGATTTTGGGGTAATTCGTCTTTCGTGTGACAAGCTTATCGTGTGCTTTTATTTTGATATTCCTTATTTCCACGTTGAAATTACGCGATACATTAAGTGTGGGGGCGCCAAAAAAAATCCTAAATCAAATGGGGTTGTAGTATAAAAAAGTTTGAGAACCCCTGGTTTAGCGATTATAACAGCATTCCAGTAACCCATACTTTTGGTGAACGTGTTTTTGATACTACATTTTGTTGAACACACACCTAAAAACCGTACCTAAGGAAAATTGGCTCAATTGCAAGAAAAATAATAGACAGTTATGATATTACATTCTGCTCAGCATAATTTGTATGCAAAATATTGTGGTTCCCTGCTTTAGTCTGTTGACACATTTATATACTAAATACTGTGTCATACCTAAATGTCATATAAGTGAATTGTATAGAAACAACTCACCAAAAGTGACTATTGCAAAACTGATTTGACAAAAAAAAATCCACCAAGGGGGGGGTAACCCCCCCTTCACCCCCACCCTCCCTAATTGCCATACCTTGGCTTTTACTGAAACGACGCCACTGGATGCAGACCAGAGAAAGACGTTTGTCTTGTTTACATCAGGGTCCCCCATTTTCAATTCATATTGACATTTATGACGTACTCAACATGCATGACATTTATGGCATAGGGACATACAGGTATTTAGTACTGTTACATTTGTGACATATACGATATTCAAATATACAGTACTGTTACCCATATATCCTGACAGAGTATATACATATGATGGGGAGGGGACTGTACATTAGGAGGGGGTGGGTGGGTGGGAGAGAAATATACATACGGTGGGGAGGAGAGTGGAGACTGTACATTTGGAGGGGGTGGGTGGGTGGGAGAGAAATATACATACGGCGGGGAGAGAATATATACATGCGGTGGGGAGGAGACTGTCTATTAGGAGGGGGTGGGGGGTTTGGACATTTACGGTGGCCAGTTTCGAATTGCAGCGTCCCGTAGGTGCTCTTTAAGAGCTGTTTTGAATGTGGGTAGGGATTCACATTCCTTTACAGCTTTGGGTAGGGCGTTCCACATTGATGTGGCATAATTGCAAAACATGTTTAGTCCCTTGTTTGAGCCGAATCTGGGGGGATTCTTTTTGTAAAATCAGTTGTGCAATAGTCACTTTTGGTGAGTTGTTTGTATACAATTCACTTATATGACATTTAGGTATGACACAGGACTACACAAGCATTTTTTTGTATAGAAATGTGTCAACAGGGCGCCCCAGTGGCGAACCACATAGCGCGCTCAGCCGCGACACGGCTGACCCGGGTTCGACTCCCGAACCCGTCGTTATTTGCCGAATGTCTTCCCCCCACTCTGTCTCCCATTCCTGCACTGTCTCTCCCTACTGGACTGCCCAGTAGAAATAAAGCGATAAAACGCCAAAAAATAAATCTTTAAAAAAAGAAATGTGTCAACAGACTAAAGCAGGGAACCACAATATTTTGCATACAAATTATGCAGAATGTAATATCATAACTGTATTATTTTTCTTGCAATTGAGCCAATTTTCCTTAGGTACGGTTTTGAGGTGTGTGTTCAACAGAATGTAGTATCAAAAACACGTTCACAAAAAGTATGGGTTACTCAATGCTGAACTGCACTGTTATAATCACTAAGCCATTGTAAGACCTTACCTGTGTCCCTGTATCATGTGTCTCTGCTGCCCTTTGATAGAAAAACTTCTGTATGTCCATTTTCCTTTTTTTGGGTGGCATATTTCAGTTAGTCACAGTAAAAGTCACCTAGTAAAAGTGAGATAATTGACAATATCAAAACATGCTAGGGCTGTACCGAATAGTTCGAAGCTTCGTTCATAATGTTGACATTCGAATTCTAAATCAACATAAAAAATTGTAATAAAAAAAATAAAACTATTTTTCAATTTTAATTTGCCAAGGTATGGCGAGTGCCATACCTTGCCATACCAAAACGACGCCCTTGGCAGCAAGCTAACGCCAAAAGCGGACGTTGACTGTCTTGACTCTGTGTACACGTCAGGGTTACGTTAGATCAGGAGGATACTAAAATGACGTCAAATTAGACAGGAAAGCAAAGATGAAGATGCCCCCCCCCCCACACCTACAAGCATCAAAACAAGTATGTGGAAAAGACGAGCAAGAGACAAAAAGAGAGCAGAGAAACCTTGAAAACTTTGTTTACAGACTTTATGAAATAACTTATTTTTGCACAATTAATGACATTGTTACATTTCTAGTGTACAATTGCTATAACCATACAGCTTAACCTAACTGAACATTTTCGTCTGCTTTAAATTATGATTTTGTCTGCATGGACTTTACAGAGCTGTGTCCACTGAAGATGTCCCAGGGAAAGAATGACCTCAGTGACGGCCCCAACAAACATGTCGGAGCTGTTTCACCCGCTGCAGACCAGAAAGATGACCACATAGCCGGTCCTAGCCAACACCATATGCTCTCTGAGGTGGTATTACGCTTCAGTTGACATACAGTTAGCGTTGGGCTATATGAACAAAATATCATATCACCATATCTTTCTTATGTTTGACTAGTAGAGGAACAAAATATTATATCACCAGATCTTACTTAGGTTTGACTAGTGGATGAACAAAATACATCACAAACCTTATTTAGGTTTGACTAGTGGATATATATGAACAAAATACATCACATAATAATGATGGGTATCCTATAACCCTAGTCTCGCTTCGCCTATGGGATTCCCTCTGATTCTCTTGACGTCGCGCTCCGCCACGCCAAGCCTGTAGCGGGGGGGGGGGGGGGGGCAACCAACTTGTGTCTAGCCACGCCCAACTTGCGTCTAGCCACGCCCCCGCGGCGACGCGGAGCTCTGCCGCGGAGCTCTGTCGCGGCAGCATTATGTAGCAGTAATCCCCCCTCTATTGACATCGACAACTAGCTCAACTGGCAGCGCTGCCTTGCTGTGGATCCTGCGGTCCGTTGGTGACAAGTTCGATTCCCTTCAATATTATTATTATTTTTTTTTTACCGTGCATTCGCCGGTTAAGTTTAGGCATGTTAACTTTAAACATTGTTTTGGAGTTGGTTAAGGTTAAGGTTAGGCATTGTTTCGGAGTTGGTTAAGGTTAGAAGGGTTAAGTTTAGGCGCTGTTAAGGAAATGGTTAAGGTTAGAGTTTGTCTTAGAGAATGGCAATATTTTTTAACGTGCATTCTTTCGCCGGTTAAGTTTAGGCATGTTAACTTTAAGCATTGTTTCGGAGTTGGTTAAAGTTAAGGTTAGGCATTGTTTCGGAGTTGGTTAAGGTTAGAAGGGTTAAGTTTAGGCGCTGTTAAGGAGCTGGTTAAGGTTAGAGTTTGTCTTAGAGAATGGCAATAGACAGCCTATTTCCGCGCTGCAGCTCTCTCGCGCTGCTGCGGTCACATGGGCGTAGTGGCCAATCAGAGAAACGCTAAACACAAGTTGGTTGCCTAAAATATTCACGCGTCCGGGCGAGATGCGAGCCAGTGTGACCGATCGTATGTTACTCCTTCTGCGTTGTGTTAAATGTCGATGCCCGAGGGAGTTTTGAACACGGGTCTCCCACGCCGTGGGCGACAACATAGACCGCTGCACTAAGAGGTGAATTCACTCCTGGGTACCGTATCTATGTGTCTATTAACCCTGTTATGGGGAAGTGAGTTTAACTCGCAGCCCGCTTACTGCCACAGTCACTTCACAACACACACGTTCATCGTGACTGTGGATATTACTCACGGACCTCCGTTACACCAGTATGCCAGTATAACTTTATCTTTTTGGGTAGACTCTTTGCTAGTTTTGACATTATTATGGTATTGAGTTTTCCAATACCAGTTACAATGTGATATGACATCTTTTTGATATCGGTATCAAAATAATTTCCAAATGAACCGTTATCAATATCTGGTTGATTTCAAATAAGTGGTTAGCTGGCAATCCAGTTATCTGTATACTGAACTCCCCCTCTTATTACAATACAAACAAAGTGTATACTCTTCAATACATTGGTTGAGCATAAGTGAATATGTTATGAACAAATTCAAAGTTTGACCTAGTGAACGATTGTCTTCCAGGGATGTATTGATACGGGTATCGGACCATGCCAGGCTAAAACAGGGTAACAGGATTGGGGGGGACTTCCCCAATGCTAAAATCTGACACCAAGGGAGCATGTGATTTGATTAAACTCGGAGCAGCATAATACCTTGTTTGGCCCATCTTGTACCCCAGCATGTGGGGAAACTTGGCATGGCCAAACACTTGTCTGACATGTGAGTTAAAGGGACAGTTTGGATTTTTGCACAGTAAGTGTTGAAATACTTACTAGTAGTATAGTTGATGCGATGCCATTAGCTTAACTCACAGAGTACCGTGGTCAGAGTTCTGGCCTGGTTCTGAGTCAACCGGGAAGCTTAAGTTATAGATCGTATAGCTTACGCTCTGCTCTTTATGGAACTATCCCTTTATCCACTCTAATAATGAATAATTTTCTCCACATGCACACACCCATCCGCCTGGCCACACCCACATCGCTCCTCTATATAAGCGGGGTCGTGGCCACACCATCAGCTCCTTCCCTATTTTCACCACCGAAAAGTGTCTGTAACACACACTTTAAGTTTAGTGCCAAAATAGTTATCGGAAAGGAGCTACGTTGACATTGTATCTTTGTTTTTTCTCTCTCGCAAATTTCAGAAAAAGCAAAGAGATAATGTCTTCACCGTCGGAGGGTCTAGAGTAGACGATTACAACGCTACCCTCCACCAGCGCTTCACTATCGCGGCGTGCGTCGTGGGGCGTCTCTGGTTCCACGGTCGTGGCAAACAGGTGCGCCTGGGCGCGTGTATGCTTTCTACAACGCAGTTGTGTTTCCGGGTTCCTCTGATTGGCCACTGCCCTATGCTATTACGCCCCCCTTTACACTCTCGCGCTGTGAAGCGCCAGCGGGGCGATGCGGTGGTTTCTCCCCGGCTTTCGTGCACCGCGCTGCCGCCGGCTTGACTCGGTCCAGCTCCAGCAGCAGCGGCCGTCTTCCGCCTGCGGTATTCTCCCTCCGAGGCGGCTCGTTCTTATTCCCCCATTGTTCAGGTCGACATGGTCGCACAAACACCCGTTGGAGGAGTAGTGGGGGAGTAGAAGAGGAATATTTTTAAATAGCAAGAATTATCGACTGGCAACTCTGTGCTCGTCAGACCTGCAGCTGCTGGTACTGTATGGAGAGAGAGGCACACAACAACAGACAGACAGCTCAGTGATTGAAACCGGCTGTCTGTCTGTTGTTGTGTGCCTCTCTCTCCATACAGTACCAGCAGCTGCAGGTCTGACGAGCACAGAGTTGCCAGTCGATAATTCTTGCTAATATTCCTCTTCTTCTCCCCCACTACTCCTCCAACGGGTGTTTGTGCGACCATGTCGACCTGAACAATGGGGGATAATAATAAGAACGAGCCGCCTCGGAGGGAGGATACCGCAGGCGGAAGACGGCCGCTGCTGCTGGAGCAGCGGGGGTGACAGCCTGGTTGTAGTGTTGTGCTGGAGCCGAGTGAGAGTTCCCTCGCCTCTTGTCCATATCCGATGGAAACTGTGGATTACATGGAGGGGGAAACTGTGGATTACATGGAGGGGGTGGGAGCTCTCTTGTTCGAAGTCCCCGGCGGAGACGTGTCACTCTCCCCCTCGGGGAGTGGCAGGGAGTGCTACGTCTCCCTGGGGTTCCTTGTACTCTGGGACTGGGTTAAAACCTCCACCCCCGAGACGAGATGGCCAGTCGGACGATGGTGCCCGGTGCAGCCTCCCGTACGCAAGGGACGCGAGTGACGTGGAAGAGGGTATGCAAGGGGAGTTGCTTGCCTTGTTCCCCGAGCTCATGGCGTCCGCCGCAGCCGCTAATGGCGTGGCGTTGCCGCAGCCACTACCGGCACCTATTCCTGATGACATGATAGGTCATCTCTGGCAATGTCATCCTGTGAGAGAGACGGGCGTTGTCTGCGAATTCTTCCCAGCAATGGAGGCTTACGTGGCACAGGGACAGGTAATATCCCGCATCGTTGGCCTTACCCCCGCCTACGTGCCAGTCACGCGGGTGGTGGGTTTGGTCTAGGGGCTAAAGGCCGGGGTGCCTCGGCTTGATAGCCCGTTGGCAGCCATACTTTCCCCCGAAATGGTGTGCCACCACCCACTTCAATGATACAGCTCTCATATTTGCGAACGCATAAACTATATCTTAAATTATGGCTGTATCTAATATGGCCGTCGCTTATCAATGACTTGTTTGCAGTCAACATTGTCGAAACGGATTGTTTTTTAATCGGTTCATTTCCGTTTTATACCATTTTGAAAAACGCTTGTTTCTTGAAAGTTTCAGAAAATGTCAGAAGATTCTGTGATAATCGCATTTTTCTGCATATTTATGAATAGTTTTCAAATAAACGCTAGATTATCGATAGTATATGTGTACTTATGCACGCTAGGGAAGCAGGCTGAAAAATCGATTATCTTATTTCCTGATCAGCACACACACTGGTCCCACGCCATATTAGGATAAGTGGGTCACAGGATTTCCCCGGCCATGGAATACGTCACTGGGCGCGTTTTCTATTGGCCATGAGACTTCCGTGAGTTTTTTCAGGCTCCGTGCTACGGACCACTGTCATTGTCAAAGTTGGGTGATGCGATGCATTGAGAACTGTTTGTTTTCTGCCCTGCTCTCTATCGAAATGTGTATTGGGCCTTTGGTCACTTGGTTCAATAATTAATTACATATTTTTTTCAATTGTTACTCATGTGGAGGTCTCTCTGTGGGATTCTCTGTCTTCCCCTCTTGTGTAAAGAGCAGAATTTACAGGGTTTACCCTCAGACGCGTCGTATGAGACCCATATCTGTGTCTTATTGACCGGCTTCCTGCTGCTCGTCCCAGACAGCATGGAGGGAACGTTGTCTGGTTTTCTTATTAGAATTCACCATTGATGTGTTTTTTGGGTCTCGACGTGTACATAGCGCTGGCCCTGGGTGCTTTCGATGTGAAACCACGTTATGGGCTGGCGTGCCTTGGTTGCCCAATTCATAGAAACAGCGTTTTTTTGTGCAGGCGGCTGGGAAGGAGATTTCTTTTTATCTCTACCGAGCGCCAGTGTACTAGGTTAGACTCGACGGCTCACGTACATCTCCGGGGGGAGATGACGGGGTAGATCAATACATTTGCGGAGGGGTCTCACGCCCGTGGGGTGGGCCACCAGGAGCAGTGCATTCGCGTGCTGACCATCTTGGTGGCGCCCTCTGTGATGTTTTGGATCGACACACGTCCCCTCTTAGGACTGGGGATGGCGGCGTGTTCTGGTACCCCGAAGGACTTTGTGCTTTTCCGGGGGGGAAATGCCGGGTCGGCCCGGGCGTCGCAGGGATTGATGTCGTGGATGTGTGTGTCATGTATATGCCACTACGAGTTGCCCTTCACAGTGACGTGCTTCGTCCATACTGTGTTGTACCTTGCGCTGTGTTAGGGGGCCTGGTCCTTCTCCATTTATTTTCACCCCTCCCTTCCCCTGCTGTTAAACTAAACATAGGGGGGTGGTTGGTTCCCCGGTGTGTTGGTAGCAGAGTCGACTCTCGGGTTGAGGCCAGGCTTGACCCGTCTGCCCCGAGAGTGTGCCCCCGCACCTTTCGTGATGTCTGCCAATTGTGTCAGCCTCCTCTTTGAACCTCGACCCCGCTGGAGGGATCGAGTTTGTGGAGGTTACGACATGGTGCACAGCATACCGAACGCCCCTTCCGCCGGGATACTGTTCTCACAGTAGACCCTTTAGGCGCCTGTCTAGTCCGCAGTGCTCCAGGCACAGGTCGAGTTATACTCTTGGGGCCTGTTGCCTGGATTGAGGGATCAACCTCCTTGGGGGTTGTCTCCCCGGCACGCCAACTGGCCCCGCAGTGTTGTGGGGGAGTAGCCTCTTGTAGAGTGCTTCAGAGCGGCGTGCCGAGGGGGGAAGGGCCTGCTCTTGATTTGAGCCCTGTCCGATACACTGGCGATGTGGGGGGTGGTGTCACCAGTGACCGTCTGGTGGGGTCCCGATGCTACGGCCTCGTTGGCCTCACCAGGCCCCCTTTTTTCGGGGGGTCCTGGCCCTCAGGTTGTCCTAGGGCTGGGACCTCCTCCGCGCTCCGCTGCTACGGCCTTGCCACAGGGTTGGGTTCTTGACCTTCGACCCCGTGATATTGGGGGCTGTGACGGAGGTGTTTTTGCTTCCCGTCCGTTCCCTGGTGGCATGTGGGATGCTCGCCTGAGTGGTCGCGGGTCCTTCTGAATGAAGGTAAGTCCCACGGTCTGCTCACCCTGTGCGTTTTGAGGTGCTAAACCCTCTTCGCACAGTCTGATCCGATTCCCTCCCATCCTCCACTAGGGGGGTCCAGGTGCCTCTGGTCCTCCCTGGTTCTGATGGTTGTGGGGGGCCTCAGCAGGTACATCTGTCGAGCTTCCGCTCTGCTCAGCTCCTGTGTTCCATAAAGAGCACAGCATAAGCTATACGATCTATAACGTAAGGTTATTCTATAACCCTAGTTATTAGGGATGCCCCGATCACGTTTTTTGCCACCGATCACCGATCGTCGTGAGCCATATCGGCCGATACCGATCCGATACCGATTGTTTTTGATTAAAAAGAAATTAAAAATTATTTTATATAAAAAAATTTTTTTTAAATTTTTTTATAAAATATATATATTATATAATTAGACTTGTACTTGTATTATCTGCGAGACATCGCCACCACGCAACAAGTCAAAATGCTCGCTATCTGCAAACAGCTCCACTGTCTGTGTGTACTCTAGTAGGCTCCAGCTCTAAAAAGGATTCTCCGGCGCTGCAGCGGGACCCTATTGGTAACGTTATTGTGCTTTGGTCATTTCACATTCAGCAAGCCCTCAGCTCGAATACGCATTAAATCAATGTTATAAGACATTGATATCAAGAGCTATCGGTAGCTACTGCTAGCCGGCTAGATGACGTTAAGACAGAACTTTAGTTCAATGGGACATTTCGTTTTGAACAGTAAACTAACGTCAGCTAACGCAAGCTAACGCAAGCTAACGGAGGTATGAACATGGACTACTAGACTTTCTGGATCATTTGTTGATATCAGGAGCTATCGGTAGCTAGCCGGCTAAATACCGTTAGACAATGCCTACTAAACGTGAATAGTTGACTGGGTAATTTTGTTTAAACAGTAACGATAGCTAGGTAGCTAACGTTAGCGCAGGTCGAATGCACTACAGACTCGAGCAGAGGAGCCGCCTCTCAATCCTCTTTGTTTACAAACTCTACACGGGGGCGGGCGGGGCTAGGGAGGAGGAGCAGCGGCAGTTTGCAGGTCGTGTGTGTCTGAGACAGACAGCGAGTGAGAGCTTCGCTTGATCGGTTTCCGCGATCGGCGAATATGACTCATTATCGGAATTCACAGATTGCATATTTATACTGAGTATCAGCCGATAACGATCGGTGGCCGATCGATCGGGGCATCCCTACTAGTTATGAGTATAGCGAGCGCTCTGCTCTGACTCACTGAGGACCCCGTGGTCTTCGCCTTCGGTGGTGAAAGACTTGGGAAGGAGCTGATGGTGTGGCCATGACTCCGCTTATATAGAGGAGCGGATGTCGGTGTGGCCAGGCGGATGGGTGTGTGTATGTGGAGAAAATTATTCATTATTAGAGTGGATAAAGGGATAGTTCCATAAAGAGCAGAGCGCTCACTATACTCATATAACTAGGGTTATAGGATAACCTTACGTTCAGACAGGCAGCAAACAAGGTCACAAGACCAAAAAAGTTATTCCACACCTTAATCTGCGGGCAAAAGTTTTAATCATCCACAGCAGAAAACATTTCCTATTCTTCAGAGTGACATGGTGTGTTGGAACTAGACTCAGTGTGAATGTAACGGTTCTCAATTTGTCAAGGATTGAAGACTCGGAACTGCTGTCGACCATTTATTTCTATGGAAGACATGAAATACAACAACTGTTGAATTTTTTCCCCTGGTCACTGTACATCTTGCAGACCTCAGCAGACCGCTACAAGACTGCTCTTTTTATAATGTCTCAATGACACAGTATTTATAAAAGTACATGTATTTTACATTCTCATAACAATTAAAATAACAAACCCAATACAATGTACCACAACACAGTTGTACAACACAGTACCATAACATACGTTTGTAGTAGGGATGCTCGATATTGGCTTTTTTACCGATACCGATATACCGATATTGTCCAACTCTTAATTTCCGATACCGATATCAACCGATACCGATATATGCAGGGTTCCCCCCCCCCCCCCCCCCCCCAAAAAAATAGAATAATTTCAGGTAATTAACATTACATATCTCTTGTTGTGGAATTAACACAACATTATGCATACTTTTGACAATAAATAAAATCAGAATTTGTTCTTACTTGCTTGCCTGGGTAAATAAAGGTTATAGAAATGTAAAAAAATATAATTTTTTTTTAACGATACCGATATTTTCCGATATCACATTTTAATGCCTATCGGCCGATAATATCGGACATCCCTAGTTTGTAGGTCTATAAACCAAATTGGTAAACTTGCACAACCTGCTGGACATAGCAGGAAATGCAACAGTATAAAGGAACAACATATAACGTTGAAAATAACATGTTTGCATTATGTTTGGAGCCACATACCTATGGAAGACATGAAATACAACAACTGTAGTATTTTTCCTGGTCACTGTACATCTTGCAGACCTGCATGTACAACATAAAATAATACATTAAACTTCCTTCCCGAGATTAACGTGACACAAATAAAGTTTTCGCGCCATAGCAATCTTCCCAAGTTCTAGCACTTGCAAAACGCAACACACACATAGAACCAATACCAGCGGTCAAACCAACACAGTTATCATTACATTATTACAGTTTAATATTTAGACAAGTTCTAATTAGGAAAAATAGTGAAATAGCGGAGCTATATTTCAAAGGGGAACCTACCTCAGCAGACAGCTACAAGACTGCTGGGTAGATACGGTATCCCAACAGGGACATGCAGCGCGATATACAATGACCTCAATACGTCACAGGTGGCTCCCAAAACAAATACGGTATGAGGTTTCTCAATTTAGATAAAATTCACATGCAAACAAATATAATTTCTAACTCTGTTACATGAGGTAGTCACTTCAGAGTGACATGATGTGTTGGAACTAGTCTCAGTGTGACGTAGTCACTAAATGCTTCAGAATGACATGATGTGTTGGAACCAGGGTTCGAAATTAACGGGGGCTTGGGGCAAAATGCCCTTGAAAATTGACCAAATGCCCTCGAAAATCAGTTAAGGGGGGCAGGAAAAGCCCCCCGACAGTTTACTAATTATATATATAATTATATATATGCTCTACAGTGCGAGCATTTCCCTCGTATTTGCCCCTAATAATATGTGTGTGTGCGAACCGGAAAAATAATTTACTTGCAGTGTGCGAGATGAGTGAAGATTACAAAACAGCTCCGCTGTTAATAGTTCAGAAACTGGACTGAAATTCAGTTTTTGGGTGGAATGCAAGGAGGGAGGGAGGCGGGGCCCGCTGCGTGTTACAGGGTGCTTGAGAGGTGCTGCGAACGCAGACAGACAGAGAGCTCTGCTTTCATCAAGCATGCATAGTGTAACTTAACGTTAGCAAGCTAAGCATCTGCATAGCGCGACCTGTGTAACGTTAAGTAACTTGTGTTCGGCGGGGAAAGACAAGTCAAGTCAAGTCAAGAGTTTTATTTGTCACGGCATACAAGTATACAATGAAATGCGGGTGGTCTTGCCCGCGACGATGTGCAATACAGTGGTACAACATATAATAGAATCCAATAAAAAAACAACATTGTGCAATAAACAGGTAACAGGTAACAGGTAACATGGTGTGACATCTCGGTATCTGTACATAGTTATTTACAGAGCATATAGGACATGCTAGGTAGCTTTAGTAGTGCAATACACTGTTCCTGTTATACTAATTTAAAGTGGCCTTTCCTTTTGGCCATAAGTGTGCGTGTGTGCGGCATGAGTGTGTGCCCGCTCGTGTTAAAGTGGCTGCTAGTGTGTGAGCGTGCACAGCGTGCGTGTCGTGTGTGTGCTCATGTGTGCTTGTGTGTGGATAGTTCAGTGTTCTGTGGCACTCAATGTTCATTGTTCAAGGCTCTGATGGCCTGGGGGAAGAAGCTGAGCCTAAGCCTCTCCGTCCTAGTAGCTGGGGTTCGCAGGCGTCTGCCTGACCTCAGCAGCTGGAACAGGCTGTTATTGGGGTGGTGGGGGTCTTTCATTATTCTGCAGGCTCTGGATTTGCACCTCTTGTTGTATAGAACCTGCAGGGTAGGTAGCACAATACCCGTGGTACACTCGGCTGAGCGCACCACTCTCTGTAGGGCCTTCTTGTCCTGTGCCGTGCTGTTTCCGTACCAGGCAGTGATGTTTCCGGTCAGGATGCTCTCTACAGCTCCTGAGTAGAAGGACTGGAGTATCTTCCCCGATACTCTGAACTTCCTTAACTGTCTCAGGTGGTAGAGGCGCTGCTTCGCTTTCTTTACTACTGTGTCTATGTGTGTTGACCATGTCAGATCCTCTGAGATGTGGACCCCCAGGTACTTAAAGCTGCTCACCCTGTCCACGGTAGCCCTGTTAATCATCAGTGGTGTGTGTGTCTCCTGCTGTCCTCTCCTATAATCCACGATCAGCTCCTTGGTTTTACCAACGTTCAGGAGCAGGCTGTTGTCCTGGCACCAGCGTTCCAGTACCTCAACCTCCTCCCGGTAGGCCTTCTCGTCGTTGTCCGAGATCAGCCCCACCCCCACCGTGTCGTCTGCGAACTTCACTATGGAGTTGGAGCTGAACTTGGCCACACAATCGTGTGTGTAGAGTGAGTACAGCAGGGGGCTTAGAACACAGCCCTGGGGGGACCCGATGCTCAGGGTGATGGTGTTGGAGGTCTGACCCCCCACCCTGACCGCCTGGGGTCTTTCACTCAGAAAGTCCAGTACCAGGCGCTCAGGGCGGAGCTCAGACCCAGCTCGATCAGCTCGAAACCGTTCCATTTGTAACACAACTCCAAAGAATAACATCCAAATCCGATCCCGATGCGCATTTCCTTCATTCCACAGCGCTGAGCGTGCAACGTATTTCATTGATCGATCTGGCCAGAGCCTATACTCACAAACGTTCCAGTGCTGTCTTCGAGATGATTTTAATCCAAACGTGACACGTCCATTCAAAACTTGTATTATGAAATAATTCTGGGATGTCTGACTATTTCCCTATGCATTGGTGCGAAAAATAAAATAGCTAATAATATTATTCAATATTAGACATTCATTGATCCAGAGGCAACCGGCTATTCGTCTGCTATTTGTAGATATATCAAGACAACAACACAACTTGCCCTCAGGGACAATCATATTTAATCTATTTAGATAGAGTATGTATGTATTATTTACAGATAATTGAAGGTACCTCAAAACATGAAACCAAGCCATGTCACACATCGTGTGTGTGTGTGTGTTACTTGAACAATTGTCACTGTGCTCCTAAATTTCTGTGTGCTCCTAAATTTGTATTTAGATTTTATTTATTAACATTTTATTTAGGAGCACATGTGCTCCTTGGGAAAAAGGTTAGCGTAGAGCCCTATATATGGAGACATTAACATTACGTTATCAAACATAGGGACGAAGACTGTAAAAAAAAGTGTCAACAATGTTTTATAATCTTTATGTTCATTTTCATTATAAAAATGTTGTGCCCCCGAAATACAAAAAAAAGCCCCCGAAAATCAATTAAGGGGGGCAAAAAAAGCCCTTGAAAAAAAATGTTAATTTCTAACCCTGGTTGGAACTAGTCTCAGTTAGGGCTGGACGGTATGGTCTAAAATTTATATCACGGTATAATTTGAAGCATAGACGGTAACGGTATATATCACGGTATATGGATTGTGAATTTTGTGATTGACTCAAATTATATTTATTTGGAAAAATAAATATAATCACTTTATTTGAAGAGTCAACTGTTCTCCTGGCTTTGTTTTGTTCATAGTACAGTAACGCTCATGTCATGATAAATCTGGTTAGGTCAAAACTACAGGAATATACATTAAGAAAAAAAATTATAATACAATAAATATATATATATATTATCTGTATCGACCTTGAGGAGCAGAAAGTTATCGATATCGGGGTAAAAAAAATCAATATTGTGCACCCCTAGTTGTATTGTAATATGTGTATATTGTTGCATAATATATCTATCCAGGATGCGTGAATATTTTAGGCAACCAACTTGTGTTTAGCGTTTCTCTGATTGGCCAATACGCCCATGTGACCACGGCAGCGCGAGAGAGCTGCAGCGCGGAAATAGGCTGTCTATTGCCTCGCGCTGCAGCGCGGAAATAGGCTGTCTATTGCCATTCTCTAAGACAAACTCTAACCTTAACCAGCTCCTTAACAGCGCCTAAACTTAACCCTTCTAACCTTAAGCAACTCCGAAACAATGCCTAACCTTAACCAACTCCGAAACAATGCCTAAACTTAACCGGGCGAAAGAATGCATGTTAAAAAATATTGCCATTCTCTAAGACAAACTCTAACCTTAACCAGCTCCTTAACAGCGCCTAAACTTAACCCTTCTAACCTTAAAGGGGAACTCCAACATTTTGGGAAATTAGCTTATTTAACATCTTCCCTGGAGTTAAACAAGAAGATACATACCTTTTTTGTCTCTGTGCGTGCATTTTAGCTTTGGGAATAGACGCTCCGTTAGCATAGCTTAGCTTCATCACTGGAAGTGAGTAGGGGCCGGAGCCTTACAGTGCCTTACAGTGTATTGCAAGGTCTGACATTGACCAAACTTGATATGCATGACCTTGGTGGGCTCTAGGTCAACTCCTGAAAAGGGGGTCAATGTCAGACCTTGCAATCAAAAGTTAGGGGGCACACTGAAATTATGGCAAGGGTTATTAGCCCCCTAACTTTTGATTGCAAAGTCTGACATTGACCCCCTTTTCAGGAGTTGACCTAGAGCCCACCAAGGTCATGCATATCAAGTTTGGTCAATGTCAGACCTTGCAATACACTGTAAGGCACTGTAAGGCTCCGGCCCCTACTCACTTCCAGTGATGAAGCTAAGCTATGCTAACGGAGCGTCTATTCCCAAAGCTAAAATGCACGCACAGAGACAAAAAAGGTATGTATCTTCTTGTCTAACTCCAGGGAAGATGTTAAATAAGCTAATTTCCCAAAATGTTGGAGTTTTACTTTAAGCAACTCCGAAACAATGCCTAACCTTAACCAACTCCGAAACAATGCTTAAAGTTATGCCTAAAGTTAACGGTGAAAGAATGCGAATGCACGTTAAAAAAAGAAGAAAAAAAAAATTGAAGGGAATCGAACTTGCCAGCAACGGGCCGCAGGATCCACAGCAATGCAGCGCTGCCAATTGAGCTAGTTCTGGATAGTAAAAAAGGGGGGATTACTGCTACATAATGCTGCCGCGACGGAGCTCCGCGGCAGAGCTCCGCTCTGCTGCTGCCGCGACGCCGCGGCTAGACGCACGTTGGGCGTGGCTAGACACAAGTTGGTTGCCTTTAATATTTAGGCATCCAGGATGGCATCGTTTCTACATCATAGCCTATAGCCATTACGCATTCATGGTCACTGTGATGAGAAGTCTACCTGTCAACCTATCCTATGCTAATTACTGATTGTTTCCACCTGTCATGATGTCAGCCTAGCCTGTGCTAATTACTGATTGTTTCCACCTGTCATGTTGTCGATCACAGCCTAGTTGAGGCTTGTTTGTTGCAACCATTCTTCATTGCACACTGATGAAAACGTATTAAAACAAACTATTCCTCGAGTGCGGTCCCTACCCTTTTTTCTACTTGTGACTTACTATCTTTGGACTACGCACCTGTCTGAGCTCTATGGTTACCTTCTCTACTTCCTAAAACAGAACAGTTGTCAGTTGCTCAGATAATCAGTTCCAAACAGTGAAACAGGTAGGAAAATGTATCTCCTTTAGCAGGTGCATGCCTGACCTTGATTACAGAGTCTATTATAAGAGGTGGTGTGCTCAAACATAAATACAACACCAAGGCTATAAATAATACAAATTCGAATATGTCGGTTTTGGCTTCTACACCACTTGATGTCCAAAACTCTGAACTATCCCTTTAAGGTGACACTCATCATCAACTACCTCTGGCAGCTAAGTGGAGTTCTCACGCTGTCACATTCCAAGCATTCCAAAATGGCCGCGCCAGTGTTGTTGGCTGCTGGTCATCGCTTGCTGTTGCTCCTAATTTGTTCGTTTGTCCTCGCTCTGTTTGTACCGTCGTATGTGTGTGTTGTACACGGTATTATTGTCTATGATCGGCAAACTCTACTGAACATTCGACCCTCTATATGCACCCCGGACGCCAATGGCGGGAATACTCACCGCTGCCTGTTCTCATGTCTTCCTGATGGAGTATGGGCTCCGCGCTGCCCCTGTTACCGGAGGAAGCGTTTTAGAAGGTGGGGTAAACGTGCAGGTAACTCGGTTAAGCTGAGAAGCCTTGCCGGTTCCCGTTCTCCTTCTCCACCGAGCCATCTCCTCCAGCTCTACGACGATGGACCCGGTCAGCGCTCCTACTACATCCTCAGACATTCCCTGGAGCCGAGATACATCTCACTTCGCGCGATTACACTAAACGTAAACCTGGATGGGCTGCCGACGGCGGGGATTCCCCCTAGGCCATGCGCGAAACGCGGGGGGGGGTAGTCTCTGACAACCTCCGCCCGCTGGTGTGGATACCCCCGTCATCGGATCATACTACAGTACCACTGCTGCCCCCGACCCAGTTGAAGTGAAAATGGCTCTGATCAACGCGAATCACATCTCCAACAAAACCTTCGTCTTAAATGACTTTGTGATCAAAAACGGACTGGACTTCCTACTACTAACTGAAACCTGGCTAACCGTTGGCGAGTTTGCACCTCTCGTTGAATTATGCCCCAATGACTGCAATTTCTTCAGCGCACCCAGATCCTCCGGACGAGGAGGAGGTCTGGCCGTGCTGTTTAAAAAAAAACTTCAACTGCTGCGCTCTCAACTGTGACAATTTCTCCAGCTTCGAGGTACAGTTGATTATGCTAGACTTGGACTCTCCCCTCCTAATTGTTCTTGTGTATCGACCGCCAAGTAGTAAGAACTTTATTTTTTTACAATTTTCGGATTTTATCTCTAATATTATGTCAAAGCATGACAAAGTTTTGATCCTTGGAGACTTCAACATTCATGTATGCTGCCCTTCCAAGCCTATGGTGTCAGACTTTTTACATCTGATTGACTCGTTTGGTCTCTCCCAGCTCGTCACTGACTCTACCCACAGGTTGGGCCATACACTAGATCTAGTGTTAACATCTGGTTTTCCAGTGTCCAGTTTAATCACAACAAATGCATGTTCATCTGATCATCTTGCTGTTATGTTTACCTTATCTCTGTTACTCCCCACACCCAAACCCCTTCCCCCTGCACGTCTCTCCCCTCGACTGCCAGTAAGTTCTCCACTGCCTTCATAGCTGCCCCTAACACCTGCACTATTGAAGCCTCTCCCTCCCATCTTAGCACTGAAGAGCTTACATCCCTTTTCAACACCACCTGCCTCTCCACTCTAGACTCTGTAGCCCCCCTTAGACAGAAAAAACCTAAGCCTAAAGGGCAGTCCTGGCTCAATGATAACACCAGAGCCCAGAGAAAAGAGTATAGGAAGGCAGAGCGGAAGTGGAAACGTGACAAACTTCAAGTTTCACTTGAAATGCTTAGGGACAGTCGCATTAACTACCAGCTAGCGGTTAAAGCGGCGAGAATCACATATTTTTCTGACCTCATCAACAACTCCCACAACCCCAGGACCCTGTTCACTACCATCAACTCTCTCATTAGCCCCCCCCCCCCCCAGCACCTGCCTGGATGTGTCCCCAGCTAAGTGTGAGGAATTCTCAATTTTTTTCACCACCAAAGTTGAAGATATCAGAAGGAACATCTTACCCCCCACACGTAATGTAGCTGTCCCTCTGGTCTGCTCATCCACACTGACCTGCTTTCAGCCCATCAGTCTACTCACCCTCACAGAGATAGTTTCCTCTATGAAACCTGCGACCTGCCCCCTTGACACTGTTCCCACTGCTCTCCTGAAACAGGTTTTTCACACAACCGGTCCCAGCATCCTCTCCATTATTAACAGCTCCCTGGCAACTGGTACTGTTCCATCCTGCTTTACAGCATCCTGGAGACATTTCAGTCAGGGTTCAGGACTGGCCATAGCACAGAATCAGCCCTCCTTAAAGTGTCAAATGACCTACTCCTCGCCGCTGACAACCGTGACTGCTCTATTTTAATGCTGCTTGACCTCAGTGCAGCTTTCGACACTGTTGATCACACCATTTTATTAGATCGTCTCCAACATGGGGTTGGTGTCAGTGACACTGCACTAGCATGGTTCTCCTCCTATCTCACAAATAGAAGCTTTGCTGTCAACATCGCCAACTGCTCCTCCCCCTCAACCTCCCTCTCCTGTGGGGTCCCACAAGGGTCCATCCTTGGCCCGACCCTGTTCACCCTTTACATGCTACCCCTTGGTCCAATCATTCAGAAGCACAACATCTCTTTTCACTGTTATGCTGACGACACACAGCTTTATGTTTCCCTGAAACCCAACAACCAGTCTCTACTTAACACTTTGGCTGCCGGAAAACGCCTAAACACGTCATTCCCGGCCATGCTTAAGTTGCCGAAGACACCTTACAGCGTCTTTAATATCAATATTTAAAAAATCTGGGATCGGATTCATATTTCCCCTCCGCTGGCCTGAGATCCACCAGGAGGACCCACTGAGCTCTCTGGCGGTTCAGGAGCGACATCTGGTGGCCGATCGGCGCAATCGCTTAACAGGAAGTGCCGTAGAGGTTGTGCTGGTCGGCCGTATTACTTCCGGGCACTGGCTATAGGTCCCGGGACTCGATCTCGACACACTACATAGCGATCGATTGCCAATAACTCGATAAACAACATGATTTGGACGTATATACCATTATACAAGCTGGAGATGGACCGGGTAAATCGACATCCCATAATGGTAAAATTTCTACTCTACGATGATCGCCCAACGGCGCGCAGAGACTGGGGTGAGTTTTAGCGTGTAAAATTACCGTCTTCGATACTAACTGCTATTATCAACATTTGACCCACATTAGATGATTGGTATATGAATGAATGAATGAAAACTTTATTTAACAGATTGCAGAATGGGTACAATACAGTACGGCTCAATACATACAATTGTTAAGGGGATGCAGACCTGAGAAAGACGTTTGTCTTGTTTCCATCAGGGTCCCCCATTTTCAATTCATATAGACATATATGACATACATGACATACAGATAGTCAGTACTGCTACATCTATACATTTATGACATACCAGATTTGCAAATACAGTACTGTTTGTGATACAGAAGGAGTCAAGAAAAGGGAGTATATACATTTGACGTAGAAACTGTACATTGGAGGTTGGGTGGGGGGGGTTGGGTACATTGGGATATTGACAACCATACTGGGTAATTTACATTGGAGGTGGTTGGGGGGGGGGGGGGGCGGGGGGCACACTGTATAAACAAGTAACACTGTACATTGAGGGGGGGGGGGGAGGAGACACTGTACAAACAAACACAATTGTACATTGAACTATTGACAAAACCATACTAGGTAAATGACTGTACATTGGAGGGGGTTGGAATGATTGGGTTAGGATATTTACAGGGGCCAGTGTTGAATTGCAGTCTCCCGTAGGTGTCCCTTGAGAGAGGTTTTGAAAGTGGGTAGTGATCCACATTCCTTTACAGCTTTGGGTAGGGCGTTCCACATTGATGTGGCATAATTGCGAAACGTGTTTAGTCCCTTATTTGAGCCGAATCTGGGTTTGACATGATTTGTGGAGCTCCCTCTGGTGTTGTGATCGTGGTATTCACTGACCTTTGGGAAGTATTTTGACATGTACATGGGTACCTTGGTCGTGTAGTGTATCTTGTAGACCAGGCCCATTGCAAGTTGTTGTACTCTGTCGTCTACTCTAAGCCATCCTAGGTTGTCGAAGTGGGCAGGGGTGAGGTGGGTTCTAGGAGTAAGGTCAAGCAGTAGTCTGACCAGTTTGTTTTGAGATGTTTGTAATTTTGTTTTTAGCGCCTTTGAGGTGCTTTGGTACCATGAGGTGCAAGCATAGTCGTAGTACCCCTGAATGAGTGCTCCTGCCAGAGTCTTCAGGGTGTTCTTGTTTACCAGAGAGGAGATCCGGTACAAGAATCGAGTTCGTTGGTTGACTTTTTTTATTACATTGGATGCCATTTTGTCACAGGAGAGATTAGCCTCTAGGATGGACCCCAGGTAGGTAATTTCATCTTTCCTTGTGACAATATTGTCACCCACTGTAACTGAGAAGCCGTCGGTCTTGCTGAGTTTGTTATTTGAACCGAAGAGAATGGACTCTGTTTTGCCCATGTGTAATGATAGTTTGTTATCAGCGAGCCATATGCAGATTCTGCCTAGTTCCGAGCTGAGGGTTTTTTCAACCTGTAACTTGTTCTTGTCAGAGACCAGCAGGGCTGAGTCGTCCGCAAACAGGAACAAGTTGCAGTCACAAGCTGACGACATGTCATTTGCATAAATTAGGAACAGTAGCGGTCCTAGTATGCTTCCTTGTGGAACACCACAGCTCACTGTGAGGGGGGGGGATAGGGTACCGTTTACCTCCACCATCTGTTCCCTCCCCTCAAGGTAGGATTGCATCCAGCTCACTGATAGACTATCAAAACCAATTGCTTTTAGCTTGTCAATCAGAATGGAGTGATTGACCGTGTCAAAGGCCTTTTGTAGGTCCAGCATGACCATGCCGCAGTATTTGCCTGCGTCCACCTCTTGTTTGATGTGGTCATTCAAATAGAGAAGGCATGTGTCAGTGGAGTGGGATGTTCTGAAGCCAGATTGGAATTCGTAGATTAGATTTTTTTCCGCTAGGTACTTTCCGACCTGTTCGTAGACTATTTTTTCCATGACTTTCGAGATGGAGGTGAGAATAGAAACAGGGCGGTAGTTGCCTGGGTCTAATTTGCTGCCCTTTTTGTGCAGAGGGGTCACCCTCGCAATTTTGAAGTCCTTGGGGACGTGTCCCTGTTTTATGGAGAGGTTTATTATGTGTGTGATGATTGGTGTGATGGCGGCTGCTGAGTCTCTGAGGAATTTGGAGGGGATGTTGTCATGGCCAGTGGCCTTGTTAGGTTGGAGGGCGCTCAGTTTATTGAGTACCTCATCTGTTGTTACCATTTCCAGCTTGAAGTCGTCCTTGCGGACCCCTAGGTTTTTGTAGAAAGCTACTATGTGTTCTACCCCATAAAGCCCTGAGTGGGAGGGTAGTTTGTTTACCAGTGTTGTGGCTATGTTTGTGAAGAAAATGTTTAAGTAATTGGCTACATCCAGCTTGTCTGTGATGAGCGTGTTGTCAGTTTTTATGTTTATGTTTGAGAATCTGGTTTTAAGTTTTTTACTGCATCCTAGTTGATTATTGAGTAATTTCCAAAGTTCACGTGGTTTGTTTTTGTTTTCCTCAGTTTTGTCATTGATGAAATTCTTTTTTGCAGTTTTGATCATGGAGTTTACGTCGTTTCTTAGTCTGTTTCTTTCTAGTTTGAGTTCAGTCACGTGGGCTTGGAGTTCACTGCTCGTGCTTTTAGTAAGCTTTGACTGACTTTTACGAAACTCAGAGCATTTTTTGTCTCTGGTTTTCATAGCGGCCAGTATTTCGGAGTGCATCCACGGCTCAGCGCGATTTTTTACCCTGGTGGTTCTTAGGGGGGCCATGTCGTTTAGTATTGCTGAGAATTTGGTTTTGAAACCAAGCCATGTTTCGTCAACCAGTGTACCATTGAGTTCATCTGACCAGTCCAGACTCTCCAGTTCAAGGTTGAAGGCCTCGCTAGAGTAGGTTTTGAGGTCTCTAGATGTGACTGTTTTGTGGCAGCCAGCCTTTTGTTTTAGTTTTTTTCGGGTACAGAATATCATATAATGATCACTTAACCCACATGCTATAACCCCTTTATTTGAGATCTTGGACTTGTCGGAGGTCAGAATGAGGTCAATGGTAGTCTGAGTTGATTCACATACACGTGTGGGTTGGGTGATTAGCTGGCTGAGGCCATGCAGATCACAAAACCTACTGAAGGCCTTGAAGACGGGTGCATCTTTTCGTTGCATATCCGTGTTCCAGTCTCCAATAAGAATTTTGTCTACATCCTCAACTCCAGCTAAACACCCATCCATTGTATCATAAAAGCCACTATGATCTGGCGGCCTGTAGACTGTGCCAACCAGTAGGGATTTCGCCCTTTCGAATAGGATTTCCACCCATACAGTTTCAACAGTATAACGCTGCCCACGGAATTATAAACGCCCCCTAGCCCATCCGGTCAACATCAGATGACGTGTAGTAACTTCTAGAAGTACGTCTAGTTGGAATTTTTTATATCGCGCTGATTGCCATAAAACTGTATTGCATCATCAATATAATGTATTTGGGGCTATAGATCACGTTCTGGAGAAAGCTGCAGAAAGAGATGAAAACATACTTATACATTAGACCAGTGGTTCTCAAACTGTGGTACACGTACCACTAGTGGTACTTGGTGGTACTGCTGGTGGTACTTGAAAACATTTACAAAAAAAAAATATATATATATATATATATATATATAATTTTTTATTTATTTTTTTGCAGTCAGGCCACTGAACTTAGAAGCAGGCCAGGCCAGTGTTTCTGGTTGCGGTGGCGCGATAGTTAGATAACCTAAGTGGGGAACAACCAGGAGATCACTGTGACAGAGTAATGCAGTCTAAACAGTCATACATCTTTAATTCAACTTCAGCCCTGATCATAACCATTTATTTTTTAAGATTTTTTGTAATGTCAGATAAAAAATGAAATACTCCCACTTTTCTGAAAAGAGTTGGTGTTAAATCTGACATTACAAAAAATCCATCAAAATCTGTGTTGTTGCTAATCATTGACACATGCCTAGCCTGTAATAATCCCCCCCAGAAAAATTTACTTTGCATTTGATATATTGATTTTTTTTTAAACTTTTTGTGTTTTTGTTAACAATAATTTGTGATGCCATCACACAAACTGGCATTTAAAGGGTACAAATTCAAAAATGTATTGAATATGTGTTTTCTTTTCTTTTTTACAATAATTTGTGATGCCCATCACAAACATTGGCATTTAAAGGGTAAAATTTAAAAAATGCCTGCACCAGAATGCAGGAAATTAAGTTTTTGTAACAAAATAATTGTGTGTGTGTGTGTGTGTGAGAGAGAGAGAGAGAGAGAGAGAGAGAGAATGAAGGACAATTGCTTGCTGTGAGAGAGAGAGAGATAGAGAGATTAAGTACATTTGCTGAAATACAGTTGTTCTTAATTTTCTCACTTGCTATGTGAGAATGTTAGTTATTATGTTCTCAATGCCCCTTGCATTGTATGAGTTGTGTGGAAGCATTTGCTAGTTGCTATTGCTGTGCATAGCTGAATAGACTGTATTTTAACGCCGGTCATATGGTGGTACTTGGAGAGCCAGCTACGTTCTCAGGTGGTACTTGGTGTAAACAGTTTGAGAACCACTGCATTAGACCATACTTTACTATGAATATGTGAATGAAAAAGTTTAACGTTGCTACACAATGAACAATACATATAGGACTTTGAATGGGCCCTAATAATGGCAATGTAGCAATAGAATTTAAAAAGTTATAGCCCTGCAAAGAAGGGGACTTTCTCTATAGACAAATAGAGCCGGCAACCTACGGTTGATAATGAATTTAACCCATGGCAGCCAAAGTGTTAACAGTCTCATATCCTGCCTGGATGATGTTAAATGTTGGATGGCACAAAACTCTCTACAACTAAATCAAAACAAATCCGAAATAATCCTCTTCGGTCCCCCAGACGCTGTCACCACCCTTACCAACAGCCTTGGCAACCTGTCCTCCCTGGTCAAGCCGTATGTCAAGAACCTAGGTGTCATTTTTTATCCACAATTTAAATTTGACAGACAAGTGAACTCAGTGGTAAAGGCATGTTTTTTCCAACTACACACCATTGCCAAACTCAAAGCCCTTCTCTCCCCTGCAGACCTTCAGAGAGTCATCCACGCCTTCATTTCATCTAGATTAGACTACTGCAACTCCCTCTATATAGGCATTAACCAGTCTTCCCTGTCCCGCTTACAACTGGTACAAAACGCTGCTGCCAGACTGTTGACCGGAACCCGCAAGAGAGACCACATCACCCCTGTCCTTGCCTCCCTTCATTGGCTCCCAGTACGCTACAGGATAGATTTTAAGGTTCTCCTATTTGTTTTTAAAGCCCTTAATGGTCACACCCACATCTCAGACCTCCTATCCCCCTATTCCAACACCAGGTCCCTCAGGTCAGCCGATCAGAGGCTCCTGACAGTCCGGAGGTCTAACCTCAAGCTCAGGGGGGGCCGTGCCTTTGCTATCGCAGCCCCTGAACTGTGGAACAGCATCCCCACCTCCATTAGGCTCGCCCCCTCGATAGATGCCTTCAAATCGAGGCTCAAAACCCACTTCTACCTACTAGCCTTTCCCGTTCACTGACTCATGCCCTGTTTTTCTATGTGTTTGCCTGTGTGCCCTCCCATAAAACGGAGTGTGATTGTTGTCTATATGTATCTTGTGTATCTACCCTCTGTACAGCACTTTGGTTGACACGCGCCATGTGAAATGTGCTATATTAAAAAAAAATCTGACTGATTGATACCAGTGACAAGACTTGTCAAACATAAAAAAAAAACACTCACCTAAACCTGTCAATCTACAATTACTCTGGGGAGAGTGAACGTTGTACTTTGCAAGACTCATATTGTTACTGTTTTTTATCTGGTATTTTTAGGCCACAGCCCCATTGATATCCAGTACAGTGGAGGAGATGGCGTCTTGCAGTCACCTCTCTCAGCTGGGACTAAAGGATCGGTCTGTCTACTTGGTGGACTGCATTAAAACACCAGGACTTAAAGGAACTGTGAATGAAGGAGGAGGTAAGGCTCTAAAGGGTACTTCCATCTTCAGCGTTCATACAGATGCTTGAAATAAATCATGCAAAGACTAGGCAAGACCTATCTTTAAAAATATATCCCATTTTCATTCTTTCTATGCATGTTTTTCCATGATCCCATTACCATAATTTTCAAGGTGACATAATACTGTGATGAATCTGAAGAAAATCTCCATATTCCAATAAATCTAACTTTATTTTATTAAACCTCACATGAAATGCAAAAAATAAAATTCTATAAGATTTGCATTATATCACCAAAAGAAATGGCCCATCAGTCATTTCCAGCCATTTCATTTTCCAGCCATTTCCAATTCCCTATTACTACTAAATGGACCCTTGTCCCATTAAAACATAAGGAAAAAATTATGTTACAAAAAAATGTATGTCCCATGATGCTTCAATGAAAAGATAAATTCTGGATATATATACAGTAGGGGTGTAACGGTACACAAAAACGAAGGTTATCCGATAACCCTAGTTATATGATACTGGCGTAGCGTTCCGCTTAGCCTTATGGGATATCCTCTGCGCATGCGCGCACCTATTTGAAACTTCTCACATGTACCTTCACACCTATCTAGTCACGCCCACCTCCGGCCAGCATATAGCCCAGGTGGGGTGATCAGCTCTCCCGAAACTAAACACAGCCAGGGGTCCTCAGGGCTGGTAAAAGCGGACCGCTACGCCAGTATCATATAACTAGGGTTATCGGATAACCTTTGTTATATTTCTACTGGCTTAAGCGTTCCGCTTTGCCTTATGGGACAATGGGCGAAGCAGGGCGACAGATGCACCCCCTGAGGTCCCCTTTACGACCATCAGAAAACATGGGGGGGGGGGGGGGTAGGACTCCGGAGGGTAGGACTCCGACCATGCGTAGTGGGGCGCAGTTACCCCAAAAAAGTAGATCATGCCAAAACCACTGTCTACCTCACCAGCACCCTGCCAGTTGCCTAGCAGCGGGATGCAGAAGAGGTTCTAGCTTTAAGGACTGCACGAGAAGCAGGGCCCTCGGCCAAGGCTGCGAGATAGAACCCCCCCAAAGGTTCCGATGAGGACCATGAGGCCGCAGCCTAGGTCCTCCGGATTATGACAGCACCCTACCTCCCTCAGGGCCACCGTGACCCAACGAACAGTTGACCAGCGGCCCAAGAACCCATGCGCATCTGTAAGCCAAGATGCCAGTGCATGGGACAGGGAATAAAGGTGGCGGCTGTCCCCCCACCTCACTCTGGGTTAAAAAAGGGGGTCCCGATCTAAGAAACAAACTTTTCTAGTTTCTAGCAGGTTTGACCAGAGTAACAACCTTTCTGAGCAACAAGGACTGTGGTCGACCCGCGCAAGCGTAAGAAACCCACCCGCTCGTCTACGGCGGCGGCGCGTTTCCCCCAGCAAAGACTAGGTCTGACAGCCTAAGCCGGAGACTCTAGCTCAGGGGTGGCCAACCAGTCAGAGACTAAGAGCCACAAAAATTACTGTGGTACCACAAAGAGCCACACCATATATACCAGCGTTTCTCAACCTTTTTTTCAGTCACGTCATGTGTTTATAGGTCCCACCCTCTGGCTTCTGATGTTGCTAATGTCTTTTATTTGGGCCTCAAAGGGTTAACCTCTTAACACATTCATGGCCAGGGGTCGCTGTTTACCTTCTGGGTAGAACGCCAGCGCTGTAAGTCAATGGGGCGCTTTGTTCACTTGTGAGTCCTTAAAATATATGAAATATTATAACTATGGATCTAATACACCCGTCAATTGTCAGTGAGTTGCTTCCAGTCAACATGCACAAAACGGATCGTTTTTTCATCCGTACATTTCCGTTTTATACCGTTTTGAATATGAGTATAGTTTTGGTGATTCTTAGTAATCCCAGGAAAAGACGCGATAATAGCGTTTGAGTGAAATCCACTTAGTTATCACATTGTAATTTTTCGTCTGATTATCTAATCATCCTGAAATCAACACTAGATTATAGTTATTATTCTTCCTCATGCAAGAATGAAATGTGGTTTAGACCGGCACGCCACCCGGTGTCGGTTTGCACATAGGTTGCGTGCCTTTGAGCCAGGGTTGTAACAGTTGGGCGCTCGACCGGGAGTGAATTTGGAAACAAATACCCCTAGAATTTGTTTGGTGTTTTTTTGTTTTGTTTTGCATGGTGTGTCATGGTGCTATAGTGTGGGTGGTGTTCGTTATATGTTGTGTAACATGGGGGCTTGAGCCGATCATCAAACAGGTGAGTATTGCCTTATTTGTTTGTAATTTGATGTGACTACTTAATGCTGTTAAAATATATTGTTTAGTGCACACCACATGTAGGTAGGGACATTATTTTCTGGTTGTTAGCTTCCTGTGCACCACATACTCCTGGGGCAGTCAGAGAAATGATTAGCACCATCTACTTGTCTTGTACCATAACATATACTTGACGGGTGGATGGTCAATATGATCTTTGGCTGGTAGCAGGTGTGGTTGAAGAGGGTTAGGTCTACAGGGCATTAGTTCAAGTTCAAGTTCAAGTTCTTTAATAGTTGTCATACAGAAGTACAGAATACTTTCATACAAAATGCTTCTTACTGTTACGCTCCAGAGACTGTGCTAACAAAAGTAAGCACAGTCTCGACGGAGCGCACAGACAGGCAGCCGTTCGTTGCGGCGCCATCTCATCTTAAAGGGTAGGTAGCTTAAGGGTAGGTAGGATAGGGGGGCCAGAAAACACAGGTAGTGTGGTAGGGCCTGATTTTGTGTTTTTTAGGGTAGACGTGTGGTGGGCCGTGTTGACTGCAGTTTAGATGTAGAAGCGTAAGTAGTCATATCAGGTTATAAGGGGCACCTGTTTGAATTTGTTTGTTGTATTTATTTTGTTTGTTTTGAGTGTTTGGATAGCCTACCTGTTAGCACCTGACCTCCTGCGCGTATGACACATCTATTTTTTTTTTTTTTTTTTTTTGCAAACAAGAAAGGTGCGCTCAGTAGAGCACACATTTCCACCGCGTATCCTTATGGTTATTGGTATTGGCATTAGCATTCTTTATGGTTCTTCAGTGGTTCTGTAGTGTTTCTTCAGTGGCTCTTTAGTGGTTCTTCAGTGGTTCTTTGTGGTTCTTCAGTGGTTCTTTGGTGGTTCTTCAGTGGTTCTTTAGGGGCTCTTTAGTGGTTCTTCAGTGGTTCTTCGTGGTTCTTCAGTGGTTCTCAGGTAAATTGTATGCTAGGGTGTTTTTGGTGACTCTAAAGTGAGCAGGTTGTGGCGCTGGTGCAGTAAGGATGGCTTCCGTTAAGGATTTTGTGGATCACCCTTCTCATGACATATTGGAGAGGTTTTCCAAAGAACAGCTTCTGGAGCTTGCTGTGCACTACAAGGTAGAGTTTACTGCCAGTGAGAAACGTTTGAAACCAACTGCCTTGAGTGCTTTGAGGGTTTTACTCATTAGGGAGCAGGTGCTTGTGGCGAGGGTGGCGCAGCCTCTGGTTTCTGACGTGTCTCCGCTACTATCTGCGGTGGCGGAGGGTGAGTGGAGGCTTAGAGAGTTAGAGTTTAAGGAGAAACAGCTACAGAGGAGAGGAGATGGTAGGGATGCCCCGATCGATCGGCCACCGATCGTTATCGGCCGATAATCAGTATAAATATGCGATCGGTGATCAGTGATAATGCTTTATTTTCGCCGATCGTCAAACCCGATCTCACTCGCTGTCGCTGAGTTCTGTCTCAGACACCGGGTGGTGCGGCGTCTGCTCATCCCTCCAGCCCCTCCCGCACGCATGTAAACACGGGTCTAGTAGTCTAGTGAGACGGGACACGGGAGGACGGCGTCTCCCTGAGCTAACGTTCAAGTTCAAGTTTCAAGTTTCTTTAATAGTTGTCATACAGAAGTACAGAATACTTTTGTACAAAATGCTTCTTACTGTTGCGCTCCAGAGACTGTGCATGACAAGATAAGTATGAAATAAAGACATAGTAAAAATTAGAAGTAAAAAAGAGGTCACAGTGTTCAGTTTAGACATATGTACAATGTTCGTAGACGTAGTTACCATACAATATACAATACTGTGCAGTGTACTAATATACAATACTATATAGTGCAAGGCATAAATGGACGAGGTGCAGTTTAGGTACAATTCACAGTAGGTGTACGAGTTGTAGTGCAAATCCTTTATCAATAAATATAAAGTGTAAGTGTGTTTGTGTGATCTAAAGTGTGGAGAGTGGGTGCTGCAGTGTGTTGTTTGTTTGAGTGAGTGTGTGCGTGTGGGTGTGTGTGCTGTGTGCATTTGATGGTTGTTGCATAGTGATTATTGTTCGTTTAGCGATTATTGTTCGTTTAGCAGCCTGATGGCCTGGGGATAGAAGCTCCTTCTGAGTCTTTCTGTGCTCGCCATAAGACTCCGGTATCGCTTGCCTGACGGCAGCAGTTCAAAGAGGCAGTTGTTCGGGTGGCTCGAGTCCTTAATAATTCTCTTAGCCTTCCCCTTGCACCGCTTGTTGTAAATGTTCTGGAGGGTGGGAAGCCCCCCTCTAATTGTGCGTTCGGCTGAACGTGTCACTCTTTGTAGTCTGCTACGGTCTTGTGCAGTGCTATTCCCAAACCAGGAGGTGATGTTGCCGGTCAGGATGCTCTCTATTGTACATGAGTAGAAGTTCCTAAGGATCTTCTGACTGACTTGGAACTTCCTTAGGCGCCTGAGGAAGTAGAGGCGTTGTCGTGCCTTCTTCACAACACTGTCAATGTGTGTGGTCCATGTCAAGTCCTCGGATATGTGGGCTCCGAGGTACTTGAAACTGTTCACTCTCTCAACTGGTGCCCCGTCGATGCTGAGGGGGCTGTAGTCCTTGACCCCCGACCTCCTGAAGTCCACAATCATCTCTTTTGTTTTGCTGACGTTCAGGGAGAGGCAGTTCTCCTGACACCACTGTGACAGGTTCTCTACCTCTTCCAGGTAGGCCCTTTCGTCGTTGGCAGAGATCAGGCCCACCACTACTGTGTCATCAGCAAATTTGATGATGGTGTTGTTGTTCCGCTGTGCTACGCAGTCATGTGTGTACAGGGAGTAGAGGAGGGGGCTCAGAACACAGCCCTGGGGGGCCCCTATGTTGAGCGTGATGGATGAGGAGGTGCAGTTGCCGGCTCTTACCACCTGGGGTCTGCCCGTCAGGAAGTCCAGGACCCACTGGCACAGGTCATAGTTCAAGCCCAGGTCCCTGAGCTTGGCTATGAGTTTGGAGGGGACTATGGTATTGAATGCTGAGCTGTAGTCGATGAACAGCATTCTCACATAGTTCCCCTGCCTCTTGTCCAGATGTGATGCTGCTGTGTGCAGCACATGGGCTATGGCGTCCTCCGTGGACCTGTTGGGGCGATATGCAAATTGCAGAGGGTCCAGGTTGATGGGGAGGGAGGAACAGATGTAGCCCTTCACTAGCTTCTCAAAGCACTTCATGGCTATGGAGGTGAGGGCTACAGGGCGGTAGTCGTTGAGGCAAGCGGGCGTAGATTTTTTGGGTACAGGGATGATGGTGGACTTCTTCAGACAGGTGGGGATGACGGCCTGTTCCAAGGACAGGTTGAAGATGTCAGTGAATACCGGGGCCAGTTGGTCGGCACAGACTTTTAGGACGCGGCCGGGGATGCCGTCCGGTCCTGCTGCCTTCCTGATATCCACTTTTTTAAAGATCCGTCTCACCTCATGCTCTGTTACCCTGAACACTGAGTCTCCATCAGCAGACCCCCCCCCCCCCATTGCCGTGGTTTGTAGGCTGGTGTTGTTATTCACAGCCTCAAACCTCGCATAGAAGGAGTTGAGATCATTTGCTAAGGAGATGTCACTGTTCAGTTTGAGGGGGGTTCCTTTGTAGTCTGTCATTGTTCTGAGGCCCTGCCACATGCCTCTAGAGTCAGCCTGTTCAAACTGAAGTTCAACTTTATCCCTGTAACGCCGTTTTGCCTCTATTACTGCTCTCCTGACGTTGTATCTTGCCATCTTGTGTTCTTCCATGTTGCCTGTCACCAGCCCGGTGTTGTATGCTGATGTGCGCACTTTCAGAGCCTCACGGACGGATTTGTCTACCCAGGGCTTTTGATTTGGGTAGATATTAATTTTGGTGGTGGGGATTATTACTTCTACCTGAGTACAGACATAGTCAATCACCGTTTCGTTAGCTTAGCTACCGTTACAAAATGACCCAGTCAACTATTCACTTTTAGTTTAATACATGATGAGGCATTGTCTAACCCAGGGGTTCCCAAACTTTTCAGGCCGCGGCCCAGAAAATAAGGCATCAGAGAGCCGCGGCCCAATGCACATCGTCAGGCTTTTTTTTTAATTTAAATTTTTTTGCCAGGCGACCGATTTTTTAAGCCAAATATCACTTCAATCCTATTAAGTTAGTTCAAGTTAGTTATTCATTTATATGTGTAATTTATGAGAGGGCTAACTTGTTGCAAAATAATAATGATAATAATAATAGCCTCATTAAAATACTATTTTGCTTCGGTTGTTATCAGCGTTTTATGTGCATAATAAAAGTTATTTAGTTTGAAATGTTCGTTGAAATAAGTAGATTTTTCGTTTTTGTTTATTTATTAAGTTAATATAAAACCATATAGTCACATTTTAGAATGTGTAAATGCATGCTTTTAATGTTTTTTAAGTGGCAAGTGACTTTTTTTGTTATTGCAGTCGCTCCCCTTCCGTCTGCTTTGGGAGCAGAGGTGGTTGAAACGCGCAAACTTCACACGCACTAATAAGCATTGGAGGCTATTAACAGTTTCACTATTAACAAGATTCACCTGAAGAAGGCAAACGCCGAAACATTGGTGACAATAAACAGCAAAGAGGAGACAAATGAGTGTGCAACTTTCTTTATCGTTTTCAGTACGTTCTGTCAGTCTGCACCTCTTAAACGTTTTTGGGTGTGCTCCACCTTGTGCTATTAACATGCACAATAACTACACACAATAACAAAAACAACACAATAACCAAACAACCATGAAATGAATATAGGCCCTACATATAGATTCTATGATTATGAAAAACGTGTAGGCCTATGTACTTCAGAAAATGAACTATTTAAAAGCATCACAATAGTTTGCTATATATAAAGAGATTATTATCACTCGTAGACTGCAGACTGATTGTCACAGATTCAACTAATATTATTTTATCATTCATCATGCTGCATATTTATTGCGTGGACTTGGGCTGTCTCTAACAAAGTGTGATGCCATGCTGTCACGCAGTCTGTCAATCCCCCCTCCTGTGGTGCGTTTATGGACGCCTGCCTCACACCTGAATGAGAATGAGAAAGTATAACAACGATGTTATGGTTCTGACCGTTTCCCCCCTGCTCACAGACATAGGAGGTGGTTGTGAAACATGCAAACGTTACGCAGTAATAAGCATTGGATGCTTTTAACACGCACAATAACTATACACAAAATAACACAATAATCAAACAACTATAAAATGAATACATATAGCGCGTTTAATTTAGTATAGGCGCCGCTAATGTTCAACTCACCTAATGAGATGGATGGGCACTATGCTTGGAGCACAACAAGTCCAGTCTGGGCTTGATTTTGGAGACAGCGACTCGGAGATCATCCTCCACATTCAGACGTGATCTGTACTTGTTTTTTATATAGGTCAGTGCAGAGAATGTTTTTTCGCATAGGTATGTCGACCCAAATGGCAACAATACATCCATTGCGGCATTGGATAGCTGTGCGTATTCCCCCTCAGCGGATATCCAGAACTCAGCCAGCGGCTTGGACTGAAACTCCGTCTTTAAGGTTCGGTCGCTTGACAGTTCAACAAGCACGTCCTCCAGGTCGGATGGCAGGTGTGATGCTGTTACTGTGTGAATGGGGATCTTATCCAGTCATGCTGTTCTGGTGCTGTTTCCGCGGGGAAATACTTTTTAAATCGTTCAAGAAGGGCTTTGAGGTGACTGGTTATGGACATCTTCACTGTGTTCACACTGAGTTCATTTTCCTCCATAAACTCATCCAGCTCTGGAAACATATCAATCCTGCCCATTGCTACCCGTGCAATCCAACGCTCGAGTTTCCTCGTGAACGCCAGTATTTTGTCATTGAGCGACAGGATGCTTGTATTTTCACCCTGTAGTGAGAGATTAAGTCCATTAATTTTATCAAATATGCCAGACAGATAGGCTAGCCTTGTTATCCAGCCAGGATCGGAGAGGTGGGCAGCGAGCTGGGGCGCATTCTCCGCCAGAAACAAGCGCACCTCATCCCGCAGCTCAAACAGGCGCGTGAGGACATTTCCTCGTGAAAGCCACCGCACTTCAGTATGGAACAGCAGGCCTTCATGCTCGGAGCCCATTTCGTTGCAGAGAGATGCAAACAGCCTGGTGTTGAGTGGACGAGATTTTATATAGTTGACTATTTTTATGGCTGTGTCAAGAACACCTTTTAAGCTCTGCATCGAGCGTTTTGCCCGCAAGAGCTTCTCTGTGAATGATAGTGTGTCAGTGAGGTGCCACTTGCAAGACTCTGGCTTTCAGTCCTTTATTTTTCCCCACCATCGCCCCAGCGCCGTCGGTACACACACCAACACACTCCTTCCAAGACAGTCCCTCCTCTTTCAGTTTCTCATCCAGTTTTAGGAAAACATCCTCACCTGTGCATGTTCCCTCCAGTACAGTGCACACAAGCATGTCCTCCTCCAGCTTCCCATCAAATTTGTACCTCACAAATACAAGCAACTGGGCACAGTTCGAGATATCTGTCGATTCGTCTAGTTGCAAAGCATATTTGCCTTCCTTCACTCTGTCAATAAGCTGACACTTGATGTCCTGGGCCATATCTGTGATGCGCCGGGCAATTGTGCCGTTCGAGAGCGGCACTGATTCAATTTCACGAGCCAGTTTATCCCCATGCATATTCCGACTCAAAGCTATAGCAGCGGGTTTGATGAGTTTCCCCGATTGTGTGTGGCTTTTTTGCCAGAGCAATTAAATATGCCACCTCATATGAGGCCTTTTGCACTTTCGCAGGGACTGATGTTTGTGTATATATCACCTTGTTTTGGCCTAGCAAGTCTCGCTCTCTTCGGCGAAAAAAATCAACGTGTTTCTCAGCGAGGGAGGGGTGCTTTGTTTTTAAATGCCGTATAATTTTGGAAGGCTTTAAGCTTTCATTTGAAAGGACGTCGGCACACACGACACATTGAGGAAGTTGCACCTCGTTCACAACTTTACATATGAATCCATATTGGATATATTCCTCACGATATTTTGACTATAGGTAGGCTGTCGCTGGTCCAACTTTGGGTGGGTGCTTCTTTGTGTCGCACTTGGCCCTGGTCCCACATCATCCACATGGCTACTTTGACTATCACCTCCTCCCAATCCCGTGTCAGTTGATGGCCTTTCTGGCGGTGGAACTGCTTCTCGACTCTCCTCCGCTGGCTTCTCTGCTTCTCTGCTTTTTGCCGCTATTAACCAACGTTTCATTTTGATTTTGAGCTAGCTAGCAACAAGTATACATTTGCCAATCTCCGACCGAAATTCAAATAACCACAGTGTGTGTCGCTAGTGTCTCGCCGTACCTCAAGTCAAGAGTTTTATTTGTCACGGCATACGAGTATACAATGAAATGAGGGTGGTCTTGCCTGCAACGATTGTGCATAATAATATATAAGTATAGTAGAGATGTGTATGATACCTGTTAGCTGTTAGCTGTTAGCTCATGTTAGCACAAGTTAGTTCACTGTTCAAAACGAAATGTCCCATTGAACTAAATAATTCACTGAGGCGTTGTATTAACGTTATATATCCGGCTAGCAGTAGCTACAGATAGCTCCTGATATCAATGTCTTATAACACTGATTCGATGCGTATTCGAGCTGAGGGCTTGCTGAGCACAGTTAAGTAACGTTATACCAATAGGGTCCAGGTGCAGCGCCGGAGAATCCTGGCCGTAGCTCGAGGCTACTCGAGTATAGGTCCAGCTGCAGCTCCGGAGAATCCTGGCCGTAGCTGGAGGCTACTAGAGTACACACAGACAGTGGAGCTTGTTGCGTGGTGGCGATGTCTCGCAGATAATACAAGTACAAGTCTAATTATATAATATATATATTTTATAAAAAAAAAGAAATTATATAAAATAAATTTTAATTTCTTTTAATCAAAAACGATCGGTATCGGTATCGGCCGATATGGCTCACGACGATCGGTGATCGGTATCGGTGGCAAAAAACGTGATCGGGGCATCCCTAGTTGCTGGAGCACGAGCGTGCGCAGAAGGAGAGAGAGCACGAGCGTGCGCAGAAGGAGCGTGAGCATGAGCGTGAGCTTAAGGAGAGACAGCTACAACAAGAGCGTTACTTGAAGGACTTAGAGCACGAGCGTGCGCAGAAGGAGCTTGATTATAAGCATGCTGCCTTGCGGGCGGGTGCTCTGCCTTCAGAGTCGCGTTTCGGTTTTGATGTCGGCAGGAATATTAGGATGGTGCCTCCTTTTGTTGAGAAGGATGTGGAAAGGTATTTTACCCTTTTTGAACGGGTGGCAACCATGTTGAAGTGGCCTGATACGGCCTGGACACTGCTGCTGCAGTGTGTTCTTGTTTGTAAGGCGCAATAAGCCTATACTGCTCTGTCCCTTGAACAAAGTGCTGACTATGAGCTTGTTAAAGCTTCCATATTGAGGGCTTATGAGTTAGTCCCCGAGGCCTATCGTCAGCGTTTTAGAGGTTATCGCAGGTCGGAGAGACAAGTCGTATGTTGAATTTGGGAGAGAGAAGGAGAACCTGTTTGACAGGTGGTGCACCTCTCAGAAAGCAGAGTCAAGAGAGCAGCTTAGACAGTTGATTCTCCTAGAGGAATTTAAAAGATGTGTTCCTGATACCGTTTCCACTCATCTAAACGAGCGTAGGGTATCGAAGATAGGCGACGCTGCTGTCTTCGCTGATGAGTTTGTGTTGACACACAAGTCCGTTTTTGTGGAGGACTACCGTGTTGAGTCCAGGGATAGGTGTCCTGTTCAGGGGGGGGCGTTTCCCAAAACCTGTGTCTGCTGGTCAGTTAACTTCATCTCCTAGGCGGGGTGGTTCTGCTAGTGCATTCCCAGAAGGGATTATATGTTTCTACTGTAAAGAGCCTGGTCATATGGGTGCCCGGTGCTTGAGCAGAAAAATGTCAGAGCGGTGGCTCTGGTAGAAACCATATGCAGAACACCTATGCCAACGTTAGAGGGTGATGGGGAAAATATCAAACGTGTGGACAAAGAGCTTGAGGGTTCTTCAAGATTTATGATGGATGGATTTGTTTCCCTGACTAATGCACTAGAGTCCAAACAGGCTATAACAATTTGGAGAGATACCGGAGCTTTTCAGTCCCTCATTCTGGAGGGGATTTTGCCGTTTTCAGAAAAGTCTTCTTTGCATTCCGGTGTCGTTGTTCGTGGCTTTGGAGGTGGATTTGTGGATGCACCTTTGCATGAGGTCACACTCCATTCTCCCTTAGTATCAGGCAATGTTGTTGTGGGGGTATGTTCTCACATTCCCATAAGAGGGGTGTCCTTCATTCTAGGGAATGATTTGGCTGGTGACAAAGTGTTGGCTACTCCAGTTGTAACTCCCATTCCTGTGGTTTCTGAGGTCCCTAATGAGCTGGCACAGAAACATCCAGGAGTGTTCCCTGTGTGTGCTGTGACACGGGCAATGTCAAAGGACAAAAGTGATGTTGTTGATACTTCGACTTGTGACATTACACTTAGTGACACATTCTTTGTTGAAGTGTAAAGTGTACCTGTTGAGAATTTTGGAAAGCACACTGTGGATGTACCTCTGCATAATGATTCTCTTGATTGTGCCTTTGTGTCAGGCCTGGTGGTGAAACCAGAGTTGACATGCGTGCCGGATAGGCATGTGGCAGGAGATGATCTGGCAGCGCAGTGTCTCAAGGTCTTCCCAGCCTGTACGGTGGCTGAGGCCACGAACGAATTGGAGGATGAGTGTGGGAAGGATGCTATGAGAGATGCTGTTGATTCATGTGACACTGTTCTAGTTGAAGAGGCTACAAGGCCTGACTTAGGCTGTCAGCCTTCCCACAGTAGCTCTATTGTCCCTGATGTTTCACTTGTGGGCAGGGATGGTCCCAGTATGTCAGTTGATGATTCTGACATTGATTCACGTGTCCACACTGATTCTCTGCCATGCACTAGGTGTGATAGTCATCCTAGTTACCTGTGTCCTGTGGAGCCTGGTCTGATGAGTGGCAGCCATTTTGATCAGGACAATGTTATTTTGTGTGACGCCATTTTAGATGGTGTTCCAGACGCTTTTGTGACTGATGTATTGCCATGTTCCAGGGACGGTGGGGCTGTACCTGAGGCGGTACATCCTACTCTGGATGTTCACGGTTTGCAGTATCCTGAACTGCCAGTGCCAGGTGGGATGGATATGGGCGCTGTGGTGGTATCAGAGATCTATGGTTTTTGTTTTTCTGTGTTCTGTCCTGTTGAGCGCAGTGAGCTTAGCTCTCAAATTGATTTTGGTTTGCAGTCTATTTTTGACTGGTCGGTATCGGTGGAGGGGCCTGTTGAAATGGAGCTCATATATGATAAGGTCTTGGTTTGTCGATGGGGTCCTAAGTCTTACGCCTCAGGGGAGGAGGCGCCTGCCCCACTCCAGCCATATACCGCAGTGGCGGAACCTTTTGTGAGGTCTAGCTTGCCCGAGAGTCGGGACAGGGTTTTTTTTTGTATTTTTTTTTTGTATTTTCTTTTTTTATTATTTTTAAACAAACACATAAACAAACATGACAACACACGATTAGATATACAAGCATTGTAAAACAGTGTACATCAGTTAACTTATCGTTTGGATAAATGTCTTATACAAGATATACCCCTAATACCTGCTATCTATTCCCCTACACACATATGCTCCTGCTCGCACCCCCCGCCCTGGACCCCCCCATGGATAATCCATCCATTATCCTTCGCTCCTACCCAAACACTACCATTAAATGCTAGCTTTTATTCTCTCCACCACTTCTAACCACATTGTCAATTTGGATTCATTGAGACCCAAAGTTCTTGCTGTAGATATTTCTAGATAAATCACATCGAGATATGTAAGAATCCAGACCTTTCGGCAAATTTTTTCCGGTTGAAACCATCGTGATGCTATCAGTTTTTTTGCCACTGTAATACCAGCTAAAACCAATCTCTTTTGTTGTATAGGTACTGCATACTCAAAAACATCATTCAGCAGTAATATAGAGGGGTGTACAGGTATATTCAGAATTAAGAGATTTGATAATTGCTGGGTCACTTCTTTCCAGAATATCTTAACTGGTGGGCAGTCCCAATACATGTGCATAAATGTCCCCTCGTCCCCATTTGTACATAAGGAGCATTTGGAGTCTTGTTTAAGACCCATTCTGTTCAGTCTTATAGGAGTCAAGTATGTCCTATGAATATAGTTAAGATTGATTTGTTGATGGTCCGGGTTCCTTGATGCAAGTCGAACATTTGCCCAGGCTTCTTGCCAATCAAAATCTTTTTCTAGGTCTGGTATATCCCTCCTCCAAACAGAGTCTAGGTGGAGGGTTTCATACGAAGCCGTTAGTAATTGATGATAAAAATCTGATACAAAACCTCTCGATGTCTCTCTTTCATAGAAAAATGTGTGGTATCTGTGGTGTGCAATTGGTGTCTTTAATGGAACACCCTGAGTCTTCAAACATAACAATAATTGTGCGTAAAAAAGAAATGTGGAACCGGTGAGATTAAACTTTTTTTCTATTTCATCATAGCTACAAATACCCTGTTTGTTGAAAACATCTCCTAATGTATGTATGCCTTGCTTTTCCCATCTAGGGAATCTTATAGGTCGTTTTCTAATCAGAAGTGCATTGTTATTGAATAAGGGAGTATGATTATGCCATTTATGTGGATTAGAATCTTTTTTTTGTGTTTCACGCCATATCCGGATCGCATGTGTAATTATGGGGCCAAATTTCAGTTCGCATTGCTTAATTGTTTTGTTAAGTTGTTTTGTGTTTTACACAGCATTGGCAAATGTTCCACAGTGGGGAGCATGCGACACGGTTGGTGGTCGTGTTCGACAGGGGCCGGCCCGTTATCGCTGTTGTGGTAGTGGCCCTGACAACTAATGGGTCACAATATTTTTTGTTTATGGGTTTGATGTGTGATGGTTGCCTCTTGGGCAACCATTTTGGTGGGGGAGGTGTTATGTACCATGAGCTTGATCACTCCTGTGTCACTGAGCATGCAGGTGAGGGCTGCTAATTGCTGCTGATTGGATACCTGCTGGCAGGTTAAGACCAGTCCCTCAGACACACATGCACTCTGTCTGTGGCTAGAGGGAGAGTTGTCACGTTCTCCCATTCTTTGTTCTTTAGTTTGTATCAGTATTTCATTGTTAGAGTAGTCTTTTTGGGTTAAACACGGGTTTTGGTGTCGGTTTGCACATAGGTTGCGTGCCTTTGAGCCAGGGTTGTAAAACCTTGTCTCTGATGTAATGCAAATATTTTTTCCAATTATCTGACCGCCATTTGAAGTACTTGGCGTGGAGGTCTGTGCCACGTTCTCCAGCATTGCATATGAACGAGGGGGGGGGGCATAGTTGTGATATCGTTGTAACAGGTTACCTCGCCGGAGTATTTAAACCCCACCCACACGGCTCAGCTCGGACCAGAAAAAAAAATACATGGTTTCTAATGGAGTGCAATAGCGGCCACATTATGCGTAAGGGGGCGGTATTGACCGTCTGCAATCGCGGACACACTCAGAACAGCATGCACAAGGTGCCTCGATGAATTATGAATGGCAATAGCGAATAAAAGAAATAACGAATTAAAAACGTATATATACGTGATTGGCCGTCAAGCGCTGGCTCCCAATCACGTATATATACGCGAATGGCCCCGGATGTGTTAAGCCCGAACAGTCCGGTACTGGACTGCAAATGACAGGCCATAAATCCATCTCTACAGAATGTATGAATTAATGTTGCGTTTTCTTTTCAAATGTAGCGTAGAGTAAAGACCCTAATCCTGTCAAAACAGCAGTCAAAGTGTATATTTTCAGCATTACGTTTGTTTACCAATTATTGTAACTGTTATTAGTGAAATATATGATTATAGAAATCTCAGGACATTGAGTCGGAAACCGGCGCATATTGACAGGAGGAAGTGGCGCAGCCAAAAGTGAGTGTAGTCTTTTGAAGGAAGAGACCCAGGGATTTTGATGGACTTTTGAATTTCAAAAAACTACCCTACCCAGCTCACGCCAGGCCCTGTCAATCATCTGTCTTCTGGATACACTTTTTTATTTCTCTTATTTTTCGGGATTATCTCCCACAAACCTGAACGTTATTGCCATAATATAGAACACAGTTCGTTTCTCTACCTTTCTGTGAACGTCTAGCAAAAAACGGCGTTGCAATCTGATGACTGGTGATACTAAATCCAGATTGAATTTTGCCATTGGAAAGGGGAGATTTGGCCCGATCCATAGATGTGCAACTTGGCCATAATAAGGTAATTTATAGGCCTGATATTCTATAATCATATTTCAAATTGCATGTGTCCGGATGGCAGAATTCAGTACTGTATCTACAAAACCTTCTGTTTAATCATCTTCCCTTTATTAATTTGCTTATATTTTTCAGGTCTGGTCAATTTTAGCATGGTCACCGTCAAAGATAAAATATATATAATTGAATTGATATTCTCCTTTGGTTCATTACAATTTACTCAAGCCTAGTAACATACACATTATTTCGCTGAGATCCATAGATGTCCCTAGAATCGGATACCACGAACATGCAAATGAACCATTAAAAAAATAAATAAAGTGTAAATGTAAATGTTTATTCTATGTCTTATGGAATGAATGAAAAAAAAAATATATATATATAATTGTTATATATTTTTTTTTTAATGGAGGGAGGAGCCACACATTGGCGGACAAAGAGTCACATGCAGCTCGCGAGCCGCGGGTTGGCCACCCCTGCTCTAGCTATAAGCAGCTCGACATGTACCAGTGTAAACCAGTTTACACAACCATTTAACATAATTGCCATTTCAGAAACTTGGATGAACGAGGAAAAGGGAATGGATTTTGAAATGGTCGGATATGAACTCAACTATATGAACAGAAAAAATAAGAGTGGAGGAGGAGTGGCTGTGTATGTGGATAATAACTTGAATTATAAGATTGTAGAAAAAATTACAAATGTGATTGATAATTTATTAGAATGTATAACAATAGAAATATGTGTAGAAAAAAAGAAAAATATAATTGTGAGCTGTATATATAGAGCACCAGGTTCGAATATTGAAGTTTTCAAGGACTGGATGGAAGAAATGTATATAAACAATAATCAAAAGGCTATTTTCATCTGTGGGGATTTTAACATTGATCTTTTAAATCCAAACAAACATAAAATGACTGAGGAATTCATCAACACATTGTATAGTTTGAGCCTTTATCCAAAAATCACAAGACCCAGCCGAATCACATCCCATTGTGCCACTCTGATAGACAATATATTTACGAACATTATAGAAAACAATACAGTGAGTGGATTACTAATAAATGACATCAGCGACCATTTACCAGTTTTTACAGTTTATGACAACAACTACACAGAAAACAAGCAGGACAATAAACTACAATTTAAACGAGTAAGGACTGAAGAATCGATGAACGCTTTCAAAAATGATTTGCTACTACAAAATTGGGAGATAGTATATAAAGAGGATGACACTGATAAAGCATATGAAACATTCTTATCTATATTTAACTTACTATATCACAAACATTGTCCCCAGGGTAACAGAGCATGAGGTGAGGCGGACCTTTAAAAAAGTGAATATCAGGAAGGCAGCAGGTCCAGACGGCATCCCCGGCCGCGTCCTAAAAGTCTGTGCCGACCAACTGGCCCCAGTATTCACTGACATATTTAACCTGTCCTTAGAACAGGCTGTCATCCCCACCTGCCTGAAGAAGTCCACTATTATCCCTGTACCCAAAAAATCCAAGCCTGCTTGCCTCAACGACTACCGCCCTGTAGCTCTCACCTCCATAGCCATGAAGTGCTTCGAGAAGCTAGTAAAGGGCTACATCTGCTCCTCCCTCCCCATCAACATGGACCCCCTGCAATTTGCATACCGCCCCAACAGGTCCACGGAGGACGCCATATCCCATGTGCTGCACACAGCAGCATCACACCTGGACAAGAGGCAGGGGAACTATGTGAGAATGCTATTCATCGACTACAGCTCGGCATTCAATACCATAGTCCCCTCCATACTCATAGCCAAGCTCAGGGACCTGGGCTTGGGCTATGACCTCTGCCAGTGGGTCTTGGACTTCCTGACTGGCAGACCCCAGGTGGTGAGAGCAGGCAACTGCACCTCCTCATCCATCACCCTCAACATAGGGGCCCCCCAGGGCTGTGTTCTGAGTCCCCTCCTCTACTCCCTGTACACACACGACTGTGTGGCTCAGCGGAGTAGCAATACAATCGTCAAATTTGCTGACGACACAGTGGTGGTGGGCCTGATCTCTGCCAACGACGAGAGGGCCTACCTGGAAGAGGTCAAGGTCCTGGCGGGATGGTGCCAGGAAAACAGCCTCTCCCTGAACGTCAGCAAAACAAAGGAGATGATTGTGGACTTCAGGAGGTCGGGGGTCAAGGACTACAGCCCCCTCAGCATCGACGGGGCACCGGTTGAGAGAGTCAACAGCTTTAAGTACCTCGGAGCCTACATATCCGAGGACTTGACATGGACCACACACATTAACAGTGTTGTGAAGAAGGCACGACAACGCCTCTACTTCCTCAGGCGCCTAAGGAAGTTCCAAGTCAGCCAGAAGATCCTTAAGAACTTCTACTCATGTACAATAGAGAGCATCTTGACCGGCAACATCACCTCCTGGTTTGGGAATAGCACTGCACAAGACCAAAGCAGACTACAAAGAGTGACACGTTCAGCCGAACGCACAATTGGAGGGGGGCTCCCCACCCTCCAGAACATTTACTACAAGCGTTGCAAGGGCAAGGCTAAGAGAATCATTAAAGACTCCAGTCACCCGAACAACTGCCTCTTTGAACTGCTGCCGTCAGGCAAGCGATACAGGAGTCTCAAGGCGAGCACAGAAAGACTCAGAAGAAGCTTCTATCCCCAGGCCATCAGGCTGCTAAACGAACAATGAATGAACACTACACAACAACAACCACCAAACGCACATAGCACACACATCCACACGCACACACTCACTTTAAACAAACACACTGTAGCACCCACTCCACACACTTATAGCACACACCCACTTTAAACAAACACACTGTAGCACCCACTCCCCACACTTTATATTTATGGATGAAGGATTGCACTACAACTCGTACACCTTACTGTAAATTGTACCTAAAATTGTACCTCATCCCATTTCTGCTTTGCACTAGATAGTACTGTACATTAGTACACTGCATAGTATTGTGTATTGTATATTATATGGTAACTCAGAACATTGTACATATGTCTATACCGAACACTGTGACCTCATTTTCTTCTTCTAAATTCATGCTATATTATGTTATTATGTTATTTGATACTATCTTGTCTAGCACAGTCTCTGGAGCGTAACAGTAAGAAGCATTTTGTATGAAAGTATTCTGTACTTCTGTATGACAACTATTAAAGAACTTGAACTTGAACTTGTCCAATAAAAGAATATAGCAGTAAACATAAACACTCAGACAGCCCATGGATCACAAGGGGATTACAGAATGCATGTAAAAAGAAAAATACACTATATAGAGAATTTATAAAACATAGAACTAAAGAGGCAGAAAATAAATATAAGAAATATAAAAACAAGTTGACTAATATTATGAGAAGATGTAAGAAGGATCATTATAGTAGAATATTAGATAACAACAAATATAATATTAAAGGTGTTTGGAAGATATTAAATGGTATTATCAGGAATGGATCAAGACAAATAAACTATCCTCAGTATTTTATGGAAAAGGATCAAACTATTAGCAATATGGATGATGTGGTTAACAACTTTAATACATTTTTTGTAAATATTGGACCAGAATTAGCGGGAAAAATCCCAGATCCAGTGACTCCTGAAGACATAAAAGACAATTACATTGAAAGAAATCCTAGTTCAATGTTTCTGGAAGCGGTAGATGAAAATGAAATTATAGAAACTACTAATAAATGTAAAAACAAGACATCTACAGACAGTAATGAAATAGATATGAAAATAGTAAAAAATGTCATTATTGGGATTTCAAAACCACTCACGCACATCTGCAATTTATCATTCAAAACTGGTCGATTTCCGAATAAAATGAAAATAGCAAAAGTCATACCTCTGTTCAAGACTGGAGATAAACACCACTTCACAAATTATAGGCCTGTTTCTCTACTTCCTCAGTTTTCGAAAATATTAGAAAAACTCTTCAACAACAGATTAGATAAATTCATTGATAAACATAATTTACTCACCGATAGCCAGTATGGATTCAGAACACACCGGTCAACATCACTAGCGTTAATAGAACTCATTGAAAAAATCACAAATTCCATAGATAAAAAAAAACATGTAGCTGGAGTATTCATTGACCTAAAAAAAGCATTTGATACTATTAATCATGATATATTAATCAGGAAATTGGAGAGATATGGGATCAGGGGGGTAGTATTGGACTGGGTAAGAAGCTATCTAAATAAAAGACAACAATTTGTGACAATGAGAGATTATAAATCTGAATGTTTGGACATTGCTTGTGGTGTCCCCCAGGGGTCATTGTTGGGTCCAAAACTGTTCATCTTGTACATTAACGAGATATGTAAAGTATCCAATATATTTAAATGTATTTTATTTGCGGATGACACTAATCTTTTTTTTTCTGGTGAGAATGTCCAGCAGCTTTTAGAGGTCATCACATCTGAAATGAAGAAATTGAAGGAATGGTTTGATAGAAACAAATTATCATTGAACTTGAGCAAAACTAAAATTATGTTGTTTGGAAACTGTAGATTGGATACTCAGGTACAAGTTAAAATAAATGATGTGATTATTGAAAGAGTTTATGAAAATAAATTCCTAGGTGTAATAATAGACCATAAAATCTGTTGGAAACCTCACATAAAACATGTCCAATCTAAACTCTCACGAAGCATTTCAGTCATGAGTAAAGTAAAGCACATCCTGGATAGAAAATCACTCTACATTCTCTACTGTTCACTAGTTTTACCATATTTAAATGACTGTGCTGAAGTCTGGGGAAACAATTATAAGTCTACACTACAACCACTTTTTATACTCCAAAAAAGGGCCATAAGGATAGTTCACATTGCAGGTTATCGTGATTTAATTCATTTAAAACGGCACAATTAATGTATAAAGCAAAAAGTCATGCACTTCCAAGAAACATTCAAGAATTGTTCTTTGATAGGGAGGGGGTTTATAATCTGAGGGGAGAACACAATTTAAAGGTGCTAAACGTACGCACTACCATGAGAAAACACTGCATCTCAATATGTGGAGTGAAACTGTGGAACAGTCTTAATGTGGTGCTAAAGCAATGTCCAAACATGAGACAATTCAAACTGATGTATAAGGAAATTATGTTCACAAGGTACAGGGATGAAGAAGGGACTTGATATTCACGGGTGTTTACATTTTTATTTTGTTTCTATTTTATTTTATTTTATACATATATAGTTTTTGTTTTTTGTTTTGCATATATATATATATATATTTTTTCTTTTTTTTTCTTTTCTTTTCTTTTCTTTTTTATGTTTAAAATAGTACACTCATTTGAGTAGTGGAAAAGGGGTAGGATTAAATAAGTGTATACTTCTTCCTACTCCTTTTCGAACATGCAGATTGAGTTGTTTTTCTTTTTTGTTATTGTTTGTTGTATTCATTGCATGTTCGAAATAAAGACTTCAAATCAAATCAAATCAAACCAGACAAAACCCACCGGTTTAACGGGTTAACCAAACTGGGACCCTGCTAGTGACATCTCCTTGTCATCCGTATTATAGGCACCCCCGACACCAGTCAAAGACCCCGAACTGGGGAACTGTGCCCGTAATTCCCCTGGTTGGCTAACCCCGGGGCTAGCAAGGATCCCCACATCCGGGTTGACGGATAGCGGGGAACTCCCTTTATGACAAGAAAGATATGCTAATACAGCTCTGACGTTGAACACGACGTCAGGTCATCCTGACTGGGCGGGAATCCTACGTATATACGTCACCACGTAATAAGCGCAACGAGGCGTCTGGGTGGCGCACCGGACATTGCGCTCGTCACCAACGCAAGAGACACCGGGTTCGAATCTGGCTGTCGGTGTTGCCTCCGGCTTGGGCCGGCCGTCATACTAACTCAATTGGCAGAGTTAGCGGGTGGGAAGTCGATGGGTGGTAATCTGGATGTTGTAAACAGCGACATCGGTCGGTTAGGGCGCCTGCACAGCAGAGACAGGAAAATGGCGGGGGCAGTGTGAGCCTCCTACACGTTACTCCTTGCCAAATGAGAGTCCGTGCTGGCAGGTGAAAAGATGCGACTGGCTGCCTGCACATGTATCAGAGGGGACATGTGACGGGCTTCTATCCTCCCTACAACCGGCCAGTGGGGGGCACATGCGAGCAACGTTCAAGAGAGGGGAGCGGAGAATTGGCATGGCTAAATTGGGATGAGAGAAAAATAGAAAAAGGTGAAGAAAAATAAAAGCGCAACAAGACCCTTTTCCCAGTTAACATACAGGAAAAAACACGGGGAGTTTTATTTATTACCATGTTCAACGCCAGGCTCTGTCTTGATGAAAGGGGAAAACCCCCTGGGGGGTCTTTGTTTGTTTGTTTGTTTGTTTACACATGTAAAAACAATTACATATATAATACAATATAATCCACAAGGGATGTGTAGGAGAATTGCCTAAAAACCCTCAAGGGGCTTGCATGTGGCATTCACCAGGAAGCAAAATTACATTATATCAAGATAAAATATAAAATCCCCCCCCCCCCCCCCCCCCCAAACAAACAAAACACACACAAGCAGGCCTACATAGACACCGAAGCAGGCACCCATGCCATACGATTTCTGGTAGAGAAAACAATTAATGACAGGAAGAATATATAATAAAACAAAAATGCAATAACAAAATACAACAAGCCATCAGACCACAGTTTGTAAAGGAAGTTCCAAGTTTCAACCGAAAGCTGAACCAACCTCCGCTCATGGGCTCTGGGCTACGTTTACCCAAAAACGCGCCACATGAGACAGCGGCTCCCAATTTGACCTTTAAATAACTAATAATATAATAAAAAGTGGGGGGGGGGTCACTGGATAAATCTATCAGACAGTTAAAAAACCTGCTGATAACAGACATATACAAAATGTCTACCACCTACCTTCTCAAACCAGGAATGGTAACGTGGTGTACTTGCCGTTTGGCACCATATCCTAGACATATTTATGGAGGAAATTATTGCACGTTTGTTGAACGGACAACTGCCGGTTCTACCCAGACTTTTTCTTTCGAAACATCAACGTCAGCCAAACAATATATACAGCGTAACAAAATTACGTACATAGTGGCACGTTTGTTGAACAGAAAACTGCCTGTCTGGTTCAGAGCGGACTTTTTATTTTCCAACACCACCTACCTTTAAAGGGGAACTATCTTATAAATGGGCTATTCCAGTGTTTAGCATTGTTTCCTAGCTATGTGGACTTATATTAATAGGATCTATGCCTCTAATTCTCAATTTGGCGCATTCTTCCAATTCTCATCTCACAATATTCAGGGTTCGTACGGGTGCTGGAAATCCTTGAAAATGCTTGTATTTCAATGTGCTGTTTTCAAGGTTTTAAATGTGCTTGAATTGTGTATAAAGTGCTGGAAAGTTATTGAAATTGTAATTGCACTTTATACTTTCATAATAAATCGCTATCTGACTGAATAGTTTGGTTTTTAGATAAAGAAATAAAATAAGTCGGAGCGACTCGAGCGAGCCTAATTGCGTTCGCCTCACGCAAAATTTAATGTGGCTGGGCTCGACCCGTAGTGTTTTTTTTACCTGTGCCATCTGAGAACAGCGCGCGCGCGTGTGTGTGGCCAACATGCCGGGAGGCTGCCGTTTTAATGAGCTCTGGCTTGGAGATATAAAATATAATTCATGGTTAAAAAGAGGAGAACATCCCAGAGTAGCCGTGTGCAAAATATGCAGAAAGGACTTGCAGATTTTTACCATGGGGGAGTGCACTTTCGAGCCACATGAAAGGTGAGCCAATGAGCCATGGATGTTATTAACGTGTCTCGGCCTGGCTCGCCAGGTACTACTAAGTTCGAGACTACAAGTGCTCCACACCTGTCTCCGTAAATGTTTGTTATAAAAATACCACTTCAATAATCGAAATAGTCAAGTAACAGGCAGAATACACTATTGGAATTACAAACTCGTGTTTACCGGACTCTGTTTTTCACTGCAGTGTTTTGAAATAGGCAGCATGTAGCCTAGCCTAACGTTAGCTAATTCCCTTCCATGTATTTCAAAACACGAAAACTTGTTGTGTATTGAAATGGTATTTAATTTTTATAACAGAATATTTACGGAGACTGGTGTGGAACTGGTGTGGGGCAGTTGTAGTCTGGAACGCAGTAACGTACTGTATATGTTGTGTATGTCATAAATGTTATGATGAATTGAAAATGGGGGACCCTGATGTAAATAAGACGAAAGTATTTCTCTGGTCTGCATCCCCTTAACAATTGTGTGTATTGAGCTGTACTGTATTCAGGGACCGAAACTAAAGCCCGCCGCCCGCGAGGGGCGGGCTGTTTTTACCTTTGGCGCATGACACTTAGAGGGCTGCCTGCCGTGTGGCGTGTAGACGTGTAGTTCATAACTTCATAACGATACTCTTGTGCGAGTACAGATTATAGCCGCTCGTCTTTTTTTTCTCCGCCGCGAGATCGTTAAAAAACTACAAGTCCCACATCGCACTCAAGTCAACGGTCCAATCACAGTAGAGTGACGTAACTGGTTTCATGAGAAAAAAAGCAAATGACCAATCGGAAGCTATCATTTGGCTTGTTTACTTCCATCTGCTCTAGTCTATATAGGACCTCCAAGAGCTAACGTTACTGTTTAAACAATGACCCAGTCAACTATTCACTTTTAGTTTAATACATGACGAGGCATTGTCTAACTGTATCTAGCTGGCTAGCTACTGATAGCTGCTGATATCAACAAATGCTCCAGCAATAGTCTACTCGAGTGCATAATACCTCCGGTCCCTCGTTAGCTAGCTTAGCTAGCTCACGTTGATCCATCTGTCCCAGTAAACTAAATTGTCTTAACGTTATCTACCGGGCTAGCAGTAGCTACAGATAGCTCCTGATATCAATGTCTTATAACATTGATTGAATGCGTATTCTAGCTGAGGGCATGTTGAATGTGATTTGACAAAAGAACGGTAACGTTATAAATAGGTCCAGCTGCATCGCCGGAGAATCCTTGCATGCTGAATGTAGGGTCTAGCTGAATATAGGGTCTAGCTGCAGGGCCGGAGAATCCTTGCTGGAGCTGGAGGCTACTCAAGTATACACACAGACAGTGGAGCTGTTTGCAGATAGCAAGCATTTTGACTTATTGCGTGGTGGCGATGTCTCGCAGATAATACAACTACAAGTATGATTATATAATATATATTTTATTTAAAAAAAAAATTTATATAAAATATATATATATTTTTTTTTAATAATTTTTTTTTGGCAGGTAAGAAATATGCTTGGCGGGTAGACTCTTCCCATCTACCCGCCACTGGCCGGTGAGTCAAAAAGTTAATTTCGCTCCCTGACTGTATTGTACCCATTCTGCAATCTGTTAATAACGTTTTCAATCAAACGTGACGAGCCAGGCCAAATTTAGCATGTTACTTTATGGAATATGCAATCTAACAGCTAACATGAACTTTACAGTAAATTACATGGATAATAATGTTAAGGTAGTTAGTTCATTCCTGTAGGTATACTAGGTACAGTAGGCCATCATTAGGCTCTCAAATTCATAGGCAGTAGCCTATAAATGAAAATGAAATATCAATTTTGTATACATACATACATAAGGCTCAAGGAGCTGATTGACTGCCTACCTCAAAGTCTGTTCTCTTATTTAGCAAATTTTCAGTAAATATTTGATTGAAATTGAAGTTTTATCTGGTGATTATTTGAGTGATTGCTTACCTACAGGAATGAACTAACTACCTTAACATTATTATCCATGTAATTTACTGTAAAGTTCACGTTAGCTTGTTAGATTGCATATTCCATAAATTAACATGCTAAAATTGGCCTGGCTCGTCACGTTTGATTGATTGAAAACTTTATTAACAGATTGCAGAATGGGTACAATACAGTATGGCTCAATACACACAATTTGTTAAGGAGATGCAGACCAGAGAAATGCTTTCGTCTTGTTTACATCAGGGTCCCCCATGTTCAATTCATCATGACATTTATGACATACATGACATACAGATATACAGTATGTTACTGCATAACACATCGGCTCAGCCAGTTTACAGTATATATGATGCCAAGTCTACATCATTTTGGTTGTTTATAGCACAATAACATCTGATTTAATGTGATGGAAGAAGTGAAATAATCATTTTGAGTACATATTTAATTTACCACAGCCGCATAAGATGCTGGAAAATCTTGAAAATTCACCTTGAAAATGCTTGAAAAGTGCTTGCATTTTGCCTTGGAAAAGGTGTACAAACCCTGAATATTGTCCCTCCCTCAAATGAGTCATCTGAAATTTAGCATATCTGTGACGTAAGACGTTTCTCATCTGCATAATAACGCCCGCCCCCTCTATGCTTGTTGCCACACACCGCAAGGAAGGAAGTGCAGAGAGTTAGCCTAACGTTAGCCTAGCGTAAATAGTATGAGCAAAACACGCTGGACATGTGCTGCTTCCGAAATGCTCCCGCTGTTTCTATGTGCAGTGAAAGTGCTTTGCATTCTAGACTAGTCATTCATTTACATGGTAAACTAACGTTAGCAGCTAGCTAGCTAAAGCTACACTGATGATGACAGAGAGAAGAGCACGGTGGGGGCTCTCAGGGGTTGGGAGCCGTGTGTGTGTGTGTTTGTGTGTGTGCGCGCGCCATGTTTTTTCTGTAGGTTCACTTTGACGTTAGTAGAGTAGTATGGGCGGAGCTACAGGTGGGGTCTGTCACTCAAATCGCATTCCGAGTATGGGCGGAGCCCAGCCTCTAAACCAGGGGTTCCCAACCTTTTTTCCCCCAGGGACCCCCAAACATCTCTGATGAAATTCCTGGACCCCCCTCCTAATAAAATACCATAAAATACTTTTTTTTTGTTATTTTAATACTTTTTTTTGTCATTTTAATAACAAACTGCTTATACACAGGCATATGCATCATAATTAGACCCACTATGCTTCTTTGACTTGTGCCTTCAATCAACAAATCTCATCTTGCACCATATGTATTTCAAAATGTTGGCCAATATTCAAATCCTGTATTCATCCTCTCAAATCAACGGTTTGCATTTATGTTGAATGAATATATATATATATCTAAATATATAACTCCCTGTTGTCGTGCGTTTAGCCCCTGGTCCAATGCAAGGAGCTGGGCAGCCTGCTGACATAACACGAGGAGAAAACCAGGCCGACGCTACTCTTTAAGTAGTGTGGTTTTGATTGATTGAAAACTTGAATGAACAGATTGCAGAATGGGTACAGTACACCTCAATACACACTGTTGTGAAGGTTCAGATTAAACCGAATATATATATTTATTTATGGATATATATTTAATAGTATTTGTATATCGTTTGATATCCCTTGTATATTCCTTGTACATATACACTGAATATCCCTTTAGTCTACTAACAGCCCATAATAGTTTCATTCTCTCATTGGACAAGAACCTGGCGCCAGCAGCCAAGCCCCTTGGTTCAAGTTCAATCGTGCCGACGAACATGTCGTTACTAGCCCCGGTTCCGCGTAGGAATACGTCTGGCGAAATACGAATGGTACTATTTGTTCACAGCGCATATATATATGGCGCAAGTAAAGTAGAACTTTCCTTTTAGTCCCTTAGCCCTTAGTTCTTTACCCTCCAACCTAGTGGCAAGACGTTAAGCCTCACCCACGATACACGTGTGGTGCAGTATGGTCAATTTGGCCTCAGAATGGCATTGAGACATCGTGTGGATTAATAGTTGAATTGTCATAGTTTGGCACTATACCGTCGAGTGGGACGTATTTCTATTAAGTTAATAATAGTCTATTATGTATGGTGCATCGTTCGGTTAGAGTTATAAAGTGAGCAGTACCCCCCATCGTTCCTCGCGTTATCTAGAGTCTTAACCAGGCTGGGCAGACCACGTGTGGTGCTTTCATCCGAGGAGTTCTGGGCCAGGACGAGTGGACCTGCACATTGGATTACTTTACCCGGACGACGGCGAGCCCTACACGGCTTGGATTATCTACTTGCTTTGGGTGCTTTGATTTATGCCATGGATAACAGCCAACACTGCTGAGTGTTGGAACTACCCCCGAGAGGAGTCCAGGTGAGACGGCGCTCTACCCCGAGTGAGGTCGCCTCACGTCTCTTCGTTGTGGACCGGCAGCTACCGTCTACAAGAGGGCCCAGCTGTATTCATCTGTGGACCGAGGTTCTGTGGGCACCGTGTTCAGCACTCTGAATTCTCCCAAGAAATCGTTGGCCAGATGGGATATCGCCGGCGGCTCTCCTAACCCCCCCCCCCCCCTCTACTGACTTACAACCAGCGGGACCCCCCTTTTAGTATATCCAGCTATAATCATTTAAGTACCATCGCTATAGTTCCCTAAAGAACCAGGTTGCATACTTGCTCCCTGCGTAACCAGAGATTGGACATTCAATGTTGATTTGCCTACGAATACTCATTTGCCTTACAAGTGCATTCAAATCATAAATGTCATTAAGTGAACGTTGTATATACCCTTTGCTATATAAAATATTCGATTTATACATTTGTGTGGACTTCGTTTCATGGTGGGAAAGTGTTCATCATATCTATATCATGTACTGTGTGGCCAGTAGTTAAAGTACATAATCGGTAGTGGTTTAATGATACCATACTTATCAATACAGTCAGGGAATTGTACCCCTCAGTTACACACACAATTGTTAAGGTGATGCAGACCAGAGAAAGACTTTCGTCTTGTTTACAATAATGACATTTCGCGCCAGGTCACAAGGAAAAAACAGCACCAAAGACAGCAGAATCGAGGGTCGGGCTCGGACATCAAAAACAGAGCACCTAGCAACGCTATAATGTGCTCTTTCAGAGCGGATATGCACATCAAAGTTGACACAAGCACACACCTGGAGCTTCTCAGTACACTTGCCGTTGGTCACGCTCCTTTCCTTGGGTATAGGCGGCCAAGCTCTTCTGGACGTCTCTCCACAAAGAACGTCCAAATGACACACGCGCCCAGCGGCGGTGTCTGGCTTGTCTTGCAGGCGCCGATGCTTATACGTAGAGATGTCCGGTCAGAGCGCACACGACGCAAATGACTGCCCATTTGTTTTAACACAAAACTGCCGTTCTTTCAAAGAGCGGTCTTAAATTTTTATAAACAAACAAGAATGATACGCAGACGGGGGTGGGGGACAGGTGCCTCTCTTCAGCCCGGTCCCAACCACCTCCCGTCTCTAAGTTGCGTGCTCTCTCCGTCCCTGGCGAGGGCGGGGCTCAGGGAACCCCACTGTCCGGGATTCCCTCTGACGCGTCTCTCTTGAAGATGCGCTCCGCCACGCCCAGCCTGTAATTAACCCTAGCATGCCGAGCGGGGGTAAAAAATCCGGGGTCCCCAGTCTAACCACACAGAGGGGGACACGCCAGGCAAGACAAATTAGTCCTTCCCCTGGCTCGAAAGCCTTCCACCGACTGCGCCGATGAGGAATCGCCGGTCTGCTAGGAAAAACAACATAACGAGCAGCGGTACCCCAAGCGCTTCCCTTTCCGAACACGTACTTGATGTGGTTGGACCTTTCCTCATTCCTGTGAACGCAGTTGCTGGCTGGCTAATGTGCGCTCAGTATATGTATGTAGTATGTGGGCCGATGTGTATGCTACATGAGGGTAATAATTATTTGTATTTTCAGGCTGTATAGGTGCCGATACAGCCTGAAAATCATCATCACATACCGCAATATACTGAGCACACATTTGGAACAAACACAGCATTCAAATATGTAACGTTAGCGCCAACCACATCAAGTACGTCTACACAAAATATAGGACTATTAAGTTGTAGGTCGGAAATTATGGAATAGATTTACCAACAAAAAGGGTGTTTAGCCTGCTCATACCTTAAAAGCGTGGGGCAGCACAAATTCATTGGCTCTGCTAGTATAACGTGTAGCTCCATTCAAACTGACGAGAACAAACGTGAACTTTCAAGTCTCAAGTGACTTCCTCTACATACTCCTGGGTCCTAGTGTCCCCCAGGATACATGTATATGACGTGTCAAAAGAGACTCTTTTTCTTTTTATTACAAACAATGTTTATTGGTTGTTGCTTTGTTTGTGCTAATAAAATTGCATTTATCTATAACCCTAATTCTGTCACTGTTTTATGTCACAAATAAGGGTGGATCCGAAAGCTGTCTACAACATTTGTAATGTGATGAAAAAGTCAACAAATATTTAACAAACTATTAGACATTTGTTAATGATTAATGAATGATGAATAGTATTCACTTCAGATTAGGGCACACAATAGCATCTGCAAATGATTTATAGATGTTTTATGAATGTCTTAACAAATCATTTGTTAAACATGAAAAGACAAGTCTGGTAATTGCTTTGAGTGTATTAATAAAAGTCCACAAATAAACAAATTATTAGACATTTGTTAATGATGAATAGGCTTCACATCAGATTACGGCACACAATAGCATCTGCAAATGATTTATAGATGTTTTATGAATGTCTTAACAAATCATTAGTTGAACATGAACAAATAAATGGAGGTACAGTATAGTAGTTTTTTCATATCCATTTTTCAAAGCATCTACAAATGTGTTACTACACATTAGTGTTGTCAAAAATATCGAAAAATCGATACATATCGATTCTGAATATTTAAAACGGTTTCAATACAAATTTCCCGAAATATCGATACTTTCTGCAGTATCGATACCAGCTGGCTTGCTCGCAGTGTTCTACCGCAAGTTGTCGACAGACAGACGCTGTTGCAGAGCACGCTTGCCCCTCCTCCTCCTCCGCTGCAGCCCTCCCCCTCGCAGACCTGTCTTCAGTTTGTAAACAAAGATTTTAGCTCCAAAGATGGCTAGTGCAGAGCCTCCGCAACTTGTGCTTGTGGATAAAGAAAACAGCAGAAGTGCTGTTTGGAAGTACTTCGGGTTTGAAGTAAACGACGAAGGAAAAGCTAAAGATGCCACGATGCCCATTTGCAAGCGTTGTTACAGAGCAGTGCCAACGATACAGCTATTAGCTAACGTTAGCTAGTCGTTCCTCCGTTAGCTTATGCTAGCTAGCTGGCCACCTTTATAATTACTTCATGGAAACGGAGTAACGTTAAGTTGAGTTCATTCATACTACACTAGTACACGTATGAACTCGACATAACGTTACCCCGTTTCCATGAAGTGTTTAATTAGCAGCAATCTTGTTGAAAATGTAACGTTAATAAATGCTCCGAGTATAGCTCCGGAGAAATATCTCTCTCTCGCTCTCTCTCGCCGTCATGAAAATTGTTGTAGTTGTTTTAACCAAATAAAAAGCAGCAGCACTATTGCATAACTGAGTCATGTTTGCTATGTATTTCTTTCTTTAGGGGAGTTTGTTTCACAGTTTTAGCATGATGTTTTATAGATGGCTAGGTTAAACAGGTTTTTGTTTTTAAGAGGGGTTCGATTTAAATTAGATAATTTAGTTATTTTTAAATGTCTGATCTAAAGATAAACAAAGGGTTTTAAAAGTGTTATATTTATCTTCTCTTATAGTACCAGAGAGAAGCGGAGGAGAATCAACCAGCAACAAAAGCAAAATTTGTTAAAAAAAATATATATACATATATATATATTTTCTTTTTGTTTGGTATCGAAAATGGTATAGAATATCGATACTTTTCAAGGTATCGTATTGAAGTCGAAATTCCAGTATCGTGACAACACTACTACACATTAAACAACATTATTTAATGATGAACAAATCAAGTACAAACAATGTTGATAATGAGTTATAAATAATGTAGAACTAATTTGTAAATGCTATACAAATATAGTTATAAATGATTTAATAATAATTTACGAATGTATATAAATGATTTGTTCATGATTAGTTCATTATCTACAAATACCTTATAAAGGTCTTTTAACTGAGTGTTATTATAAAGTGTTACCCATTTATTAACTAAATAAAAAATGCTATTTGGCTTTGAACCCTCTAAAGCCGGGCGCAACACTAGACATGTTTTGTAAAACATTAAATATTGAGGTAACAATTGAATTGAGTGTTAAATGTCCCTTGACTAAGACGGGGAGGACGTGACCCTCTTTGCGCCGTCCCTGTGCCTCAAATAGATTGCTAACAGCTCTATCTTTAATCTTTCAAAATGTTCAGTTGCTATCGCTATTAGCTCTATCTTTAATTTTTCAAAATGTACAGTTGCTATTGCATGCACTCATCTGTGTTCCACTACACACATGAGTGCATGCTTACCAACTGTCCGTCTGCAACACTACTATCGCCAACATCTAAGAAGGGAGATCCCCCCCTTGAATGGCCTTTCTAAGGTTTCTCTCCTCCACACTGCCTGTGGAGCTTTTTTCCCTATTGTTAGGTTTTAGTGAGTTTTTCCTTACCTTCGCGTGGGGTATGTCTGGGAGTGCTTGCATTCTTTCATTTATTTGCATCCATCTAAAAATGTTTGCACCTTATGGTGTTCTTGTTCTGTTCTTGACTTATTGTTATGTTTTCTTCTTGACTTGTTTAAAGAAGATCTGTACGGCCCATGGGGACATTAACGTGTGTTGTCGGGCCCTATAAATAAATTTGATTTGATTTGATTTAATTAATCTATACATTATAGTAGGCTAACTAGTTTTTCACAGTCTACCAGCTAACAGTTAGAAGTGTGACCTTTAAGGAATGTATAGCAGTTGTTTGCTTGGGGGCTTCCTGCCATAGAGGGGGCTCCTGATAAACAGCTGTGATAACAGACTTGTTCCGGACAGCCTGGCCAGATCAAAGGTCAAAGCAAGACTCAGTATGGGGCTAGCCCCAGGCCGACACCGCTGGGAAGGGAGCTGGTGAACAGAGAAAATAGCAAATGTTTCACTGTATATTCTTGTCTATTTATATACAGTATGTCTTGGAATTGAAATAGAACTGGAAAACTGTTTGATATAGACACAAAACGCATACATATCTCTCTCTCTCTCGCTCTCGCTCTCGCTCTCTCACAACACAAAACACACACAGCCATAATCAGAGAAGCCATTTCACACACACACATTGAGCTAAAACAAAAGGTTATCCTATAACCTAGTTATATGAATACTGGCTGAGCGTCTCGCTCTTGCCATTATGAGATAACTCATATCTCCTAGCACTTAATGTGCTCACGAAACAAACAAATGCACTCACATGCACGTGACCAGGCCACGCCCCTGCGTCCTCCTATATGACGCCGGACATGGTCACACTCCACCTTCCTCAAAGATTTTCATACACGGAAAAACCATCCAAGGGACCTCAGGGCGCTAAGAGCGAGACGCTCAGCCAGTATTCATATAACTAGGATATAGGATAACCTTTCGTTATATTATCATACTGGCAATTAGTGTTGTCAAAAATATCGATTTTTCGATACATATCGATTCTGAATATTTAAAACATTATATATCTCTTCTCTTATTATACCAGAGAGAAGGTGAGGAGAATCGACCAGCAACAAAAGCTAAATTAAAATTTTATAAAGAAATTTACATTTTAAGATAAAAATATTTTCCCTGTGGTATCGAATATCGATACTTTTCAAGGTATCGTATCGAAGTTAGAAATTCCAGTATTGTGACAACACTACTGGCAATCGCGTCTCGCTCTCGCCATTATGAGGGCAGAGCAGACGCGTGGCCCGACAAGTGTACCCCCTGAGGGCCCGCAAGCCCCAGCCAGGGAGAAGGGGAGTCCTGTCCACCCGCCCGTCCTAACGAAGGGGGGGAGGCAGTCAACTCTACCAAAGTGCGAAAAAGGGCGAACCAGGCACCCCTGAAAACGCACAGCACAGGCGGGACCACGTGTGACACAGCACCCCGTGGCACACACCCACACACCCCTGCTAGCCCACCAATGGTGGGACGCAGGAGAGGTCCCAGACCTCAGAACCGCCTGGGAGACCGAACCCCCAGTCATGTCCACAAGTTAAAACTTAACGAAGGGACCCGGGGAGGACCAGAAGGCCGCAGCACAGATGTCCTCCACCGAGGCCCCCCCTAACAGGGCAGCAGCCCGATGGGGGACCTGTCCAGCCAACGTGTAGCAAAGGGCAATGCCCTCGCACAACCAATCTTGGACAGCGCCTCACCGTAACAAACAAATAGTTGAACGGAAGCCCTGAGAGCCCGAGTCCGACTGAGGCAAACCCCCAGTGCACGGACAGGACACGACAGGTGACTAGCGTGAGGAGGCGGACGACCGCCTGAACCACAATATCCCTGGCGCGAAAAGATCACCGGACATTCTTTGGCACGAAGACTGGATTAGGCCTCAGAGTCGCACCGCTATCGGCCGAATAGACAGGCACTCAGGCCGCACCGAGAGAGCACACAGCTCACCCACGCGCTCAGCGGAGGTGATGGCCAAAAGGAACGTGGTCTTAAAGACAGCCGATCCAATGGCGCCTGCTCAAGAGGCTCAAACGGGGCCTCCGACAACCGGCCCAGGACCAGTTGGAGGACCCACTCGGAGACGGAGAACATTCCACAGGCTTGAGACGCGGAGCGCCAAGCAGGAACGTTTCACGAGAGGGTGGCTGAACAATGTTCTGCCCCCACACTCGACCATATGCCACTTCCCAGCGTAAGCCGCGGTAGTGGACGGAGCGTGCGTGTTCCGGATAGCGTCAACCACAGAAGAGTCGAGACGCATCCCCACCAGATTCACACTTTCAGCAGCCAAGCCTAGAGGCTGCCCCAGGACAGGAGGCAGAACAGAGTTCTGCGTGCCTGAGAGAGGGCCCGCGGTGACCACGGCGGGGCCACCAAGAGCTGAATCAGGGCCGGGGACCACACAACTGAGCCTTGGCCCGGCGCGACCAGGTTTAAGTCCCGCGCTCCCGACGTACCCGCCCCAACAGCTGAGCTATCAGGTGTATGGGTGGAATGCATACAGAATCCCTGGCGGCCACGGAACCGGTCCCAGACCTGTCCGACTGTCTGGACGTAGTCCCCATTCGTCAGGGTGAGGACCACCCCGCGACATCACATCTGCACCCACATTCTCCCTGCCGGGGATGTGGAAAGCCCTCAGGCTGCGCAGATGGAGAACGCCCATAGTCAGAGCCCGACCGCCGCCCGGTGCAGACGGGGGGAGCGCACTCCTCCCTGTCTGTCAATATACAACGCTGACGCCGTGTTGTCCGTCCTGATCAAAACATGCTTGCCCACCACAAGGTGGCCGAGCCGTTTGAGGACCAGAAGGACTGCCTTCAATTCCAACACATTGAATGTATCGCAGACCGGGCAGCATGGTCTTGCCAGCTGCCCCCTACTGCGTTGGCCCGACACGTCCCCCCCCCATCCCATGAGAGAGGTGTCGGTGAAGACCGTGACGTGTGACAGCCTGCTACGTCACAGAGGACGAGGTCCCCCAGTACTGACATGGGAACCTTCAGCCGCTTCCACTTGTCTCTCACCGGGTCCATTTCCATACTGGAAAAAACCACCTCTGTATCCTCCTCATGAAGAGGAGGCCAAGAGGGACCACAGCAGCAGGCGCATAACGGACAGCGCCGTAACCGTCCTAGGATGGAACCTCCCGAGCGCGCCGAGAACCACCCACTCGCCGCCGCTCCGAGAGGGATGCCCATATAGACCTTGAGCTTAGAAATAAGCCCAAGTACTCCACCCGTTGACTGGGAAGAGGAGCACTCCACTTCCAGTCTACAGCAAAACCCAGGCTGGTGAGGAATTCCACCACCTGCCTGGTATGAGACCTGGCGACCTTCCCTGACCGGCCGAGGACCAGAACGTCGTCCAGAATAAAATTCGTAACCCCCGACGACGCAGAGGTCCCAGCGCGGTCTCCACGCACTTGGTGAAGATGCGGGGAGCCAGAGAGTAGCCGAACGGCAGCCTCTGGTACCCGTACGCTAAGTCCTGCAAAGGAAGCGTAGGTATGCCCTAGGATGGAAGATCGGGATGCGAATACGCATCCTACAGGTCTATGGAGGTGAACCAGTCCCCCACCTGACAGAGCCTAACAGGTGGGAGACGGTCAACATTCTGAACCTTCCATGGGACAGGTCCAGTATGGGTCTGACCCCCCCCCCCCCCAATTTCTCGGGCACCAGAGAATACCGGGAGGAAACGCCGCTCACCGCGTCCTCTCATGGGACCACGACGACGGCCTGCTTCGCCAACAGAGATTGGATCTCGTCGGCCAGAGCTGACAAAAAAGGGTCTGTATCAAACTCAAAAACGGAGGGTGGGGTTGTGCAAAACTGCAACACAAGCCCCCGCCTCAACGTGATGATAATCCCAAAGCGCACCCGCCGCCAACTGGCGCGGGTCCACCAGGAACTGTAGATAGGAGGCCCGGTCCCACCCGCTGTGCGTTGCCAACCCTGGACTCGCCAACCGCGCAAGCAGGGCGTCTCGCGGAGCCGGGATATCGCACCCTGACACTACCAACGAGGCAATCGCACCCAAGGGGGGACCCCGACAGAAAGGGCCGGTCTGATACGGGGAGAGCGGCCATCACACTTGGTGACATAAGCTCCCCCACTGAACATCTTCCTGGCATGGACTGCTGAGGATAGCCTGCTCTGCAGCTGGACATGCAAGGCGTGCGGTCCCCACACTGCCCGATAGGGTGGGTGCCTACACACCGTAGCCCTGCAGTGATATTACTACCACCCAAACCACGCGTGCCTGACTGACCGCCGGTCTTCCGGTCGGGGGAGGCACTAACGTGATAACTGGCGGGGCTGGGGGAACTCACGCTGCGACCTCCTGGGCCTCGGGTTCCCCCGCTGATGACCTTTTCCGTCGACAGACACAACACCAGGCTCACCAAACACAGACGCAGAACGTGTGGTGTGGGAGCCGCTTGACAGCACAGCATTCTCACAGGCAGTCCCAGGCCTAGCTAGCAACTGGGTGTCAGCCCCTGTCCCCATAAAAAGCGAAACGTGGGGCCACTTGCGCTTCACTGAAGGCACGCGGCCCGCAGCCAAAGGTAACAAATCAGAGCCCGTATCCCGCTGGTGTTGGGGGGGGGGGGGTGACCGGAGAGCGTGCTAGACACAGCTAGACGGCGTCGGTTTTTTAGGGTGTGCTCATCTAATGTAGCCGATCCCTCGGCCGCCAAGGCTGTCGGCCTTGTGATCACCTGTTGTCTTTGTGCCCAGGGTACCTCAGGCGGGGGAAACATGGCCGCTGGTCGGGGGCCTCGCCACAGCCGCTCGTGAGGCCGCGCCCTCACCTCTGGCTGCGCGGTGTGGGGCCTAGGTCAAATACCGCCTGCGCTCCTGCGGAAAGACCAAAAAGTCCCTCTGCGGAGAGGCGAGCCCTGAGGAGGGGAAGCCTTCTCTCCTCCTCAAGGGGAGACTGCTCCAACCAAAGATGTCTGTGAACAAGCGTTGACAGCATCCTAGCCCTCCCTGCGGTTATAGCTTGCGGCTAGGTCAAAAGCTGAATAACCTCAAAACCTTGCGCGATGTTTTGACGTCGGCTGGCCCTAAGGCCCCACCACCCGACAAAATTTTTTACCGAAAAAACAGCAAATTGAACAATGTTGCCAGTCGCTGCTAATTCTATACCGCAGCGGTATAGGCTTACCAGCCACCTGCCGGGCCGATTCGCCTCATGGCGTCAGCCGGGCGGGACACCATTCCACCATGTCAGAGGCAAAGGACTGATGCCACCTGCTTCACTAAGCACGGAACACCAGTGGTGGCTGCAGACCAAAGTCTACTACTAGTGAAGCACTGCCATGCAGCAACCTCCACTGTGGTGTGCACCCATGAAGGGACAATGAATAAATGAACGAAAACTCTAACATATTGCAGAATGGGCTAGCCCATACACACAATTGTTAAGGGGATGCAGACCAGAGACAAAATGCCAGTCCCGTCCACACCAGGGACCCCCATTCTCAATTCATAGATTCACAAAAAGCACACCTGCCCTGAGCCTCAGCCCCTCCACCCATGTAAATGGTAAACAAGCCCCTGTTAAAACCCCCAACATTGGACACCGATTGACCGTCAGCATGAATGGTTAAGAGGGAAGACATTTTAGTAAGACATCCCTCAGCGGGGAACAAAGGAACGGCATCCCAGCATTGTAGCATTAGCATTAGCCGCACGCTCTAGGATAGTTGGAAAAAGACCCAAAAAAGAGTCATGACGACCATGTTTTCCCAAATATCCTGCCCCTCACGCCAATACATCACTCTGTTGTCTCACGGGACAACGAGCAGTATTACTCATGCTAGTATCAATGCCTGATAGCGCAGGCCTCACCTGTGCACGACTTAGCTCGACTGCTAACCGTCGCGTGACGTCCCTCGGTCCGCTGTCACGAGACGAGGAAAACCCAGGACAGGCCCGTTGCGCTGTTTAGGATGTGCCGAGAAGATTCCAGGGGCTGGTGAACTTCTGGCGAATACCCAACATTGTGTAAATTCTCCCTGCGTTTCATAACGGCTAGGTCACGGAGTGCACTGCTACTTCCGTGTTGGAAACAAAAAGAGGAAGGTGGAGTGTGACCATGTCCGGCGTCATATAGGAGGACGCAGGGGCGTGGCCTGGTCACGTGCATGTAAGTGCATTTGTTTGTTTCGTGAGCACATTAAGTGCTAGGAGATAAGAGTTATCTCATAATGGCGAGAGCGAGACGCGATTGCCAGTATGATAATATAACTGACATTTTAGTATTGCATGGTCCAGGCTAAAGTTTTCAGGCCATTTAACTTTCTGGTGAAACCTCGCTAAGATAAGCCAGGGCCAGCTGAAGGCTATACACACACACACACTCACACTCACATACTGATACACGTGCACACACACACTCACACACTGATACCGTAACCCCCTGAGCGCACCGAGAATATCCTCTCGACACCGAGGGTTGCCCTCATAGACCTTGAGCTTAGAATCAAGCCCAAGTACTCCACCTGTTGGCTGGGAAGAGGAGTACTCTTCTCCCAGTTCACAGCAAAACCGAGGCTGGTGAGGTGTTCCACCACCTGCCTGGTGTGAGACCTGGCGACCTCCTCCGACCGGCTGAGGACCCAGCGCGGTCTCCAAGCACAAAGTGCGAGCAGCCAGAGAGTAGCCGAACGGCAGTCTCTGGTATTCGTACGCTATTCCCTGAAACAGGAAGCGCAGGTATTTCCTGTGAGGAGGAAAATCGGGATGTGAAAATATACGCATCCTTCAGTTTCAAGTTCAAGTTTCAAGTTTCTTTAATAGTTGTCATACAGAAGTACAGAATACTTTTATACAAAATGCTTCTTACTGTTACGCTCCAGAGACTGTGCAAGACAAGATAAGTATGAAATAAAATACCGTAATTCCTCTAATAGTAACCAGGTCTCAAATACAAGCCGGGTCTCTATTAATGGCCGGGTGCGCTCTTGAGCTAAGCAATTATAAGCCGGCCTCCTAATACAAGCCGGGTTACTAATATACTGAGCTGCATACTGAGCTAGTTACTTGATTTCACTTTGAAAACGTTGAAATGACCAGTAATGACCTGTAATTGCACTGTTTACTATTTCATACAGTACTTGGTTTCAATAAATGAACCCAGTACATTTTACTGGGTTCAAACTGACACAAAATGTTGATTTATTCATTATGATCCGTTTGAAAATTTGAAATATAGACCTCCCTCTTATACAGGCCTCCTCCTAATACAAGCCTGGTACCCGCTACAGTTGAAACAAATACAAGCCGGGGTTACTATTAGAGGAATTACGGTAACATAGTATAGCATGTAAATTAGAAGTAAAAAAATGAGGTCAGTGTTCAGTATAGACATATGTACAATGTTCGATGCAGAATAGACGTAACTGAGTTACCATATAATATACAATACTATGCAGTGTACTAATATACAATACTATATAGTGCAAGGCAGAAATGGGATGAGGTGCAATTTAGGTACAATTTACAGTAGGTGTACGAGTTGTAGTGCAAATCCTTTATCAATAAATATAAAGTGTGTTTGTGTGATCTAAAGTGTGGAGAGTGGGTGCTGCAGCGTGTTGTTTGTTTTAGTGAGTGTGTGCGTGTGGGTGTGTGTGCGGTGTGCATTTGATGGTTGTTGCATAGTGTTTATTGTTCGTTTAGCAGCCTGATGGCCTGGGGATAGAAGCTTCTTCTGAGTCTTTCTGTGCTCGCCTTAAGACTCCGGTATCGCTTGCCTGACCGCAGCAGTTCAAAGAGGCAGTTGTTCGGGTGGCTGGAGTCCTTGATGATTCTCTTAGCCTTCCCCCTGCACCGCTTGTTGTAAATGTTCTGGAGGGTGGGAAGCCCCCCTCCAATTGTGCGTTCGGCTGAACGTGTCACTCTTTGTAGTCTGCTACGGTCTTGTGCAGTGCTATTCCCAAACCAGGAGGTGATGTTGCCAGTCAGGATGCTCTCTATTGTACATGAGTAGAAGTTCCTAAGGATCTTCTGACTGACTTGGAACTTCCTTGGGCGCCTGAGGAAGTAGAGGCATTGTCGTGCCTTCTTCACAACACTGTCAATGTGTGTGGTCCATGTCAAGTCCTCGGATATGTGGGCTCCGAGGTACTTGAAACTGTTCACTCTCTCAACCGGTGCCCCGTCGATGCTGAGGGGGCTGTAGTCCTTGACCCCCGACCTCCTGAAGTCCACAATCATCTCTTTTGTTTTGCTGACGTTCAGGGAGAGGCAGTTCTCCTGACACCACTGTGACAGATTCTCTACCTCTTCCAGGTAGGCCCTCTCGTCGTTGGCAGAGATCAGGCCCACCACTACTGTGTCATCAGCAAATTTGATGATTGTGTTGTTCCGCTGTGCCACGCAGTCATGTGTGTACAGGGAGTAGAGGAGGGGGCTCAGAACACAGCCCTGGGGGGCCCCTATGTTGAGCGTGATGGATGAGGAGGTGCAGTTGCCTGCTCTTACCACCTGGGGTCTGCCCGTCAGGAAGTCCAAGACCCACTGGCAGAGGTCATAGTTCAAGCCCAGGTCCCTGAGCTTGGCTATGAGTTTGGACGGGACTATGGTATTGAATGCTGAGCTGTAGTCGATGAACAGCATTCTCACATAGTTCCCCTGCCTCTTGTCCAGGTGTGATGCTGCTGTGTGCAGCACATGGGCTATGGCGTCCTCCGTGGACCTGTTGGGGCGATATGCAAATTGCAGGGGGTCCAGGTTGATGGGGAGGGAGGAACAGATGTAGCCCTTCACTAGCTTCTCAAAGCACTTCATGGCTATGGAGGTGAGGGCTACAGGGCGGTAGTCGTTGAGGCAAGCGGGCATAGATTTTTGGGTACAGGGATGATGGTGGACTTCTTCAGACAGGTGGGGATGACAGCCTGTTCCAAGGACAGGTTGAAGATGGCAGTGAATACCGGGGCCAGTTGGTCGGCACAGACTTTTAGGACGCGGCCGGGGATGCCGTCCGGTCCTGCTGCCTTCCTGATATTCACTTTTTTTTTTTTTTTTATCCACTTTTTCTCCCATTTTCTATATTTTCTCCCATCCCAATTTCGTATCATCCAATTCAACCCTCCCCTGTCACGAACGCTGTTTCTTGCCTCCCACAAGCCGGCTGCAATGTGGACTAAGTCATACATAGCACAAGTCCCCTCCGGTACTTGAGGTAACAGCAGTCGCATCTTTTCACCTGCGCAGCTCGATCTCTCAGTGTCGAGGAGTAACGCGTGGGAGGCTCACGCTGCCCCCGACACTTCCTGATTCTACTGCGCAGGCGCACCAACCGACTTGTAGGAGTCGCTTGTTCACAACGTTCGATCCCCACCCTTCAGTTTTCCCTCCCCGTAATACGGCCAATGTGTATTACTGCGGACGACCAGCCAAACTGAAAAACAATGTGGAGAGCTGGATTCGAACACGCGAATCCTAGCGTCTCCACACTGGTGGCGAGTGCCTTAGACCACTACACCACCTAGCCGCCCTGTGATATTCACTTTTTTAAAGGTCCGCCTCACCTCATGCTCTGTTACCCTGAACACTGAGTCTCCATCAGCAGACCCCCCCCCCCCATTGCCGTGGTTTGTAGGCTGGTGTTGTTATTCACAGTCTCAAACCTTGCATTGAAGGAATTGAGATCATTTGCTAAGGAGATGTCACTGTTCAGTTTGAGGGAGGTGCCTTTGTAGTCTGTCATTGTTCTGAGGCCCTGCCACATACCTCTAGAGTCAGCCTGTTCAAACTGAAGTTCAACTTTATCCCTGTAACGCCGTTTTGCCTCTATTACTGCTCTCCTGACGTTGTATCTTGCCGTCTTGTGTTCTTCCATGTTGCCTGTCACCAGCCCGGTGTTGTAGGCTGATGTGCGCACTTTCAGAGCCTCACAGACGGATTTATCTACCCAGGGCTTTTGATTTGGGTATATTCTAATTGTGGTAGAGGGGATTGTTTCTTCTACCAGAGTACAGACAAAGTCAAGCACCGTTTCAGTGTATTCGTTAATATTGGCTGTGTTATCACGGAATACACTCCAGTCTGTGCATTCAGGTCTATGGAGGTGAACCAGTCTCCCACTCTGAACGCATTACAGGTGTTTGACGGTCAACATTCGGAACCTTCTCACCGCAATCAAACGATTGAACGAGGACAGGTCCAGTATGGGTCTGATACCCCCCGTTTTCTTATATTATACTATTTTACACTATCTTGTTATTTTTATCTAGCACACTCTCAGGAGCAAAACAGAAAGAAGCATTTCATGCAAAAGTATTCTGTATTTATGTATGACAACTAATAAAGAAACTTGAACTTGAAACTTCTTGGGCACCAGAAAATATTGGGATTAAACCCCACTCATTGCGTCCTCCCATGGGACCGCAACGATTGAATCTCGTCGGCCAGGGCTGTCGCTGCCGTGGACTCTGATAACTCTGTTTCAAACTCAAAAAACGGAGGGTGGGAGTGTGCAAATTGCAACAAGAGTCCCGATCTCAATGTTCTCTCCATCCACACCGACATGTGGCACTTCTGTAGCCACACGTGGTAAAAATCGCAAAGCGGCCTCGCAGCCAACTGGCGCTGACCCGCTAAGAACCGTAGATAGGAAGCCTGGTTCCTTCCGCTGTGCATTGCGAACCCTAGCCCCTTTCGTGACTGTGATGCACGCCAACAAGGTTTGGCCGAGTGAATCCACAGTCCCTTGCTCCCTCATAGGAAACCACCCTATTTTAACTGAAGAACTGGTCCGACGCCGAGCTTTCAAACTATTGCGTTTCTCTGTCGCAAGGCCACTGGTCGGGGGTCTCGCAGCAGCCGCTGACGAGACAATACTCTCACCTCTGGCTGTGAGGTGTGGGGCGGCGTGGGGGCCTGGCTATAGGCCGCCGACGCCTCCGCTGACGAACCAAAAAGTCCATCCTTGGAGAGGGGGGCCCTGAGGAGGGGAATTCTCCTCCTCCTCCAGGGGGGACTGCTCTAACCACAGATATCTGTGCATAAACGTTGAAAGCGTCATCCCCTTCCCTGAGGTTATAGCTTGCAGCTGCGTTAAAAGCTGTATAACCTCAAAACCCTGAGTGAGGGTCTTGGCGTCGGCCGGCCCCAAGACTCCACCGCCTGACACCATTTTTGACAGAAAAGCAGCTAACTGAGCAATGTTATTTGTTGCTGCTAGGTTCTGTACTGCGGCGGTATAAGCCTCATCGGCCCACTCAGCCATCTGCCAGGCCGACTCGCCCCTCGGCGTCGGCTTCCAGCCGGGGTGCCACTCTACCATATCTGGGCAGATGACCGAGGCAAGCTGTTTCTCTAAGTGTGGCACACCGGTCCTAAGCCCCCCCCACCAGGCCGTCTACCTGTGTAAAATGTAGATACGCCTCGGTTAGGCCCTTAACACTAGACACCATCTGTCCCTCAGCGACATAAGGGTTAAGCGGGGGAAACCCCAGGCACAGCCTCGGGTTCCCCCGACATACGGGAGTGGAGCCCCATTAGCAGCAGCGGGGCGCGCCATGATACTGGGAAAAACACTTTAAGCATTGTTTGTTGTGTGCGTTCACCCGAGTACAAAGCCCCCTGAGCTGCACACGTGCCGCCCGGTTGTCTCACGGGACAATGGGTGACAGTGCCAACGCCGTATGTTGCCGGCCCTACCTGACCACGGTTCAGTTCAACTACAGAATGCCGTGTGACATTCTCCAGTCCTCTGCCAAGCTGGTGACGGGAATCTGAAGAAAGTCCAGCGTCGGGCCGATATTCCATTTGGACGTGCTGGGGAAATCCTGGCGGCTGGGGAAATCCTGACGTTAGTCCGATGTTCTTTAACTTCTCTTTTCTCTTCATAACGTTCCACTGTTTGATGGTGCATATAGCAAGAATCACGCGTGAAAAATCGAAGCGCATGAAAGTGACCACACCCTGTGTTTTAAGGAAACACAGGAGCAGGCGTGGCCACAGGCGAACGCAAGGTGCATGGACATTTTTTCAGTGTGTGCGCAATAAGCGCTCGAAAGACGAATATCTCAATAGGGCAGAGCGGGACGCTCAGACAGTGATGAAACATAACATAATTTGTGACATGAATTCAAATAGAGCATGCTAGAACTGGTTAAAGCCCCCTTAGACCTTTTTCTGCTGAGTTGAGCAAACCAAACAGCTGCCGGTCATAAGGAGAGCTCTGAGGGGACCTGTCCAAAGATAAGGGACACTATATGACTGCATGACTATCTTCAAAGAGCAGGAACAATTCATCATGTCGGGTACTTGTGCCCCCCATGTTGGAGTAGCCAAAGGGGGACTGTTACAAAGGGTCAGATTAAACCGAATATATATATTTATTGCCTGAGATCCCATGTATAATATTTGTATATCGTTTGATATCCCTTGTGTATTCTTTGTACATATACACTGAATATCCCTTTAGTCTACAGGACAGACCATAATATTCGTTCTCCTATTGGAAGCGATCCCCTAGGCGCCAGTGACTTACCCCTAGACCCGACTTGAAAGGTGCCGACGAACATGCCCTTACTAGCCCCGGTTCCGCGTAGGAATACGGCTACCGAAATACGAATGGTACTATTTGTTCACCGTGCACATAAATAGGGCGCAAGAAATGTAGAATTCCTCTTAGTCCCTTGTCCCGTTCAGTCTCGTTCAGTTCCAGTTATCCAAGTGACGTCTCTCCCCACTACGCAACGTGGGCAGAGTAGGGCTCGCATCGCCCCAAGATAGAGTCTCGTGTTATCCTAATACGTTTGTTTAACGTATCGTTCGCTATTTATTAGTAAACCTTCATTACGAGTCAAAGACCACGTGAAGTGGGTAATTGTGCGTCTACATAGAGCATTTATTGCCGCGTACTAATAAGGATAGTAACGTCAAGTTCAACTGTGAACCACGGACCAACCGGAGGATTTACCCCGGTGATTGCAGTGCCACTTTCGGGCAGGAGTACTATTATTATTCTTCATTCTTCACCAAGCTGCTGGAGCAGAGAACCGCCTACCCCGCTGCTACTGTGGGATCTACACATGTTCGTGGGGACATCACTCGAGCCCGTCTCTGTCGTACCAGAGGCTCCACGGCTTTCACCGGCGCGACGCGCACATTGAGAGTGCAGAGGCTGCCTTTCCCCGCTGCTCCAGGGAGTAAGATCGCCTCCGTGGAACCATTGACTTGCATAGAGCATTGCCTCCCCCTGCTGGCTTACAACCGGTAGTACACCCCTTTCCCAGAGTACCATAGAGATAATCCTTAATATTCATTATTGATTTGCCTATGCCCATTCTTTGCCTTATAAGCGCATCTAAAGTGACCAAAGTAATGTAATATCATATTCTTTTATGTAATAAATATTCTAAACGAGTATTTGAGTGGAAACCGTGTTATTGTGGAAGTGTTCTAATCTGATATACCTTTGTACGGTATTGGCCAGTAATGTACATAGACGGTAGTAGTTTAATGATACTAATACTTGATTAATACAGTCAGGGAATTGTACCCCTCAGTTACAATTGGTCCTTCGAGCCGGAGAATAATTAGCGTAATATTAATATAATATTAATATTGACATGGCCGATGACGAACACTCCACAAACGGTTCTCCTAAGCTAGATCGCCCGCAGCGCAGACGGCAGCCACCTCCCTATCTAGAGGCATACTCTGTCAGTCCAATACCTAGCTTTAAAGGGAAGTTAAACGCGGAAAAAGTAGAAAGTAAAATTATGTCCGACCCTAACAACCAGGCTACCCCGCCAACAGAGGCCCTAGTGGGTTCTAATGTAACTGACCAAGCTCACGGTGGGGACCAGGAGGGAACTGACACGACTTTACCCCCAGACAATACCGAAGAAATAGTCCCCGATCAGCTCCGGGAGGAAGACAACCCTAAAGAGACGCGCACCCAGGAGACGGATCTCCTCGGTACGCAACCGGAGAACGGATCTCCAACAAGTACTGCCGGGAGCCGATCGCCCCGAACGGCGTCTTCCCCCAGCGAGGCGGACAAGATGCTGGCGCAGGCACTCATCGCCACCCTGGCAGCCTCCACCGAACGCGATCGACTTCAAGCGCAACAGACGTGCGAGCGCGAACATTTTGCAGGCGAGCGAGATCGCTTCCAGGCGCAACAAAGGAGTGAAGACGACCGAATAAGACTGGAGACCAGACGCCTCCAGACAGAAGAGAACATTGAGAGAAGCCGCGCCGACGTCGCAAATGCACAGCTCCACGCCGCCCATGCCAGCGCCAATGCCCAGCGCGACGTCGCCAACGCACAGCGCGACGCTGCCCAGGCCAGCGCCAATGCGCAGCGCGACATCGCCAATGCCCAGCGCGAAGCAGCGCGCGACGCCGCCCATGCCCAGCGCGAGGCAGAGCGCGACCGGCTGCAGGCGGAGCTGATGGACAAACTGGTTGCCATGGCGACACCCCCTCACTCCGCACGGAGCTCTCAGAGATCGTCAAGACATGGGTCTAGGACACATTCCCCTACCCGACGAAGCGACCCGGGACCCCGCCAACAGGAGGATCCTGTCCACGTCTCCGAACCCCCTCCCCGGCCGGTCCATACGAGACCTAGCAACCGGGAAGAACCGGACCACGCCGAGAGACTGAACAGAAGACTCCAGGTCCTAGCAGAGGAAGAGGAGGAGGAGGAGGAGGAGGAGGAGTGTCAAGCCGACCAGCAGCAACGTGCTCTGGCCCAGGAGGCCCAGTACAGCCCCGACCAGCAGCAACGTACTCAGGACCAGGAGGTCCAGTACAGCCCAGAAGTCAGCCCCGAGGCCCTGCGCTACAAACCCCCGACTCAACTCACGGGTGAGTTTGACGCACCGTCAGCCCCGAGGAACAGCACCTGGGTACCCGACCTTCGGTACCCACCAAGTACCAGCCCAAGACGACACGCAAGAGGAGACTCGCCTAGGAGGCCTCTCCCCCAACGCTCACCGATGTGCCAGTCATCCATGACATCATACATTGGCACACCGACGTTTCCAGACTTCACCCATGAGAATCGAGCACAGTATACGGAGCTCCGGATGTGCTTAGAGACAATGATGGTGGATGTCGCTGATGAACGCCACAAGTGGGCAATATTACTGCAGCACCTGAAAGTGCCCCGAGCGCACAACATAGCGCTAGCCTATGCCACCTCTACGACCCCATACACCGCGGCTCTAGCAGCGCTGGACCAGAGATATGGACGTATATGGGATTACGTAATAGAAGAGATAAGGCATATTGACCGCTTACCCCCAGCAACAGACAATCGCTCACTAGACGACCTGTCTATAAAAGTACAGTCCCTGGTAGGGATGCTGGGAGCGCAACGAGAAAAGGGTATGCACGAGCTATACGCCAACTCTAACGTCGAGAGGATTTTAGAGAAGCTGCCGCCCGCCAGACAGGAGCGCTTCAGGCGGCAAAGAGACCACCGTGATCCTAACGGTCCAGAACCATCCCTCCTAGACTTGGCCGACTTCCTGGCGAGAGAAGTCAGCAGCCTACGATTGGATACGTTCGTGCGGAGCACACCAAGCTCCAGAGAGGGACCTAGGAGAGTAAACGATGGCCGAAGATCGGTGACTGTTATGCACCAAGCCGAATCAGTACCGCAGCACCAGAACCACAACACCCCCTCGACGAAAGAGGACCAGTGGAAGATTGAGTGCCAGTACTGTGAGGGAGAACATCGGCTCTATCAGTGCGAAGATTTCAAGAAGCTGACCACGGATGATGTGAGCCAGTGGGTCAAGGACCACCGCCGCTGCTTCCGCTGCGCGCGCAGCCACCTAGCAGCTGAGTGCCGCTTGAAAAAGAAGTGCAGCAGGTGCGGTGGCACCCACCTGGAGGTCCTGCATGACATCAACAAGCGTCAGCCAGGACAACCGAGTGGGCCCGTCGCGGTAATGTACCATGCCGAGGCGGTGGCACCAGAACCAAAGTTCCACCAGACCGCTCCCTGGTGTCCCGACTGCCACGGCAGACACTGGGAGTCACGGTGCGACTCGCACCATATAGAGTCTACGTCACCACCCGAGACAGGAGTGCTCCACATAGACCCCCAGCATAGCGGGACCCCCCGTGTGCTCCTCAAAGTGGTCAGGGTGCTCCTGAGCCACGAGGACAAGGTCCTGGACACTTACGCCGTCCTGGACGATGGGTCTGAAAAGACTCTCCTCCTCGCTTCCGCAGCAGCTCAGTTGGGCCTGCGAGGTGTCAAAGATACAATGACCATACGCACCATCAGAAGGGACCAGAAGACCATAAAGGGTGAAAAGGTCTCCTTCGAGATAGCAGCGGTGGACAAGCCCGAGAAGCAGTATAGTATAAGTAACGTCTTCACCAGCCACGACATAGGCCTGTCTCAGTACACCTACCCCATCCCACAGCTGATGGCTAAGTATGGGCACCTACGTCAACTACCTATACCGCTTATCGACGGCGCCACACCGACCCTGCTCATCGGCTCCGACCACGCGGACCTCATTCTCCCAATTGAGGCGGCCCACGTCGGACCCAAAGGATGCCCGGTCGCGGTTCAGACCCGACTGGGATGGACGCTCCAAGGCCCCCTCTACGGACTCGACAGTCAACCCACGTCTACAAGCTGCCTACACACAGAGGCGAGCGACACCGGCCTCTCCCCCGTACAGCAGAGGCTATTGACATTAAGCGAGAGGCCCGTGAGAGAACCGTGGGTACCAGAGGGAGTTCGGAACTCCACCCCCCTCAGCTGCGCTTCAGACGTAGCTGACCTCGAACCCAGCACCCCAAGCGACTCCTTGACGGGGCGGCCGGGACCGGCCCCTCCTCACACGGGGTACAGAGCGAACAAGAGAAACAGACGGAGGAGGAGAAAGCACAGCCAAGCACAGATCAAAGCAGTCTCAGGCCCGCTTCCTCCTAAGCCCCCCTTCATCCCGTCCAGTCGTCATGACCATAGACCAGTCACCACCCCGAGCTGCGTGGCCGGCCGGCCGCGTAAGCAAAGTGACCACTGGTGCCGACGGAAAGGTCAGAGTGGCAGAAGTGCTCGGCCAAGGGCGGATCTACAACCGACCCGTGGCGAGGCTCCCCGACTCGCCTAATGACGACCATGACCCCTGACTTTGTGAACTGCCCGACCCCTCACAGACATTGAGTAGTGGACAGTGCGGTTAATCTGTCTCTGCTTAGCTAATTAGGTGGGACTAATTAGGCGGCTGTTACAAAGGGTCAGATTAAACCGAATATATATATTTATTGCCTGAGATCCCATGTATAATATTTGTATATCGTTTGATATCCCTTGTGTATTCTTTGTACATATACTCTGAATATCCCTTTAGTCTACAGGACAGACCATAATATTCGTTCTCCTATTGGAAGCGATCCCCTAGGCGCCAGTGACTTACCCCTAGACCCGACTTGAAAGGTGCCGACGAACATGCCCTTACTAGCCCCGGTTCCGCGTAGGAATACGGCTACCGAAATACGAATGGTACTATTTGTTCACCGTGCACATAAATAGGGCGCAAGAAATGTAGAATTCCTCTTAGTCCCTTGTCCCGTTCAGTCTCGTTCAGTTCCAGTTATCCAAGTGACGTCTCTCCCCACTACGCAACGTGGGCAGAGTAGGGCTCGCATCGCCCCAAGATAGAGTCTCGTGTTATCCTAATACGTTTGTTTAACGTATCGTTTGCTATTTATTAGTAAACCTTCATTACGAGTCAAAGACCACGTGAAGTGGGTAATTGTGCGTCTACATAGAGCATTTATTGCCGCGTACTAATAAGGATAGTAACGTCAAGTTCAACTGTGAACCACGGACCAACCGGAGGATTTACCCCGGTGATTGCAGTGCCACTTTCGGGCAGGAGTACTATTATTATTCTTCATTCTTCACCAAACTGCTGGAGCAGAGAACCGCCTACCCCGCTGCTACTGTGGGATCTACACATGTTCGTGGGGACATCACTCGAGCCCGTCTCTGTCGTACCAGAGGCTCCACGGCTTTCACCGGCGCGACGCGCACATTGAGAGTGCAGAGGCTGCCTTTCCCCGCTGCTCCAGGGAGTAAGATCGCCTCCGTGGAACCATTGACTTGCATAGAGCATTGCCTCCCCCTGCTGGCTTACAACCGGTAGTACACCCCTTTCCCAGAGTACCATAGAGATAATCCTTAATATTCATTATTGATTTGCCTATGCCCATTCTTTGCCTTATAAGCGCATCTAAAGTGACCAAAGTAATGTAATATCATATTCTTTTATGTAATAAATATTCTAAACGAGTATTTGAGTGGAAACCGTGTTATTGTGGAAGTGTTCTAATCTGATATACCTTTGTACGGTATTGGCCAGTAATGTACATAGACGGTAGTAGTTTAATGATACTAATACTTGATTAATACAGTCAGGGAATTGTACCCCTCAGTTACAGGGACCTTGTATGAATAGATAACAGATATGCCAAGCCCACGACAGATAAAGAGAAGGCGACGAGAATTTTGTATAAATACTGTGGTCAGTGGAAAAAATGTATCTTCTTCCTCCCAGACGGCGGGAGCATGTTTGAGCAAGCTACATATTTGCATTTTTTGTACGGCGATACTGAAATTGAACCAACTCCATTTCTGCCTTTTGAATTGACTTGTTTTTGACAATAAATGACCTTTTTGGAAAGTAGTCGTTCGAGAACTCATTTCACCAGTTCTGTTTTTGAAGACCAGCTTTTCATCATTATTCTACCGACATCAGGGCCCGTGAGCGGATCGGCGCGGGCGAGAAATCCGCTCTTCGCTCTAGACAGCTTGTTCCGCTCCGCTAATCGCTCATGTTGACCCCGCCCCCAAGTCGCTCTCCGCTCGCTCACCGCTCATTGTGAATCGAGCGCTCCCCGGTCCCCGCTCCACATCGCTCGGCAGATTATTATTATTTTTTTTTTTGGAGCATGATGTAAATTTGCTTGATTTGACCAAACTACAACAGTCTACACCCCCTGGGCCCCTTAACAATTGTTTGTATTGAGCCGTATTGTAATTGTACCCATTCTGCAAACAGGATGTGAGTGACGGTTCACCCTTCTCATTGGTTGAAAATGGCCTTCATGTTTGTACATCGCCATCTGTTGCTTTGGCATTGTACTACATGTATATTACATCAGTGTTAAACCACTGTGAGCGGCCCGGAGTGGATTGGAGCGGAGGAGAACTCTCGCTCCGGACGTCGCGCCGACCCATTTTAAAACCCACTCCGTCGCTCACGTCAAAACCGCCCGCTCCGCTCCCCGCGCGCCGCTCATGCCGCTCACATGGCCTGACCGACATGAATTAGAAACATCAATATCTTTGGATCCGTTTGTGATAAAGTCTTGCTTTATTGTATCGGAATCGATTGTCATCTCAAAATGTTGTGCATCTCTCAGAGATTGCGTGGATGTAAAGCATAGTGTAGAAGCAGAAACCGACTTGTTGGAATTTCTATTATTCATAGTATTGTATTTATGTTTGAACACTAGGGGGCACACCACCTCTATTATACGATACATTGCTAATCAGTGCAATTTATCCACCTGCCGAGGATTCACATGTTTTACCTGCTCAACAATTGTTAGGAACTGTATTATTGAACCTTTTTCACTGAAATGAACTGAGCAATTGACAACTGTTCTGTTCATCCCATCACTATACATTTTGGACAATAAACCCTGCAAACTACATCAGAAGCAGCCTGGACATTCAACATTTATTAACCACCACAGCCTTTGTTACAGCGTAGAAAAACATCTAAGTGGGTGCATCGTGACGTTTGTCAAAACATTCAGGGATTGACAAGCGGCCACTACACATAGAATCTTGAAATATCTAGATTGTTGGTTGTTTTCCCTGGACTGCATCTAATCCGCTGTATCTATCCATTTATCATATCTCTATGTCTGTCACTATAGCCAATGGAAATGCTAGAAATGGTCATGTGGACTGGGAGAACCAATGGAAAAGTCCTATTGTTTCTCAATAGTCCAGTGCGCTCCACAGAAAGGGCCGTCAGATAGACACATTGCTTGCGCGTAATGTAAGATAGACCGATAAGAGAGACCGCCAGTTGAACCTCTCCAGTTGATTTCCTGGTATCAATGGTCTGTAATACTTCAAAAACAACACAGGGAGAGAAGGGCTGCAGGGTAAACTGTGAGACAATGAAAGTTGACGAGTGAAAATGAGTTGTGACTCAATCTTCAGAACGCACAGAGGTGGATGGCCACGGAGGATTTTGGAACTGAGTACACAAGTTCAAGTTCAACTCAAATTCAAACCTCTGTTACTCTATTTCATTAGCACTAAAAATTATTATCCTTTTTTGCATTAGTAACGTCAGAATGTTATCTTTCAAATGAGACCAGGCTCATGCATGTGCTACAAGTATAAAGTATAAAACTAAGCTTTGCTAAAAGTCCTCAAGTTCAAGTGAAAGAATTGCCACTTTTCTGCCCACCTGTTAACACTTTGAGTGCCACAGACGTGTTATGTCATCTTTCCATGCCCCCCGTTGAGTGCCACCGATGCTAATTGTCGTTATATATTTTTATTTATAATAATTTATATTTCATCAACCGAGTCTCCCGTTGGTACAGCAGCCCCTCTAGGAGCTCCGATGGGAAAATACCGCCCCCTATCGTCTATCCCTGTGTAACTGCAGGCCATTCGATTACACTGGTGGATCTCTGGGGGGGGGAGCCAACTCGCTACACTATGCTGGCGAGGGATCTGATGAAGAGGGAAGTGATCGCGAGATGGAAAGCAGCCTGGAATATATATTTACAGCAGCCAATAATCAATCAATAAATGCGACGATATTTGGAATGGCGATCAGGAATTGGAATAATCTTTTTGGAGAACATCTGATCTAAGGTAATCAGAGCAGTTTTGACCTATATCTCACCGTATGGGTGTGTGTGTGTGGGTGATGTTGAGGAAATGAGAGAATCGATTTCTCAGCTCGCTTCTATAGCGTGTATAAGTACACATATACTATAGTATAGATAATCTAGCGTTTATTTGAAAACGATTAATAAATAAGGCCGACAAATGACGTGTCTAGTGTATTCGAGAATATTCCTATAAATGCCGTTTATGACTGAATCTTTCTATTTTCCTGAAATTTTCGAGAGAACGATAGCTTTTCGAAATGCTATAAAAAGGATATGAACCGATTAAAAAGGCTCTTGTCGCGCATACTGCTTACATCACAGGCATGCGCCAGTAGCCTAGAAGCGTAAACAAAGCGAACAAGCATGTCTGATTCTATCTACGGACTGGAGATCACCTGAAGGCTACATTGGCAGTACTTTTTTTTTGGCACTACAAGAATCTGTCCCGCGGACTGGAGCCACTGTCTGTGAGTGACTCTGCTTTGGTCCAATCACATTCCTCACCCACAGTCTGCGAATCAGAGGCAGAGTAGGGCGGGTCTTCACAGCACGTCATGTGACATATGCGCCAATCGTGTGACAGCGGGGCTCAGTCGTCTCGAGTAGTTACAGCCTCGTCTGCACGGAGAATTCCACCCCAAAACACTAGTCTAAACGCAAAATTAAAAGTGAGACCGCAAGGCGACTTTTGCGGTTTCTGTTCAGACTCTCTCCGTCTAAACGTAGCCTGAGAGAAAAACCCACCTCACCTCAAAACCCACCTGTTCAACCTTGCATACCCTCACTCCTGACCCTCCAACCCCTGCATCACTTACATTTCCACATCTGTACACACCTATATATTATAATATATATATTTTTTTATTATTTTTATTATTTATTCAAATGTTCTCTGTCTTGTCTCTAAGCTGTCTCCCTTTCTCTGTAGTATCCCCGCCATGTTGTCATTGTGAAAGTCCATGTACTGTGTTTGTCCATGTACTGTGTCTGTCCATGTACTGTGTTTGTCCATGTACTGTAATGCAATGTCTGTAAAGTGCTTTGAGATACCATAAGGCGCTATATAAAATAAATGTTCAACATCAGGGTTGTCTTTTGGAAATAGTGTGAGATTTAGTTTTCTGTAGTCTGGAGTTTTTGATACATGCAGTGATCACTGATTCCCATCTCAAATACTCTGCAAGCTCAATTATTATTACATTTATTTGAGAAAATCAAATCAATTGAGGTGGATCTAGCCATGTTTTTCAGGTTTGGCCTGGTGGGTTCAGTAACCAGCTGGGAATCATCTCAATGTCTGAATAATGGGAGAGTAACTCTGCTAGTTTATCAATGGAGCTGATGTCACGTGATTCAGTTAAAACTCTATCAGAATCAATCTGAGAGACCAGAATCTTCAGATGATCCATATTCTGTTGTTTTACCAGACTCCTTACATTTAAATTAATTAGTCCCAGGCCTTTCCTATGTTTAAAAGAGTGGACTAATAAGGCTGATTCAGGCGATAACACAGTGGCAAGAAGGAGGGGGAGGGGTCCGCGAGTAGGGTATGGGATGTAAACAGTCAATCACGTGACTGGACAGTGTTCTGTAAGTTAGCCACTAGCATACGGCTGCTGTTGCGTTTATCTGATAATCTTCAATAATAAAAGGTAGAATTCATCTTTCAGAGGTTTATTCAAAAGTAAACAAGCAAAGCAACAAACGGGAAAAGAATACATTGCAATGGAAAAAGAATACATTTCAACGGGCAGAATATACAGTAGCGTGGAGACGCCAAGACATTCTGCCCAGAACAGAATCTTATATATTGTCACTAAGCCAATGAAATGGCTTTCAGAATATAGTATCAGCCCAAACAAGGAGACAATTTTCAGCTGAGTTCAACAGTTCTTCGTTTTAGAACACAGACTCTCGTCTCCTGCCACAACAGGTGGCTGTTGTGAGTCCATAGGAATTTGATGACATTCCCTGTGTGAGCACAAATAGAATTGCCTTGTGTTAGCAAAAATAGTCTCACATTACCAGTCTGTTTAGATGGACTCTTGTCAGTTCTAAAAAGCGAGGAACATTCCCAAAACTGATTCAAATTGTCAATGAAAGCCATGTTCTGAGCACTGGAGCCAGGTGTGAAGACTGAGGGTTCTACTCAACCGGCCAGTGTGGGAATGGGACCAGAGATAAAAACAGACTTTCCACATTTACTTAAAGAGTTAAGAAGAGGGCGGTTAGGTGGCGTAGCGGAGATTGCGTTCTTCACCAACCCCGGAGCTGTGAGCTGGATTCGCCTGTTAGAATCCAGCTCACAGCTCCGGGGTTGTCACCAGCTTGGCTGGCCGTTCACACTAATACAATTGGCTGTATTAGAGGGTGGGAGAAGCTGGCGGGGTGGGTCCGGGTCGTTGTAAACAGCGACTCCTACAGTTCGGTCGGGGCACCTGCTAAGCGCGGATAGGACCTGAGTGGGATAGTGTGATCCTTCCACACGCTTCGCCCTCTCAGGGAGGATCCGCGCTGCCAGGTGAAAAGAAGCGGTTGATTGGCTGGACGTGTGTCGGAGGAAGCACGTGATAGCCTCCACTCTCCCAGATGATCTGACTGTGGGGGGTAAGTGCGCAGCGACCAGGAAGGGGATTGGGAATTGGCATACGACTAACATTGGGATGGGGAGAAAATCGGAGGAAAATGGAGGGGGGAAAAGATAATAAAAAAAATAAAAAAATAGTTAAGAAGAGGGGCGCCCGAGTGGCGCACCGCATACAGCACTACGGTGCAACACGGCCGACCCGGGTTCGAATCCCGGACGCGGTGATCTTTGCTGAATGTCTTCCCCGATCTATCACCCATTCCTTCTCTCTCTCTCTCTCTCTCTACCGGACTGCCCGGTAGCAAAAATCAATAAAAACCTACAAAAACATAACTTTTAAAGAGTTACGAAGAAGAATCTTTGGTCAGCTCAGACTGCTGGCGAGCTAGCATAGACTGTAAACATAACAAGCATAGACTGTAAAAGATGAGATACTCGTGTACATGTCTTACTTTATAGCCATATGTAATAGAAATGTCAAACCTTTGGCCAATATCTCATCAAGATCCATTCTGGAGGAAAGCTGGGAACATTTTCCTTCTCCTCTTATGTTATTGGAGAAGTAAGCTTTATGACAACTTGGTAATAGATATGACCAATTGTAGTCGATACAAATCAATCAAACGTAGCTAGTATCACCCTGATAGCGATATTGGGTATATGATCTGTGCATCCCTATATAGGCCTATTCGTTCAACATGTTACTTTCCTGGCAAGAGTGTAGTGTTTGTTACTTTCAAAAGTAATGGTTACAACATATTACATTTAACATATATTCTTCTTTCTAGACTCCATTGCCTTGCAACCGTTTATCTGTGAAGAGGAGGTTCCCCCTGAGCAGCAGGAGTGGAGCCCCAGTCTGGACCAGGAGGAGCAAGAGCCCCTACAGATTAAAGAGGAACAGGATGAACTCTGGACCAGTCAGGAGGGAGAGCACCTCCAAGGTCTGGAGGAGGCTGATATCATGAAGGTCACATTCAATCCTGTCTCTGTGAAGAGTGAACATGCTGAAGAGAAACCTCAGTCCTTGTGGTTTAACCAAATACAGGACCCAGAACACCTACAGATTAAAGAGGAAAAGGAGGAAATGTTTCAAGATCTAGAGGACCCTGATAGGTGCAAGATGATCTTACATCCTGTGAAATATGAAAACAATAGTGAGAATACTCTGTCCTCACAACTCAGCCAAACCCAGGACCCAGAGCTCCTACAGATTAAAGTTGAACTACATCAAGGGCTGGAAGAAGTTGATCGCTCCAAGATCACAGTAGACCCAGTGAAATGTGATGGTGAAAAGAATGATCAGCCTCTTCAAACCCACTCTTTACCCAGCACTTCAACTGAACAGATGAAAACTGTGGAGGACTGTGGAGTATCAGAACCAGCTAGAGATGGCCATCTCCTCTCTTCAGACTGTTCGAGAAATGATGACAGTGATGATGACAGTTCTGAAACTGAGACCAATGATGGTGATGAATGGAAGGAGAGTGGAGGACCAGGTTTGATGACCCTGAACCCAAAGAAGACACAGAAAATAAAAAGTTTGTCTCACAGCAGTCCTGGGTTCAGAAAGAAGGGAGATCTGAAGATGCACATAAATAAGCATATTGGAGAGAAACGATTTAGTTGTTCGGTTTGTGGCAAAGGGTTCTGTCGGAAAGAAAATCTGAAGACACACATGATAACTCATACAGGAGAGAAACCATTTAGTTGTTCAGTTTGTGGCAAAGGGTTCGGTCGGAAAGAAGATCTGAAGACACACATGATAACTCATACAGGAGAGAAACCATTTAGTTGTTCAGTTTGTGGGAAAAGGTTCAGTAGGAAGGGAGATGTGAAGGTGCATGCAATAACTCATACTGGAGATAAACCATTTAGTTGTTCAGTTTGTGGGAAAGCGTTCAGTAGGAAGGGAGATCTGAAGATGCATGCAATAACTCATACTGGAGATAAACCATTTAGTTGTTCAGTTTGTGGGAAAGGATTCGGTAGGACCGGAGAGCTGAAGGTACATCTGATAACTCATACAGGAGAGAAACCATTTAATTGTTCAGTTTGTGGGAAAGGTTTCAGTTTGATGCGAGATCTGAAGAGACACATGATAACTCATACAGGAGAGAAACCATTTAGTTGTTCAGTTTGTAAGAAAGGGTTCAGTTTGAAAGGACCTTTGAAGACACACATGATGACTCATACAGGAGAGAAACCATTTAGTTGTTCAGTTTGTGGGAAAGGGTTTAGTTGGAAAGGAAATTTCAAGACACACATGATGACCCATACAGGAGAGAAACCATTTAGTTGTTCAGTTTGTGGGAAAGGGTTCAGAAAGAAGGGAGATCTGAAGATACACATAAATAAGCATATTGGAGAGAAACCATTTAGTTGTACGGTTTGTGGCAAAGGGTTCTGTCGGAAAGAAAATCTGAAGACACACATGATAACTCATACAGGGGAGAAACCATTTAGTTGTTCAGTTTGTAGCAAAGGGTTCTGTCGGAAAGAAGATCTGAAGACACACATGATAACTCATACAGGAGATAAACCATTTAGTTGTTCAGTTTGTGGGAAAGGGTTCAGTAGGAAGGGAGATGTGAAGATGCATGCAATAACTCATACTGGAGATAAACCATTTAGTTGTTCAGTTTGTGGGAAATTGTTCAGTAGGAAGGGAGATGTGAAGATGCATGCAATAACTCATACTGGAGATAAACCATTTAGTTGTTCAGTTTGTGGGAAAGGATTCGGTAGGACCGGAGAGCTGAAGGTACATCTGATAACTCATACAGGAGAGAAACCATTTATTTGTTCAGTTTGTGGGAAACGGTTCAGTTTGATGGGAGTTCTGAAGAGACACATGATAACTCATACAAGAGAGAAACCATTTAGTTGTTCAGTTTGTGGGAAAGGTTTCAGTTTGAAAGGACATTTGAAGACACACATGATGACTCATACAGCAGAGAAACCATTTAGTTGTTCAGTTTGTGGGAAAGGGTTCAGTTGGAAAGGACATTTGAAGACGCACATGATGACTCATACAGGAGAGAAACCATTTAGTTGTTCAGTTTGTGGGAAAGGGTTCAGTAGGAAGGGAGATCTGAAGATGCACGCAAGAACTCATACTGGAGATAAACCATTTAATTGTTCAGTTTGTGGGAAAGTGTTCAGTAGGAAGGGAGATGTGAAGATACATGCAATAACTCATACTGGAGATTTGCAGTTCACATAATAGTAACCCCATACTTATCCTAAGCAGTATACTTAAAGGGGACATGCATTATAAATGGCTTTTTTCTGTGTTTAGCATGGTTTTACAGTAATATGGGTTAGTATCAATGGGTCTGTCTCTAATTACCATATTGACTCATCAGTCTAGTCTCGAGTTCACGAGATCCTCCCTCACTCAACTAAGCTGTTCTGATTTGACTGTTTTCCTGACGTGAATAATATAGCACTGATTTGCATAACTAACGCCCCCTCTATGGTTGACAGCGACAGCAGAGCGAGTGGAATTATCTTCACTTCCTCAAACAGAGTGAGGCAGACAACGAGAGAGGAAGGACCTCGCACGGGGAAGCAGCAGTAGTACATACTCATTTACACACAAGCTGGGCTGGACCTCGCACGGGGAAGCAGCAGTAGCACATACTCATTTACACACAACCTGGACCTTGCGGCGAAGCAGCAGTAGGCACATACTCATTTACACACAACCTGGACCTCGCGGGGAAGCAGCACATACTCATTTACACAAAGTGCTTATGGGCGGAGCCAGGCCAACACAGCCTGAAATCAAAAGGGAGAAAAATTTGGCTTTTGAGTACTTGATTAGAAATATAAAACAATGCATTTTTCTTTATAAAAGCGTACAGATGTGTTCAATAGACTCACAGGAATTGTGTAAAGTTGCCCAAATAGTGCTAGGAATAGCAATGCATGTCCCCTTTAATAGGATCCCTATGTACGTATCCTAAGTATTATTATACGCAATAGGTTCCTCATGTACTTATCCTAAGCAGTACACTTAATATGATCCCCATGTACTTTGTTTTATGTCGCTCCATGCCACTGCGGTGCACAGGACGATTATGAGGTAACTATCACCAGAGCCAGACTCTGAGGATTTGGAGCAGCTGTCGTGTATTAAGCCAGTGGTTCTTAAACCAGGAGTCCTTCCGGTAGTTCCAGAGAATCCCCCGAAAAATGGGGCCAATAGTCCAATGAGAGAATACAGTATATAATGATTATCCTGATCATAGGTTTCACTTACTTACTGTTATCTCAGCTATATAATCTAATCTCTGGACTAAATCACATCCAACAACAAAGACTAGGCGCAGACTTTAGGTCCTTTAGAGGCGAAAGTAAAAAATATGTTTACATGATATGAAAGTACAGGTTCTTACCATAAAAATAAGCCATCACTTGTACAATTTGGGCGGTTACTTTTCAATCTATGTCCTATGAATCATGGTGATATCACAATACCTATTCAGAGATACAGGGCCTTAAGAGAGAATGGAGACAATTATCTTACAATGTAAGACAACTACTCTACCCAGAATTCAATGTAATCAATGTCACCCCCTCATTTCTACACCAATTCTCACCTGACCGCTTTCCAGTCTGAGGGCCTTTGTTATTCCAATGACTGTCTTGTGACCCTGCAAACTGCAACCTACAACAACACCCACCCAGAGGATAAAGGAAAATAGTCAAGATAGTAATTTTAAAATTAGTGTCGTAGTGAAAGGTTAACCTTCTGTACTGTGGTAGTGAAAGGTTAATCTTCTGTAGTGTGGTAGTGAAAGTGTTAACCGTATGTAGTGTGGTAGTGAAAGGTTAACCTTATGTAGTGGGAGGGGGGTATGTGGGTATACTTGTGTACACTTGTGGAGAAAAGGAACAAAAAATAATTGATGGCAATGAAAACCTGACTTGTGTACTGTAAAACCCAATACAAATATTGTTTAAAAAAAACTTGATGATAAACAAGAGAACAGAGCATCTCATGAATTTATGTCGTGGACTTTACATTTAGTCATTTAGCTGACGCTTTTATCCAAAGCAACTTAGAAGTTCTGTACGACAAGTCATCAGGAAGAGCACAACTCTATCAGCTGAGTAACAATGTTCATCAAAGTGTTTAGTGCTACTAGGTTAATATTTCTGACACTGGGAGTACATTCACTGAGGTCCATAGATACCAAGAATATGCAAATGGTCCTTGTAGAAGAAGAGCAATATTCCATTTACTTAGGTATGTATTTTAGGCGGATTTTCAGAAAATAGGGCTTAAGAGGTTAAGCTTGGCCTACTCCAGAACAGTCGAGTTTATTCTTCAGACCAAGGGTGGATTTCACAAGACGCTGAGCTGTAATGAACAGGCGCTCGCACACGCAGACCACACCCCTTCAGAGGCTCCATAATTAACTCATTTACAAGTTGTATTAAGTTTTGCAAATAAGGAAACAGAGATAGAACATTTCAAAGCAGTCAAAAATGCAATATTTCTATTTTGACCTATTTCTCAAATGCAAGACATTTCCGCGATTTCTGAGGAATGTTATCTGCCGCCACAAGTCGACCTAGATGGTGCAGAGTCACAGATCTTCTCAGATGGAGGGTCCCTGAGACAAAGTCTAATCAAATAGAGCAATACACTTGATTTAATCCCACTGGATTAAAGAGATTATGCAATGTATCAAAGCTACAGAAGATGCACTCTCCAAGGGTCTGTTTTGAGATTGTATACAATTTGGCAACCTTTCTTGACATTTGTCGGAAAAATTAAAGCAGAGAATGTAACCCCATAATATGTTTATTTCTGTACTGTATGTGTGTTTCTCCCCAGCAATTGTGTTGAATTACTTACTTTAAACAAGTTGTATAGATCTGATAGGTGGGCGGGTTGTGTTGATACAATGTAGCCTACTGTTTTGTATAATGTGAAAATGTACAATAAAAATACCTTGATCAAAAACAAATAGTTGGCTACCTAACTAGCCACTTTGTTGTTTCTAAAGTGTCTCATCCATTTTGGCCTAAGCAATTGAATGTACTACAGTAGGCTGTGGGTAAATGTATCAATACACCTTTCACACTCACATTCACGCAGTGGCGGACTCAGGCTGTTTGAAGGGCAGGGGCACCTAGCAATTGGTTGGTCAATTTAAATGTTTAAGACACATCTTCTGTCCAAAATGAGTATTCTTGACTATAAGCACCGGATTCTCAGTGATAATCCAAACTATGGCTCTGCGAGACAATCTAGTACAGGGGTGGCCAACCAGTCAGAGACTAAGAGCCACAAAAATGACTGTGGTACCACAAAGAGCCACACCATATACCAGCGTTTCTCAACCTTTTTTTTCAGTCACGGCACCCTTCATGTGTTTATAGGTCTCACCCTCTGGCCTCTGAAGTTGCTAATGTCTTTTTTATTTGGGCCTCACAGGGTTAAAAGTACCCTGTGATACCCACGATTGCAAAATTACAAAATCACTTTTAGCCATTTAAAAAAATAATGTTTATTTAAAAAATGTTAAGCACATGTATAGTCAAGTCAATTGGTCCTGTTGTTCAGCCTCACAATGCTATTTGATAGTAAATGTGTTTATATGTCCCACCCTCTGGCCTCTGAAGTTGCTAATGTCTTTTTAATTTGGGCCTCCCAGGCCTGAGATATACAGTAGAAGTGTATATTTTCAGCATTATGTTTGTTTACCAATTATTTTAACTTATTAGTGAAATATTAAGATTATAGAAATCTCAGGGCATTGAGTCGGAAACCGGCGCATATTGACAGGAGGAAGTGGCACAGCCAAAAGTGAGTAGTCTTTTGAAGGAAGAGACTCAGGGCTTTCGAATTTCGAATAACTACCTTACCCAGCTCACACCAGCCCCTGTCAATCATCTGACTTCTGGATTTACTTTTTTATTTATCTTATTTTTGGGGGATTATCTCCCACAAACCTGAACGTTATTGCCATAAAACAGAACACAGTTCGTTTCTCTACCTTTCTGTGAACGTCTTGCAAAAAACGGTGTTGCAATACGATGAAAAATGGTGGAGAAATTTACATTATAAAAAAGATGGCAGAATTCAGTACTGTATACAAAACCTTCTGTTTAATCATCTTCCATTTATTAATTTGCTTAGATTTTTCAGGTCTGGTCAATTTTAGCATGGTGTTATTCACAGTCAAAGATACATTTATTTTTTTAAATAGAATTGATATTCTCCTTTGGTTCATTACAATTTACTCAAGCCTAGTAACAGACACACTATTTCTGACACTGATCCATATATGTCCCTATATTCAGATACCAAGAACATGCAAATGGCCATTTACATTTTTTTTAAATGTTTATTCTACGTCCTTATGGAATGAGTGACAAAAAAAAATATATATATATATATATGATATTTTTTTGATGGAAGAGCTGCACATTGACGGGCAAAGATACCTTTATCCTTATTTCCTCCCTGACTGTTGTTGCTTTGGACCCAATCTTTCAAGGAGAAGCTGCCTCCCAGCATTTCTCAGCTGCCTTTTAATGTTCTTCAGTTTTCTTTCTCTCCTTGGCATTCTGTAATCATAGTATATAGGCCAATGCTAACCCCCCTTTTACGTTTACTACCACTCTTAAGTTGGCTTTAAAAACCAATTCACACTGAACTTTAAAGTCCTATGGGTATATTTTGTGCTAATCATCCCAAGAATTTTTACACTTCTGCTTTATTTCCAAATTGAGAACACGGGTTAGCATAGAATCAACTATAAGCAAGGTAACTGTTTAGTTAGCTAGCTCCTTAGCTAGGCATCTATGAATGAATGAATTTTATTTTTCGGTCTTGTTTACAGATAAATCAAACACACCCGTGTGGACTTACAAAAGAAAGAAAAATCACAAATGCATATATTCAAGGCAAGCTCACACACAAAATCCAAAATCAACGACCGGAAAAAAGAAATAGGCTGAAGCACATGCTTATTTTTGCCTATCCCTTACAAATTCTTAAAAACTAAATATATTTTAATATAAGAAAGAAAAACTTAAAATATGCTGCAAGATATAATTTTTTGATATAAAAACAAATGTTTGATGTTTTTACTCAAAACTGTACTGAATTATTTGATCCTTTAAAGGAAAACTCCAACATTTTGGGGAATTAGCTTATTTAACATCTTCCCTGGAGTTAGACAAGAAGATACATACCTGTTTTGTCTATCTGCATGCATTAGCCTTAGGGAACGCCCGCACCGTTAGCCTAGCTTAGCTTCATCACTGGAAGTGGGGCAGACCTTTAACACATGGCGCCCAGCCACGGAGATGTCCGTGTTTCGAATCCAACGCTAGAGGGCCATCCACGGACTGCTGGACTGATGAATTGAAAATGGGGGACCCTGATGTAAACAAGACGAAAGTCTTTCTCTGGTCTGCATCCCCTTAAAAATTGTGTGTATTGAGCTGTACTGTATTGTACCCATTCTGCAATCTGTTAATAAAGTTTTCAATCAATCAACCAACGGACATGTCCGTGGCTAGGTTGTTGTGGCTTTTATTCCATTTTAATAACCTACTCAATGTCACTGAGCGACACTGCAGAAGTACCCTACTTTTTTAATTAGAAAAAGTGCATTACCGGCCAGATCCTCGTAGGGGCGCTGTCTCGATAATGCAGTGTTCCCTGTGGCAGAAGTTGTCTTGTTTTTTCTGGATCTTCAATGTAGTTTTCTGCTAACCTGAAGCTATGCCTGTAGCATGTACAGTAGCACGGAATACGTTTTGGGACGCGGATTTCAGTGTGCAGTAAAGGAATATATGATCAGCCAATGGACATATCGATCTACCAGATGGTGATTGATAACTGGGAAATCCTTTTTGCAGTCCAACCGGTCACAGGTAAGAACGTTTTGACGTCAATTTCAGCTTGGTCGGGCCTTGCTTTGATAGCCATCCACCCGGTCAGCGAATGAGGCTACTGAGGCTAATGCCGTTATTGGTAATCAATCATCAGAAACGACGACGTCCCCCCCCCCCTTTCATGCATTCATGGCGGACCATCATATCGATCATATGCAGTTTGATTTTTAACTCTAGCTTCTCTATAGCCGAAATGCCATTGGATTTAACGTTACTAGCTTAGTGCCTTAGTTCCTGACAGGCAGCGAGCGAGCGAACTGGAGACTAAATCGCGCGCGACACTGTCCTGATATGACGCGGCGCGTGTCCGAGTGTGTCTGTGTGTGTGTGTGTTACCTGGAAGCACGGACAAAAGTAGCCTGCGATTCTCGACCAATAAAAAGTGTTTAGGGCCGGGACTCGGCCGCGTAATCGCTCAACTAGAGACACAGCGAGCGAATATTTGAGGGGGGAACGACATCGCCGCTCAGTTCGCTGTCGCTCGCGGCAGGTCAGGATAGTCTGATTGAAACGAATACATTTTAATCATTTTCGCAATCACGCTCGCTCGCGTCGCTGCCTGTCAGGAAGGGGTGTATCTCGCCTTCCAGGAAATATACCAGCCCAAATACCATATAACACTTATATTCAAGATGCTATAAAATGAGAATGTATTGATGAAAAAATGATTTCTTTAAGCCATTTTGAAGGGACGGTTTATGGTCTCAATTGACAATGAGAATGGACAGATAGCAATACTATAAAGTATTAGCTCTACAAACAGCTCTTCCCTACAGTCACTCCAAATACAATCAAAATACAACTCAAACGTTCCTGTAAACATGTTGTGACCTGTGTATTTACCACGTGGAGAAATAAAAAATTATTGTATTCGACGTTTCCGCTTTCTAAGCAGATATACTCTGAACTATTTTTTGCCGAACCATTGCTGTCTGGGTGCATTGATTCCACGTCACCACTTTCTAACGTTGAAGTCATATTTGTGTCATTCAAAGGATCCGAACCGATTGACGTTATTATGGCTACCATGACTGTGGTAAGTTTTCATAAATGTTTTTAGATGGAAGGCTGTATTCCGTGAGCGAATATTGTGAGATTGATGAATAGGACCAGTGGAGGTTTCTCTATGACAACACGTGAAACACAAATTCACTCATAATTCATAATTATTATTAATTTACATATACCTATATATATATATAAAAAAAAAAAAAAAAACTATATATATATATATTTTTTTTAATTATTATTATTATTATTTTTTATTATAAATGTTTTCCCATGTAAAAAAAAAATGCCAGTGAATTTTTTTTTCTTCAAAAATGGCCAAAATTGACAGCTCTGAGCAGGCCTGCACTGCAGTATTGCCTGCAGTAATTATTCGTGAAGAAAACTTCACAGGTGTGACCCATTGTTAAATAAATAATAAATAACAGCGAATCAAAATAGGCTATTAACTTCATCTAAGAACGGTCTGTGCAGTTAAACTCTTGCCATTGAATGGAGGATTGATTGATTGACAGCCCTTGACATCCAATACACGGAGGTTGAATATGATTGGCAGCCTTGCAAATCCAATCAGAGATTTCTGCATTGCAAAGTCAAAATGGGTCCAGCTGCATGTGAGGAGGATAGGTTAAGAAGCATTTTGTATAAAAGTATTCTGTACTTCTGTATGACAACTAATAAAGAAACTTGAGAAACTTGAGATTGGCCCGAGCTAAACCTATCCTCCTCACATGCAGCTGGACCCATTTTGACTATGTGAAAGTTGAGACTATGAGAAAGTTGTTGTTTAGTAGTTAGTAAGCTGTACAGCTATAACAAGTCAGGCTAAATTAAACTTTGCGCCAACATTAGGACCGAAGTATAAACCAGCAACTGAGCAACATGAAGAAGTGGATTTATGCATCTGGATCAGAAAAAACGTTGTGGATGAAAAAGTAAGTATAGGCTACAGTGCTTGTATGCTAACAGTAGCTAGGCAGCTTAGCCTACATCACAATGATAATCACCAAGCTAACTTACTGTACACACTGTAGGGCTGGGCAATTAATTGAAACAGAATCGCGATATCGATTCATAGACCTATGCAATCTAATTTCTAAGTTATGACTATTTTCTTTTATTAAAAAAAACGTTTTTTTTTTTTTTTTTTTTTTTTTATTATTATTATTTTATCTGGGTTGAACATGATTTGTGGAACTCCCTCTGGTGTTGTGGTCGTGGTATTCACTGACCTTTGGGAAGTATTTCGACATGCACATGGGTATCTTAGTGGTGTAGTGTATCTTGTAGACCAGGCCCATTGCAAGTTGCTGTACTCTGTCGTCTACTCTAAGCCATCCTAGGTTGTCAAAGTGGACAGGGGTGAGGTGGGTTTTAGGAGTAAGGTCAAGCAGTAGTCTGACCAGTTTGTTTTGTGATGTTTGTAATCTTGTTTTTAGTGCCTTTGAGGTGCTTTGGTACCATGAGGTGCAAGCATAGTCGTAGTACCCTTGAATGAGTGCTCCTGTTAGAGTCTTCAAGGTATTCTTGTTTACCAGAGAGGAGATCCGGTACAGGAATCTAGTTCGTTGGTTGACTTAGTTTTATTACATTGGATCCCATTTTGTCACAGGAAAGATTTGCCTCTATAGGATGGAACCCAGGTAGGTAATTTCATCTTTCCTTTTAAGATAAGATAAGATATTCCTTTATTGATCCCCTTGGGGAAATTCAGGCATCATAGCAGCATGGGCGAAGGGGGGGGGGGTACAGGTAGTGAAAACAACACAAGCAGTGTAAACAAATAGGTCAATATAATTTACTATCTAACTAACTGAAATATACATTATTCATTATTCACAGTATCACAGTATCCACATAAGGTGCAGTATGCATAAGGTAGTGTTATTGTCCGAGGCGGTTAGTTGAGTGTCGGGGGGGTATGAGTCTGTGGCTTCCTTGTCACCTTCACCTAATATGTTTTGATCTGGTCAGGTGCGCTGTCACCTAAAATGTTTTGATCTGATCAGGTGCGCTGTCACCTAATATGATTTCATCTGGTCAGGTGCGCTGTCACCTAATATGTTTTCATCTGGTCAGGTCCGCTGTCACCTAATGTTAATATGTTTTCATCTGTGTCCACTGACCACTGACACACAGTGGGGGATGTTTTAAAAATATTATTTAATATATAATATAATATAATAATTTGTGCTTCACCTAAAAATTTGGTCAGCAGCCTCCACTGAATAGGACATAACTTTGCTGGACTATCCAACCTAGTATAAATATCCTCAGCTGTCCCTGCATCCCTTTTGATTCAATGCTACTTTCGCTTGCTGACTGGCGTTACATTAGCCCCTTTCGTGACTGTGATGCACGACTACAGGGGTTGGGCGAGTGAATCCACACTTGTGGTATTATTATTACTCTTTTATTGTGTACTTTTATTGTGTAACGCTAGCCCTGTTCGTGACTTGGAATGACAAATGAAAACAAAGATGACAAATGAAAAAACTTTCGTTTAGGTTTTTTTTCATATCTGACACAAGATTGATATGAAACAAAAGACAACAAGAAAAAGACAAGAGCACTGTTAGACTGTCGCCCTAGTGTCCTGTCTATAGTTAAACTATAATAACTAGTTAAGGCTTTTCCCGAGAATATGTATTTAAACAGAGAAACATGACATTTTCTATAACAAGAGCATTACAGAATATAAATTGCAGCAAAAAAAAATGCCTCTTATACAAAATCAGAGCCACTTGATGAAAACCTGGAAGAGGATCATTGAAGCCAGTTTCTTGGCAGTTTTGGATTACAGTGATACCTGGAGGGGGTATGGCAATCACTCCTGTGGTCATTCTGTCTGTCTGTCTGCATTAGCCATAACGATAGGTTATGTATATAACCTAGTTATATGAGTACTGGCTGAGCGTCCCGCTCTTAAGCCTATCGAGATACCTCATCTCATGTACCTATTGTACCTCCATCAACGAATAAAAAACAAATACACCCACACCTGCCGGGTCCCGCCCCTATGGAGGCGCAGCCTACAAGACAGCGGGCCTGGTCACCAAACACTCTTCCTCGCCAAAAAATCCCGTTCCCAGTAAAAGATCCCTCAAAAGGGAACTCAGGGCCGCTTAAGAGCGGGACGCTCAGCCAGTACTCATATAACTAGGTTATATACATAACCTATCGTTATATATCGTACTTGGCTTATCGCGTTCCGCTCTTAAGCCTATCGAGATATGGGTTAGAGCGGACGCGAGGCCCGACAAATGTACCCCCTGAGGACCCGTAAGCCCACATCAAGGGGTTTGGGGAGTCCCGTCACCCCATCCTTCCTAATGAAGGGGGGGCGCAGTCAACTCCACCTGAGTGCGAGCAAGGAGGAACTAGAAACCCTTGAACACACAGCACAGGCGGAACCACGTGTGACCTAACACACTGTGGCCCATACCCACACACTCCTGCTACCCTACTAACGGACAGGAAGCAGGAAAGGCCACAGACCCCAGAACCGCCTGGGAGACAGAACCCCCGGTCATGTCCATGAGGTAAAACCTTACAAAGGGGCCCGGGGAGGATCATGAAGCTGCAGCACAGATGTCCTCCACCGAGGCCCCACCCAGCAGAGCGGCAGAGGCAGCCACCCCACGAGTGGAGTGCGCCCTGACGCCCCCAGGGGGATCCAGCCCGGCCAACGTGTAGCAGAGGGCAATGCCCTCGCACAACCAATGGGACAGGCGTTGTTCGATAGTGCCTTACCGGCCTGAGAACCACCGTGACAGACAAAAAGCTGATCGGTGACCCCGAGGTCCTGAGTACGGCTGAGGTAATTCCCAAAGCACGGACCGGACATGACAGGTGAAGGCCCGCATCTAACTCACTAGCGTGAGGAGGCGGATGAAACGCCTGAACCACAATATCCCTGGAGCGGAAGAACTCCTGATATTTACAGGCACGAAGGCCGCAGAGTGGCACCGCAATCGGAAATGAAAGACAGGCACTCTGGTCATACCGAGAGAGCACAAAGCACACCCACGCGTTCAGCGGAGGTGACGGCCAGCAAGAACGCAGTCTTGAACGACAGCTGTTCCAACGGCGCTTGCTCAAGAGGCTCAAACGGGGCCAAGGACAACCGACCGAGGACCAATTGAAGATCCCAACTCGGAGCCAAAGAGCGTTGCACCGGCTTAACGCGTCGAGCGCCAAGCAGGAAACGCTTCACAAGAGGCCTGAACAAGACATCCCCCTCAAATCCCTCATGATAGGAGGATATAGCTGCTGCATATACCCTCACCGTCGAAGCCGACAGTCTATCAAGGAGAGACTGGAGGTAACTAAGGACAGCATCCAGGGGGCAGGAGACTGGGTCCCGGCCCCCCGCCTTACACCACACTTGGAACATACGCCATCTGCCCACGTAAGCGCGACAGTGGAGGGAGCATGCGCATTCCGGATGGTATCAACCACAGAAGGGTCCATCCTCTCCAGACTACCAGTAGCTGGATCAGGACCGGGAACCACACAGCTGCGCCCCGGTCCGGCGCCATCAGGATGAAGAACCTGCGCTTTTCAACGTACCCGTCCCAACAACTGACCTAACAGATGTATGGGGAAGAATCCCAGGCGGCACTGGCTATGTCCGGACGTAATCCCCACCCGTCAGGATGAGGACCGCCCCACGACAGTACACCTGTACCCACATTCACCCTGCCGGGGATGTGGGGAGCCCTCAGGCTGCGCAGATGGAGGACGCCCATAGCCAGCCGCCCGCCGCCTGGTGCAGACGGGGGGAGCGTACTCCTCCCTGTCTGTCGATCCCGAGCGTGTCGACAACACGCTCTGAGAGGGATGCCCATAGCCCTCCAACCGTTGACTGGGAAGAGGAGTACTCTACTTCCAGTCTACAGCAAACCCCAGGCTGGTAGAGACCTGCCTGGTACGAGACCTGACGATCCACCTTGACCGCGAAGGACCAGAACGTCGTCAGGGCAGAATACACTCCGTAACCCCTGACGACGCAGAGGCCCCAGTGCAGCCTCCACGCACCTGGTGAAGATGCGGGGAGCCAGAGAAAAACCGAACGGCAGCCTCTGGTACTCATACGCTAACCCTGCAAAGGAAGCGTAGGTAAGCCCTAGGATGGAAGATCGGAGATGCGAATACGCATCCTACAGGTCTATGGAGGAGAACCAGACCCCCACCTGACAGTGTTCAACGGGTAGGAGACGATCCAAAAAATGCCGAACCTTCCCATGGGACAGGTCCAGCATGGGTCTGACACCCCCCCCCCTCCCGATTTCTCAGGCACCAGAGAACACCGGGAGGAGAACGCCACGACGATGGCTTGCTTCATCCACAGAGATTGGATCTCGTTGACCAGAGCTGTCACTGCTGGAGACCCTGACAATAGGGTCTGTACCAAACCCGAAAACAGGGGGGTTGTGTAAACACAAGTCCCCGCCTCAGCGTTCTCTCCATCCACCTCGACATATGGTACTGCCGTAGTCATATGTGATGACACTCCCAACGCACCCGCCGCCATGTGGCGCAGGTCCGCCAGGAACTGTAGATAGTTGGCCCGGTCCCACCCGCTGTGCGTAGCCAACCCTGGACCTGTGCGAGCAGAGCGTTCCGTGTCGGGACATCTGACCCTGACACTACCCACGAGGCAATCGCACCCAAGGGGGGACCCCGACAGAAAGGGCCGGTTTGATAGGGGGGGCTTTCTAGGTGAAAAAAGCCCCCCCACTGAACACCCCTCCAGAACATGCTGAGGAGTTGTTCTGCAGCCGGACATGCAAGGTGTGAGGACCCCATGGGTTCCTACACACCGTAGCCCTGCAGTGATATTACTACCACCCAAATCACGCGTGCCTGCGAGACCACTGCCAATCTTTCAGGAGTGGGAGGCACCAACATGATACCTGGCCTGGCGAAGGCGAGGCCGGGGAAGCCCGCACTGTGTGCCTCAAAAGGTTTCGAGCCCCCCTGCTGACAACACTTATAGTTGACAGACGTAACACCAGGCTCAACCAACACAGCTTATGGTGTGGGAGCCGCTTGACAGCACAACATTCTCATGGACAGACCCAGGCTCAGCCATCAACTGGGTGTCAGCCCCTGTCCCCATGAGAAGCGAAAAGTGGGGCCGCCCGCGCTTCAACGAAGGCACGCGGCCCGCAGCCAAAGGAAACAATCAGAGCCCCCTTTTTCCGCTGGTGTTGGGGGAGGGAGTGATCGGAGAGCGGGCTGCTCGCGGCAGGACGGTGACGGCTTGTTGTTCTAGCCGAGCCCATCCAACATGGCCGATCCCTCGGCCGCCAAGGCTGTCGGCCTTGTGGACACCTGTCGATTCAACGCCCAGGATACCTCTGGCGGGGGAAAACATGGCCGCCTGTCGAGGGCCTCATCATCGCCGCTGACGAGGCCGTGCTCTCTCTTCTTCTGGCTGCGCGGTGTGAGGCGGTGTGGGGCCTAGGACAATACCGCCCACGCTCCAGCAGAAGACCAAAATCCCCTGCGGGATTTTTGATAGAAAAAACAGCAATTCGAACACAGTTCTAATCGCCGCCAATTCCATACCGTGGCGGTACAGGCTTTAGCAGCCCACCAGCCACTCGCCAGGCCAACCCACCCATGGCGTCGGCCGGGCGGGGCACTGTTTCAATGTCAAAAGCAAAGGACTGATGTTAACACAGAGCACCATTGGTGGTTGCAAACAGCAACCTCCACTGTGGTGTGCACCATGAAGGGGTTAAATGAATAAAATAACTAACCCACAAAATACTGTAGAATGAGCAAGCCCATATACACAACGTTAAGGGGAGGCGGACCAGAGCGAACCAGTCCCGCATTCATTCAAAATATTCACAACAGCACAACAGCCCTAGCTTAGCCCATTTACCAAAAAAGGTAAACAAAGCCCCCCCCGCACTACTCCCCCAATAGACACCGATTGACCGTCAGCATGAAATGGTTGAGAGGAGAGAAAGCTGTAGCATAGACAGACCTTCTCATAGCAGAGCGACAGAACAAAACAGTAGCCCACTACACTACTATAGCATAGCATAGCTGTTACAAAGGGTCAGATTAAACCGAATATATATATTTATTGCCTGAGGTCCCATGTATAATATTTGTATATCGTTTGATATCCCTTGTATATTCTTTGTACATATATACGGAATATCCCTTTACCTGGTACAGGACAGACCATAATATTCGTTCTCCTATTGGAAGCGATCCCCTGGCGCCAGTGACTTCTTATACACTTCCGGCTTCAACATGGACGGTCGCATTTTACGTAGCTCCCGTAACCAACGCAACAGAGCAACAACAAAAAAGTACTTTGCGCATTTTCTACTTTCCCTCCTGTGGATTATGGATTTGTACCTGAATTCACAACTCAAGCAGCAACTCCAGACAGAAGTGGAGGGTAGCGAAAACGTAAAACAGCAGTCCCATTGCGACTTCTATTTGTTAACGGGCTCGGAGAGGAAACATCCAGCCTTCGGAGCCACGACCATCCACACAGTACTTACTGCAAATCCGGAACGAAAGAAATTACCCCCGGCAGGCAAGTGTAATAAGAGATCAATGTTTTTATTATATCTGCTCATGTCGGGTGACATTCATCAGAACCCTGGTCCCGTAATGACACGGAACCAGAGACTACAGTCAAATCTGCTGACCCAAGAAGCAGCAGCCAGCACAACAGATCAACGGCTACCCACACATACTGCGGCTAACGACATGATCAACGGCAACATTCCTCCTCTGCCACCTCTGCAAAAGAACCCACGAGAGGCCACAGCGAGAGGGAAGGAACCGGGGTTCACAACCGAGGCGCCCAGCACGTCGCGGGGACAAAACAGCGAGGCATCGCTCCTCACACCGGCGCCGGAGATCAACAGCATCCACGCAATTGACGCTTCAGCCAGCAGTTGCACCAGCCGACCAGCAAGCGGCGACATACCCTCACAGAAGCCCCAGCGGACTCGGCGAGTGGCTAAAGGGAGAGCGGCGCTGGACATCAAGGTCACCAAGGACCCGACGGTTAGCTTGGCTGGCCCCGCCAAGGCCGCCATGCCAGCTAGTCTACCCGGGCCGAGGCCAGGACAAAAGGCACCCCCCCTCCCCCACAATGGAGTACAATCAGACATATCTGTAATCAACCAGCCCCCCCCCCCACATCGCGGGCTTTCACACAAAGGAATACAGACTCCAGCAAAGGACAAAGCATCACCCCCTCCCCCCCTCCCCACCCACGGCACAAACAGCAACAACGCCCCCCCTCCCCCCACCACAGGACAGGACACAATTGAACAGAGTTACCTCAACTGTGACGACGTCAATCTTATTACAAGCAAAAATGGACTTCACATATTTCATCTAAATACAAATAGCCTGAGACCTAAACTGGCTGAAATCAAACAGTTGTTTTTAAACGGTAAGGCTAACATATTGTGTTTCACAGAAACAAAATTAGACTCATCTGTACAGGATCCAGAGATTGAAATTGAAAACTACTCAATAGTCAGGAGGGATAGGAACCAGTATGGAGGTGGCGTCTGTGTGTATATACACAAGGATACCAAATACATCAACCGTACTGACCTTAACCATGATGAAATTGAAACTGTTTGGATTGAAATCTTATTAGACAGGGCTAAACCAGTACTAGTAGGCACAATCTATAGACCACCAGAACAGAGTGGCTTTTATGACACACTTGATGGGTGTTTAGCTGGGGTGGAGGGGGTAGAAAAAATTCTTATTGGGGACTGGAACACGGATATGCTGCGTAAATCAGCACCCGTCTTCAAGGCCTTCAGTAGATTTTCTGACCTGCACGGTTTCAGCCAGCTAATCACACAACCCACAAGGGTATGCGATTCGACACAAACCACCATTGACCTCATTTTGACCTCTGACAAGTCCATGATCTCCAGTACAGGGGTGATAGCATGCGAGTTAAGTGATCATTATATGATTTTCTGTACCCGCAAAAAGCTAAAACAGAAGGCCGGCTGTCACAAAACAGTCACATCTAGAGACCTCAAAACTTACTCTAGAGAGGCCTTCAACCTAGAACTGGGGAGCTTGGACTGGTCAGATGAGCTCAGTGGTACACAGGTTGAAGAAACATGGCTTGGATTCAAAACCAAATTCACAGCAATACTCAACAACATGGCACCGATAAGAACCACCAGGGTTAAAAATCGCGCTGAAGCATGGATGCACACTGAAATACTGGCCGCTATGAAAACCAGAGACAAAAAATGCTCTGAACTTCATAAAAGTCAGACAAAGCTTTCCAAAAGCTCAAACAGTGAACTCCAAGCCCACGTGGTTGAACAAAAAATCCAAAGAAACAGACTAAGAAATGACGTAAACACCATGATCAGAACCGCAAAAAAAATTTCATCAACGACAAAACTGAGGAAAACAAAAACAAACCCCGCGAACTTTGGAAATTACTCAATAATCAACTAGGCTGCAGTAAAAAACTTAAAACCAGATTCTCAAACATAAACATAAAGACGGACAACACGCTCATCACAGACAAGCTGGATGTAGCCAATTACTTAAACATCTTCTTCACAAACATAGCCACAACACTGGTAAACAAACTACCCTCCCACTCAGGGCATTATGGGGTAGAACACATAGTAGCATACTACAAAAACCTAGGGGTCCACAAAGACGACTTCAAACTTGAAATGGTAACAACCGATGAGGTACTCAAAAAATTTAGCGCCCTCCAACCTAACAAGGCCACTGGCCATGACAACATCCCCTCCAAATTCCTCAGAGACGCAGCAGCCGCCATCACCCCAGTCATCACACACATAATAAACCTCTCTATAAGACAGGGGCACGTCCCCAAGGACTTCAAAATTGCGAGAGTGACCCCTCTACACAAAAAGGGCAGCAAATTAGACCCAGGCAACTACCGCCCTGTTTCTATTCTTACCTCCATCTCGAAAGTCATGGAGAAAATAGTCTACGAACAGGTCGAAAAGTACCTGGCGGAAAAAAACCTAATCTACGAATTCCAATCTGGCTTCAGAACGTCCCACTCCACTGACACATGCCTCCTCTATTTGAACGACCACATCAAACAAGAGGTGGACGCTGGCAAATACTGCGGCATGGTCATGCTGGACCTACAAAAGGCCTTCGACACTGTCAATCACTCCATTCTAATGGACAAGCTAAAAGCAATTGGTTTTGATAGCCTATCAGTGAGCTGGATGCAATCCTACCTGGAGGGGAGAGAACAGATGGTAGAGGTAAACGGTACTCTATCCCCCCCCCTCACAGTGAGCTGTGGTGTTCCACAAGGAAGCATACTAGGACCGCTACTCTTCCTAATATATGCAAATGACATGTCGTCAGCCTGTGACTGCAACTTGTTCCTGTTTGCGGACGACTCAGCCCTGCTGGTCTCTGACAAGAACAAATTGCAGGTTGAAAAAACCCTCAGCACGGAACTAGGCAAAATCTGCATATGGCTCGCTGATAACAAACTATCATTACACATGGGCAAAACAGAGTCCATTCTCTTCGGTTCAAATAACAAACTCAGCAAGACGGACGGATTCTCAGTTACAGTGGGTGACAATATTGTCACAAGGAAAGACGAAATTACCTACCTGGGTTCCATCCTAGAGGCAAATCTTTCCTGTGACAAAATGGCATCCAATGTAATAAAAAAAGTCAACCAACGAACTAGATTCTTGTACCGGATCTCCTCTCTGGTAAACAAGAATACCCTGAAGACTCTGGCAGGAGCACTCATTCAAGGGTACTATGACTATGCGTGCACCTCATGGTACCAAAGCACCTCAAAGGCGCTTAAAACAAAATTACAAACATCACAAAACAAACTGGTCAGACTACTACTTGACCTGAACCCCAGAACCCACCTCACCCCTGCCCACTTTGCCAACCTAGGATGGCTTAGAGTAGACGACAGAGTACAGCAACTTGCAATGGGCCTGGTCTACAAGATACACTATACGACCGGGGTGCCCATGTACATGTCAAAATACTTCCCAAAGGTCAGTGAATACCACAACCACTACACCAGAGGAAGCTCAACAAATCATGTTAAACCCAGATTCGGCTCAAACAAGGGACTAAACACGTTTCGCAATTATGCCACAACAATGTGGAACGCCCTACCCAAAGCTGTAAAGGAATGTGAATCCCTGCCCACATTCAAAACCGCCCTTAAAGAGCACCTACGGGAGGCTGCAATTCGAAACTGGCCACCGTAAATGCCCAAAACCCCCACCACCTCCTAATAGACAGTCTCCTCCCCGCCGTATGTATATTTCCCTCCCACCCACCCACCCCCTCCTAATGTACAGTCCCCTCCCCATCATATGTATATACTCTGTCAGGATCTAGGGGTAACAGTACTGTATATTTGAATACCGCCTATGTCACAAATGTATCAGTACTAAATACCTATATGTCCCTATGCCATAAATGTCATGTATGTTGTGTATGTCATAAATGTCTATATGAATTGAAAATGGGGGACCCTGATGGAAACAAGACAAACGTCTTTCTCAGGTCTGCATCCCCTTAACAACTGTATGTATTGAGCCGTACTGTATTGTACCCATTCTGCAATCTGTTAAATAAAGTTTTCATTCATTCATTCATTCATTCATTCATTCATTCATTCACTTACCCCCCTAGAGCTGACTTGAAAGCTACCGACGTAACATGTCTGTACATGCCCAGCTTCTGCCCATGAATACGGCTACCGAAATACGAATGGTACTATTTGTTCACCGTGCACATAAATAGGGCGCAAGAAATGTAGAACTCTCTTAGTCCCTTGTGCCGTTCAGTCTCGTTCAGTTCCAGTTATCCAAGTGACGTCTCTCCCCACTACGCAACGTGGGCAGAGTAGGGCTCGCATCGCCCCAAGATAGAGTCTCGTGTTATCCTAATACGTTTGTTTAACGTATCGTTCGCTATTTATTAGTAAACCTTCATTACGAGTCAAAGACCACGTGAAGTGGGTAATTGTGCGTCTACATAGAGCATTTATTGCCGCGTACTAATAGGATAGTAACGTCAAGTTCAACCGTGCACTACCGCGCACCGGAGGATACCTACACCGGACCAGCAGAGCCACTTTCCGGCAAGGATTATTATTCTTCATTGCTTTGATCAAGCTGCTGGAGCAGAGAACCGCCTACCCCACTGCTACTGTGGGATCTACACCTGCCCGTGAGACCATCACTCGAGCCCGTCTCTGTCGTACCAGAGGCTCCACGTCTTTCACCTGCACGGCGCGCACCCTGGGACCAGGCTGCTTTTCCCCGCTGACTCAGGGAGTAATACACCGTCTCCAGGTGCCTTGCTGAAGCTCCGTGGAACCATTGACTTTCATAGAGTATTGCCTCCCCCTGCTGGCTTACAACCGGTAGTACACCCCTCCCCAGAATACTAGATCTAATTCCTAACTTTCATTATTGATTTGCCTGCACATTCTTTGCCTTATAAGCGCATCTAAAGTGAACAAAGTAATGTAATATCATATTCTTAATGTAATAAATATTCTAAACGAGTATTTGTGTGGAAACCGTTCATTGTGGAAGTGTTCTAATCTCATATACCTTTGTACGGTATTGGCCAGTAATGTACATAGACGGTAATAGTTTAATGATACTAATACTTGATTAATACAGTCAGGGAATTGTACCCCTCAGTTACAATTGGTCCTTTGAGCCGGAGAATAATTAGCGTAATATTAATATAATATTAATATTGACATGGCCGATGACGAATACTCCACAAACGGTTCTCCTAAGCTAGATCGCCCGCAGCGCAGACGGCAGCCACCTCCCTATCTAGAGGCATACTCTGTCAGTCCAATACCTAGCTTTAAAGGGAAGTTAAACGCGGAAAAAGTAGAAAGTAAAATTATGTCCGACCCTAACAACCAGGCTACCCCGCCTACAGAGGCCCTAGTGGGTTCTAATGTAACTGACCAAGCTCACGGTGGGGACCAGGAGGGAACTGACACGACTTTACCCCCAGACAATACCGAAGAAATAGTCCCCGATCAGCTCCGGGAGGAAGACAACCCTAAAGAGACGCGCACCCAGGAGACGGATCTCCTCGGTACGCAACAGGAGAACGGATCTCCAACAAGTACTGCCGGGAGCCGATCGCCCCGAACGGCGTCTTCCCCCAGCGAGGCGGACAAGATGCTGGCGCAAGCACTCATCGCCACCCTGGCAGTCTCCACCGAACGCGATCGACTTCAAGCGCAACAGACGTGCGAGCGTGAACATTTTGTAGGCGAGCGAGAGCGCTTCCAGGCGCAACAAAGGAGTGAAGACGACCGCATAAGGCTGGAGACCAGACGCCTCCATACAGAAGAGAACATCTAGAGGAGCCGCGCCGACGTCGCAAATGCACAGCTCCACGCCGCTCATGCCAGCGCCAATGCCCAGCGCGACGTCGCCAACGCACAGCGCGACGCTGCCCAGGCCAGCGCCAATGCGCAGCGCGACATCGCCAATGCCCAGCGCGAAGCAGCGCGCGACGCAGCCCATGCCCGGCGCGAGGCAGAGCGCGACCGGCTGCAGGCGGAGCTGATGGACAAACTGGTTGCCATGGCGACACCCCCTCACTCCACACGGAGCTCTCAGAGATCGTCAAGACATGGGTCTAGGACACATTCCCCTACCCGACGAAGCGACCCGGGACCCCGCCAACAGGAGGATCCTGTCCACGTCTCCGAACCCCCTCCCCGGCCGGTCCATACGAGACCCAGCAACCGGGAAGAACCGGACCACGCCGAGAGACTGAACAGAAGACTCCAGGTCCTAGCAGAGGGAGAGGAGGAGGAGGAGGAGGAGTGTCAAGCCGACCAGCAGCAACGTACTCTGGCCCAGGAGGCCCAGTACAGCCCTGACCAGCAGCAACGTACTCAGGACCAGGAGGTCCAGTACAGCCCAGAAGTCAGCCCCGAGGCCCTGCGCTACAAACCCCCGACTCAACTCACGGGTGAGTTTGACGCACCGTCAGCCCCGAGGAACAGCACCTGGGTACCCGACCTTCGGTACCCACCAAGTACCAGCCCAAGACGACACGCAAGAGGAGACTCGCCGAGGAGGCCTCTCCCCCAACGCTCACCGATGTGCCAGTCATCCATGGCATCATACATTGGCACACCGACGTTTCCAGACTTCACCCATGAGAATCGAGCACAGTATACGGAGCTCCGGATGTGCTTAGAGACAATGATGGTGGATGTCGCTGATGAACGCCACAAGTATGCAATATTACTGCAGCACCTGAAAGTGCCCCGAGCGCACAATATAGCGCTAGCCTATGCCACCTCTACGACCCCATACACCGCGGCTCTAGCAGCGCTGGACCAGAGATATGGACGTATATGGGATTACGTAATAGAAGAGATAAGGCATATTGACCGCTTACCCCCAGCAACAGACAATCGCTCACTAGACGACATGTCTATAAAAATACAGTCCCTGGTAGGGATGCTGGGAGCGCAACGAGAAAAGGGTATGCACGAGCTATACGCCAACTCTAACGTCGAGAGGATTTTAGAGAAGCTGCCGCCCGCCAGACAGGAGCGCTTCAGGCGGCAAAGAGACCACCGTGATCCTAACGGTCCAGAACCATCCCTCCTAGACTTGGCCGACTTCCTGGCGAGAGAAGTCAGCAGCCTACGATTGGATACGTTTGTGCGGAGCACACCAAGCTCCAGAGAGGGACCTAGGAGAGTAAACGATGGCCGAAGATCGGTGACTGTTATGCACCAAGCCGAATCAGTACCGCAGCACCAGAACCACAACACCCCCTCGACGAAAGAGGACCAGTGGAAGATTGAGTGCCAGTACTGTGAGGGAGAACATCGGCTCTATCAGTGCGAAGATTTCAAGAAGCTGACCACGGATGATGTGAGCCAGTGGGTCAAGGACCACCGCCGCTGCTTCCGCTGCGCGCGCAGCCACCTAGCAGCTGAGTGCCGCTTGAAAAGGAAGTGCAGCAGGTGCGGTGGCACCAACCTGGAGGTCCTGCATGACATCAACAAGCGTCAGCCAGGACAACCGAGTGGGCCCGTCGCGGTAATGTACCATGCCGAGGCGGTGGCACCAGAACCAAAGTTCCACCAGACCGCTCCCTGGTGTCCCGACTGCTACGGCAGACACTGGGAGTCAAGGTGCGACTCGTACCATATAGAGTCTACGTCACCACCCACAGGAGTGCTCCACATTGACCAGCACAGCGGGACCCCCCGTGTGCTCCTCAAAGTGGTCAGAGTGCTCCTGAGCCACGAGGACAAGGTCCTGGACACTTACGCCGTCCTGGACGATGGGTCCGAAAAGACTCTCCTCCTCGCTTCCGCAGCAGCCCAGTTGGGCCTGCGAGGTGTCAAAGATACCGTGACCATACGCACCATCAGAAGGGACCAGAAGACCATAAAGGGTGAAAAGGTCTCCTTCGAGATAGCAGCGGTGGACCAGCCCGAGAAGCATTATAGTATAAGCAACGTCTTCACCAGCCACGACATAGGCCTGTCGCAGTACACCTACCCCATCCCACAGCTGATGGCTAAGTATGGGCACCTACGTCAACTACCTATACCGCTTATCGACGGCGCCACACCGACCCTGCTCATCGGCTCCGACCACGCGGACCTCATTCTCCCAATTGAGGCGGCCCACGTCGGACCCAAAGGATGCCCGGTCGCGGTTCAGACCCGACTGGGATGGACGCTCCAAGGCCCCCTCTACGGACTTGACAGTCAACCCACGTCTACAAGCTGCCTACACACAGAGGCTAGCGACACCGGCCTCTCCCCCGTACAGCAGAGGCTATTGACATTAAGCGAGAGGCCTGTGAGAGAACCGTGGGTACCAGAGGGAGTTCGGAACTCCACCCCCCTCAGCTGCGCTCCAGACGTGGCTGACCTCGAACCCAGCACCCCAAGCGACTCCTTGATGGGGCGGCCCCTCCTCACACGGGGTACAGAGCAAACAAGAGAAACAGACGGAGGAGGAGAAAGCACAGCCAAGCACAGATCAAAGCAGTCTCAGGCCCGCTTCCTCCTAAGCCCCCCTTCATCCCGTCCAGTCGTCATGACCATAGACCAGTCACCACCCCGAGCTGCGTGGCCGGCCGGCCGCGTAAGCAAAGTGACCACTGGTGCCGACGGAAAGGTCAGAGTGGCAGAAGTGCTCGGCCAAGGGCGGATCTACAACCGACCCGTGGCGAGGCTGATAGAGTCGCCAAGGCTCCCCGACTCGCCTAATGACGACCATGACCCCTGACTTTGTGAACTGCCCGACCCCTCACAGACATTGAGTAGTGGACAGTGCGGTTAATCTGTCTCTGCTTAGCTAATTAGGTGGGACTAATTAGGGGGCGGCTGTTACAAAGGGTCAGATTAAACCGAATATATATATTTATTGCCTGAGGTCCCATGTATATTCTTTGTACATATATACGGAATATCCCTTTACCTGGTACAGGACAGACCATAATATTCGTTCTCCTATTGGAAGCGATCCCCTGGCGCCAGTGACTTACCCCCCTAGAGCTGACTTGAAAGCTACCGACGTAACATGTCTGTACATGCCCAGCTTCTGCCCATGAATACGGCTACCGAAATACGAATGGTACTATTTGTTCACCGTGCACATAAATAGGGCGCAAGAAATGTAGAACTCTCTTAGTCCCTTGTCCCGTTCAGTCTCGTTCAGTTCCAGTTATCCAAGTGACGTCTCTCCCCACTACGCAACGTGGGCAGAGTAGGGCTCGCATCGCCCCAAGATAGAGTCTCGTGTTATCCTAATACGTTTGTTTAACGTATCGTTCGCTATTTATTAGTAAACCTTCATTACGAGTCAAAGACCACGTGAAGTGGGTAATTGTGCGTCTACATAGAGCATTTATTGCCGCGTACTAATAGGATAGTAACGTCAAGTTCAACCGTGCACTACCGCGCACCGGAGGATACCTACACCGGACCAGCAGAGCCACTTTCCGGCAAGGATTATTATTCTTCATTGCTTTGATCAAGCTGCTGGAGCAGAGAACCGCCTACCCCACTGCTACTGTGGGATCTACACCTGCCCGTGAGACCATCACTCGAGCCCGTCTCTGTCGTACCAGAGGCTCCACGGCTTTCACCTGCACGGCGCGCACCCTGGGACCAGGCTGCTTTTCCCCGCTGACTCAGGGAGTAATACACCGTCTCCAGGTGCCTTGCTGAAGCTCCGTGGAACCATTGACTTTCATAGAGTATTGCCTCCCCCTGCTGGCTTACAACCGGTAGTACACCCCTCCCCAGAATACTAGATCTAATTCCTAACTTTCATTATTGATTTGCCTGCACATTCTTTGCCTTATAAGCGCATCTAAAGTGAACAAAGTAATGTAATATCATATTCTTAATGTAATAAATATTCTAAACAAGTATTTGTGTGGAAACCGTTCATTGTGGAAGTGTTCTAATCTCATATACCTTTGTACGGTATTGGCCAGTAATGTACATAGACGGTAATAGTTTAATGATACTAATACTTGATTAATACAGTCAGGGAATTGTACCCCTCAGTTACAATAGAGTTTCAACGCTACTATGGACAGACAACAGTCAGCTGAGCCACAACACGGGCCGCCGTTAAGTCCCATCCTGCAGTAGTATAGCTCTACTGCTACCCGCCGAGCCTCAAGCATCGGCTCCCAGGTGGGGACACCGTTCAACAACCCCCGCCGGGACACAGGGGTAACGCTACCTGGCTAGGCTACCTAGCCACGGCCTACCCTGTTGTCAACCCATTTACCCGTAAAAAAGGTAAATAAGACTCAGCAAAACCCCCACATCAGCTACCGACTGACCTTCATTGATGAACCGGGCAAGAGGAGGGAAAAGCAACAACATCCCACGGCGGAGACATTAGAACAGCGTAGCAGTAGTGTTAGCATGTAGCATTAGCATTAGCATGTAGCATTAGCATTAGTTGTTTAACAGCACGCTTCCAGGACCGTTTGGAACCCGCTCACTGCAGTGAACGTTCACCAAACCATCCTGCCCCTGGCGCCGACACACAACATGGTTGTGTAACAAAACAAACCAGCATTACTAACACTAATACCCATGCCTGATGACACAGGGCCTACCTGTGTACAAGCTGGCCCGATAGCCAAACCTTGCACGCTGAATCCTTGGTCTGCTGCCATCAGACGAGGAAACATCAACATAGGCCCGCCGTGTCGCTGAAACATGGCCCGAAGATTCCAGGGGTAAGCAAACCTCCGGTAACTTTCAACATTACGCAATTTCTCATAATCTTTTCATAACAACTAGTTACATAAGGTGCACTGCATCCGTTATGATGGGAACGAAAATAGAGGAAGAGTGTTTGGTGACCAGGCCCGCTGTCTTGTAGGCTGCGCCTCCATAGGGGCGGGACCCGGCAGGTGTGGGTGTATTTGTTTTTTATTCGTTGATGGAGGTACAATAGGTACATGAGATGAGGTATCTCGATAGGCTTAAGAGCGGGACGCGATAAGCCAAGTACGATATATAACTTCTTCTTCTTCTAGGTTCTGGTCTGATTTGGATAAAACATCACCCAGGCCAAGGACTCGAATAATTCCCGGGAGCGCGCGTGCACGTGGCGTCGTTAAAACACTGTGCAACCAGCTTTGAAATCAGCAACGCAACACTGCTCGAATTCCAGAATATTTTCCACATCTGGCAATGACAAGCATTTTATTTGAATTAATTTCCATTATTGTCCATTGAATGGATACAGTATGAAGTTCCACCTTTTGAACACAAGAGCCACTGCTGCTCCACAAGCTGTTCTCTCCCACGGAGCGCCTGAGTGTATCGTGACAGCCACTGAGCAAGGGCTGGATATTTCACGTACTGGCCGAAAGAGAGACCAGATCCCAGCGATTCTCATAGACAGTTACATCAATATTGACCTGACAGAACCATTTCATGTTTGTAGGTTAAGTATTTATTAATGTTCGCTATATGGCCAATTGTCCTTGGAATGCCCACATTATTAACGGTTGAGAAATCTAGTGTTCTATGCATGAAATCAACTATCTTCTTCCGCAAATATGAGTTACAAGAAGATTGTATTCGCTAGGTTAGGCAACGTTGTGTTTAAAGTATGTAGAATGTTTGCTATTTGGCCAAACGAGACGGCTGGTCTAAAGTAGGCAGAACACACATTAGAGGCAGAACAGTCTCTGGAGGAGGAGAGAATCCAAACCAGATGATTGTTTTACTTGTTTTACTTTATTTACAAGAGAATATATAGTATCATTCTGCCCTCACATGTATTTATTTGCAAGAGAATATAGAGTAGCCTATCATTCTGCATCACATGTATTTATTTACAAGAGAATATAGAGTATAATTCTGCATCACATGTATTTATTTACAAGAGAATATAGAGTATCATTCTGCATCACATGTATTTATTTACAAGAGAATATAGAGTATCATTCTGCATGACATGTATTTATTTACAAGAGAATATAGAGTATCATTCTGCATCACATGTATTTATTTACAAGAGAATATAGAGTATCATTCTGCCCTCATGTGTATTGCTTAAAGTTGTCATACTCCAGTGGCATTGCCAGACCTCTTTTAGGCTCATTTAGTGCTCATTTTAAGGTTGGTGGGAAATTGGCATATTTGGGAGGGATATCTGACCATGTTTATCAATTCTTGTTGGTTGGAAAATGTGTTACATTTTGCACAAATTTGCACAACAAATGGTATTGTGGTAAATATTGAGTTGAATTTCATAAATAACCTTGTATACTGGTTAGCAGAAGTGGTTGCAGGGCTAAATAGATAAAGGTCACACCTAATGTGACCAGATTAGTACTGTATGGTAATAAGGCCCAAAGGGTCAAAGCGTATTCACACCCCCCCACCAGAGGACATCATGTCACACCCCCCCTCGTGAGACAAGACCCAACACCGCGACCACACGGACGGGGGCCACCAGCAGAACCCCTCTGTGCTCAGCGGGGGACCACACGGACGTGGGCCACCGACGGGCCCCCTCTATCTCTGTCCCATCACGTCGCCACAACCCAGGGGGGGGGGGCTGCCAGCCCCCACAAGAGATCGCCCACAGGAGACGCCTGATTGGATCAACTGTAATAGTGAACTGAATTCTATTATTGGCTAGAAATTATAGTATATAGGAGGGCCCTAAATGGTAATTCGGGAGCCCTCAGACCAGACACAACCCCAGGGGTCTGTGGGGGCTCCACCGCTCCTTCCACCAGAGAGACTGTGCTGCTTTTGATGTGAGTAAATCATGGACCCTTGGTTGGTTAAAATAGAATGTAATACTTATCTTAGAAACCAGGCTTACTCATATAAAAAAGGGGCCTACAGTAAACTATGTATGTTCAAATTATGTTAACGAGTGACTGTTTTATGTACATTATTGAGGTTTGAGATGCAAACCTGATTGTGATATTTCTGTACACAGACAGCCCTGTTAATGTTCTCTGATAATCTTTTGTATGTTAAAGGCAACCTTTTATTCACTCTTGGCCCTGGCTCAAATAAATCAGCTGAGTTGAACTACAGTTCTGGTTTGTCTGGCGTACACGTTTATTCCTCGTCTGCTTAAGTCAGATGAGGAGATCAACAATTCTATCAAGTATGATCCCTTCCTCCTCCTTCCAGATAATCAATCTCATTGTATTGTACTACAATAACCTCAAATTATTGTAGACGTTCTGTTGGAATTTACCACAGTATCAACCAAAACATTTCTTCAACAACTGTTATAATTGAACATAGATGGCTCTCCTTGTGCATAGATATAATGTCCCAGACCTCTATACCCACGGCTCGCCAAAGCTTCCCATCCAGCCTGCAGAATACTAATGTGTTGCTAATTGTAGAGTAAAATGCATAACATTTCTATGATATGCTAATTAGTTTACCTAAATAAAATAGAAGAGTGTTCTCTGTTAGCTATATCAGTTTCAGTCTTTGTTTTTCTATAAGTGAATGTTTGAGAGAAATTAGACTTTTCACTACAGTTGCCTCTCCACTGTCTAATCACATTTAGTCATTTCGCTGACGCTTTTATCCAAAGTGACTTACCTGGAAGGGTGCAACAATGGCAGCTAAAGGTAAGTAACATTGGTGTTGCCTGGCTTCTCTCTCTCTCTCTCTCTCTCTCTCTCTCTCTCTCTCTCTCTCTCTCTCTCTCTCTCTCTCTCTCTCTCTCTCTCTCTCTCTCTCTCTCTCTCTCTCTCTCTCTCTCTCTCTCTCTCTCTCTCTCTCTCTCTCTCTCTCTCTCTCTCTCTCTCTCTCTCTCTCTCTCTCTCTCTCTCTCTCTCTCTCTCTCTCTCTCTCTCTCTCTCTCTCTGTGTGTGGACGGTTTGAACATTCATAATGCAAGTCAACAGCTGACTAAGGCCTTTTCTTTCTGATACAGAGAGAGTGGGGGAGGGGGGGGTTCTGAAAGGAGGTTACTGAGAGACAAAGACAGGGAGGGGGGCCGGGGTCAAATTGGTAAGCATGCTCTCCTCTAATTGCGAGAATAAATCTAAAAGCCTCACTCGCAGTAATTGGAGGCCTGTAGAGGGCCTGCTCATTAGATAGGAGGGGCTCGACACAACATGCAATACAACACAGTATTCAGAAGCTGGTCAGAACCACCTCACCATCTATCAACGTTACTGTCAGAAAAGATAATAGTAGAAATAGTAATAGAGTAGAAGGTAGTGATAATAGTGGAATGGCAGAATTTTATCAGTAATAATAATGATAATAGTATACATGGTGTATATCAGGGGTGGGCAATTAATTTTTACAAGGGGCCCAGGCTAAGCCACCTGACAGATGTGTGGTAGCTTATGTCACGGTGTTCAGTGTCTGTTTCCTCCAAAAGTGCAACAAACTGTCTGTGATTCAATGCTCTCGCCCTGATGAAGTTAACTACTTTAGTTACAACATCAACAACATGATTAACACTGATTTACACAACACCTCCTGATGTATAATACAATGCAAACATGTCAATTTCTGCCCAGGGTTAATTTCTGTCACTTTATCCTGCATTCTCTTCAAAAGTCCAACATTTTCCCCCGTCAGGTTTGGACAACCATCCGTTGTCACACCAGCCAGCTTGTCCCATTTAAGTCCCAACTTGTCCAAACATGCATTTACCTCTGTGAACAAATCACTCCCGGTTGTTGTCCCTTTCATTGACTGCATGGCAAGAAGATGAGCAGCTGGGCAGTGTCACGTACATCGCAGCTTTCATCCAGAGCCAGGGGAAAATAATCAAAGTTGACAGATTTTGTGCGATGTCATCAACTCTCCTCGTTACAGTGCGTCGGGAGAGTGGCATGTTCTCAAATGCGCCTTTTTTCTCCTGGCATATTAGTGATGCAGAGTCCAACAAACACTCTTTAATAAACTCTGTCAGAAAAACACTTACTTCTTCTGGCGATTTTGTGGGATATGACATAACTTGTCTTGACAGCTGCTTCTCTGGGTGCGCAAAGTTTTCTAAAATGTCCTTGTTGGTTTTGCAGTTTAGCAAGTAAAGCATCAGATTCCCTCGCTCGCTCTTCATCCGACAAGTTCTTGTATTTCTCTTCATGTTTGGTCACATAGTGGCGATTCAAATTGTAATCTTTGAATACGGCGACCTGTGTACCACAAACTAAACACACCGCGTTACCTTTGACTTCTGTAAATAAATATTTAGCAGTCCATATCTTGTTGAAAACGCGGTATTCTGAGACTTCCGGTATGAGAGCAGACGGATAGCACACGTGCGGTGGAGCTCCTGGTTAAATGAGGACCTGAATAAATAAGGACATGAAAAGAAATAAAAAATAACGATGCACACAAGAAGCAAGGAGGAAACAATAAGGACGAGGATTTCTCTCTACGAAGGAGAGAGAAATGGAGGACTCACGAGAAGAGGTGAATTTGAAGGAACAGAGCCCCCGAAACGAGGACGGGAGGGGACAGGTGGAGGAAGGGGGAGGATCGGCTACGACCGACAGGGAAATGCCAGGCTGGACCGTGATCATGCAGGCCGGAATATTGGCGACAATGGCGAATATACAAAAGAGCACGGACACGATAAGGACCGATATCGGGAGGTTAAGGGAGGAATTGAGGAAGGAACAGGAGGATTTCAGAGGTGAAATAAATACAAGACTCAAAGCGGTCGATGAGAAGATGGCGGAGCAGGGTAGGAGTGTAACCGCGCTGGAAATAAGAATGGTGGAAGCAGAGGAGTGAAACACGGAGATACACGAGGTATTAACGATAGCAATTCAACAACAAGAAAAGATGAAGACAAAGATGTCGGACATGGAAGGGAGATCACGGAGAAATAACATCAGGCTATGGGGACTGAAGGAAGGAGTCGAAGGGGAATCGATGGCCCTATATGTGGAAACGCTTATCAAGAAGGAATTGAAAGAGACGGGACTGGACAAAATGGAGATTCAGAGGGCCCACAGGGCGCTTGCTCCGAGACCACAAGCGGGCAGACCCCCGAGAGCGGTGATTATTAACTTTCTGAGATTCGAGGTAAAGGAACTGGTACTCAGAACCGCGTGGAGCAAGAAAATAGAGATCGAGGGGAAAAGGCTGTCGTTTGACCACGACTACTCAACAGCGGTGGCAATAACACGCCGGACATACGCGGGGCATAAGAGAACTCTGAAGGACAGCGGAATAAAGTTACAATCGCCCATGATCTCGCTACGGATTCACTGGAAAGAGGGGGCCGTGACATACGCGACGGTGCTGGAGGCGGCGAAGGAGATGAGACGGAGGGGGATGGAGGTAGCAGAGGAAGGAGACGGGAGGAACGAGGTGGAGCAGACGCTGAGCCTACAACGGAGATTGGAGAATAACACGCCGGACATACGTGGGGCATAAGAGAACTCTGAAGGACAGTGGAATAAAGTTACAATCGCCCATGATCTCGCTACGGATTTACTGGAAAGAGGGGACCGTGACATACGCGACGGTGCTGGAGGCGGCGAAGGAGATGAGACGGAGGGGGATGGAGGTAGCAGAGGAAGGAGACGGGAGGAACGAGGTGGAGCAGACGCTGAGCCTACAACGGAGATTGGAGAAGGCGGACCAGGGTAGGAGACCAGGGTCCTGGAGCGGAGAGAGGAGAGAGAGGAGGGCCGGAGTGAACTGAGGCAGACCGAGGGCGGAGGCAGACGAGGAGGCGAGAGATGGAGTCGGAGAGGAGAGGAGACACGGGGAAACGAACGGGATGAGTACACACACAAGGAATGGAATAAGCAGCCCAGATAGAAGCAATGTATAAGAAATGACGAAACATATGCATGAACACACACTACAAACGCTGCAGAGGTAGATAAGTAAGAATTAGGGATGTCCGATATTATCGGCCGACCGATATTATCGGCCGATATCGGCAGTAAAATGTGATATCGGAAAATATCGGTATCGGTTTAAAAAAAATAAAAAACAATAACAATATTTGTTATATATATATCCAGTGAAATTATTAGTTACCTGAAATTATTCAGTTTTTTGGACGGGGAAACCCTGCATATATCGGTATCGGTTGATATCGGTTGATATCGGTATCGGAAATTAAGAGTTGGACAATATCGGAATATCGGATCGGTAAAAAAGCCAATATCGAGCATCCCTAGTAAGAATATAATTAGGCAACAACACATGAAACGAGGGTATACCAACGGTGGCCAGTAGAGGGAGCCGTCGCTCCAGCGAAGGCCTAGGAGGGATGCCCCAGAGAGGACACACAAACACAATGAGAATGCAGACATTACGAATGAGGATAATTACAGGGGCGAACAGACATGTCCCGGCTATAGACAATGCATAATGCCTACTGAAACACATACATGAACACACATTGCGAGTATGACAGATGGAAGTAATTAAGAAGATAAATATGCAGCACATAGGAAATAGATAAAAAAAAATACATGGGCGCACACAGAGGATACCACACGTTTGACTGGGTGGAAGGAGGGGCAATGGAACGTGTGACTCACATTAAGAGAGACCTAGGAGGTGGGGATCTTTGGACAGGAGGAAGGACATATAGAGCACTTTGACCAGGAGCTCGAACGCACTAAACAGCACGAATGCTGGACAATTATAGTGAGAAGATGGGGGCCAGGGCTTCTGGCCCCCACGCCGCTAGGGAGAGCCCTCTCACTAAGAGAGCAGTTACTCTTCACCCGCCAGCAGGGGAGAGGGGGGGACACAGGGAACCCCCGAACACCTTGGGAGCACTTTATGTAGAGTTTATGTTTTTCTTTTTTGTTAACTATTATGGGTACACGGTAAAGAGAGCGGAGGCTACAACAGAAGGTAAAACTGTATATGACATGGGGGGGACTGACCGGCGAACAAAGAAGAAATATGGCAAAGGCTAAAGGTATAAAAATGATGTCGTTGAACGTAAATGCAATGAACAATCCGATAAAAAGGAGTAAAGTGATGTTGAAATGTAGAAAAGGTGAGATGTAAGTGGTATTTTTGCAGGAGATGCATCTTATAGCACAGGAACACGAGAAACTGAAAAGATTTGGATATGAGAATGCATATTATAGTTCCTTTAAACGGACCCTGAGGAGAGGAGTAACCATATTAATCAAGAACACAGTACATTTTTGAAATAGTCAAAGAAATAAGGGACAAGGAAGAGACAGATGGTTACTAAATGTATATGCCCCCCCGGAGAGTGAGAGATGTTTATTTGAGACCATTTATGACATGATAGCAATGGAATTGGAAGGGATATTGATATGTGCGGGGGATTTTAATGTGGTATTAAATCATGACATGGACACTACAAGTACTAGGAAAGGGAGACCACAAATCAGTAGAATATACAAATGGCAGAAATGGGAATTACAGACTTTGGAGGGGATGCACGCTTTGGACAGGGAATACACACACTACTCACATCCACACGTGACATATTCGAGAATAGATTATTTCCTTGTGACGACGGGGGACAGCTACAGGGTAAAGGAAAGCAGAATAGGGGTAGCGGACATATCGGACCACAGTGCGACATATCTGACAGTAGATCTGGAGGGAAGACGGAGGAACACGGTCTGGAGACTATGTGGGACTATTGAATAATAAGGGGTTGGTGAGTGGAATTAAGGAGGAGATAGCCAGATATAAGGAGGAAAATGACAACGGGGAGGTCGACCCGAACATTCTATGGGACACACTGAAGGCGGTAATAAGGGGAAAATGTATGGAGAAAGCAGCACTACTGATGAGAGCCAGAACAAAGACATATCACAATCTGATAGGGAAGCTGAAGGATTTAGAGAGGAAGCACCAGATCATATTAGACCATGTATACTCGCAATTTAAGAATGGGTATAAGTCACAGGCTCTTAGTCCATTCGGGAAGTCCGATCACGCCGCCATTTTCCTTTTGCCAAAGTACAAACAAAGTCTCAAGCGAACGCCGGTGGTCTCGCGAGAGGTTAAGCGTTGGACCGTGACGTCAGAGGAGTCACTCCAAGCTGCACTTGAATGCACAGACTGGAGTGTATTCCGTGATAACACAGCCAATATTAACGAATACACTGAAACGGTGCTTGACTATGTCTGTACTCTGGTAGAAGAAACAATCCCCTCCACCACAATTAAAATCTACCCAAATCAAAAGCCCTGGGTAGACAAATCCGTCCGTGAGGCTCTGAAAGTGCGCACATCAGCATACAACACCGGGCTGGTGACAGGCAACATGGAAGAACACAAGATGGCAAGATACAACGTCAGGAGAGCAGTAATAGAGGCAAAACGGCGTTACAGGGATAACGTTGAACTTCAGTTTGAACAGGCTGACTCGAGAGGCATGTGGCAGGGCCTCAGAACAATGACAGACTACAAAGGCACCTCCCTCAAACTGAACAGTGACATCTCCTTAGCAAATGATCTCAATTCCTTCTATGCAAGGTTTGAGGCTGTGAATAAAAACACCAGCCTACAAACCACGGCAATGGGGGGGGGGGGGGGGTCTGCTGCTGATGGAGACTCAGTGTTCAGGGTAACCGAACATGAGGTGAGACGGATCTTTAAAAAAGTGAATATCAGGAAGGCAGCAGGACCGGACGGCATCCCCGGCCGCGTCCTAAAAGTCTGTGCCGACCAACTGGCCCCGGTATTCACTGACATCTACAACCTGTCCTTGGAACAGGCTGTCATCCCCACCTGTCTGAAGAAGTCCACCATCATCCCTGTACCCAAAAAATCTACGCCCGCTTGCCTCAACGACTACCGCCCTGTAGCCCTCACCTCCATAGCCATGAAGTGCTTTGAGAAGCTAGTGAAGGGCTACATCTGTTCCTCCCTCCCCATCAACATGGACCCTCTGCAATTTGCATATCGCCCCAACAGGTCCACGGAGGACGCCATAGCCCATGTGCTGCACACAGCAGCATCACACCTGGACAAGAGGCAGGGGAACTATGTGAGAATGCTGTTCATCGACTACAGCTCAGCATTCAATACCATAGTCCCCTTCAAACTCATAGCCAAGCTCAGGGACCTGGGCTTGAACTATGACCTATGCCAGTGGGTCTTGGACTTCCTGACGGGCAGACCCCAGGTGGTAAGAGCAGGCAACTGCACCTCCTCATCCATCACGCTCAACATAGGGGCCCCCCAGGGCTGTGTTCTGAGCCCCCTCCTCTACTCCCTGTACACACATGACTGCGTAGCACAGCGGAACAACAACACCATCATCAAATTTGCTGATGACACAGTAGTGGTGGGCCTGATCTCTGCCAACGACGAAAGGGCCTACCTGGAAGACGTAGAGAACCTGTCACAGTGGTGTCAGGAGAACTGCCTCTCCCTGAACGTCAGCAACACAAAAGAGATGATTGTGGACTTCAGGAGGTCGGGGGTCAAGGACTACAGCCCCCTCAGCATCGACGGGGCACCGGTTGAGAGAGTGAACAGTTTCAAGTACCTCGGAGCCCACATATCCAAGGACTTGACATGGACTACACACATTGACAGTGTTGTGAAGAAGGCACGACAACGCCTCTACTTCCTCAGGCGCCTAAGGAAGTTCCAAGTCAGTCAGAAGATCCTTAGGAACTTCTACTCATGTACAATAGAGAGCATCCTGACCGGCAACATCACCTCCTGGTTTGGGAATAGCACTGCACAAGACCGTATCAGACTACAAAGAGTGACACGTTCAGCCGAACGCACAATTGGAGGGGGGCTTCCCACCCTCCAGAACATTTACAACAAGCGGTGCAAGGGGAAGGCTAAGAGAATTATTAAGGACTCGAGCCACCCGAACAACTGCCTCTTTGAACTACTGCGGTCAGGCAAGCGATACCGGAGTCTTAAGGCGAGCACAGAAAGACTCAGAAGAAGCTTCTATCCCCAGGCCATCAGGCTGCTAAACGAACAATAAACACTATGCAACAACCATCAAATGCACACAGCACACACACCCACACGCACACACTCACTCAAACAAACAACACACTGCAGCACCCACTCTCCACACTTTAGATCACACAAACACACTTTACACTTTATATTTATTGATAAAGGATTTGCACTACAACTCGTACACCTACTGTAAATTGTACCTAAATTGCACCTCATCCCATTTCTGCCTTGCACTATATAGTATTGTATATTAGTACACTGCACAGTATTGTATATTATATGGTAACTCAGTTACGTCTATGCTGCATCGAACATTGTACATATGTCTAAACTGAACACTGTGACCTCATTTTTTTTACTTCTAATTTACAGGCTATACTATGTTATTTTATTTCATACTTATCTTGTCTTGCACAGTCTCTGGAGCGTAACAGTAAGAAGCATTTTGTATAAAAGTATTCTGTACTTCTGTATGACAACTATTAAAGAAACTTGAAACTTGAGGAAACGCTCAGGGAAATCAAAGAAGTAAGGGCCAGGATAAATAGGGAATTATTGACGGAAATAGAAAAGAAAGCGAGGTTTATGAAACAGACGTACTATGAGGGGGGACCAAGGGCGACTAGACTGTTAGCTAGGAGAATCAGGACGCAACAGAAGTTAAACACGATACACACAATAAGGGATACAAAGACTAATGAAATATTGAGAGACCCAGCTGAAATAGAGAGGACATTTAGAGATGACTATAAGACACTATACACACAGCCAATGGCAGCGGGAGAAGAGGAAATAGACGCTTTTCTGGAGAAGCTGGAGTTACCATCAATAGGGATAGAACAGAATGAAGAATTAAATAAAATAATTACAGAACGGGAACTGGAAGAGGCAATTAGTAGAGCAAAGAACAACAAATCTCCGGGGAGCAACGGATTCCCATCGGAATTCTACAAGACATTTAGAGTAGAATTAGCGCCCATGTTAGGAGCGGCATTCAGGCACACGATGGAAGAGGGCAAAATGCCACCCTCATGGAAGGAAGCCATAATCACCACGATACCGAAAAAAGGGAAGGATAGAGAATTTTGTAGTAGTTTCAGACCTGTGTCCATACTCAACGTGGATTATAAGATGTATACATCAATAATAGCAAAGAGATTCGAGACGTTTATGCCAGACATTATAGATGAAGATCAGACTGGATTCATTAAAGGGAGACAGACGCAGGACAACGTAAGAAAGACATTACACATAGTGGAGGAGATACAAAATCAGGGTGGGAGTGCGGTACTGATTAGCCTAGATGCAGAAAAGGCATTCGACAGTGTTGGATGGGTATTTTTATATAAGGCGCTAGAGAAATTCGGACTAAACGAAAGGGCAATGAAGACGATCAAGGCACTATATCAGGAGCCGACAGCGAGAATTAAGGTGAATGGCAGCCTGACGGATAGAATCAGACTGGAGAGGGCTACCAGACAGGGATGTTGTCTCTCGCCGACGCTCTTCGACGTTTTCATAGAACCATTGGCACAACTGATCAGACAGACAGAGGACATCAAGGGGATAGAGATAAGGGGGACGGAACACAAATTAGGCCTATTTGCGGACGACGTGATAGTGTACATGAGACAACCAGATAAGAGCTTCCCGGCACTGATGGATCTACTGAAGGAATATGGCCACTACTCAGGATACAAACTAAACGTAACAAAGACACAGGCCTTAGCGTGGAACTATACTCCAACGACAGAAATTAGGGAGGAGTACGGGATAAGGTGGGACATGGACAGGATTAAATACCTAGGGGTGAACATTACGAGAGGGGTGGGGAAGTTGTTTGAGGCGAATTATAATATATAGTAATGCCCCTGGACTTCAACTCAAGGATAGAGGTTATTAAGATGAACATACTATCAAGGTTACTATACCTGTTTCAGTCACTACCCATACAGATACCACAGAACCAATTCAGGGAGTGGGACAGACTGGTATCAAGGTTCATATGGGCAGGGAGAAGACCACAGGTCAGATATAAAACGCTACAACTACCAAAGGAAAAGGGGGGAATGGCAGTACCCAGCCTACAAGACTATTATTATGCAGCACAGCTGAGAGCAGTGACGTGCTGGTGCAACGACAACTATGAGGCTAGATGTAAAGACATTGAAAAAGAAGGGGGGGGATACAAAGTACAGGTTCTGGTAGGAGATAGGGAACTATTCAAGGAAAAAGAGGAACTGTTAGATCCAATCACCAAGTGCACCTTGATTATATGGAACAGAGTAGTAAAAACACACAAGTTGGGGAAGCAGTCAGGGGTTCTGAGATGGGTAGCACATGACAAGAGGTTCGAGCCAGGGAGGGTGGACCATGGATTCAGAAGGTGGGAAAGAGGTGGGGCAACAGCGATATGCAAAATGATAGAGAAGGGGGAAATGCAGACCCTACAAAAACTGAAGGAGAAATTTCGATTAGAAAACAGGGACCACTTCAGATATCTACAGATTAGAGATTACTATAACAAAGAAATAAGAGGGGACAAAGACGAGGAACAGAATGGAATAATTAGGATGATAGTAAGGGCGTACGAAGGGGGGAAAGGAAGGGTAATATCAGCACTGTACCGGGCTATAATGGCCAGCAAGAGACACACGACCGACTATATAAGAGAGAAATGGGAGAGAGAACTAGAGACAGGAATCACAGAGAAGGAATGGGATAACATATGCGAGGTGCAGCACTCAACAACAGGGTCAAGGGTATGGAAGGAATTTGGATGGAAGAACATAATCAGGTTCTTTATAACCCCGGAGTTGAAGGGAAAGTATGCACCAGCACAAATAGCATGCTGGAGGATGTGTGGGAAGGAGGGGGCAAATCACACACATGTATTCTGGGGATGTCAGAAGCTGAAGGGGTATTGGGAGGAGATAGGGGAGGCAATAACCAGAATAATAGTATCGTAAAAGGAATAAGGGTTTTACCTTAAAAAAACCATCCATCTACTCTGCGTTGTGTTTCTAAATTCACCTTAAAACCTATTTACTGATAAAGACCAACACGGTCTTGTAGAACGGCAGCGGAGCAGGAGAATGAAGAGGATTCTTTTTCTCAGATCTGTTTTATTTCAAAGTCAAGAAGTACAAGAAATTCTCTGAGTCTTAATGAATATACCATGGAATAATATTAATGAATTCAAACACTATGCCGTTTGTCATTAACACTAGACTAAGAGAGTAGATTAAAGAATAATAATCTTCAATGGAGCCTTAGTGGTAGAGCGTCGTTGAGTTGTTGATTTTCTTTGTTTCAAAAAGCTTCTTCTTCTTCGTCCGTTCCTCTGTTCGCCGTTCCGGTGGGGGGTGGTGTGTGTCTTCTGTGTGTCGTGTGTTTTCCACACACCCCTTTTATCAATGAGCTGAAACCTCTCAGCGTGAGATCATCAGTGACATCACACATTTGGTCTCATCCAATCACCAGCATTCACAGTTCAAATCTCAAAGGAGGTTGGACTGAGCCCAACTGCTCCATTTTTCATTGTTTCAAATCAAATTAATATTTACTAGTAAGAAATAGACTTAATACTTTTGGTATTAAGTCTCAAAACATTCATGGTTGAATTCTGCTTAATTCCCTAAACACATACATTATATTTTTGTCTCAAAAGCATTTGGTTCTAGATGAAAATCACTGTTTCTTATCAGTCTAGTTTTATAGCATTGTAATCATTTCTTTTAACTTAAGTTAAATAGCCACTAATAGTTACACTTAGTTTATCATTTAAAAGATGTCCAACTTGATTCAACCCAAGGCTTAATTGTTTACTTCAATTATTCTTCTCTTATATATAACATTATTTCATATCCTTATGCTCAGATTACAAGTACAATATACCAGGAAATATCTGCAGTTTGTTTTACACTAATGTAAGCATTTTTAAACCATTTGAAAGTATATAGTTTCTGCTGTAATCCTGTAACTAGACCCTCCTAGTTACAGCTGCTTGAAGGAGACATGTTCTTTTGTCGCTCTCAGTGGATAACAGAAGAATGTGACTTCTCCCCCCACTGTCCCAACTGCTGACAACACTTGTATGTAAATCCACCTTTGTGGTGAGCACAATGTCAATCAATCTCTGTAAACACACACACAATCTATGAACTATGTCACTCTAGTTCTTACCAGTATATTTGATTTCCAACTGTTACACTTTGACTGTTTCTAAAAGACTAGACACATGATTCATTCATTTTGCACATGACTTAATGATTATTACTGAGTTCCTGAAAGATAGTTTCTACTTGAAACCTCCCCTGACCAGCTGTCTGTCGTCTATGTCACAAGGCAGCTAGGTAAGAGATAACAACTACATGATATGTGCTCATCTTTTGTTCAACATTTGGCCAACACCCGTTGTAAACAGTTTCTATTGACCACCTACTGTCTCACGCTCACATTCCAAGTCGCTTCACACACACCCTATTTTGTGAACAGTTCTTAACTACATCATGGTCCCAGTATACTTTACTGTCTCTATGATTAATCATTAACTTTTATTAGACTAAAAGTGTATTACAGTCCCTTTGCACATAGTAAAGCTTACTTTAATTAACTGACTATTGTAAAATACCTATTCTCTGCATCAAAGATCTGTTCTTCTGTAACTTATAGCTGCCTCTAACTTGGCCCTTTTGACCCCTTTGGTTGACTGAATGGGACAGCTGTTTTCTGACCAAATCCTATGTACCTAAACCTTTTCTCCTAGAAACAATTTCCAGTACATTTTAGGAGCTATATTTATCAAATGATACGACAATAGGATGCTGGTTACCCCAGACGGGCCTGGTGCTATAGTTAGGGGACTTGACGCACGAGGGTATACAAGGGGGGGACAGATATTTAATAAAGATAATGCTGATATCGGCCAGAAAAGCAATAACAAGGCAGTGGTACAAGGAAGACCCACCGACAATAGCACAATGGGAAGGAATAGTAGAGGAGATACAGGATATGGAGAGGATAACGCACATGCTGAGGCTACAGGAGGAGGAATTTGTGGAAAGATGAGGAAAGTGGGGGGACTATAATGGGGACGGGAACGACATCACAGAGGGAGAAGCGAATGCAACACAAGAAGGCGAAGGATGAGGGAGGAAAGAGGTTCGAGGAGGGTCATTGAACCCATGTCATACACTTTGCCTTAGTCAGTACTTTTTTTTTTTTTTTTTTGGGTATTATGATTTTTCTTTATTGTCTATGCTTGTTTGGGCCCATATTATTGTACTGTTGTGTTATTGATTTCATTGTTAATGTTGTGTTGTATGTCTATAAGTGTTAAATAAAAATGTAAGTTAAAAAAAAAACAACGCGGCATTCGGTATCTACTTTTCTTTTCTTGGCGTGAGCTGGCATTTTGATCGTTAGCTGCAGGCAGTGGTACAGTGGTGACTGGTGAGTTTAATGCTCTTTTTATACAGTGTGTGAGGACGTATTTGATCACACCTGACAACGTATTTGAACACAAAGTATCCAGGTGTCGAGTGGAGCATATTCCGGAGTGCGGACTTGCGGCGCGCCCCTGCTCAAAGAAGTTTGGTACGCTGTTCTGATTGGCCGCGGGCCGGACACGGATGCCCAAAGGGCTGGACGTGGCACGCGGGGGGGGGGGGCTACCGAGTGAAACGGAGGGCTAGGGCCTCCACAGGTGCGTTTGATAGAGCTGGCGGACACTATGGGGTTGTGACGCCGATTAAAGAATCACATAGGCGTGCTTCAGTTAATGATTTGTATTTGGGAATTTGCGTGTGGTTGTCTACAAAGGAATACAATACAGTATACATTAGTAAACACAGTAGTGACGTACATAAACATAATGTCATAAACATGTGGTCTATAGCTACAATAATATTCATTAGTAATCAGTGATGCCACAGATTACTGATTACTGATTACTCCTTTAAAAAGTAATCTAAGTTACTTTACTGATTACTTGATTATCAGAGTAACTTAGTTACTTTGAAAGTAACTAGGTTACGAAGTCGTCGTCGTTCCCCCAACAGTTTTTTTTTAAACGCTTTATTGAAAGTGCATAAATTGTTTTTAACTTGTTTCTCTGCACATAACGTAAATTGTTAAACTAGTGCTTCAGCTTCTGTACCATCAAGTATGGTAAAGCAACAGTCTATGATGCTCACAGCATTAGAGCAGCCAGCCAGTGGTTTTACAAAACCAGTGTATCACATCTAACAAATGCAGGCTGAACTATTCAATTATATCAACTGTAACTATTAAATTGTTTTTATAAATGTCTCTCTATAAACATACAATCAGTCTCTCTTTAACATGTAAATTAACTGTAAATCTGGCAAATAAGAGCTTTTGCTCTGCCACCATCAACCCTCCTGTACCTAGTCGAAGCGTCGGCTAGTGTTGTGATTCCAGATGCTTTCAATGCAATTGGATGTGCTGTTTTTAGCGGTAGACAGTATTTTGTTTCCTCCGCCGTGAAGTAGTGACTGAGGCTACGTTTAGACAAGCGTTTTGGGGTGGAATTCTGAACAGAAACCGCAAAAGTCATCTTGCGGTTTAACTTTTAATTTTGCCAAGCGTTTTGGGGTGGAATTCTCCGACGACGGAGCCCTGCTGTCACACGATTGGCGCATATGTCACATGACGTGCTGTGAAGACCCGCCCTACTCTGCCTCTGATTCGCAGACTGTGGATGGGGAATGTGATTGGACAAAAGCAGAGTCACTCACAGACAGAGGGACCAGTCACGCCGCGGGACACATTCTTGTATTTAACCCTTTCACTGCCACACCACGTCACTCCCAAAAGAAAAACAGCTCAAAATGTATTTTTGACTGTCGAAAACGAAATAAAATACTGCATTCCGCCTGCATTATGAATTTATGATGAGATAGTAACGAAATAGTAATGCACAGCCACTTGGACAAGTAACTGCAATCAGATTACTGGCTTTTAAAGATTAACGCGTTAGATTACTATTTTCGGGGAAAAGTAATCAGATTACAATAACGCGTTACTTAGTAACGCGTTACTGGCATCACTGTTAGTAATATAATACAACTAGTAACTAAGACAATCACTTAACCAGAGTTATTATATAACCTACATAGCCTATGCAGGGAAATTACTCATGCAGTACATGCAAACAATATAAGTAGGCAGACTGTAAACCAAGTGTAAAGATACATTCAATTCACTAACAGTAATGAGTGAGTTATATTTATATAGCCTAGGCTAGCTAACGTGCAACTAAGCTAACCAACATAGCATAGCAAGCAGCATCAACAATAGCAGAGAGAAACAACATCGACAGAAATGTATCAATGTGAACATAAGTGTAGAGTAAGCCGAATGAATGAATTAGGCAGGAACTAAACATAAATACTGTACTTACCTCTGTCATTGATGCACACTTTCCCCAAAGGGACAGAAGTAACTACTGCGTACCGTCAGACAGCTGAACTGAGACCAAACTTGCGCGAGGTTAAAAAAAAGCTCTTAAAGGGCCAGTAACCTTATCAGCAGACCAGAATGCGACACTAGCGGGAGCACATCACGCTGAACGATTACACTGGCATAAATCAATTACCCTTTCCTGTCAACAACAACATATTAAAGGGCTATTACAGAACAAAGTAATCTTATTAACAGGGGCTTTCCTACACAGCCGCACCCAAAAGTCTACTTAGACCTTTTGAACTAAACAGGAAAGTCTCAGGGGTCCTCTGTATCCGTGAGACTCGAGAGCTGCACCAACCGGGACACAGGGTGCAGGTATGTTCGGTCCTTCACCTGGACAGCTGCGGTGCGGATGCGCCCATCAGCTCCAGGGTACGTCTGAGTGACCTTCCCGACAGGCCAGAGTGCCAGAGGAAGCTGTGGGTCAACGATGAGGGCCACCTGGCTGAGTGACAGTTCCTTGCCATCCTTCCTCCACTTCTGCCTCTCCTGTAGACCCGGTAAGTAGTGGCGAATGAACGCGGACCAGAAATGGTCGGCCAGTGTAGCACTTGTGTCACCTACTTGTAACAGCTGTTCGCCACAGGCACAGTTCTAGGTACGAAACGAGGAGAGGAGTAAATATGCACAATATAAGAACAATGACCAGAGACAGAGTTATAATAATAACCGGAATTTATTATTTGCGCGCTAGCTAAACATATAGACATACAGACATATAGTAGTTCAAGGTAGTAGTTGTTTGAAGTATCCTTTTTAGGTTCTGATTGATTAAATCAACACATTAGGTTTGATTCAGACGTCTTTGAGGTTATCTCTAGCTAAGCTAGATTCAAGGTTGGATATTAAACGTATCCTTTTATCTTCAGTAAACTCTATTTCAGTTTATCATTTCACCAGGTAAGTGTTTAAACATATTAATTTAAACCTTTAAATGTGCAGGAACGCAAGTACCTTAACAGGTGAAATGCTCCTTTAAACTCTTCATTGGAAGGTGTAACACAACAAAAGTACTGTTACAAAGGATCAGATTAAACCGAATATATATATTTATTTATTGATATATATTGCATAGTATTTGTATATCGTTTGATATCCCCTGTATATTCCTTGTACATATACACGGAATATCCCTTTAGCCCAGACCATAATAGTTCATTCTCCTATTGGACAGCGGTCCACCGGCGCCAGCGACCGGCCTCCGGAGCCAGGTTCAAAGTCACCGTCAAGATGCGTCTGGACATGCCCGGCCTTGCCCAGGGATACGCGACAGAAATGAGAGTGGAACTAGTTTGTTCACCGTGCGTATAAATACGGCGCAGGTGAATATAGAAGCCCCTTGGCCCCTTACCTCCGTACCCTTCGTCCTTAGTATGTTACCGATAAGTTGAAGCCTCACCCACGATACAACGTGCGGTGAAGTATGGCCTGTTTGGCCTCAGAATAGAGCATCGAGACCGCGTGCGAATTAATAACTGAATTGTCAGAGTTTGGCGCTATACCGTCGAGTGCGACATATTTCTATTGAGTCTTTAATAGTCTATTTGTGTATAGTGTATCGTGCGGTTAGAATCCTACAGTGACCAGCATCTCCAACGCTTCCTCGTATTAGCTAGAGTTCTTATCCAGGCTGGGCCGACAGCATAGCGCTTTCACCCGAGGAGACCTAGACGAGAGCCGTATGGACATGTACACTGGATTAATCTACCCGACGACTACATAGCCCTTTGCGGCTGGAATATATTTGCTTTGGTCCTGTGATTTATGGAGCGGAGAACCAGCCGACGCTGCACGTGTTGGATTTACCCCGAGAGGAGTCAAGTCGAGTCGGCGCCCAGAGAGCCTGAGGCCGACTAGCTTTCTTCCCTGTGGAGCTACAGTCTACAAGAGAACCAAGCTGTATTCGTCTGTGGATCAAGAGGCTACTGCACCGGCTTCTGTACCTGAAGTCTCCCTAGTCATCGTTGACCAGACGTCCTACTACCGACAGATCTTCTACCCCCCCTGCTGGCTTACAACCAGTGGGAACCCCTTCCAGTATCTCCCGCTAGATTACTAGTGCACCATAGATATAATTCCCTAAGATTCAGGTTGTATAATTACCTCCTGCGTAACCAGAGAATGGACATTCGTTATTGATTTGCCTACGCATACTCCTTTGCCTTACAAGTGCATTCAAAGAATAATGTAAAGTATCCTATGTACCTTTTGCTCCATTAAATACTTGATTAATACCTTTGACTGGAACCGATTTCATTGTGGGAAGTGTTCATCATATTCATATATCGTGTACTGTATGGCCAGTAATTAAAGTACATAAAGCGGTAGTGGTTTAATGATACCATACTTATCAATACAGTCAGGGAATTGTACCCCTCAGTTACAATTGGTCCTTCGAGCCGGATGGTAACTAGTGTAATATTAATATAGTGGTATTAATATTGACATGGCCTATGATGAACACTCCACAAAACGGTTCTCCTAAAGTAGACCTAGCCTTCTACAGACGGTAAATGCGGAAAAAGTAGATAGTAAAATTATGTCCGACCCTATCGCCCAGGTTACCCCGCCAATAGAGGCCCTAGTGGGTTCTAATGTAACTGACCAAGCTCACGGTAGGGACCAGGAGGGACCTGACACGACTTTACCCCCCGCCAAGACCGAAGAAGTAGTCCCCGGAGAGCTCCAGGATAAAGACAGCTCTCCAGGGATGGAACTCTACCCGCTACAAGAAGAAGAGACCCCGGAGATGGATCTCCAGGACTCGCCACAGGAGAGCAGATCTCCAACGAGTACTGCCAGGAGCGGATCACCTCAACCAGCGTCTTCCCCCAGCGGGGCGGACAAGATGCTGGCACAGGCATTCCTCGCCAGCCTAGCAGCCTCTACAGAGCGCGATCGACTCCAAGCACAGATGCTTAGCGAGCGCGAACATTCTTCCATGGAAAGAGAACGCATTCAAGCACAGCAACGGAGCGACGAAGATCGTATACGTCTAGAGATTAGACGCCTTCAGACGGAAGAGAATATGGTAAGAGACCGGGCCGAAGCAGAGCGCGCCGCCGCCGAAGCAGAGCGCGCCGCCGCCGAAGCCCAGCGCGCCGCTGCCGGTGCCCAAAGAGAAGCAGAGCGCGACATCGCTCTCACCAAGCGCGAAGCAGAGCGCGACATCGCTCTCACCAAGCGCGAAGCCGAGCGCGACCGATTACAAGCGCAGATAATGGAGCAGCTGATCGCCAGGGCGACACCCCCTCCCTCCGCACGGGGTTCCAGGGCCTCGTCAAGACACGGGTCAAGGGCACCCTCCCCTACCCGATCAAACGACCCTGAGCCCGACCACCAGAGAGAGCCTATACCCCCCTCCGAACTCCTTCCCCGACCGGTCCACGCGAGGACCAGCTACAAGGAAGAAACGGTCTACACCGCGGAGAGGCTAAATAGACGACTACAGGATCTAGAGGACCTGCCAGAGCAAGAAGAAGAGGGAGAGGAGGAGAGTCAAGCCCGACAGCAGCACAGAACTCCACAGGACCAGGAGGTCCAGTACAGCCCAGGCTCTACCCCCGCGGCTCTGCGCTACAGACCCCCGACTCAATTCACGGGTGAGCTTGACGCACGACCAGCCCCGAGGAATAGCACCTGGATACGCGGGCCATGGTACCCAGCAGGTACCAGCCCACCAAGAGGCGTAAGAGGAGACTCGCCTAGGAGGCCTCTCTTCCAACGCTCACCGATGTGCCAGCCATCCATGGCATCATACATTGGCACACCGACGTTTCCGGACTTCACCCACGAGAACAGAGCACAGTACACCGAGCTACGAATGTGCTTAGAGACAATGATGTCCGATGTAGCAGACGAACCGTACAAGTATGCTATCCTACTGAAGCACCTCAAGGTGCCCCGAGCGCACAATATAGCGCTGGCCTATGCCACCTCTACTACCCCATACACAGCGGCTCTAGCAGCACTCGACCAAAGATATGGACGCATATGGGATTACGTAATACAAGAGATAAGGCATATCGACCGCCTACCCCCAGCCACAGACAATCGCTCACTAGATGACCTGTCTATCAAGGTACAATCCCTGGTAGGGATGCTGGGGGCGCAAAGAGAAAAGGGTATGCACGAACTGTACGCAAACTCTAATGTCGAGAGGATTTTAGAGAAGCTTCCGCCCGCCCGACAAGAGCGCTTCAGGCGGCAAAGAGACCACTGTGATCCTAACGGTCCCGAGCCATCCCTCCTAGACCTAGCCGACTTCCTGGCGAGAGAAGTCAACAGCCTACGGTTGGATACGTTCATGCGGAGCACCCCAAGCTCCAGAGAGGGACCTAGGAGAGCAAACGATGGCCGAAGATTGGTGACCGTCATGCACCAATCAGAACCAGTACCGAGCAGCAAGAACCACAGTACCCCCTCGATGAAAGAGAAGTGGAAGATGGTGTGCCCGTACTGCGAGAAAGAACACTGGTTGTCACAATGTGACACATTCAAGAAGATGACCGCCGACGAGGTGGGTCAATGGATAAAGTCCAACCGACGCTGTTACCAATGTGCGCGCAGTCACATGGCAGCCGACTGCCGCTTAAAGAAGAGGTGTAGCCGGTGTGACGGAGCCCACCTAGATGTCCTACACGACAGTAACAGAAGAAAGCCCACACCCTCAAGCAGCACAAAGGCAAGTGTTATGTACATTGACCCCGCCAGCAGCGGGCGCGCCCGAGTGCTCTTAAAGGTGGTCCGCGTAACACTGAGTTACCAAGACAAGGTCATGGACACTTACGCCGTCCTTGACGACGGGTCAGAGAAGACCCTTCTCCTCGCGTCCGCTGCGGCCCAGCTGGGGCTGCGGGGGAGCGAAAACCAGATGACGATTCGGACAATAAGAAGAGATCTAAAGACGATAAAGGGCGAGAATGTCTCCTTCACTATCGCAGCAAGCGGGCAGCCAGAGAGACGGTATAGGATTACTAACGCTTTCACCAGCCAAGAAATAGGCCTGTCGCAGTATACCTACCCCATCGCCAAGCTGATGGATAAATATGTGCACCTGCGTCAACTACCTATCCCGCTCATAGACGGTGCCACCCCGACCCTGCTGATAGGCTCCGACCATGCAGACCTCATAGTCCCGATAGATCGGGTCCACACAGGGCCCAGAGGCTGTCCTGCAGCAGTCGAGACTTGCCTAGGATGGACATTACAAGGCCCCCTCGCTAAGTCTCTTAACCGAACAGCAGCCACTAGCTGCCTCCACTCCAGAGTGACAGAAGAAGACACCACCCTCCTACAGCATGTCGAGAGGCTATGGACACTAGAGACAATGCCCTTTAAGAACGAAAAGAAAGACATTCGTTCCAATGAAGACATTTACGCCATAGCACTCCTCGAGCAAGGGACAAAGAGAGTCAAAGTCAACGGAGTGATGAGATACGCAACTCCACTCTTGAGGCGAGAGGGTATGCCCACCTTCCACGCCCCAAAAGAAGCGACGGAGCGGTATCTATTGAACACAGAGTGGCGCCTAGCCAGAGACCCCGCTCAAGAGACTGTGTACCGCGCTGAGATTAACAAGCTAATCACAGCGGGACACATAAAGAAAATTGACATTAAAGAGGCCGATCAGACGACCGAATCATGGTACGTGCCGCACCACAAAGTCCACCACAACGGCAAGGATCGTATTGTGTTCAACTGCAGCTACCAGATCGGATCACAAAATCTGAATAAAGAGCTCTTGCCCGGCCCAACACTCGGCCCCTCCCTACTAGGCGTGTTACTACGTTTCCGCCAGGACAAGGTGGCCATCAGCGGCGACATCAAAGGGATGTTCCTGCAGGTGAGACTAGTGGAGGAGGACAAGCCCCTGCTGCGGTTCCTATGGAGAGAGAGGATCGGGGATGAGCAACCAGCCATCTATCAATGGGAAGTCCTCCCTTTCGGAACCACATGCAGTCCATGCTGTGCTACGTTTGCACTGCAAAAACAAGTCGCAGAGGACCCAGCAGCTGATGAAAAGGTCCGAAAAAGTGTAGAAAATTGTTTCTACGTGGACAACTGTCTGCAAAGCGTCTCGACGCCAGAAGACGCCGAGGCCCTTCTACTCAAGCTCCGCGCCTCCCTGATCAAAGGCGGCTTTGATCTCAGGCAGTGGGCCAGCAGCGACCCGCAAGTATTGCACAGCCTCTCCCCCGAGGACAAGGCAGCAAGCAGCGAGACCTGGATGGCGACCATCCCAGGAGAAGCCCAAGAAATGACATTAGGACTAGTCTGGCGCTTCAAAACAGACTCGCTCCATTATAAACACACACCCCTGACCAAGGAGCAGGGAAGGTCGACTGCACTACCGACCACCAGACGGAGTGTATACAGAACACTCGCCAGACAATATGACCCGTTGGGATGTATTCTACCTTACACCACCAGGGCAAAGATGATTGTAAGAGCGTTATGGGACAAGGACCAGGGCTGGGACGACCCCATACCCGAACACCTTGCATCCACATGGAGAGAGTGGGAGACGGAACTCAGCTCACTCCCAGGTGTAAACATACGCCGCAGCTACTTCCCACCCACAGTGAGGCCGGAGACGTGCCAGATGGACCTGCACGTCTTCAGCGACGCCTCCGAAGTAGCCTACGGTTCGGTGGCCTACTTGCGTGCCCGAGAGGAGGGAGGAGAAATACATACTGCTTTCATCCTGGCTCGCTCAGGAGTAGCCCCACGAAAGCAACAATCTATCCCACGTCTAGAGCTCTGCGCAGCCCTAGCAGGAGCGCAACTCGCCACGTTAATCCAACGTGAACTCACCATTCCGGTGCAAAGAACAATCTTGTGGTCAGACTCCACGACAGTACTCACATGGATCCGGTCTGATTCGTGCAGATACAAGGTCTTCGTGGGAGTCAGAGTCACAGAGATTCAAGATTTAACAGAAGTAGCAAGCTGGAGGTATGTGGACACAAAATACAACCCAGCTGACGTCATCACCCGGGGAATGTCCCTGGATGACCTCACCCGTCACAACCTATACAGTGACGGGCCAGAGTTCCTCAAGCTCCCGGAAGAAGAGTGGCCTACACCCACCCCACGGGAAGCGAGTAAAGAGGAGGCAGAAAACAAGAAATCTATGTTCTGTGGATTGAACACACTCGTCTCCACAGACCCCGACATAGACGATTGCCTCACCCTAGAGAGTGCGCAGCTAAAGACATTCTTGTGGCACCACCCAGAGGTTCAGCTCACTACTGACATTACTGCAGCTGACTACGAAGAAGCGGAACTTCTTCTACTACAACGAGCCCAGAGAGACTCGTTCCCCGATGAGCTAGACTGTCTACAGGGAGCAAAGCCCGTCCCATCAGACAGCAGACTGCTCCACCTAGCCCCCGAGAGCGACGCCCATGGTCTCATCAGAGTGGGTGGTCGTCTGCGGAGAGCTCCAGACTTACCGGATGACGTCAAGTACCCGATAGTCTTAAACAGCCGACACAAGGTCACAGAGCTGATCATAAAGAAATACGACGAGGATGTGCATCACGCCGGGGCAGAGAGAGTCTTCGTGGAGATCAGACGTCGTTATTGGATACTGCAAGGGAGAGAAGCAGTGCGGCGCTTCCAGCGAACCTGTCTAGACTGTCGTAAGTGGCGAGCGCAGCCCAGTATACCCCGGATGGCTGACCTACCTCCCTGTCGCCTCCGACTCGGCGACAAGCCTTTTCACTCCACCGGTATGGACTGTTTCCGCTGTATATAAAGAAAGGAAGAGGAACCGAGAAGCGGTGGGGTATTGTATTCAAATGCATGACCACCCGAGCGATGCATATAGAACTCCTTCCAACCATGAGCACAGACTCATTCCTTATGGCCTTCCGAAGATTCACATCGCGGAAAGGTAAACCGTCTATATTGTTGTCTGATCACGGGACAAACTTCAAAGGCGGAGAAAGAGAGCTGAGAGAGAGCTTCCAAGCTATGGGCCCAGAACTTAAGACCCACCTCGCTCCATACCAGATTGACTTCCAGTTTAATCCCCCGAACGCACCTCACTTCGGTGGAACTTGGGAACGAGAAGTACGTTCAATAAAGACAGCCCTGTACGCCGTGCTTGGGGCCCAGACCGTGGTGGAAGAAGTCTTAATGACAGTCCTCACGGAGATCGAGGGAGTATTGAACTCAAAGCCCCTCGGTTACGTCTCAAGTGATGTAGCAGATGTCGACCCAGTCACCCCCAACACACTCTTGATGGGGCGGCTGGACCCCGCGCTACCACAGACAATGTACAGGCCTGAAGAAGCGAACGGCCGAAGAATGTGGAGGTACAGTCAAGTATTGGCTGACAAGTTTTGGAACAGCTTCCTACTCCACTACCTACCGTCTCTACAGACCCGCCAGAAATGGGTGAAAGAGAGAGACAATTTGACAGAAGGAACAGTCGTCATGATTATCGACCAGTCACTACCCCGAGCTATGTGGCCGGCCGGCCGCGTAAGCAAAGTGATCACCGGTGCCGACGGAAAGGTCCGAGCAGCCGAAGTGCTCGTCCAAGGGCGGACCTACACCCGACCCGTGGCGAGGCTAATAGAACTGCCAAGGCTCCCCGATACTATCGATGACGACCATGACCCCATGACTTTGTGAACTGACAGACCCCTCACAACAGACATTGAGTAGTGGACAGTGCGGTTAATCTGTCTCTGCTTAGCTAATTAGGTGGGACTAATTAGGGGGCGGCTGTTACAAAGGATCAGATTAAACCGAATATATATATTTATTTATTGATATATATTGCATAGTATTGCATAGTATTCCTTGTACATATACACGGAATATCCCTTTAGCCCAGACCATAATAGTTCATTCTCCTATTGGACAGCGGTCCACCGGCGCCAGGGACCGGCCTCCGGAGCCAGGTTCAAAGTCACCGTCAAGATGCGTCTGGACATGCCCGGCCTTGCCCAGGGATACGCGACAGAAATGAGAGTGGAACTAGTTTGTTCACCGTGCGTATAAATACGGCGCAGGTGAATATAGAAGCCCCTTGGCCCCTTACCTCCGTACCCTTCGTCCTTAGTATGTTACCGATAAGTTGAAGCCTCACCCACGATACAACGTGCGGTGAAGTATGGCCTGTTTGGCCTCAGAATAGAGCATCGAGACCGCGTGCGAATTAATAACTGAATTGTCAGAGTTTGGCGCTATACCGTCGAGTGCGACATATTTCTATTGAGTCTTTAATAGTCTATTTGTGTATAGTGTATCGTGCGGTTAGAATCCTACAGTGACCAGCATCTCCAACGCTTCCTCGTATTAGCTAGAGTTCTTATCCAGGCTGGGCCGACCGCATGGCGCTTTCACCCGAGGAGACCTAGACGAGAGCCGTATGGACATGTACACTGGATTAATCTACCCGACGACTACATAGCCCTTTGCGGCTGGAATATATTTGCTTTGGTCCTGTGATTTATGGAGCGGAGAACCAGCCGACGCTGCACGTGTTGGATTTACCCCGAGAGGAGTCAAGTCGAGTCGGCGCCCAGAGAGCCTGAGGCCGACTAGCTTTCTTCCCTGTGGAGCTACAGTCTACAAGAGAACCAAGCTGTATTCATCTGTGGATCAAGAGGCTACTGCACCGGCTTCTGTACCTGAAGTCTCCCTAGTCATCGTTGACCAGACGTCCTACTACCGACAGATCTTCTACCCCCCCTGCTGGCTTACAACCAGTGGGAACCCCTTCCAGTATCTCCCGCTAGATTACTAGTGCACCATAGATATAATTCCCTAAGATTCAGGTTGTATAATTACCTCCTGCGTAACCAGAGAATGGACATTCGTTATTGATTTGCCTACGCATACTCCTTTGCCTTACAAGTGCATTCAAAGAATAATGTAAAGTATCCTATGTACCTTTTGCTCCATTAAATACTTGATTAATACCTTTGACTGGAACCGATTTCATTGTGGGAAGTGTTCATCATATTCATATATCGTGTACTGTATGGCCAGTAATTAAAGTACATAAAGCGGTAGTGGTTTAATGATACCATACTTATCAATACAGTCAGGGAATTGTACCCCTCAGTTACAAGTACCATTTGGAATATTCTAGGTTAGGGGAATGCTATTACCCTTTTAGGTGAAATTACCCTTTAAACCTTCTTTCTTTACAGGAAAATCATCAGTGATTCAACCATAATCGATGTCATCAATACTCTAGGTTATGGGAATGCTAATACCATTTTAGGTGAAGTTACCCTTTTACCTTCTTTCCTTTTCGAGTAGCAAATTAAATCAAATCAAATACAAAAATACAATATCAAAGTAACAAAAGGTGAACTGGGCCGAAGCCTTGGAATGTCCTTGTGCTCTTGTTCAATCAGTTCAAGTTCTTTCAGTTCAAGTTCTTATAGTTCAAGTTCTTATGGTTCAAGTTCTTATGGTTCAAGTTCTTTCAGTTCAACCCTACCAGACTGTTGAAGCAACGGGGATTGTGCAACAGGGGTACTCGAATCAGGCTTGGGTTAGCCTTGAGATATATCAGAGGTTCAATGGGTTGGCTCGCCATCTTGTGTCATCTAGCACACCGCCTCCTTCCCTCATGGGCACACGTGGAGATGGATGGACTCCTGGGACTGCTCCCAGAGTAGAATGGAGTGCTGGGGTATCCTATAAAACCTGGCCTGCGTGTTCGCAGGCATTCGGAAAATAAAAGCTTATTTACCATTTTTATCAAATCACCATCTTTTCATCTAATTTCAGAATGAATAATCAACCAGGCTACTGTTAGCTATGCTAAGCTACAGCAGGCTGTCTCGTCACTGCATGTGGGAATGTACACCTGTCCTATGCTAAGTTAGGCTAAAGTGCGTTAGCATTTGGGACATTCTCCACGTTCATATTAAACTCTCAAAACATTCAAAACTTATATAAATCTTGTTCCTATCATAACAGCATATCAATACAATTATAAGTGCTTCTGAAATGGTTCCTTCCCAGTTTCCATTTAACCATATTGAGCTTGGGGCAATTCGTGTATGACTCAGACTGAAGCTAAACTAACGTTATTAGCATTGTAGCATGAAGCTAACACTCGACAATTGAATAGCACACAATATTGATTTAACTCACCAAAACCGCAGCTACAGCTACTTTACTGCAACGCTTCTTCGGTTTTGCAACTGGGGGAATCTTCTATAACTGTTTGATAACTGGTTTTATCATACTATTTCGTCTAGTTATTCAGCAACGTTATCATGCGTGTTGTATCAACGGGGATCTGTCTGCATCTGCGCAGTAGCAAGACTCACGCTGAGAGCAAAACGTGGCTGTCGTGACAGTCTACCTTACTCACGTCATCACGCGAATTAAAGGGGCAATCTGTAATTTAAAGGGCTTGGTACTCAATAATATCAACTATGTTCTTACATAATAACCTTAACTATTCAGGTCCTTATAACTTAAATAATATAAATAGGTACGTATCTGAAACCTGGGTTACATCCTCCCCTTCTATCCTAATGCACGTCCCTGTGCATATTATCCCAGGACTACATTATCACAATCCTATGGGGTTCTGGGGAGTCGTCATCTAAAGAGTCTGCAATTACTGAGTTTAGACTCTGGAATAGTGACTGGATTATCGTTACTAATGGGTTTCCTAGTCGGGGCTAAGTCAGGACTTTGAGGTTCTCTCTGTCTTGTCGACCTTCTTGGGAGTTCATCTCTGACATCTTTTTCTCTATGTCTTGTCGACCTTCTTGGGGGTTCATCTCTGACATCTTTTTCCTCTTCTCTTTCGACAACTCTTTCTACATCTCTTTCTTTTTCTTTTTCCACGTCGTCTTGGACATTCTCCTGTCCATCTGGTTCAGTTTCTAGTTCATTCATGTTAGTATTGTTCTCCTCTGAACTCATAACTGGTAAGGTCTTCTCAGGTAGGTTGTTCTTTTCCTGAGCTATGTCAGGTAAGTATTTTCCTCGATCCGCTGTATCTGGGTCAGGTAAACTGCCTTCAGTAGGTCTCACTGCGGATGGGATAGTCTTGTTCAGTGTCGTCGGATCATCAGTTGTCCCTGGCGCTCCCTCAGGAAGAATGACTGCGTCTGAGCGGTCATGCTCGACAGTGGGCACTGGAAAGGTTTGTGTTTCCACCACTAGGCCTCCATGGTCATAGTGATATGTGAGATCAAGATAGTCATCATCTGGGTCTTCTTCTTCTGATTCATTCGAGCTTTCTTCTCTTGGGCTCTGTCGAGTTCTTGGTCGCTTAGGTTTGTCTTTTACAGTAGGTCCATCTTCCTCAGGGGTAGTAGGAAGGAATCCGCAAGGTAGCAGTAGATCTCGGTGGAGCGTCCGTAGTGGACCATCTCTGGTTTCAGGTCTCACTATATAGACTGGGACATTTCCAGCTTGTTTCACTACAATGTAGATATCTGCTTCCCACCGGTCTGCTAGCTTGTGCTTGCCTCTGATGCGGACGTTTCTGACGAGAACCCTGTCACCTTCCTGCAGGGTAGACTCAACAACTCGTTTGCTTTGTTACGATCCGCCGTCTTCTTTGCATTTTCTGTAGCTACTCTGTAACTTGCTTCAAGGTGGGATCTTAGACTGCGGACGTACTGCGAGTGTGAGCCTGGCTGGTAGTTGACAGGTAAGTTGAAGGCTATGTCCACAGGCAACCTTGGCTGTCGCCCGAACATCAGCTCATACGGGGTGAATCCAGTAGTGTCGTTCTTAGTACAGTTGTAGGCGTGTACTAGAGGTTTGACGTAGTCTCGCCAATGGCTTTTCTTCTGATTCTCCAGGGTGCCCAGCATATTAAGCAGGGTCCTGTTCAACTGGGTTTCCCCTTGGATGGTAGGGGGTAGTTCGTATCTTTTTGATGCCGGTTAGCTCACACAGCTCTCTAATTGTGCGGGACTGGAAATCCGCACCTTGGTCGCTGTGGAGTTTCTCCGGGATACCGTAATGGACAATAAAGTGGTCCCATAGGCATTTAGCGACAGTCCGCGCTTTTTGATTTGCGGTCGGGATCGCTATTGCGTATTTCGTAAAGTGGTCCGTAATGACCAAGTTGTCTTTTGTGTTACTGGAGTCTGGTTCCAAGCTGAGAAAGTCCATGCACAGCAACTCGAGTGGTCGTGTGGCTGTGATGTTCACCAACGGGGCAGCTTTCTCTTGTGGAACTTTACGCCGTACACATCGGTTGCAGGTCCTGATCTTTGTCTCTACTTCAGCTGACATTTTGGGCCAATAGAATCGCTTTCGGACGAGGTCTAGGGTTCGGTCCACGCCCATGTGGCCCATGTCATCATGAAGGCTCTGTAAGACCATAGGTCTCAGATCTTCAGGCAGCACAAGTTGATGATGGGTCTTTGCGCCTTCTTGTCTCTTCCGGTACAGGACTCCGTCCAATACTTCTAACCGGTTCCACTCTCTTAGTAGAAGGTAAAGTTCGGGGATTTCCTTTCTGAGTGTCGGTGGAGGTTTCTCCCCTGACTCCACAAGCTGTAGTACTTGACGGATACAGGTGTCGGCTCTTTGCTTTTCTCTCATTTCGGCTGGAGTTATCAGCGGAACGACGGGTAGGCCAGCCAGCTGATCTTCTCCTTGGAAGCTGTCTGGGATTGCACTTGGGTGGAGGGCAAGTGATACCACCGATGCAATACTGGATGGTGTCTCTTTAGAGCCATTGTCTATCACTTCGCGAACTAAGTGTCTTTCGCAGATGGCTCTAATGAGGTCTTCATTCATGTTTGCGTGCTCCGGTTCAGGGAGGTGTCTCTTCGCAAACTGTTGTATTCTTTCCATCTCTTTTCTCGATATTGGGTCATCAGCTGGTCTGCTGTGTGGTCGTCTGGACAGCCCATCAGTGTCTTGATTCTGTTTTCCAGCTCTGTATTGCAGCTGGAAATCGAAGGTTGATAGATCGGATAACCATCTGTAGCTTGCAGCATCAAGCTTAGCAGTGGTAAGGACATAATCAGTGGGTTGCTATCAGTGACAGCGAGAAATGGTCTTCCATAGAGGTAATCCTGGAATTTCTCAGTTACTGACCATTTTAAGGCAAGGAACTCCAATTTATGGGCAGGATACCTGGTTTCACATCTTGACAATCCACGGCTTGCATAAGCGATGACACGCTTTTGTCCTTGCTGCTCCTGGTAGAGGGCGGCGCCGAGACCTAGTGTGCTTGCATCTGTGTGCAATATGTAGGACTGTTTGGGGTTGGCGAAACCGAGAACAGGGGCAGTTGTCAGCCTTTCTATGATAGCGTCGAAAGCTGTCTGGCAAGCGGGGGTCCATCTGTCATTGAAGGGATCTTTAGGGTCGTAATACTTCTCGTGTTCACTGTATCTTTTCCGTGCTTCTTCGTTGGAGGGTTTCCGGCAGTAAGTGCGTTGAGGGGTTTCACTATCTTCGAATAGTCTTTGACGAATCTACGGTAGTAACCGCAGAATCCTAGAAATGCTCTCAGTTATTTCAGTTTGGTTGGCTTTGCCCAGGTTTTGAGTGAGGTTGTCTTTTCTGGGTCCGTTTCGACTCCTTTCTCAGACACTATGTGGCCTAGATACCTTACGGAGGTCTGGAAGAATTTGCACTTTTCGGGTGATAGTTTTAGCCCATACTCTTTCAGATGGTTCAGGACTCGCCTGAGTCTCTCCTCGTGTTCCTCTAGCGTTGAAGAGAAAACGATCAGATCGTCCAGGAAAACGAGGGCTTGCTTCAAGTTCAGTTCTCCCACGCACCGCTCCATAAGCCTCTGGAACGTGCTTGGGGCGTTCATTATTCCTTGAGGCATCCTATTGAACTCAAAGAATCCGAGCGGGCAGACAAATGCTGTCTTGTGCTTGTCCTTTTCTTCCATTTCGATCTGGTAAAAACCAGATTTGAGATCTAGCACTGAGAACCACTTGGATCCAGTCAGTGCTGAAAAGGAATCCTCCAGGTTGGGCACGGCATATGAGTCCTTTACTGTCTGGAGGTTCAGTTTCCTGTAGTCTATGCATAGTCTGACATCGCCGTTCTTCTTCCTGACGACTACAATTGGCGACGAGAAGGGTGATTCAGATTCTCAGATGACTTCAGTGTCGAGGAGCGGTTGAATGTGGTTGCGCACAGCTTCAATATCTTGAGGGTGTATAGGTCTCGCCCGATGTTTGAATGGCGTCTTGTCATTGAGATTTATGTGATTCTTTATCTTGTCAGTGCATCCGAAGTCGAGATTGTGGTGTGCGAAAACTTCTTGCATGGAGTTCAGTCGTTCAGTTATCCTCTCTTTCCACTCTTGAGGTACTGGAGAGTCTCCAAAGTCAAACTTGAGCTTTGATTTTTGGTTAGGGTCTGTCAATAGTTCTGCGTCAAGTGTCTTGAGGGATTGGACACTCATGACTGCATGTATCTCGGCTATCACAACCTTCGGGGACAGGGTGATATCGTGGTCGGACTCGTTCTTGAGGATGACTGGTATACAATGTGGCAGTTTTCGTGGTAGCTCTGCTAAGCCATCCGATACGAGTATTCCACCTGGCAAGGCCGTTGACCTTGGGGACTCTATCATCACCCATCTTCCTGCGTCGGTTGCTCTGCAATTCACTAATCCCTCGAGGACTTTGGTCTGACCTGGAGCGATAGTTTCAGGGTCTTTGCTATGTAGTTTCACTTCGCCCATACTGGAATCCTCAGACTGTTTATGTCTGGCTCCAAGGGCAGAGATTGGTAGTTCTGAGATGTGGTGTCTGCGTACTGCTTGTACAGGATATCTAGGGCGTTTGTGCCTATCAGCGCTGATGACAGTGAGGAGCGCATATCAGGTACAATCAATGCTAGGGTGGGCGCTTCAATGTCTACTCCGAACATGCTCTTGGGAAACTTGATTGTAGTCTCGACGTAGCCGAGGTAGGGAATTTCCTGACCGTTGGCTCCTTCCACTTCAAGCAGGTCATATAAGGAGTGGATGGGTAGATGAGACATGTTCTCTTGATAGAAGGAATTCAGGATCGTTGTCACTTGGGAGCCTGTATCGAGTAAGCAGCTGCACTCTTTACCTTCTATGGTTACTTGTGCAGTGCATTTAGCTCCAACCAGTCCTTTTGGTAGGGCTACTTCTTTGGTATGGGAGGTCGAGCACATATTGGAGGCTCGCCACTTCCGTCTGGGACATCTCTCTCGTGACTCAGTTCCCGTCTGTCCCTCAGCAGAAACTGTCTTCAGTTTAAATCAGGCTTGGAGGCTTTGTTTTCAGCGTCCCATGCATGCTGTTTCTCCTCTAGCTATTTCTTTTTCGAGACCACCAGAGAGGGGTTTGGTTCACTCTCGCAGTGGGGTCTTATGTGTCCGTCTTCTCCACATCTGAAGCAATACCAGGGTCTTGGTCTATTGCTCGTATAGTTCTTTGGGTTTGGAGTCTCTGACTTTTGGAACTTGGGAGTACCTCTGTCAGTCGTCGGCTTCGGTTTAACTGATGCCGAGGCTTCGTGCTTGGGAGCTGGCCTCGCTTGTCTTTTCTTGTCGTCGTTCGGTATTCTTGTGAGCTGTGTCTGTAGGTCTGCAACTAGAGCCTTTAAACTTTGGACTTCAGAGCTGGTGTCCGGAATTGGCTGTGAAGTGCATTCCTCTTCGCATTGGTTCCAGATGCCCTGGTAGTTACTCGATACCCTAGGCTTTGAAACGTTGAGGTACTGCCTCATGCGGCTTTCTTTGGAAGAGCGCTTGTCTTCTGCTGTGCAGAGTAACAGGAGGAACGCTGCAAAGGTAGGTGGGTTTCTCTTTCTCTGTTCTAACTGCAGCTCGGTTATCATGGTGTTGTCCCAGCAGCCTCTGATGAATTGTCTTAGAAGTTGTTGATCAAGATCGGTTGCAGCTACTCCTCCTCTTCTGTAGGTGGTGTTCAGCATCACCTGTAGTCGTGGAAGGTAAGCTGAAGGTTTCTCTCCATTGTTTTGCATTGTATGGAGGTACTTTGCGAAAAGGTCATCTCCATCTTTGACGGTTCCGAAGGCGGAGTCGAGGATCTCCAGGTACATTCCTGGGGGACATTCAGGTGTCAGGTGTCTTATGATGTCAATGGCGGGTGCCATGAGGCTATCTAGGAGTTTCCGGGACTTGTGTAGATCAGACAATTTTGTGTCTTTGAGGAGAAGCCCCACATTGGAACGCCATGTCTCGTAGTCTACTTCTCTGTCGGGCCGAGGTCTTCGCCCAGAGAAGAGTCTGAGTCTCAGTGATGCTTGGCTGTGCATGGCTGAGTCTTTATTTCGCACTATGTGCTCCACAATCATCTTTTGCACCTCAGGTGGGTTGACATCGGAGAGTCTCAGAGCAGGTCATGCTTTCTCTTGAGAGCGCGCTGGTGAAGGAGACCGGCTGTGCTCTTGTCGGACTTGCTGCTCTGGGATTGTTCTGGGTGAGGGGCTAACTTGTGTTGCAGCCTCTGGAACATGTTGGTCTGCCATTTCAAATAGTTCCCCACCTGTTTCTTTGTCGTATAATTCTCCTTCTGTTTCTTCGTCAGTTCGGGGTTCAGGATCGTTCAGGGTGAGGACGTTGCCGATGGTGGAGAGTTCTCTCTTGAGGACTTCCGTGAGGTCTTCGCCACTCTGCTTCGCTATCTCTTTTAGGTCTGAGAGATAAGTCTGTGTAGCCGTGTTGCTGACTACAGGTACATAAACGCTGGCTAAGATAACTAGCTTTAGCCGTGTTTAGTCGGTAATTGGAAAGTGCTTGCAAGGCTTCGCCACTTTCGTATTCTATAAAAACACGTGGTTCTGGCTCTGACTCGGAAGGGTCTACAGGGAGCCTTCTACGAATGGAGCCGTGTTTCACCAGAAAATCATTTAGTTCATCGTCAGTGGTAATGTCGATTGTACCGCTGACTATGACCGAATTAGGGATTTTTACACTGCTAGTTTGAACTACGTCCATCGCTACACGCTATTTAGGTTTCTGACTTAAAGACTGGTCCTCTTAATTGTGATATACTCCTCCTGGCTGGCTCGCCAAATTTATGTAGCACTTGTGTCACCTACTTGTAACAGCTGTTCGCCACGGGCACAGTTCTAGGTACGAAACGAGGAGAGGAGTAAATATGCACAATATAAGAACAATGACCAGAGACAGAGTTATAATAATAACCGGAATTTATTATTTGCGCGCTAGCTAAACATATAGACATACAGACATATAGTAGTTCAAGGTAGTAGTTGTTTGAAGTATCCCTTTTAGGTTCTTTCTATAACCTCTCCTTTAAGGAGGGTTAGTTCGATATCAAGTCCTAGATTGATTAAATCAACACAGTAGGTTTGGTTCAGATGTCTCTGAGGTTATCTCTAGCTAAGCTAGATTCAAGGTTGGATATTAAACGTATCCTTTTATCATCAGTAAACTCTATTTCAGTTTATCATTTCACCAGGTAAGTGTTTAAACATATTAATTTAAACCTTTAAATGTGCAGGAACGCAAGTACCTTAACAGGTGAAATGCTCCTTTAAACTCTTCCTTGGAAGGTGTAACACAACAAAAGTACCATTTGGAATATTCTAGGTTAGGGGAATGCAATTACCTTTTTAGGTGAAATTACCCTTTAAACCTTCTTTCTTTACAGGAAAATCATCAGTGATTCAACCATAATCGATGTCATCAATACTCTAGGTTATGGGAATGCTAATACCATTTTAGGTGAAGTTACCCTTTAAACTTCTTTCCTTACATGAGAACCATCAGTGGTTCGACTAGCAAATTAAATCAAATCAAATACAAAAATACAATATCAAAGTAACAAAAGGTGAACTGGGCCGAAGCCTTGGAATGTCCTTGTGCTCTTGTTCAATCAGTTCAAGTTCTTTTTTTTTTTTAAACTTTGACCAGTCAGCTGGTTCTTTTTAGCGTTTATCGCTTTTTCTTGGTCAAGCATGACCGACAGAAACAGGTTGAATGGGATATAGATCGGGGGAAGACACTCTGAGAAAATACGGCGAGTCCGGGAGTCGAACTCGTGTACCCCAGATCCGTGACGCCGAAATAGCGCAGAGATACGCGGTGAGCTACTGGAGCTCCAGTTCAAGTTCTTATGGTTCAAGTTCTTTCAGTTCAAGTTCTTTCAGTTCAAGTTCTTATAGTTCAAGTTCTTATGATTCAAGTTCTTATGGTTCAAGTTCTTTCAGTTCAATCCTACCAGACTGTTGAAGCAACAGGGATTGTGCAACAGGGGTACTCGAATCAGGCTTGGGTTAGCCTTGAGCTATATCAGAGGTTCAATGGGTTGGCTCGCCATCTTGTGTCATCTAGCACACCGCCTCCTTCCCTCATGGGCACACGTGGAGATGGATGTACTCCTGGGACTGCTCCGAGAGTAGAATGGAGTGCTGGGGTATCCTATGAAACCTGGCCTGCGTGTTCGCTGGCATTCGGAAAATAAAAGCTTATTTACCATTTTTATCAAATCACCATCTTTTCATCTAATTTCAGAATGAATAATCAACCAGGCTACCGTTAGCTATGCTAAGCTACAGCAGGCCGTCTCATCACTGCACGTGGGAATGTACACCTGTCCTATGCTAAGTTAGGCTAAAGTTCGTTAGCATTTGGGACATTCTCCACGTTCATATTAAACTCTCAAAACATTCAAAACATATATAAATCTTGTTCCTATCATAACAGCATATCAATACAATTATAAGTGCTTCTGAAATGGTTCCTTCCCAGTTTCCATTTAACCATATTGAGCTTGGGACAATTCGTGTATGACTCAGACTGAAGCTAAACTAACGTTATTAGCATTGTAGCATGAAGCTAACACTCGACAATTGAATAGCACACAATATTGATTTAACTCACCAAAACCGCAGCTACAGCTACTTTACTGCAACGCTTCTTCGGTTTTGCAACTGGGGGAATCTTCTATAACTGTTTGATAACTGGTTTTATCATACTATTTCGTCTAGTTATTCAGCAACGTTATCATGCGTGTTGTATCAACTGGGATCTGTCTGCATCTGCGCAGTAGCAAGACTCGCGCTGAGAGCAAAACGTGGCTGTCGTGACGTCTACCTTACTCACGTCATCACGCGAATTAAAGGGGCAATCTGTAATTTAAAGGGCTTGGTACTCAATAATATCAACTATGTTCTTACATAATAACCTTAACTATTCAGGTCCTTATAACTTAAATAGGTACGTATCTGAAACCTGGGTTACACCAGCACTTGACTATGCCTCCAGCGACGTTTACCAAGGAGGTCACTGGAGTCGTAGACTGCTTGAGGTAGAGACGAATCACGGCGTCCCATGATGAGGAGGTTCGGGGTAACGGGATCAGGATCCGCAACGTCCGAGGAGAGGTAGCCCAATGGCTTTGCATTCATGATACCCTCCACTTCGATGAGGATTGTGTGGAGGACAGTCTCAGACACTATCTGATCTTTCAAGATGACTCTGAGGGCAGTTTTCACCGACTTCACCTCCCTCTCCCAAGTTCCACCAAAGTGCAGTGCGCTCGGCGGGTTGAAGCGGAACGTAATCTTCTGCTTAGCCAACTGTTCCTTCAGTCTGGGTTCCATCTCAGCAAAGGCTTCCTGCAGCTCTCTGTTTCCACCGACAAAGTTTGTGCCATTATCACTGAGGAGCTCGAAAGGTGTACCACGGCGCGAGACAAAACGCCTCAGGGACATCAAGAAGGCGTCAGAATCCAAGCTTTCTAGGAGGTCAAGGGGTATGCAGCGTGTAGTCATACACTTGTACACGATCCCCCACCTCTTCTCATTCCGGCGCCCTATCTTGATCTCCAAAACAGTCTACTCCTGTAGAATAGAATGGGGGCTTGTAGAGACGCAGGCAACAGGGCGGAAGGTCGGCCATTTTAGGCATGTCGGGCTTTGCTCGCCACAGATGACATTCTCGGCAGGTGGGCTGATGCTTGCGGATTGCTTCTCTTCCACGTAGAACCCAGAATCGGGATCGAAGATCAGCGAATACCCTCTCAGACCCGGGGTGGAGAAGAGTTTGATCATAATCTTGGATGATCAGCTTTGTCAGGGGGTGATGTGGATCCAAGACGATTGGGTGAATGGCATCCATCTCCAAGTTCTCGGCTCTGTGCAGCCTACCGCCTACTCTGAGGAGACCTGTAGCCTTGTCATACTCCGGAGATAGAGATCCCAAACGACTGTCTGAGGGAAGAGGTCGGTCAGACTTGAGGGCCTTGATCTCCTCTGGGAATGAGTCCAGCTGGGCTCGTTTAAGGAGGACCTTCTCAGCATTGAGGAAGTCAGCTGCTTCATAAGGCTGATCTGTGGTCTGGGCATCAGCCGCACCGTGAAGGAACCTGACTGTTGCTTGGACGAGATCTTTCCATGAAGTGAAGTCTTCAATGGCAGGGAGCGGAGGACTGGGAGAGGTGGTTACATTACAGATTATGGCAGACTTCTTCATCTCGTGGCCGTCAGACTCGGGATGAGCAGAGGGCATAGTAGGCCACTGATCTTCAGGTAAGTAGAGGAACTCTGGACCTTTGTGCCATCGATGTGGTCGTACCAGTTCCCCCAGGGTTAGACCCAGAGTGATGTCATCTGCTGGGTTTGATGCAGAGTTCACGTATCTCCAATCATCGGGCTCGGTCAGGTTCTGGATTTCCGCAACTCGTGTGCCCACAAAGACCTTATATCTACAGGACTCTGACTTGATCCAATGGAGAACTGTGGTGGAATCCGACCACAAGACAACACGCTGGATGGGGACGGTGAGCTCAGCTTGAAGAATCGGTGGGGCACTTGACCAAAACCAGTATACCACAGTCAGGGCCGCCTGGGAGAAATGCGAGGCCCTGTGCAAGATTTAAACGCGAGGCCAGTCAACATATTCTTAAATAATAGCGCTGCCCGAGGCTGGGCATGATACAGTCAACATATAGCAAGAGAGAGAGCGAGAGAGAGCTCCCGTTCTACAGTCAATATACAGTGTACAGAGAGAGAGAGAGAGAGAGAGAGAGAGAGAGAGAGAGAGAGAGAGATAGAGAGAGAGAGACGCATTGGAAAGAAATTGAAATGCTATTTGGCCCTAAACAGAGAGTACACAGTGGCAGAATACCTGAGCACTGTGACTGAAGATCCTTGACTAGGTACAGACTCAGCGAGCACAGCCTAGCCATCGAGAAAGGCTGTGTTAGAAAGAGAGAGAGAGAGAGAGAGAGAGAGCATGTGTGTTTGTGTGTTAGAGAGAGAGAGAGCATGTATGTGTGTCGTGTGTGTGTGTGTTAGAGAGAGAGCATGTATGAGAGAGAGATAAGCAAAGATGAGCCCCTAAAGGATATTCAACTTTTAATGGAAGAACAAAACAGAAGGAAAAGATAACTTCACAAAGGCAACATGAATATACATAGATCCAAAAGGACAAAGATCAACACTTAAATCCAAAGAGAAGAGGGTCTATACCAGAGAAAACAAAGTAGCAAGGAGCCAATGGCCGACATCAGCTAAATAGGCTAACTGCAAATAGAGTAGCCAGGTACTGACACCAGGCCACACACAGCTTTGGCCAACGCTACCCAAGCTACACAAACGACCAAGACAATTCACACACAGCACATGTCGTATCTCCAAATGTTGTGAAGTAACATATGTTTTGCCTGGAAAAAAACATTGTTATTAACAAAACATTCGGGAGGGGAAGGAAGGAAGAGTGGGGTAATGTCCAATGGACATCTTACCTGCACCAAGGAACGCAGGGCGAAAGGCCGCAACACAGGTCTCCACGTTGACGAAAGGCCTCTCGCTGGCGGGACAAAAAGAAGCTATGGCCGGAGCCTTGTCATGGTGCAGGCCCGACTACATCTTCTGTCAAAGATGATGTCATAGTCAGAGTGCCAGGGCCCCCTGCTATTCTCACGGCTAATGTCAATGGTCGTAGCACAAGCTAACAGCTAACTCTAGGCTAACTGATAGCATCAAACTAACGTTCCCAGCCGAGCGCAGCCGGCAGCTAACGTCGTAGCTAAACAGCTAACTGGCTAACAGTTAGCTCAACCCGGCTATCGCTAACCATTAGCTAACGCAGAAGCAAGCTATGCGGCTACCACTGAAAAACTGTACAACGTGAGAAAAGCAATACAGGCCAACACTTCAGACAGCCGCTGTGTTTTCCTCTTCTCATACGAAGAGAGAAGGGAAAAAGAAGGCAATACACGTCCCACTACAGAGTGGTGTTTACCATAGCGGTGCCGGCAACAAGTCCCTCGCGGACTATAGCCGACTTGAGCATGGAGATATTCTCATAATGAAACACCAAGCTCACCTCCCTCGAGAGAGAGAGAGAGAGAGAGAGAGAGAGAGAGAGAGAGAGAGAGAGAGAGAGAGATATCCACGGCGGGAATAGAATAGAGTGCATTAAAAACTCACCAAACGTCCAAGAGGATGGAGACAACCGCGTGGAGTTGACGAAGTTCATCTGCCGAACGACCATCCTCTTCATCTTGGCATAACAATGCTGCACGCGCTGTCTCTAGGTTAGCTAACGCTAGTTAGCCTTTAGCTAAGCTAGCTACTAGCCGACATCATCATGGCTATATCCCGACTGAACCACACGTTAGCACTCAATATTATAACGTAGTGAAGTAGTAAAGGCTTCTGTTCTGGTTCTGATAAGATCATAACCGGGCTGGATCGTCCTCTGCGTTGTGTATGGTTCCCCTAAAAACCTTTGTACTACCAATAAGACCAAATGGTCTTTGTTTGACGACCAGCGGAGCAGCAGGAGAAATGGAGGAGAAGAATGTGTACTGGCAGCTGTTTAATAAAAGTTCAGAGTGTATACAAATTACAATTAAAGAAAAGATTCAAGGTACCGGAGTCCTATGCCGCTCATCCTTACTAAGAAATCAGATTAAATAAATGATAGTTGATACGTTTTTGATGTTCTTTGTTCTCTGGCTGATGAACAAAGAAAAGTCTGTTCTCCCTCCAAATGTTCTTTGTCTGTTCCATCTCCTCTGCCGCGTCGTCTCCTGTGTGAAAAGGTGAGGTGTTGTCCTTGTGGTTCCGTGTCAGAGTCCTTCTCCCACCGTCACAACACCCCCTCTTATTTCAAAAGCCTGGAGTCTCGTGATGTCACCAGAGTGACATCACCAGATGTGTTCCTCCAATCCCAGGCCGGCACAGAGTATTTGAAAACGGAGGAGGGCCCACCCTCTTATTTCCCTTGTTTTTCAACCAAAGAACAAACACGTCTAACTAACATAATACTTTGGTTATTGATCTCACAATATATATATTCGAATTGCAATTGATTACATAAACACAGAGATATCATAATTGAACACTTTAGCTTGATGTTTCATGAGTATCACAGTCTGTTCCCATTAAGCCTAGTTTCAACCTGAGTCAAACTAGTCTTACTATGCAGGGGATTAAGTCTCCAACACAATCTTTCTGATGTTCATTGAATAGCTACATGAGGCCTAATCATTATTTTAACTTACATCAATATCTCTTTTATACAGTTTAGTATGCAACACATTTAAGTATTTTCCAATGTAGATTCAAACGTGGCCTAATTTCAAACTCTGTGATTCCCCGTCATATTTCATATCATTTAATTCAGAATTGTTACCACAATATAACAGGCATTTGCAGTTATTTCACATTGAGGGTAAACCTCCTAACTCAGTAAGACACCTTTAAGTTATTTTAACTCAACTTTAAACAGTCTTACTTATTTCTTTAACCTCTTTATTCTTTTCTATGTGGGACTAGGAGACCAAATGGTGGTCTCATGTGTTTATTACTTATTAGGAGACCAAATGGTGGTCTCATGTGTTTAACTAAGGCTTATCTGAACTCCTTCCTGTCCCCCACCCTGACGAACCCAGGTGGCTCTTTTGTTCTAGAACCCCTGAAGGGTTTATTCAAACAGTTCTTTATCGTTTACAGCCGGCTGTTGAGTGGCCCGACACCCAACCTTTTGTGAGGGTTCTTGCGTTAGTAAATAACCCTATCTATTTTAGTGAGACAGGGCAAAAGGGCAGAGTAATTTAATCACCAGAAGAATGTATTTGGTTGACTGACTAGTGCAGCTGTTTTCTCTAAATATAACATTAGTTTGATTTGAACACCAGTTTCAGGCAACATGTGTCTCTCTATGGTTACAAAATACTACTGCAGTCCACATTTGGATAGAGTAACTATCCTTAATTAGCTAGTAGTATATGTTAACCATAGATCCCAACTTCTACGTATTGCTTTCCACTATCTGGATATAAATAACCCATTTTAAATCATATTACATACAGCATCCCACACTTGGATCCTAAAACTCAAAACAACATTCTTTTTCTACATCTCTTTCCTATGTATAATTATAAGCTCAAACATCTTTATTTGCAGTCCATTTTCATTATTGTGTGCAGTGTGCAGTCTTTGACACTCTCTTTCGTACCAGGATCAATTTCCACTGGTTTCAAGTGGAGGTTTGTCAAATTCTGACTTGGAGCAGTGAGAAGGGGGGGGGGTCAATGTTTTCTGGATTGACCTGGCCCCCCTCCTTATTTCTCAGAGCTGGTGCAGTTCAAGACTGCTGAATGCTACAACCAACTCTGGGAGGTGGAATCAGAAAGCCAGTTGCCTTTCGATCCCACCCCGTCTTCTGTCGAGACCTCGTGCCTCGTGCTGTTACTCGAATAGGGGTATGACCCCCTGCTGTATTGCCAGTTCAGTTGAACCAGGAGCTCTTCCCTCGGGTGTCAGTTGCGCCGATCTTAGGTGGGGTGATTAGATCTCCCCTCTGGCGCTATCACGGCTGTGAGGAGGTTGTTGTTGTCTCCCGCAGTCGTCGCTGGCTCAACCCCCGTTGACCCTCGGAATAGTGGAAGAGGTTTGATTCTCCCCACCCTCCGCCTGGTCGTTGATAGGGGCGATAGCGGCTCCACCCTTTCGCTTGCTGACACCCTGGTCAATTGCTAAGGCCTTGCAGCCTGTCTGTTGACCGCCGGAGTTGATGATGAGGCCTAGCAGCCTGAATCCTCGTAGATTGCCTGTCGTTTGGCCTCTCTTGTTCCCCTCCGAAGCCTCCAGACCTGGTCACTGCGTTGGCCGGAACTCTCAACGCTTGAGAGTTAGGCTTCTCCTGGATCTCTTGGTACCCGCAGTGTTGTGATTCCCCATGGACCTCTGGGTAGACACTAGCCAGTGTCCTGGATCACCAGTACCAATGGAGTCGTTGGTCTTCCTCGTACCACACTCGGATGACTGCTGGTTCCCCAATCTCCCATTCGTATCCTGCAGTGAATATATATCGCTTCGGTGGACAGTGCAGGTTTCTTCTACCACAACAATTGATTGAGAATCCATATTTTTCCTCCCTCAGACACTCTTTACTGATCTGAGTTTTGACAACTTTCTTTTCCAAATCATTTATCTATATATTTCATGGCTTCTAGATCGTTAATATTCAAAATTCAGAAAAATTCACATGGCTCTTATTATATTATGCTGTCAAAACAGTATAACCCCACCACCCTTTGATGTGGAATAAAATTCTAAACATCATACCTTCGTCCTTGGACAGCTGCCTCCGGGCCCGGACAGCCAGTACTGACACGACCTTTCTCCCAGTAGTCCTACACGTACAGCAACAAATCACAGTCCGCCTTAAACACACATCTTCCACATGCTCCGCCAGCCTCTACTAAGCCGTCAGAGTCCCCCACAAGCCAATTATCAATTGCACATGTCCACACCCTACACCAAGACTATTTGGCCAATGGCGACCAAACCTACTGAGCTTATCAATGTACAGAGAATCATGTTTCCCAACACTTTCACCAATCGCGACACAACCCCCAGATCCTAGATCCGGATTTTTAATGGGCGGAGAACAAAAATCCATGAACCAGCTCATGTCCATTCACCTTGTTCTCAGTCCATTATACAGACATATACTACCCAGTCCTGCTGTGTCGAGATCACTCCCAGCCTGTCAGGTTTCCTAAGAAAAAATATAGAAAAGAAACAAAAACAAAGAAAAACATGCCCAAAACAATAATTGAAAACAATAAACAAAACTTGTGAGCATTTCTTTTTGAACTCACTCTTAGAAACAAACGTAACCTATTATCTAGGGGCGTATCCACCCCCATATAAACTAAGAAACAAAAATGGAAAAATCAAATGAATAAACAAAATGAACGCTTCCGGCCTAAGTCAGGAATTGCTCGTAACACACTAGGAAAGAAAAAATATGCAGAAATAAAAATAAACACCTATCTATTACTCATGATTGTTGATGTCCATCTATCAATATCATAAAAACCTAGGAACAACTATGGGTCTTTTTAATTTCTTAATCATGCAGTCCACCCTTTGACCAATCTGAATGTTGATCAAACATGGATAATCTACCGACCACTAGCTGCCGCAGTGTCACATCATTTCACTGTCTAATATTGTATACCTAATATTAACTGTTTACCATTTGATTTGATGTTCTTGTTAGTCCGATTAGTACACGCATCCGTCAGTTACTCCATCACGCCATATTAATCACACATCCATTTTAGTAACTTCCACTCATAACCTAATCACCTAACCCCTCTATTTATTTTTTATTCTATTTTTATTCTAATCAGTTGTATATATTTTTTATTCAATTTATTCTATTTTCATTCTAATCAGTTGTATATATTTTTTATTCTGCCGGCGGCCTCTGCAGACATGACCTTTGAAAATGACCTATCAGTCCACAGATCCAGCAAACCTGTCCTTGTTCCCTCGGTTGTGGGACCCTGTGGGCCGCCCGCCTGTAATCGGATGGCCCTGGGGTCATCAGGTCCAGAGTCTGTCCTTGCTCTCTGCCATTATTGCCATGGCTCTCACCTCTGACAGTCCCTTTCTGGTCTCGCCCCCCTTGAGCCTGTTCTGGGGAGAAAACCACGTACCTATTTTGTTCAGCCACAGTTCTTTGAGCCTGTTGTTGGGAGGGGCCCGCTATCTGTCCGGGCAACGGGGCACAAGGCCTAACTCCGACGCCCGAAGCATGATCTCAATAGCTGTACCATCTAGCAGTACAGTCTTTCTCGCCAGTTATTTTTCCAGTCTCTGCGTCTCGTGTGCGGCTTGACCGATCTCCAGCTGTGTCTTCATCAGATCTCGATGAACTGCCTCGTGCTGTTCGAACGCTACTATAAACGCTCTCGTTTGTCGTCTGTAGGTCGGCGCCCCTTCCCCCATCTCAGCGATGGCGGTCTGACTTCCCATCGCTGGGCCCCGCCTCTCATCTTGGCTCTGGTGCTGAGGGGGTTCTGGACAGGGGGAGCTTGCGGGCAGTGGACACTGCACTTGATACCGACCTTGGTTTTTGCCCGTATCCACCTCTCCTGTTCACCCATCGAGGGCCTCCTGTTCTGGATAGATAGCCCCACTCAGTCTCGAGAAATATGTCCGAGATTCCCACACAACCAACACACAATTGCCTGTGCTTTGGATCCATTCGCACTCCCTCTCTTGTTTCCACCTCGTCCCTGTGACTGCCAAGGTTTTTTCCTTGGCTTTTGTTGTTGTTCTGGAGCAGGACCCCCCTGTGTTGGAGTTAAAGACATTATTTCCAGTCCCTCCGTCACACTGGTCTCAAGAGGGGAGTCAGTCACATTCAAATCAATCAAGTTAACGTCACTGTTCAATTCGGTCAATGAAACGTCTGCAGAGGTTATCGGCATGCCCCCCCCATTGGCCTGACTACTGTTGGCCATTTTTATATTGCTTCTATTTATTACACTATGGCTTAATGAACTAGACTATTTGGCATGATCTACTTAAATATGCACTAATTTGCATATAATTCCAGGACAGAAATCTGAACATTGGATAAAGCCATTTTCAAAATTATAGTTTCATTTTGTTGACATATTAGAGCCAAAGGTTATTACAGAGGGGATTTTGGATATCTCTTTTTATCACTCCATAAATCAGAAAATACTCCATTCAGTCAATTTTTATGGTAAAATTCCATATTTCGCCATGTTTTTAGGAATAAAATGTGATATAAATCAGGGTATGAATGCGATATCAACAAACCCTTCTGTAAATACCTTCAGAACATAGATATGAATAGAACTGGAAGGTTTGGTGTATGTGAGTGCTACTGAAGTGGAGATTTCTGGCTCAGAGTATGAGGAAAAACTCTTAAAACTCATTTTTGGGAAAACGCCTTCAAAGTTCTGTATTGTAAAATGCCATACTTTTTTTTTAAACAGATATTTACAAACACAATACCTAATCAAACCATTAGTAATAGACAACCTAAACACATGCCTGATAACTGAATAATAATAATGATGTTATTGAACTGAACAGAACTACACACAGGCTACAAACAGTGTAGTACAGTGTAGTACCCCCTAATAGGCAAAAAATATTTGAATAGATATCACTATGAAACTTTCCCAATTTGTTATGTACATATAAACTAAGAAAAAATATATTGCAAGTTTTCTGAAATGTATGTTTATATATGCAAATGAGGCACTTCCCCATTAAATATGTGCACATTTATGGATGCAATAAGGCAAAATGATATAAAATAAACAACTAAATGTGTGTTATTGACGTTTTATTGTCACTAGTTTCATAGAAGACATGTTTAGGAAGCAAAATATAACAAAATCTCAAAATCAACAAAAAAAGTATATTTGACTATTCACCTGCAGTGTCTCGCCTTAATATCACTCACACTGTCAGAGTTATTGGTGCAAACAGGAATTGACAAAACGCTTTGTGTGATACTATACCCGACTTTCAACAGTCAATTTGATCCCCTGTTTGGAGTTTGGAATTGTCAGCACTGCCTCTGTCCGCCCTGGAGCAGCTGTGAAGAGAGAAAGAAAAAGCATACACTTAATTATCAGTGGCATTTCCCTTTCACAACCCATCATTTATCTTTAAGCATGGAATGTCGGGCATCTTCTATACTAATATCACTTTAGAGAGCGTTTGTGCAATTTTCTTTCTAATTTTTAACGACACAGCCTTAATTGTTTTCTGTTGTCTCCATCGGAAAACTGGATCTCCCAATCCCGTTGTCATGCTCCTTCTTCACACGACTCTGGGGAACCCTATTTCGCATCAGCCTTTTCCTTCTGTTGATCAATCAGAAATTTGTTATTCACAGCCTATCATTTCTAAACATTTGTGCTGGATATGGTAATTTAGGTGAATAAAATCACTTTAACTCTTATTGCTCTGCAAATGACTATGTGTATATTTAATTCTAACCTTTCCTTCTATGTGTAGCTTTATTTATTTCTATCTGAGAAAGCCTAAAAATGTATCCCTCGCTCACATCACATTTTACATACCAGTAATACACATATTTCACACATAATTTTGCACACAATTTCTACACATTCCCCCGCAACACCTAATCTATAGGTGTTAGACCCACTTCTCGAGAAAAGAAATTAATTTTCAGTGACTCATGTCACCGAATTCTCGTGGCTTGGAACAGTGTCACACAACCTGTTTATTAACCCCCTGAGGTCTAAAGTTTGTAGCTCCACCTTCTCAGAATATTCTCTTTTTTTTTTGTTACATAATGTAAAATTACAGATTCATACCTTCAAAATAAGCCATCAATTGTCAAATTTGAGACGATAGTTTTCAATCAATGTCCTATCAAACATTCTGGTAAAATCCTAACTACTTTTCAGGATAGGACTAGAACTTGATCCAAGTTCATTCAGCTATCTGATGAGAGAACTACACTCCCAGAATTCAATGTGATAATTGTCACTAGAACCATTTCACACCTGGAGCAAAGGCCCAGTCATTCCTTTGTTATTCCAGTGAATGGACCCAGCAGGAGGCCTAGCCTAGCGACAAGCGGCCACTACATAGTTGGGTATTGAAAAAATGCTCATATCCAAAAGTAGTAGAGAGAGAGAGAGAGATAGAGAGAGAGAGATGGTATTTACAGTACTGTACCATATCAAAAAAAAAGAAGCAAACCAATAACAATTTGTGGTTGTATTTCTCTAGAATGACTAGAAGACCTTCTGGGGTGGACGCCAAGCCTGTTCACACAACAGCAGGAACTTGCTGCACAGCCGCATGAATTTATTTTCATTGATGAGGCTGGATTCAACCTAAGCCAAACAACACACATTCAAATCCAACCCTAACTAACCTTACTGTCATGCACTTGTCCTAATATACTAACCTACACTGTAGCACTCAACACTTTGATGAACATTGTTAGTTACTCAGCTGATAGAGTTGTGCCCTTCCTGATGACTTGTCGTACAGAACTTGTAAGTCGCTTTGGATAAAAGCGTCAGCTAAATGACTAGATGTAAATGTAATGTGTAAATGTGTGTGTGTGTGTGTGTGTGTGTGTGTGTGTGTGTGTGTGTGTGTGTGTGTGTGTGTGTGTGTGTGTGTGTGTGTGTGTGTGTGTGTGTGTGTGTGTGTGTGTGTGTGTGTGTGTGTGTGTGTGTGTGTGTGTGTGTGTGTGTGTGTGTGTGTGTGTGTGTGTGTGTGTGTGTGTGTGTGTGTGTGTGTGTGTGTGTGTGTGTGTGCGTGCGTGCGTGCGCGCGCGAAAGTAAGACATCCTTGACTTAGTAAACTCACTGACAGCACGTGTGGCAGATTTATATCCAGCTTTTAATTTGATCGTTTGTTTGTGTGTTTCTGTGTGTGTGTGTGTCTGTGTCTGTCTGTCTGTGTATGTGTGTGTGTGTGTGTGTGTCTGTGAAACATGTCTTGTACTCATTTACCTCACTAAATACAGCAATGTGTAACTGTAGATTTCAAGAGAGAGAGAGAGAGAGAGAGAGAGAGAGACATTTATAATAATTATATTATTAATTAGTTTTTTTACACACACACACTAATAACATGATCATAACCAAACTTTCAAATGTATCATCAAGTACAAAATAGATTTGATCGTAATATTTATGAGAATGCATGTTTTTTCACACTACAGGAGGAGTATGTCACAGTATGATGTCATAATCGAACATTCTAGAACATTTGTGTTCTATATATGCAACAATTCTCTGAGCATTTCCTGGCATTTTTTCAGACTACAACATCAATCCAGACTGGTTTGACCCTGACAGCACGTGTGGCAGATTTCATGTCAATAAAGCCCATTTGAAAGAGAGAGAGAGAGAGCGAGAGAGCGAGAGAGCGAGAGAGAGAGAGAGAGAGAGAGAGAGAGAGAGAGAGAGAGAGAGAGAGAGAGAGATGACCCGAAATCTATGTAAGCTTGTCAACTAAAGCGGTCCGTGTTTAATAATAATAATAATAATAATGACTTGGATTTATATAGCGCGACAGCGCGGGTGAGCAAACTCGTCACACAGCAGCCAGTGATCATTCATACCTCGTATACACAGACGCACTCTGCCATACAGTAGTTAATGTTAAATAAAGCCCATTTGAATTGAGAGAGAGCGAGAGTGTGTGTGTGTGTGTGTATGTAAGCTTTTTTTTTTTTTTTTTCTGAGAGAATGTCCGCGAATGTCCTCAGACTCCTCACGCAGGAGAGGAGAAACGACTGCAAAAAGTCGAGTCCCGTGGATATTATTGCAACGGATAATTCATACATTATTATGTTTAGAATTTGGATGGGGGGGTAGGCTCTGATACCAGTCTCACGCCTCTGCGGGGGTGTAACACCTATTCACAGCGCACACGCCGCTATTGTGTGTGTGCGCGCGTCCATGTATGTGCGTTTCGTGACGCAATGTAGTTCTTATCGCAAATGGAGATTATTACAATCATGCCATCTAGCAAGAATTAAACGTATTTACAAGTCGTATTAGGTTTAGCAAGTTGGGGGACGTATACCTTACATGTCAAAGCACTAGAAATGGCCATTTTTCTATTTTTATCGATTTCTGAAAAGATGTCCTTTTTGAGCATTTAAGAGGGATTCTAATTTCTTTTGTTGTCCGCCGACGGGTTCAAAGCTCCAGCGTGACCCCTAAGGGTTAAACCACAGGCGCAGACACCACCCCCATTTTGAAATCCCTGCAGACCAATGACATCTCACTGGTCTGCCGACTTGTAGCCCACGGCGTCCCCCCAGTTTGCAACCTGGAACGCGAAACCCCGGGCTTCCTACTCAAGGATATCCAAAGTCCATACAACTCTCAACCACTGCTGCACACACACAGCCGCTTCTGACTCAAATTAACCACCGCAACCACCTCCACCTAAATATCCACACATAATATGACTCAATGCGCGCAGCGTGGCAGCGAGCTTTGACGAGTGCACGCATAGCGCATCCCCGTTAATGCGCGGAGGCAGCGAGCCCCGACGAGCCGTCTACCACCCACGCCACGACGTCCGCAGTCCCCGCACCCCCGTTAAAATGAAAAGAAAAATTACACGTCTCGTCCATCTACCAACACCGCCATCGCAGGTGCAGCCGAGCAGAGTGACCCCTCACACGCAGGTCCATCTGCGTGGAGAGTCCCTAACCTGTCCTCAAAGCATGCTCCGACTTACGGCCCACCATCATGAACGCAACATCCAAACCACTGGCACGGAGACCTGGTGAGAGCCAGAGAGTATGGCCCACTGCTGGTTGCTACAACATCATCGCCCTGACGCCGGCCAATACCATTACCAGCACTAGAAACTAGGGATGTCCGATATTATCGGCCGACCGATATTATCGGCCGATATCGGCAGTAAAATGTGATATCGGAAAATATCGGTATCGGTTTAAAAAAAGAAAAAAACAATAACAATATTTGTTGTATTATATCCAGTGAAATTATTAGTTACCTGAAATTATTCCGTTTTTTGGGGGGGAAACCCTGCATATATCGGTATTGGTTGATATCGGTTGATATCGGTATCGGAAATTAAGAGTTGGACAATATCGGAATATCGGTATCGGTAAAAAAGCCAATATCGAGCATCCCTACTAGAAACCCCCAAAAACTAACAATAAACTGCATTTGAAACCTACAGAGAATAACAATAAACAATAAACAAGTCCAAATAGGAGAGAAAGAGAGAGCGAGTTGGGGGGCCGAGGGGGGAAGAGAAAATGGAAGAGAGGTGGAGGAGGGATAACTTTAAGAGAGGTTCCTTGTCCATATAACACCTCATTGGCCGAAACTATACTAAATACAATATAGCCTGTGCCACATAAACGGCCACCCCACTCGTCAAATGACCCCACTCTTTTTTTTTTTTTTTGGTCTTTTTCCCCCTCCATTTTCCTCCGATTTTCTCCCATCCCAATGTTAGTCGTATGCCAATTCCCAGTCCCTTCCTGGTCGCTGCGCACTTACCCCCCACAGTCAGATCATCTGGGAGAGTGGAGGCTACCACGTGCTTCCTCCGACACACGTCCAGCCAATCACCGCTTCTTTTCACCTGGCAGCGCGGATTCTCATCGAGAGGGCGTAGCGTGTGGGAGGACCACACTATCCCCCTCGAGTCCTATCCGCGCTTAGCAGGCGCCCCGACCGAACTGTAGGAGTCGCTGTTTACAACGACCCGGACCCACCCCGCCAGCTTCTCCCACCCTCTAATACAGCCAATTGTATTAGTGCAGACGGCCAGCCAAGCTGGTGACAACCCCGGAGCTGTGAGCTGGATTCGAACAGGCGAATCCAGCTCACAGCTCCGGGGCTGGTGACGAACGCAATCTCCGCTCGGCCACCTAACCGCCCCAAATGACCCCACTCTTAAAGAATGACCTCCCAACCAGGACGGGAGCATCAAACTGTCCCATAGAGAGAAAGAGAGAGTGGGAGAGAGATTGAGGGGGGGGGGAGGGGAGAGAGAAATAGGGAGAGATGTGGGGAGTGAGGGGGAGGGAGAGAGAGAGGAAGAGAGAGTGACAGGTGGGGAGCGAGGGGAAGGGAGGGCGGAGGGGAGAGAGGGAGAGGGTGAGGGAGGGAAAGACAGGTGGGGTGAGAGGGGAAAGGAGAGCGGAGGGGAGAGAGGGAGAGGGGGAGGGAGGGAGAGACAGGTGGGGTGAGAGGGGAAGGGAGAGCGGAGGGGAGAGAGGGAGAGGGGGAGGAGGGGAGAGAGAGATAGAGGAGGGGGGGAAGAGAGAGGGGGGGGTTGAGGGGGGGAGAGGGAGAGGAGGAGTGGGGTAGGGAGAGAGAGAGAGACGTGGGGAGTGAGGGGGAGGGAGAGAGAGAGGAAGGGAGAGAAAGAGAGAGTGAGCTCATACCATCGTAAACTCGCACACCTGACCCAGCCTACCCCAGCTGCACACACACCCCGTATGGGTCACCAGGCCCACCTAACCATAAAGGTGGTTCCCTCACACGCTCTAACCCACAAGCCCCAGCAAATACACACTCATATAGCGAGAGAGAGTGGTGGGGGGGCGAGGGGGGGAAGAGAGAATGGAAGAGCGGTGGAGGAGGGCAGGGAGAGAGAGAAAAGAGAGAGAGAGGGGGGGGTGTGGAGAGGGAGAGAGAGGGAGGGAGAGAGGGAGAGAGAGAGAGGGAGAGAGAGGGGGGGTGTGGAGAGGGAGAGAGAGAGGGAGAGAGAGAGAGGGAGAGGAGGGGGGGTGTGGAGAGAAAGAGGGAGAGAAGAGAGAAAAATGGAGAGAGAGGGAGAGGAGGGGGGGTGTAGAGGGAGATGGAGAGAGGGAGAGAGAGCGGGAGAGAGAGGAGGGGGGGTGTGGAGAGAAAGAGGGAAAGAGGGAGAGAGGGGGGGGTTAGGGAGAGAAGAGAGAGAAAGGGAGAGAGTGGGAGAGAGAGAGAGGGGCGGGGTTCTAAAAGAGGGACATATTTTCAACCATTCTTTCAATGTAACACAGCCACACACGACATACCTGTACCAGCTAAACGCTCCCTGTATCTGCTTAGGACGGGAGTCTAAATATGCCTCCACCGCCCCCTAGCGCAGTTCCAACCACATCGCTTTGAAAATAATAATCCCTTATAATCATTACCCCTTGCCCCGTCTAAAATGGCTACCACGGCGCTCCACCTAAATTGGCCGCGCATCGCAAGACTTCCCGAGAGTCTCGTCATGCTATGTCGTCAGCACAGGTAGCTTAGCATATTAGCTTCGTTAGCTTTAGCACAGCGCAGGTAGCCAGCCCGTCCACCGCTCCACGCACCCCTATGACGTCACAACCGGCGACCGCTTAGCCGTTAGCGCGGCTAGTTAGCATTAGCTTAGCTTCACCCACGACACCATAATAACGTTCCCCAACGGCCCATTGTTCCGTTTCGCCGCGCGGGCCGACACCTCGCAATGTTAACGCAACACCACTTTCCCTACAACAGAACTCTAATCCTCTCAAAACGCCAGTGTACAGATTTAATCAAAAAATAAAAACATTACATCACACAGGCCCTCTCAAAACACTAGCTTGACCCCACCGCCTTCGTTTCCGCAGTGCCCAGGACGACTTCCGGGTCAAACTTTCACTCCATTCGATCCCTTAATACATTAAACAACTACTTTATCCGCGTCGAATTTGAAAATTTTAAAGTGCCTTACACATCCCCATAGTCCCATGATACTACCGATCGACCACATACACTCGAAACTACGCCGCCTCGTCACTAGCATCCCCCGGTCGCCCCCTAGGCTAATGTAGCAGCTAACTGCTGCTGTGTTCCAACGGCCCTCGAAAAACCGGCGTTCAACTATTACATTTCCCCACGGCTGTTTGGTCATTAAAATTTCATAATAATACAACAATAAGCTCTTACGTTTCGTCAATCATTCCTAACCCTAGCCATCATTCAAACATACATAATATTGCCACACCTAACCACAAATAAAAACACAAACATCCATTCAGATTTTGACCTCTTGCTATTGTTACCAGAACGTCCGTGCGGCCATTTAAAAAAATTCACATTTCGTTTTACTTTATTCAATAACTTCCGCGCGACTATTAAAAACGAGATCAAGTGCAATCGTTCACTTTAACTATACTGAATGTTTAAGATTACAACCAGTCTTTCAACCGAATTGCTACCAAGTACTATACCAGTCTTTCAACCGAATTGCTACCAAGTACTTTTTGTTCGCCGGTTATCACGGCGGACGTGCCTCGTAATATGTCCCGGAGTATCACGCACTAAAAACTAATCTCCCTCGACTTTGGGGCTTCTGTAATCCACAAACTCAATTTGTAGACAACCCCCTCGCCGTCTTGATTCTATTTGAAATACACCCTAATGCGGGCATAATCTTCATTTAGTTCGGTCGATATTAAATGCAGAGAGCACGATTCGTCGAATTGAAACAGAAACGGCTGTCTCTGCATTAACATGTTACAACCTACGTATATTTCCAGCTAGGACCTAACCTCTCATATTACGCCATGGCTCGCTTATTTCCTGTGATCCATAACAAGCCCCCTGTATCCATATCGATCGCCTTCGTCACTCACATCTTCTGATTTACATGATCCAAACAATGTTGAATTAGTGTATTAACGACCCTATGTCCCGCCGATGGATCAGCCCCCCGCCGTTTGCCGTTTGAGTTTCGGCTCCAGGCCGGACTCGGGTCCATCTCGCCAGCATAGACACACAATTCACCCATTGTCCCGACACGTAAAAAAATTACCAACTTCGCTGCGTCCGGTTCTGAGTTAAATGATTAGGTCTCCATTCCCCAGAATACGCCCTGTCGAATCTTGCCAACAACAGTTTACCGAGTCCACGATTCAATGGACTTTCCAACTCGATGTAGTCCGACGCCTCGAACCGCACTATGATTACAGTAGTTATGCCCCCCAACGCCTCACATATCTTTTTTTTGATCAAATTTTTTTTATTGTTATTCACACGAAACAAGACAACACATTAACCACAATCACAATACATAGAACTTCACAAGAAAATAACAAAAACAATAATAATAATAATACAGACTAACAATTATACAGACAAGAGAAAAGAAAACAGAGTTCAACCTTCTAAATTAATTCCAAGGGGTACTATCTAATAAATGGTCTTTCCCAGTGTTCAGCCCCGATTCCCGGCCGTGTGACCCTATATTAATAAAACGTACATCTCCAATCCACCACAAGGACAATTTTTGGGAACACGACCTGAAAACAGAGCAATGAACCTTCATGAAAAAACAAAAACCTGTAGAGGTGTTCCATAGACTCACAGAGACCGTGTAAAAGTGGCCAAACCGTGAAGAAATAGTTAAATAGCTGCCCCCCCATAATATCCCCAGCTAAACTCAAGATGACAAGACAAAGGACAAGACAGACAAAAACATTTCCTCCTCCCCCTCCCAAGAGACCGCCGGACTCACCCGAACACGCACCCCAACCCCGCTCAGCCGCACACTGCGGTCTTTACCTTCTCAGCTGCTGCGAACCACAGGTCAATTCCAGCCTGCCCCACCCCAATCACCCGGGCTGTGGATATCTCAAGATAAATCACATCCAATAGAGTTAGGGACCAGTTAATCATTGTAAGCTTCTCAGGCTCCTTCCATCTCATTGCTATTAGCTTCTTCGCTGCTGTGACGCCCGCTAGGACAACCCTTTTCAGTTGTACGGACGCGGGTAGTGTCGTTATATCGTTCAGGAGTAGCGTAACAGCTGAGAATGGGATAGTTAAGCCACACAGATCTGAAAGTTTGTCCGTTATTGACCTCCAGAAGCGGGCCACTGGTGGGCAATCCCAATACATATGCATATAAGTGCCGGTGGCCTTTTGAGAGCACAAAGTGCACCGAGAGTCGGTTATCAGTCCCATAGCATATAGCTTCCTAGGTGTAAGATAGGTCCTATGAATATAATTAAAATTAATTTGCTGGTGATTGGGGTTGCGGGAAGATAATGCCACATTTGCCCAAACATCATCCCAGTCAAACTCGGGGTCCAACTCCGGGATATCCACACGCCAGATTGTATCCAATGATACATTTTTATACGTGGATTGAATTAAGAGCGTATAAAAGTCGGAGACAAACCCTCTGGATGTCGTCCTGTCCACTATGAGCCTGAGGAAGGGGTGTGGGTGCAAGGCTTGAGCCCACGGTACGCCATGCGCCCTCAGTGCTGACCTTAGTTGAAGGTAAAGAAAGAAGGACTCGCCGGGAAGATCATAAAATTCTCTTAAGTCCTGAAACGCACGGAGGCCGTTCTTATCATAAATATCCTCCAGAGTATGCACTCCCCTCCTTTGCCATTGAGGAATATTAACCGGCTTGTGTCCAACAAGTAATTGCTGGTTATTAAAAATTGGAGAGTCCAGGTGCCAAGGGCATTTAACCCCACACGACCTCTGTACATTACGCCACGTTTGGATCACATGAGTTATGATCGGTCCATACCTCAGCCGGCATTTCGAAATAGAGACAGTGGAGTACACTACATCCTGCAATCTTAGCGGAGATACCGCCGCCGCTTCTAAGGAGCGCCACGATACAGCCTCTACAGGGTCCAGCCAGCACATCAGAGGTCTCAGTGAAAAGGACCAGAAATAAAGTTTAAAATCAGGGATTGCGAGGCCCCCATCTTGTTTTCTACGTTGAGTAGTAGCCCTTTTGATTCTCGGGCGTTTGTTATTCCAGACAAACTTAGATACCATCGATTGTACCTTGCGCCAGTGGTCTATTGGAGGGGGCAGGGGGAGCATTGAGCTAATAAAATTTATCCTAGGCAGGATGTTCATTTTGATTATGGAAGCCCGGGCTTGTAAGGAGTTAGGAAGGGACGACCACCTGTCTAGATCCTGGCGTATTTTATCATAAGTACCCGTGAAGTTGTACTTAGTAGTTTGGTTCAGCGTGGGGAATATCTCTATGCCCAAGTATTTAAAATGTTCTACTATGGGGATATCAGCTGGTAGTCGTACCGCCTTGGCCAGTTCATTAAGAGGTAGGCAGGCTGATTTGTTCCAGTTAATCTTAAAACCTGACAATTTACCAAAGTCGTCGATTATCCTCAATAATTTTGTGGCCGACCGGGAGGGGTCGTCCATGAAAATCAGCAGGTCATCCGCATAGAGAGCAATTTTGTGTGGAGTATTGTTGACCATTATGGGGACGATGTCCTCCGATTGCCTAATAAATTGGGCCAAAGGTTCGAGGGAAAGCGCGAACAGTCCCGGGCTCAGAGGGCAACCCTGTCTAGAAGATCTGGAGACTGGAAAGAGTGTGGAACAGTTTTTGCCTGTCAGTATCATCGCAGACGGCGAGGCATACAGGACTTTAATCATATGAATAAAACTCTTTCCAAGACCCATGACCTCAAGTACCTTCCACAGGTATGACCACTCAAGTCTGTCAAACGCCTTCATGGCATCCAAAGACAGAACTGTGGATGGAGTTGTATTGTCTTTACTGTTATCGATTACATGCAACAGCCTCCTAAGATTATCTGCAGCCAGACGCCCCGGGATAAAACCAGTTTGATCGCAGTGTACCAATACAGACATAAATCTCTGCAGGCGACGGGCCAGCACCTTGGCAAACACCTTTAAATCGGCCCCGAGAAGACTCAAGGGTCTATAGCTACCACAATCATTGGGATCTTTGTCCTTCTTGAGAAGTAAAGAAATCAACGCCATATTGACATCTCTTGAGAACTCCCCTTGTTCGATAGCGTAATTGATCATATCGAGCATCAATGGACCCAGTTGGTCCCAGAAAGCTAAATACACTTCGGGTGGAATACCATCCCAGCCTGGTGCCTTACCCCTCTGCATTTCAACAATAGTCTCCCTCAATTCTACGAGAGTAATCGGTCTCCCCAGTTCCTTGGCCTCTTCCTCAGAAATGTGGGGTATCTCAAGCCCGCCAATGAACGATTCAAATTTAGAGTCATCCAGATTACCCTCTGAGCTATATAACTGTGAGTAAAACTCTTTAAAAGTGTCATTGATCTTTTTCGAATCAGTAGTGACTGCACCCTGGCTCGTCCTAATCGAGGGGATATCCGAGAAATGATCATTTGAGCGTATTTTCATTGCCAATAGATGGCTAGGTCTGGAGCCGTGAAAATAGTAATTTTGTCTTGTCCTATGTATCAAGAACTCAGACTGTTGTTTAAGTATGGAGTTTATTTCTTTTTTGACTATCTTACGTTGTGTGTTTAGTCGTTCATTATAGTCAGTTTGCAAGGATGCGTATAGGTCCGCATATAATGATTCCAGTCCTTCTAGCTTTTTTGACCGGGATTTTCGCAAATTGGAGGCAAATAGTGTGACATGACCCCTGATGAATCCTTTCAATGCGTTCCACAGGACCCTAGGGTCTTCTACTGTGCCAACGTTGATCTGCAAAAATTCAGCTAGTTTACTCCTGAACTCAGAACAGAAGTCATCGTTCTTTAGCAGGGTCGAATTAAAACGCCATCTGGGAGCTCTTGCGGAGAGCCTGCCAAAGGTTGCCGTAAGGAAAATCCCCTTGTGGTCTGAGAGAGCCAAGGGAACCAATGAGACATCGAAACTATCAAACATATTAGGGGACGCGAATGCATAGTCAATTCGAGAGAAGCTTTTGTGTCTGGCTGACAGGTGAGAGTAATCTTTGAGGGTGGGGTTGCATAAACGCCAAAGGTCTGTGAGCCCTGTGTCTTTAGCCCACATCCTAAGGGCCTTAGAGGCCCGTTTTTGGTCGCTCGTTTCAGAGGGCCCGGACCTATCCATCTCAGCATCCCAGCACGCATTAAAATCGCCACCCACCATGAGAGCGTATCCATTAAGTTCCAACATATTCTTCGTGATTGTATTATAGAACGCTGAATCAAATGTGTTAGGAGCATACAATGCTATTATAGCCATCTTCCTATGCAAGAATTCAACTTTTGCTATAGTAATCCTTCCCTCCGTGTCCGACCATACATCCAAGATTTTGATATCAAGGTTACGTCTTGTAACTATGACTACTCCTTTCGTCTTATCATCGGCTGAGGATGAGGAGATAACGTGATATTGCCGATTTGCCAGTCTTGACACGTCACCTACCAATAAATGCGTTTCACTAAGGAGAGCAAGGTCAATATTTCTCCTCTTCAATAGCCAAAGGACACTGGCACGCTTGTGTGGGGCGTTAAGCCCTCCTGCGTTCCAAATTAAAATATTCAATTTAGCCATGGTCGAGCTTGTATAAATGCGTAGAGAACATACCAGTGCAGCCAGGCTGAGTACAGAGGTGCCGATCCCGGCGGGCCCGGACGGTCAATCCCAGGAGTTCAGAGGAGGAACAATTACACACACATAAAACAGTACATAAAACACATAAAAATACCACCCCAGCTACAACCCCTCCCCCTTCTACTCTAAACCCTAACCCACCCGTCCTAATATAAGGTCCCCTATACCCACTCTCCAATCCCCACCCTATGCCCCATCCCCTGAGGATGGTCATCCTCCTATCACTTCCCACTAGAGACATGGATTAATAAGACGCTCCCCACTCCAACCCCCCTCTAGATAAACCCCTGAGTGAACCCCCACTAGTCCAATAAACACAAATAATAATAAAATAAAATTCAATAAAGATATCGGTCGAAACCCACCTGAGCCCTGGCCCCAACATGAGACAACCATAATGGTAAAAATAGCCATTATTAAATAATAACTCCACATCAACCTGCAGCCCTCTATTTCCGAATCTGCGCTTCAACATCACATTGTTATAGCCCAAAAGGGTATAGGAAAATTCAAAACAAAATTTAATTAAAGCATCCCAGCCGATAGTCTAAGGCAGGTTCGAGTCACAGGTTAATTGTGCAAAATTGTGTGAACAGTGTCAATTAAACCATGACAAAAAAAAGAAGGGAAAAAAGGGTTATGGTCAAAATGCACCCCTTTAGCTGTCCCTCTGATCAGGCACAACGGCTGAAATGACATAACCTATGTAAGAATAGAATTAAACACATTCATTAATTAATCCGGGGATGGTAATAGGCAACACCTGACACCACCTGTTATCATACATTGTTTCAATAAAGATATCGGTCGGAGCAGTTAGTCCAAGGTAGGATCGAATCACAGTTAAATTGCTCATTCAAATGCCATTAAAACAGCGACAATAATTATTATATAATTACTCAGCATCAGCCCTGTAACCATCTACCTTGGAGTCTGCATATTAATGTCGCAACGTTATAGCATAAGTGGCTCACGAAAAATTCAAAACAAAATTAAGGCGAATCAGCAGTTAGTCCAAGGTAGAATCGGATCACATTTAAATCGCGCATACAGATGACATAAAAACAGCGACAATAGGAAAGAAAAAAGAAAGGAAAAGAGGGGCATGGCTAAAGTGCAGGCCATATAACCATATAGCCATGAAGTGCAAGCCATACCCGACCCAACCTGTTATCATATATTGTATATGCATATTCAACCGACCTTGGCATCTACTTGGATCCCAACGCTCAAAAAAAAAACCTGGATATAAAAATAAAAGCATACCAGAAGTTAGTTAGGGACTCGGTCACTCTTGAACTGTGCAAACCAATGTCCCTTTGAACAGCAACAGCAACCAAAATACGTAACCATTAACGGGTCTCGAATGTCTCAGCGCAGGCTATAGGCGAAGCCCGCTGGTTAGCCCGAGGCTAGCGCGTAAGCTAGTGATGAATCCGGATAGCACGTTAGCTTATTATGTACATTGTTCAGCTAGCTCGTTAGCTTCCAAAGAGGCGATACACAAGTACGACCATGAGGTCAGCTTTAGCAAGTAACAGAAGTCATTGGGAAGCCCCGCTAGTTGGATGGGCAGAGGACAGTTAGCATGTCTGGGCATGACAGCAAGTGTTTGTGAATAGTCTACCTAATCAATGTATATAGGCCCAAACCGCCAAGTCACTCACCCTCCATTGATATCAAGCAACAGACTCGGGTGTCTCCGCGAGATATTCCTTCGCTCTAGCCAACGACCAAAACAAACGCTGACCACCGACCTTCTCCAACACAGATAATTTCGCGGGAGCGAATAACGTGGGCCTCAGGCCTAGTTTCCATAGCTTAGTCAGGACCACCTTGTACTCGGCTCTATGTGCTTGAACCTCCGGTGTAAAGTCCTCGAAAATGGCCACTTTGTGATCGCCAAGCCTCAGATTACCCCTCCTGGTACGAGCCGACCGCATGATGATTTCTCTCTGCTGGAGTCTGTTCAGCTTGACTATGATGGGCCTCGGCTCTTTGTTCACGCCGGGAGAAAACCTGCCCGCTCTGTAGGCCGATTCACAGATAGGAGGCATAGGGAGGACATCCGTCCCTAGTATCTTCTGCAGCAGTTCGGGCACGGTCTCAGAGAGACGGCCTTCACCGCTGGTCTCCGGTACTCCAACAATCCTGACGTTGTGGCGTCTATCCCGGGACTGCATCTCCTCCATTGCCGACTGTAGTTTGTTGACTTCAGCCTGCCTAGCCAGCAGGGCGGATTCAAGACCCGCCATCTTCTCACACTGTGATGATACCTCCGTCGTTAGTATGGCTAGTTCGTTAGCATTAGCCGAAGAGGCAGCGTGTATCGCCTCCATCTTGTCTGTCAGCGGTACTACCGCCAGCCGAATTTCTTCTGATATCTCACGACGGAGGCTGATACAGAAATCCGCCAACACTTTCTTCTGTGCTTCAGCGATGCGTGTCTCAGAGTCTGCGTGTAGCTTGGTCATGACCAAGAGCACAGCTTCGCTTAACTCCCCGACAGCGGGAGACGGTGCGGCCATGCTCGGCGGTGCCGGTGTCGTGCCTAATTCTTTCATGGCTCTGGTTTCCACCCCCGCCATCGTAGAAAGTCGAAAAAAGTTGATGAATGTATACTAAACACGACGACCTAGCAAACAGATAAAAAACAAATAAAAATAAAATAAAGACTAATGGGGAGAAACGTATATTCAGCACGGTAGAAGGGAGCTCATGTGAAACACGTCTACTCCATGATCGCTCAGCTCCGCCCCCCCCCAACGCCTCACATATCTAATACTATATGAGGTAATATTCTCGGTCAACCCCTGGTTCGAACTGAGCGACCCCATATTCCGTCATTACACTCACCTATTTTTCAGTGTTGTTGTCGGATTGAAGGTCGCCGCTGGTTCCCGGATGGTCGACGGCACCAAATTGAAGTAGTAAAGGCTTCTGTTCTGGTTCTGATAAGATCAGAACCGGGCTGGATCGTCCTCTGCGTTGTGTATGGTTCCCCTAAAAACCTTTGTACTACCAATAAGACCAAATGGTCTTTGTTTGACGACCAGCGGAGCAGCAGGAGAAATGGAGGAGAAGAATGTGTACTGGCAGCTGTTTAATAAAAGTTCAGAGTGTATACAAATTACAATTAAAGAAAAGATTCAAGGTACCGGAGCCCTATGCCGCTCGTCCTTACTAAGAAATCAGATTAAATAAATGATAGTTGATACGTTTTTGATGTTCTTTGTTCTCTGGCTGATGAACAAAGAAAAGTCTGTTCTCCTTCCAAATGTTCTTTGTCTGTTCCGTCTCCTCTGCCGCGTCGTCTCCTGTGTGAAAAGGTGAGGTGTTGTCCTTGTGGTTCCGTGTCAGAGTCCTTCTCCCACCGTCAAAACACCCCCTCTTATTTCAAAAGCCTGGAGTCTCTCGTGATGTCACCAGAGTGACATCACCAGATGTGTTCCTCCAATCCCAGGCCGGCACCGAGTATTTGAAAACGGAGGAGGGCCTACCCTCTTATTTCCCTTGTTTTTCAACCAAAGAACAAACACGTCTAACTAACATAATACTTTGGTTATTGATCTCACAATATATATATTCGAATTGCAATTGATTACATAAACACAGAGATATCATAATTGAACACTTTAGCTTGATGTTTCATGAGTATCACAGTCTGTTCCCATTAAGCCTAGTTTCAACCTGAGTCAAACTAGTCTTACTATGCAGGGGATTAAGTCTCCAACACAATCTTTCTGGCTTTCATTGAATAGCTACATGAGGCCTAATCATTCTTTTAACTTACATCAATATCTCTTTTATACAGTTTAGTATGCAACACATTTAAGTATTTTCCAATGTAGATTCAAACGTGGCCTAATTTCAAACTCTGTGATTCCCCGTCATATTTCATATCATTTAATTCAGAATTGTTACCACAATATAACAGGCATTTGCAGTTATTTCACATTGAGGGTAAACCTCCTAACTCAGTAAGACACCTTTAAGTTATTTTAACTCAACTTTAAACGGTCTTACTTATTTCTTTAACCTCTTTATTCTTTTCTATGTGGGACTAGGAGACCAAATGGTGGTCTCATGTGTTTATTACTTATTAGGAGACCAAATGGTGGTCTCATGTGTTTAACTAATGCTTATCTGAACTCCTTCCTGTCCCCCACCCTGACGAACCCAGGTGGCTCTTTTGTTCTAGAACCCCCGAAGGGTTTATTCAAACAGTTCTTTATTGTTTACAGCCGGCTGTTGAGTGGCCCGACACCCAACCTTTTGTGAGGGTTCTTGCGTTAGTAAATAACCCTATCTATTTTAGTGAGACAGGGCAAAAGGGCAGAGTAATTTAATCACCAGAAGAATGTATTTGGTTGACTGACTAGTGCAGCTGTTTTCTCTAAATATAACACATTAGTTTGATTTGAACACCAGTTTCAGGCAACATGTGTCTCTCTATGGTTACAAAATACTACTGCAGTAGCTAAAGCTAACTAGCTGTCCCTGTCTTTAGCCGGGATGGCTAGCCTGACTGAACTGTCTAACATGCAACAACTTTCATCTTCAGTCCATCTGCCGAACGATGTCCTCTTCATCTTGGCTGGCATAACCTCCAATGCTGCATGCACGAAATAGTCAGACGCTAGTGATGGGTCGGTCATGAGCGACTCGTTCATAAGAGCCGATTCATTGCCGTGAGCGTGAGTCGAATCGCTCACGTCTGGCAATGAGTCGGTTCACGCCCCCCCCCCCCCCCCCCCCCGGCATGCACACAGACACACACAATGAACTCAACAGACGCTACCTTACCTGTAACCCCTCCCCTCATTGAAACCAATTCTGCTGCCTGCAGAGCCTCAGAGCCAGGAACAAGTCAGACACATTCTACAAACGTGTCTAATGTGAAATATATAAGCATATAAGCAAAACTAGATTTTAGGTCTGTGATGAAAAAGGGCCTCGCGGGAAGGGGGGCCTCGCAAAAAAAATAAATAAAAAATTATAATATTTTTTTTTTTTTTTTTTGTGCGAGGCACCCCTTCCCGCGAGGCCCTGTGCGACCGCACTGCTCGCACACCCCCTGAGGCGGCCCTGACCACAGTCATTTTACATTACTGAAAAAGGACTTGCTGATGGAAAAGGCACAAGAAAGTAAGAAACGCCACCATTTCATCTCCCAGAGGAGAGGTAAAATGGCATATTCCATGGGGGATATGACTAAAACGTCATATCACAACACACACATGATTAGGTTCAAAGGCCCCCGCCAAGTGTAATGCCAGTTCAAGTTTTCAATAGAAAAGATGGAACCTCAAGCACCGCTCGCAGCTCCCCGGGCTAAACGCCAGGGGGCAGCAGGTTCAAAGCGCATTACAATAATAATAGGATGGAGGGCCACTGACCAAATCCAACACATCAGACAGACACTTTTCCCTACCGAAAAAGGACCTGCTGACGGAAAAGGCATGAGACACGCCACCATTTCACCTCCCCGAGGAGAGGTAAAATGGCATATTCCATGGGGGATATGACTAAAACATCATATCCAACACACATGACCAAGCCATTGTCTGGCCAATATGTACAGTGACGGTATATGGCCTAAACGGCCCCTCATACAATTCCCCGCCTCATGAAACACAAGTGGGGAATGCGGACACTGTAAGGCCCCGCGCAGCACTTCACTCTGTTAAAACAGGCGATACACGGCGCGAGCCGGCACATACCTGAGAAAAGGTAATCGTGGCATCGTCTGGTACCACATCAGACATGGTAACGGAGGAATAATTGCACGTCTGTTGAACAGAACCCACCGGTTTCACTCTGGCTTTTTTATTACAAAAAAACGACGTAAACAACAACAAACATTGTATGTACAGTGCAAAGAATAGAGGAATTATGTACAACGTGAGCGAGAGGGGGGAACGCTTTCCAGCGTCCCACTACCACAGTCGCACCCAACAACAAAACAATACGTAATAAAACCACCCAGGGCAACGGGGAAACCCGTTACCTCCTTCTATTCACCTCCTTCGTGTCGTGGCCCGTCCACGGTTCCCCCGAAGGGCGAACCTGTAGTCCCGGTCTTCCGGGGGACAACAATTGTATCGACAGATTGCAGAATGGGTACAATGCAGTACGCCTCAATACACACAATTGTCAGAGGGATGCCGACCAGGGAAAGACTACTATAGTCTTATTTACCCCAGTGCAGCCTATGTCCAATTTTACCATATATATATACATATATAAATATATGTCTAACATACAATTCCCCATTGACGTGAACACAACACGGGGGGAAACCCATTGTCTGGCACCACATCAGACATGGCAAATGGTTTTCAAACTACCATATATATATAAATATATATACATATGCCCAAATCCATAATCTGCCGTTGTCACGTACATAACACGAGTGGGAAGTGTGGACACACGGCATGGCCCCGCGGCGCCTCACCTTGTTCAAAAACAGGTGACACAAGGCGCAAGTCGCATGATATAGTGATTGAAAATCGCATCAACAGATCGCAGAATGGGTACAAAGCAGCACGCCTCAATACACACAATTGTTAGGGGGATGCAGACCAAGGAAAAGATGAAGTCTCATTTACCCCAGTGTACCTCATTCATAACATATACATATATGTCCAAAAACAAAATTCCCCATCGTTGTGCTATTACATAACACGAGTGGGGAGTGTGGACAAACATTTCAATATGTATATGTGACAGTGACGGTATATTTCCTAAACGGCCCCTCATACTATTCCCCCTCCTCCTGACAAAACACGAGTGGGGAATGCGCCACACTGTATGGGCCTGCGCGGTGCCTCACCTTGTTCAAAAACAGATGATATAAGGCGCAAGCCAGCCTGATACATAGATTGAAAACTAAACATAATACCGATTGAAAATCGTATTAACAGATTGCAGAATGGGTACAAAGCAGCACGCCTCAATACACATAATTGGTAGAGGGATGTAGACCAGGGGAAGACATAGTCTTATGTCCCCCAGTGTACCTCATTTACAATACACCATATATATATATATATATATATATATATATATATATATATATATATATATATATATATATATATATATATATATATATATATATATATATATACAGGGCCGCCTGGGAGAAATGCGAGGCCCTGTGCGAGATTTAACGCGAGGCCCCCCCCCCCCCCAAAAGATATATAAAAAAAAATATATATATATATATATATATATATATATATATATATTTTTTTTTTTTTTTTTTTTTATACAGTCAACATATTCTTAAATAATAGCGCTGCCCGAGGCGGGGCATGATACAGTCAACATATAGCAAAAGAGAGAGCGAGAGAGAGCTCCCGTTCTACAGTCAATATACAGTGTACAGAGAGAGAGAGAGAGAGACACATTGGAAAGAAATTGAAATGCTATTTGGCCCTAAACAGAGAGTACACAGTGGCAGAATACCTGAGCACTGTGACTGAAGATCCTTGAGCACAGCCTAGCCATCGAGAAAGGCCGCCATAGGCAGACTGTGTGTGTTAGAAAGAGAGAGAGAGAGAGAGAGAACATGTGTGTTTGTCATGTGTGTGTGTGTGTTAGAAAGAGACTAGAGCATGTATGAGAGATCCAAAAGGACAAAGATCAACACTTAAATCCAAGAGAGAGAGAGAGAGAGAGAGAGAGAGAGAGAGAGAGAGAGAGAGAGAGAGAGAGAGACATTGGAAAGAAATTGAAATGCTATTTGGCCCTAAACAGAGAGTACACAGTGGCAGAATACCTGAGCACTGTGACTGAAGATCCTTGAGCACAGCCTAGCCATCGAGAAAGGCCGCCATAGGCAGACTGTGTGTGTTAGAAAGAGAGAGAGAGAGAGAGAGAGAACATGTGTGTTTGTCATGTGTGTGTGTGTTAGAGAGAGACTAGAGCATGTATATCCTAATAGTTACCTTATTACCATACTTGGCTGAAAACAAACTTTGCTGCCTGTTGTGAATGTGTTTTTCCCTGTAGGCTAATACATAAGTAGGCATACATTTTTGCAGTTGAGGAAAAATTTGCAGTTGAGTAGGCTATAATGTGCTGTGTTTTTATGTCTTCCATCGAGGACCACCTTGGAAATAAGTGTTAATGCTTGTTAATGAATGCTTTTAGGTGATATCCTCAGGAATACAAATTGGTCAAGATCATTTGTTTTTATGATGTGTTTTTAATTTCCAAATAAATCTAATCAAATAAAAAAGCAGTTTTTGCAGTTGAGCTACTGGTGTTGTATATTATACAGCCTTTTCATGCATCTTTATCAAGGGAACCCTTATCCTAATGATTTAAAAAATAATATTATGATGATACGATATGGACCTAGTAGTTGGGTCATCTGTGGCACTTCGTTTCTCAATGGATTTTTTAAAAAGGCGGGGGAAATTTGTGAGAGACCAAAATCCAAAATGGCTGCCGTGGAAATTAACTTTTTAATGGTTTGACCTACAATGATGCCCAATACATGGTACCAGCCCCCTCTTAGTCATGTACCAGCCCCTCTCAGTCATGTACCAGCCAGCCCCTCTCAGTCATGTACCAGCCCTCTCTCAGTCATGTATACCAGCCCCCTCTGTCATCTACCAGCCCCCTCTCAGTCATGTACCACAGCCCCATCTGAGTCATGTACCAGCCCCCTCTCAGTCATGTACCAGCCCCCTCTCAGTCATGTACCAGCCCCCTCTCAGTCATGTACCAGCCCCCTCTCAGTCATGTACCAGCCCCCTCTCAGTCATGTACCAGCCCCCTCTCAGTCATGTACCAGCCTCCTCTCAGTCATGTACCACGTCATGTACCATAGCCCCATCTCAGTCATGTACCACAGCCCCCTCTCAGTCATGTATACCAGCCCCCCTCTCAGTCATGTATACCAGCCCCCTCTCAGTCATGTACCAGCCCTCTCTCAGTCATGTACCAGCCCCCTCTCAGTCATGTACCAGCCAGCCCCCTCTCAGTCATGTACCACAGCCCCCTCTCAGTCATATACCACAGCCCCCTCTCAGTCATGTACCACAGCCCCCTCTCAGTCATGTACCAGCCCCTCTCAGTCATGTACCAGCCCCCTCTCAGTCATGTACCACAGCCCCCTCTCAGTCATGTACCACAGCCCCCTCTCAGTCATGTACCAGCCCCTCTCAGTCATGTACCAGCCCCCTCTCAGTCATGTACCACAGCCCCCTCTCAGTCATGTATCAGCCCCATCTCAGTCATGTACCAGCCCCCCTCTCAGTCATATACCTGCACGACTGGCGGGGGGGGGTGCTTAGTAAGAGATGTGATTGGGCCAGCCCAGTGTCAGTCAGTACCAATGGGCCGATGTCTCAGCCTAGTAGTGGGCCGGTCGTTGACAAAAAAAAAAAAAAAAATTAAAAAAAAATATATATATAAAAAAAAAATTATATAATTTTTTTTTTTTTTTTATAGTTACAAATAGTTACCGAGGTCCGGACCTCGGTGACCTCATAGCTGGCTACGGCCATGGGTGCAACATGTGTTTATGGAATGTGCCAAATACACATCGAAGAGGCGTGTGCTGTTCACTTCAATACTGGATGTAGGGATGCCTTGCATCTCTCTGAGGAGTATATTAGGACGACCTGAGGAACAGCAAAGGGCAGTGGTGAAAGCTGTCATGGAATTTCTTGTGGACACAGGCCTGCACAGAATTGTGCAGTACCTAAAAACAATCGGTGTGAGGCAGCAATACGCCGACGGGCGTCTAGACTGCCGGAAAGCCAAAAGAAGAAGAAGAAGTAGTTGCTAGCTCCTCCTCCCTCCTCCCTCCTCTCTGACTACACCACACGTCATTTCTGGAGTCTCGTCGTTCAGGTAAGGTAAACAAATAATGTACATTAGGTTAATATCGACCTCTCCGTTTTGTTACAGTAAAATCTGCTTTTATTCATCTACTGACCGCACACCCGATCTGTAGGGCGTTTCTGCCACTTTTCCATACAGACTGGGCCTTGACCAGAGGTACCTGGACCAGCTACCACAGCTAAGCTGCTATGCTAATGCTAATGCTACACTACTACCACGTTATGAGTTTGGGTATGTGACGTTAGGTCAGAAACTGGTGCGACTCTCTGTATATAGAGAGAAATGTGCGTTTATTCAGCTCGTTACTAATAATGACCGAACATCTCAACTGTTGAGCATTTCAGCCACTGTTTCGCCTTTACTTGAGATGCTATGCTAAAACGATTCTTAGGCCGTGAGCCAGGGCCCCAAATTTGGACCACGGGTACCATCTTGGGGGATGAATGAAAACTTTATTTAACAGATTGCAGAATGGGTACAATACAGTACGGCTCAATACACACAATTGTTAAGGGGATGCAGACCAGAGAAAGACGTTTGTCTTGTTTACATCAGGGTCCCCCATTTTCAATTCATAGTGACATTTATGACATACACAACATACATGACATCATGACATTTATGACATATGGACATACATGACATATACAGCTACATACATGGGGACTAACTTTCATAGTGATTTTTAGGATGGTATACACCCCTACTGCTAGAAAAGATGTGATAGCAATGCAGCAGTTGCCTCCAAATGTGTGCTATCACATCTTTTATAACCCTACCAAGCATATTTTTCAGGCCTCCTGTCTGAAATTACATGACCCTAATTAATCATGATAACTCCTGAACCATAAGGCCTATATGCATGTTTCTGGTCTCCTTTGATAGGTAACAAGGTAGGACTTATGAATCCAGTGTAAGTAAACCCACATCTATTACCATTCCAGAGTAAATGAAGGAAAACATCATATTTTTACCCTCGCCTGGTACATAATCTTAATTTAGAAGGCAATATGACCATTATAACCAATATCCCATGGATAATAATGCAACTGAATGTGTTCTCATACTCATTGACTACAAATTAGGGCTGGGCGATATAACGATAACGATAAATATCGTGATATATTTTAATAATCAATATCGAATATCGAAAAGAAAAAAATATCGAAAAATCTATATATATATATATATATATATTATTTTTTTGTGACCTGCAACAGGGCAGTTTTAAAACCAGAGACAGTGGACAGACTTGTCTTTCTTGCCTGCAACTTAAAGTAATGGCTTTGCTTGTCCAAATGACAATACTGACCAAATTGAGATTTATTTTTCTCTTGTCCATTTATTTTGTTTGCTTTCTAATTTAAAATACAGTTTGAAACCGTCTGTACACAGCCAGCAGAGAAGCCGGTTTACTTTAGCTTTTAAACCAGCTGCAGCCTGAGAACTGGAGTGTGAGGGAACTATTTCGATAATTATCGATATCGAGAAATATGATAACATTATCATATCGTTATCGCGATATGATTTTTTGCCATATCGCCCAGCCCTACTACAAATGTAACTGTAAATGTGATGACAATACATTAAAAATACAATTATGATACGGTTTAAAAAGGTGTACTCGGATGATGTAAATGTTTTTGCCATGGTTACCATTTACATCATGTTGACTGTTTACTGGTAATTTTACTCCAAAACACGATTTCTTTCAATACAGCCATGTTACAAAAAAATAGATCTCCCCAAAACATTGAAATAGCTATTATTATATATGTTGTTGTTTTTTACGTCTGTACTAGTCTCGGCTCTCAGACAATTGGAGAGCGCCGCCAACAGCGCCACGGATAGAGACTGAGAACTGTCTGTACTGACAGAACTTAGGCTACGTTTAGACGAGCGTTTTGTGAACAGAAACCGCAAAAGTCATCTTGCGGTTTCACTTTTAATTTTACGTTTAGACGAGCGTTTTGGGGTGGAATTCTCCGTGTAGACGACGCTGTAACGACGGAGCCCCGCTGTCACACGATTGGCGCATATGTCACATGACGTGCTGTGAAGACCCGCCCTACTCTGCCTCTGATTCGCAGACTGTGGATGGGGAATGTGATTGGACCAGAGCAGAGTCACTCACAGACAGTGGGTCCACTCACGCCGCGGGACAGATTCTTGTGTATTTAACCGTTTCACTGCCACACGACAGCCGGTTGTGTGATAGTAAAGGGTTAACCTTCTGTCGTGTGGCAGTGAAAGGGTTAAAAGTACTGCCAATGTAGCCTTCAGGTGATCTCCGTTGATATATTGTCAGACATACTTGCTTTGTTTACGTCTCGGCTACTGGCGCATACCTGCTACCTGTGACGTAAGCAGTACGCGCGACCAGAGCCGTGACAACCCTTTCGTCATCGTTTTAACAGATTTATACGGTTTTACAGTTTAGACGAGAGCGCAAAGCTTTTGCGTTTCTAGGAATTCCACCCTGGAAGGTAGTCTCACTTTTTTGCGGTTTCACCCCGTAAAAACGCTGTTTCCGTATAAACGAAAGGCACATCCGAAAAAATATTTTTGCGGATTCACCTGCTAGCGTTTCCGTCTAAACGGGGCCTTAGTAATTAGTTATTTGAATTCCTGAAAAAAATTCTGTGATGTGATTATATGTGCCCTGGGTTTTGTATTGAGTTTTCCAAAATAAATTAATATTTTTCTGAAAACCAATAAGCAATATATCATTGTACAGGTCTAACTGAGCTGAAAATATTGATAGGTCACATGTCATGGCATGGCAGATGAAGCTCTGTGGCCCATATATGAATGTTGAATATGCTGCATATATTGATCAATATTCATTGTTTTTTATTACTATTTCAATGTTTTGGGGAGATTTATGTTTTTATAACATGGCTGTATTGAAAGAAAGTGTTTTGGAGTAAAATTACCAGTCAACATGTAAACGGTAACCATGGCCAAAACATTTACATCATAATCATATGACTATACCTTTTTAAACGGTATCATTAATATTGTATTTTTTATGTATTGTCATCACATTTACAGTTACATTTGTAGTCGAGGAGTAGGAGAACACATTCAGTTGCATTATTATCCATGGGATATTGGTTATAATGGTCATATTGCCTTTTAAATTAAGATTATGTACCTGGTGAGGAAAAAAATATGATGTTTTCCTTCATTGTATCCATTTACTCTGGAATGGTAATAGATGTGGGTTTACTTACACCTAGCGCTTGTTACCTATCAAAGGAGACCAGAAACATGCATATAGGCCTTATGGTTCAGGAACTATTCATTTGGGGCATGTAATTTCAGACAGGAGGCCTGAAAAATATGCTTGGTAGTGTTATAAAATATGTAATAGCACACATTTGGAGGCAACTGCTGCATTGCTATCACATCTTTTCTAGCAGTAGGGGTGTGTATACCTTCCCAAAAATCACTATGAAAGTTAGTCCCCCAAGATCAGGGGTCTCAAACTCAATGTACCTGGAGGTAGAGTCTGGGTGAGGCTGGGCCGCATCAAATATTCCACAAAAAAAGGGTTTCAAGTATTCAAAAAAAGTACAACTGATCCAATCTTCTCAATCTTTAGCAATAACATTTCAGAACATTAACAGTTCTTCAGAACATGAACGGTTCTTCAGAACATATAGGCTTCTCTTACCTACTCCTTGCTGTCAGAGACTTGGCAGCGCTTCCTCTTATGTCTTCCCCCCTTGTGTGTCCTCTCAGGTTTGTCAGGCGCAGAGCATGTGAGCGGCGCGGGAGCGGAGCGGGGAGTGGACCGGGTGGTTTTGAAGTGAGCGACGGAGTGGGTTTTAAAATGGGTCGGCGCGACTTCCGGACCGGGAGTTCCCAGACCAGTAGGCACCGGTCCACAATGCACCTGTCCTGTAAACAGAATTGTGCTTAAAAGAAATCCCACAACGTGAAAGCATGGCCGTGTTTGCTAAGTATTTTAAAAAAGTAACAGAGAAAAGGTTCCAATGTATCGTGAAAACAACTAACGATGATGGTGAGGAGACGGAATGTGCAGAGCATGTTACCGTCGGAAAAGGTTCTTCTTGGAATCTAAAGAGACACATTGGGAGGAAGCATGGCCACATATTTCGCGAACATAATGAGAAGAAATCCAAAGGTTTGTTGTCATTATTAGCCATTTAGAAATTGGTAGCCGTATTACAGTTTAATGTATTGTAGACCTAATATATAGCATGCATTTATTTGTTTTAGATGCCCAGGCGCAGCAGCAACAAAAAGAGAAACAGAGTGAGCAGCTGCACAATTTCCTCACTGGAAAAAAGGCACCAAACGTGACACGTGGAAGAAAAAGGGAGCTGGATGAAGCGTTTTTAAAAATGATATCCATGAACCCCTAAGTAAAGGAGAACGTGAAGGAATGCGACATTTTGCCGGCATGGCCCAACCAGGTTACACCCCGCCCTGCTACAGTACTGTCCGGGACGCGTGTAGCCTTTTTACAACGCATCCGCGTTTCCGGCGCTCTGATTGGCCAGGTCATGTGACATGTGCGCCCAATAGCGTGTTTGCCCATTTCTGCGTCGAACAGCCTGCAAACTACCTGGCGTTCTATCGCCATCCTCTAAGACAAACTCTAACCTTAACCAACTTCGAAAGAGTGCCTAAGCTTAACCGGCGAAAGAACTTGCCGTCACGCTCTAAGACAAACTCTAACCTTAACCAACTTCGAAAAGTGCCTAAGCTTAATAACCAGTGTAGAAACTTGCCATCCCACGATTGGCGCTCATGTCACATGACCTGGCCAATCAGAGCGCAAAGCGGGAACCCGGAGACGCGGATGCGTTGTAAAAAGGCTACAAGCGTCCGGGACACACTTATGCCAAATGCCATACAAGAGATGGAAGTCAAACTACGAGATCTCATGGGAATGGGTGAAGGGTTCGTTCTTGCATCTGATATTTGGACAAATAGAAGAGGCCACAGTTTCCTTGCTATTGTGGCAAGTTTTATCGACGGGACGTTCAAGGGCCACACGGTTCAGCACATAACAGGGTCTCACACTGCAGATTGCATTTATCAAAAGTACGAAAGTGTGCTGAAAAATTGGAACATTCATCAACGCGTGATTCGTGTGGTGACCGACAGTGCCAGCAACATGGTCAAGGCATTTAACATCCTGCCTGACACTGAAGGAGAAGAGGAGAAAGATGATGATGATGATGATGATGATGATGAAGTGGTGGTGGAGGAAGTGGAGGAAATAGCGGAGAAGGAACCTGCGCTCGCAAAACCAAGTGGACGCGGTTACTAATAATGTAGAGGCTATGGTAAACCAGTACTTCACCGTATCAAGTTTACACCTGCGATGCCCAATTCATCTGCTTCAGTTAGCTATCAAAGACGCAGTTAACGAGCATGATGATATCAATCGCCTGCTAGTTAAAGTGGGAAAGCTAGTGAAAAGTGTGCGTAAGAGTTGTCTGAACACGGAGGAAACTGACTCTCTGGGTGTACGACCCACCACTGCTTGCCCGACGCGATGGAGCAGCCAGCTGCGCATGGTGGAGTCTGTCCTAAAGTTATTAAAAAAAGATGCATTGTGGCAGAGCAAACTTAAAACTACCGCCGCTTTTCTCACACTTAATGATGTGCGTCGGCTCACTCACCTTGTTGAAGTATTGTCACCGCTGGCTGACCTCACAGACAACATGCAACGGGAGCTTGGGAATTTGGGCATGATTCTCCCTGCTGTAGGCGAGCTCAAATCCCTGCTTGTCAACAACAACGCTGCCCTTCCATTAGGAATAGCTTCTTTCGCGGAAACACTGTCCAATAACGTGTCCACTCGCTTCAGAATGTACTATGATGATAAACACCTCCTCTTCGCGTTAATGTTAGATCCTCGTTTCAAAACAGAGTGGATAATCCGTGATGAGTTGGTTTGCAACAAACTTGGAGAAATACGCGACCTCCTCGTCAAAGAAACAGAAGAGATGACCGCAGCAGTCGCTGCTGGAGAGGCAGCAGGTCAACCAGAGTCCGACGGCGGAGAGTCTGACGTGCCCGAAAAAATCAAGAGGCCTCGTATGTTTGCATCATACTTCTCAGAGAAGCAGCCCACGGGAGGAGGCAATGCGAAAACTGAAGTTGAAACCTACCTCTCGTCCCCAAGATCAAACCCTGACGATGTCAAAGATATCATTGCATTTTGGAAAAAAAACTCCAAGTCCTTTCCACGCCTGACTAAAGTTGCCCGCAAAGTGTTCAGTATTCCCAGTGGCTCTGCGAGCGCAGAGCGGGTGTTTTCAGCTGCCGGTTTGATGTCAAGAAATCACCACATGAGTTTGAAGCCTCAGACATTGGCTAAACTCGTGTTCTTGAACGTGAACTCAAAGATAATGTAGCCGTAGGCAGTGGCACTGCATGGCAGATATAGGCACAAGACATGAGCATTGTTTTATTTTGTTTAAAATGCACAGTGACAAAAACGAATAGCCTATAGCCTACTTTATTGCAAAATGCATTAATTGGCCTGCCTACTTTATTGCAAAATGCATTAATTGGCCTGCCTAAAGTTAGCAGCATTGCAGCGATGCTATTATTATTTTTAATTTCATATAGCCTATAGCAGGGGTTGGCAACCCTTAGGCACGGGGGGCAGCATAAAAAAATATATATATATTATTATTATTATTATTTAATTTTTTTTACTTCGCTTTGAAATATTATAGTGAAATGTTTTGCACTGTTGTCGCATATCTCTTGTTGAAATCCTCCCACAGGTTCTTTTTTGTAAGTCGACTGTTCTGCACACCCCTATATTATGACAGCAATCAGCTGTTCCCATGTGCTCCGCTGTAGCCGGCCTCCCGCCGGCCTCCCGCAGCAGTCGCGCCAGGTAACACACAGTGCTGAGGACTCTGTGCAGTGTCATGATGGCAACCCCCGCTAAGAAATCAAAGCAAATTCACACATTCCAGCCCTCGTGGACAGACGATTACGGGTTTGTGGACCGTCAGAAGGACCGTGCTATGTGTTCTTTCTGTTTGGAAAATGTAGTTTGCCAAACATCATCTGTGAAACGCCATTTCGAGACTAAGCATAAAACAAGTTTCAAGGATCAGGCGGATAAGGCAGAATCCATTAAACGTGCCGTCGCCAGGTATGGGAAGCAAGCCAGCACCCTCAAAGTGTTCACAAGCGCTAAAAAACACGCAACTGAAGCAATTGCTATCGCATTGCTCATTGCATTGCAAAACGTGGAAAGCCATTCACGGATGGCGACGTATATTAAGGAGGCTTTTATCTGTACCTCATATGTTTTGTTTGAAGGCTTGCCAAATAAAGAGACAATAAAAGCAAGGATAAAAGATATCCCCACCATGTCAACGGAACGTTGCAATGGCTTTGCTGACGGTCTTCGGGTCAACATACCTCTGTGAGCAGATCTTTTCGCACATGAAGTACGTGCTCAACCCCTCCCGGAGTCGATTGACAACCGACCACTCCGAAGCATGTGTCCAGCTTAAAGTGACTAATTACACCCCCCAAATAACCGGAGCTCAGCCAGGCAAAACACTGACGCGACAGGTAGGCTGCTGTTTATTTTCCTATACATCGGTTTGCATGTTAACTTGAACTTGAACGTGCATATGCAGGGCTCTACGCATAATAGAGCATACGCACAATCGCGCATATATTATTATTATTATTACGCGACATGTGTATGTGTAGGGCTAGGGGAGCTGTCCACTGTGCATGTGGTGCTGAACCTGTCTCTCTCTCTCTCTCTCTCTCTCTCTCTCTCTCTCTCTTGCTGGCTCTGGTGGAGAGATTGGAGGAGGAGGAGGAGGGTGTGCTTTGTGTGTGCACTGTGTGTGTGCCATCATGTTAACGTTAGCCTCAGTTAAACTTAAACCTTGCGACGCCTCGTTAGATGAAGCTGTGTTCTGAGGTGTCCTGTGTTCTGAGCTTCTGAGCTGTGTCATGTGACAATAGTACACATATTTAATTGAAACCCTTTATTTGTTTATTATTTCAATTTAGCTAGAAATACATTGCTACATCATTCAGTAACATTTGCAGAGCCTTATAACAAAAACATTATTACGGTCACCATTGTGACCAGTGCTTAATCAACACATTTTATTATTTATTTTTCTATTATTTCATTGAACATTGCACATGTTAAAAGCCATTTTTCTTACTCAAAATGTGAGTATTACCAAGTCAACTTGTGTTCTTAAAACAATGACAATAAACATGTGGTTGTGTACTTATTTTTCTGTTAACTTATTATGGATTGAAAACTGAGCACAGTAACTGAACTCAATATTTTTAAGTTTGGGTAACTTATTATTATTTATTTTTTTAGAGTTCTCCATTAGGCCTGTAGGTGGAGCTATGACAGCACACGTACAGTACACACACCGATGGTGTGTGATGTGTCCAAAAATGAATGGGCAAATGTGAGTGAAATGGTTGCACTGTATGCAGCTGTTTGTCTGCATTGCATTCCCCCCCCCCCCCCAACTCAGATTTAGGGTTGATACAACCATCATAATAATATTGTTAATAATAACAATAACAATAATGATGTAATAATGTAAGAATTATCATTAAAAAGACCTGATTATGAGAGAAAAAAAATACGATGCATGGAATATTGTTGAGGCACACTAGTTACAACTATATTTCAAATAGGCACTCCATGTCAAAAAGGTTGCTGACCCCTGGCCTATAGCCTATATTGCAAAATGCAATAGGCCTGCCTAAAGTTAATGGCCCAAAGTTAGCAGCATTGCAGCGATGCTATTATTATTTTTAATTTCATACATAAGAATGTAGCATTCTGTTTTAGATTTTATACATTTATATAAATGTAGCCTATATCCAACAGCACTTTTATATTGGTTGATTGTATTCGAGTTTTTCAAAGGCTATAGGAAACTTGCACATTGAGTATTTCGTTTGTGTTTTACTGTGAGACACTTTGTAGACAGTTATGTCGAGTTATATTTTTATTTTCATAGGCATATTAGCTATGTGATTTCCTGAGTTCGTTTGATAACAAGCCTGTTGCATTAATTGTCTTCAGTGGCTAAGCCAAGGCCTTATAGGCCTATTACGGCCTCCTCTGAGGCTCCGACGTCTTTTAAAGAATGTCATATTCGTAATTTTTTATCTGTCTTATGCTGCCCTGTCAGTGATATGTTCTACCTCCGATTGATTGACTGGTGCAGTGGTAAATAACAAAAATACCATACTTCGGTTGATGCATTTAAACTGGGTCTGTTTTCATTATTCTATGATATTTTAAATAACGAAATCAAGAATTACGCATGCTCCATGTTGCTGCGGTCTGAAACGAAGGCCTTCAGGAAATCCGATGTGTTTAATTAGCCAATTTCAGGAAAACAGCACTTTCTTTTATTCCCCCCCCTGTAATTTTTTTCTGCTGATCGGGGTGGAGCGGGGAGCGCTTGATGCCAAATGAAGTTGAGCGCTGAGCGGCGTGGCGGCGGGATCAACATGAGCGAATGACGGAGCGGAACAAGCCGCCTAGAGCGAAGAGCGGATTTCTCGGCCGCGCCGCTCCGCTCACATGCTCTGGTCAGGCGCAATACATCTTCAACAAACTACCCCTTTGCCTCATCATAAAACCTCACAAACACCAGCAACTGAGCATTCTCAGTGGTGTCAGTGGGCTCATCCACAGCTATGGAAATGCACTAAACATTTTTTTTTAATTCTAATCACCAGCCAGTATTTCAGTTATTCTGGTTGCTGTGCTATCTGAGGGGGATTTGCTTTTGTTTGCCTTCAAACAAATCAAATCAAATCAATCAAATCACTTTTATTTTATTATGTATGCATCAGAGAATGACTTCTTGTGTTTAGCCAACACCCATGCCACTGAGTGAGGACTTGGTTCCTTTTTCTTGTTGTGATATAGATTTAACAATAATTCTTCTTGCAGCTTGATATGATGATTTCATTCAATTTATTTTTGTGGTTCTTAGCACTGAATTTTGAGGAACGGTTGCATCAAAATAACTTTTGTTTCGTAGTGGCGTTTCAAATCTGATTGCACACACATCCACATGCACACACTTGCTTTAAAACAAACACTCACCTTTAACATTCACTTTAGACACTTTAAACACATTTTAACACCATATTTGTATTTATTTATTTACAAAAAGATTTGCATTTACATGCCTCATACATGCATTTTGCATTTGAAAAAGTTAGCATTTTGTACCTCATTGTTTAAATCTTGTACTTTAGGTTGAACTTTAGTTTGTATATTGTATATTTTGTATAGTGTTTGGATCCTATTCTTTTAACTTTTTTACTGTATGAAGCACATTATCAGGGTGCTCATACGGAACCAAGCATTTTACTGTAATGTACTTTATATGTGACAAATAAAACAACACTTGAAGCTAAACTAGTAAATAAGACTGGCACCGGATTTGAACCCTGCAGTATGCCTTTTTGATAAATAGCTCTGAAACCATTGTAAGTAGATGTGTCAAAGCCAACATTCATTAACCTTTGCAATAGAAGAGGGGTGTAACTGTACACAAGCCACGGTTCGGTACGTACCTCGGTATTGGGGTCACGGTTCGGTACGAGTTTGTTACAACAGAAAACAAATATTTATAATTATTATATATTTATTATTAAATAGAATAATATTCTATAGGCTTGCCGTGGTAGTCAGTGATACTGGTGTCATTCTGTGTTCAGGCATCCACTGAGTAAATTAATTGCCTACTGCCCCCTTAACAACTTATGCAACAACTTAGTTTCAGTTTCACTTGTAGAGAGGATTTAACTTAACGTGAAGCAGAGACTGAAGAAGACTATAGAGAACAGATGACATGTTACACAATAATGGCAGAGGATTTATCAATATTTTGGATTTAAACACCGTAGTAGCAACTGGAGAGGATCAGTCCAGAAAAGTATGTAGTGCTTTTTTTTATTAAATTTTTTATCAGCTGTGCCTGTGAGACGAGTCCACGGGAGAAAGAAGCATGTGTGTGTGTGTTTCCATTGGTTAACCTTAACCAAAGAAAACAAAAATTGTAATGACCCTGCTGTGTTACAATAAACATATAATTCATTCATGGTTTTGTTTTAGGGACACATAGGCTGCACTAGACTAGTAAACAGGAGGGGAGAAACTGCCCAGTGCAGAGTGTCAGTGTGTGTTGTTCTGTCCGCTTGTCATCGATCGTGCCTTCTTTACAAGCTTCAACGTTTTATTCATCATCTACGTTTGGCAATACAAGCTTAATATTCAACGTTAAAGATCAATGTAAGCCAGTGTAAAGTAAAGTAAAGATATTGAGCATAGATTTGTAAAATGTGCAACCCTCGTTTCTTCGTATGGCTGCGTAAATTCGCGGGACGAATACACGTACCGTTACACCCCTAGAAGAGAGTGATGAACGGTGTCAAATGCTTTTTACAAAAAAGTAGTGGCTGTTGCTCTAAACTCCCATTGATGTGGGCTTAATATAGAGTGATCTGAGAGAAACTGATCTTTGCAAGACAGGATAGCTTAGTTGGATATTTGTCGATAGCTATTAATCATCCGGTACAAGAATCTAATTCGTTGGTTGACTTTTTTTATTACCTTGGATGCCATTTTGTCACAAGAAAGATTTGCCTCTAGGATGGAACCTAGGTATGTAATTTCATCTTTCCTTGTGACAATATTGTCACCCACTGTAACTGAGAAGCCGTCGGTCTTGCTGAGTTTGTTATTTGATCCGAAGAGAATGGACTCTGTTTTACCCAGGTGTAATGATGTTTTTGTTATCAGCGAGCCAGGTGCAGATTCTGCCGAGTTCTGAGCTGAGGGTTTTTTCAACCTGTAACTTGTTCTTGTCAGAGACCAGCAGGGCTGAGTCGTCCACGAACAAGAACAAGTTGCAGTCACAAGCTGACGACATGTCATTTGCATAAATTAGGAACAGTAGCGGTCCTAGTATGCTTCCTTCACTGTGAGGGGGGGGGCGGGGGGGGTAGAGTCCTGTTTACCTCCATTATCTGTTCTCTCCCCTCAAGGTAGGATTGCATCGAGCTCACTGATAAACGATCAAAACCAATTGCTTTTAGCTTGTCTGATTTGATTTGATTTGATATTTTTTATTTTCGTGTCTTACATACAGATGTATGCCCAGCCCATATGGGCTTACAAGACACATAACAATAAGTATATAATAATATACTTTACCAATTACTTAACAAATGACATAGACCAAGATGGCCATAAAAAAAGAAAAATACAAGAAAATACAATAAAACGTAATATAACACAAGCTGTACTCAATGTAAATAAACAGAAAAACAGAAAAACAAGGTGAATTCAAATACAATTATATAGGATACAGTGTGTTTTGTCTCAGGTGCCATGCCTTCTCCAAAAATCCTGCAAAACCGAAGATGTCCTCCACAAAAAAACAACTCAACATACAGCTCTCAGACTGCCAAAACAAATCTGGGTTTGCAATTTGAATTTTTTCAAATAAAGCCCTCCTCAAAGTGGTGTACAAAGGGCAATAAAAAACAAAATGATATTCATCCTCCACCACTCCCAGATCACACAGAACACACAGCCGCTCCTCCTCAGGTTTACCCTGGAATCTACCCACTTCCACAGCCAATGGCAGGGTGCCAGACCTCAACTGGGCACACAGAGACCTCCGTCTTCTCTTTAAGTTTAACATTACATAAGGTTCAGTAAAATACTCATTTTTAATTGCAATATATTTTCTAAGTTTAGGTTTTTTCAAAATCTCCACCTTCCACTTATCCTGATGGATTGTTGATAATTTTGTTTTAATTATGTGAACCTTACACTGCAAATTGTTCATAAAAATCATACTCAAGTCAGTAGAAGAAAAAATCATCAATCAGAATGGAGTGATTGACAGTGTCGAAGGCCTTTTGTAGGTCCAGCATGACCATGCCGCAGTATTTGCCCGCGTCCACCTCTTGTTTGATGTGGTCGTTCAAATAGAGAAGGCATGTGTCAGTGGAGTGGGATGTTCTGAAGCCAGATTGGAATTCGTAGATAAAAAAAAATTCCGCTAGGTACTTTTCGACCTGTTCGTAGACTATTTTCTCCATGACTTTCGAGATGGATGTAAGAATAGAAACATGGCGGTAGCTGCCTCCAGGGGTCTAATTTGCTGCCCTTTTTGTGCAGAGGGGTCACTCGCAATTTTGAAGTCCTTGGGGACGTGTCCCTGTTTTATGGAGAGGTTTATTATGTGTGTGATGACTGGGGTGAATGCGGCTGCTGAGTCTCTGAGGAATTTGGAGGGGATGTTATCATGGCCAGTGGCCTTGTTAGGTTGGAGGGCGCTCAGTTTTTTGAGTACCTCATCTGTTGTTACCATTTCCAGTTTGAAGTCGTCTTTGTGGACCCCTAGGTTTTTGTAGTATGCTACTATGTGTTCTACCCCATAATGCCCTGAGTGGGAGGGTAGTTTATTTACCAGTGTTGTGGCTATGTTTGTGAAGAAAATGTTTAAGTAATTGGCTACATCCAGCTTGTCTGTGATGAGCGTGTTGTCCGTCTTTATGTTTATGTTTGGTCGTCTAATCTGCACTGTAGCTAGTAGCCTCGTTCCCAGTTTTATCTATGTGAGATAAATGTAGCTAGTAGCCTAGTTTCGCCAGCAGGCAGTTAGTAGAAAAATATGGCATGCTCAAAAGATGGCCAGTAAAAGAAAAGTCGACAGTGACAATCGCTGCAATTCAAAGGTGAATGGACTGAAAAATATGCGCGCATCCTCCCAGCACCAAACCAACCAATGTGCCTAATATGCCAAGAAACTGTAGCTCTTGTGAAGAGTGGCAATTTGAAACGCCACTACGAAACAAAACAGTTATTTTGATGCAGCCTTTCCTCAAAATTCAGTGCTAAGAACCACAAAAATAAATGGAATGAAATCATCATATCAAGCTGCAAGCAGAATTATTGTTAAAGGCCCACTTGCATGTTGTATTTTTGTTCAATAAACAATGTGACTAGGCCAACGGTGACTTTCATGAAGAGGGGGGGAAAAAAGTATCGAAATTGACCCAGTTTTAGCGTTTTTATCAAACATTTTGTCCGCCCAACCACAACCACCACGCACGTGGATATTTTAATCCATGGTTCATAACGTGCGCGTGTAATCTTAATGATGACGTCACACAAGGTACAGGGCAGCAGGGGGCCTGAGAATCACAGGCAGGTAGTGGCAGGAAGCAGAGCCTTCTTGTTATTACTTGGCTAGCCGAGGAGGTAGTATCTGTTTCACCTAACAAATCAAATCAAATGAATTTGTAAGGCCCGACAACACACGTTAATGTCCCCATGGGCCGGACACATCTTCTTTAAACAAGTCAAGAAGAAACATCACAATAAGTCAAGAAACAAAACAAGAACACCATAAGGTCCAACAAATTTAGAATAAATGCAAAATAAATGAATGCAATGCGAACAATCCCAGACATACCCCACGCGAAGGTAAGGAAAAACTCACTAAAACCTAGCAATAGGAAAAAAATGCACCACAGGCAGTGTGGCGGCGAGAAACCTTAGAAGGGCCATTCAAGGGGGGATCTCCCTTCTTAGATGTCGGTGATCATAATAGTGTTGCAGACGGACAGTTGGTAAGCATGCACTCATGTGTGTAGTGAAACACAGATTAGTGCATGCAATAGCAACTGAACCTTTAGAAAAAATTTAAGATAGAGCTGATAGCGATAGCAACTGAACATTTTGAAAGATTAAAGATGGAGCTGATAGCGGATCTATTTGAGGCACAGGGGCAGCGCAAACACTATTGCTCCGTGATCATAGCCATTTATCTCTAAAGCTAACCACTATTTGTAAAAGCCACAACCACGTTACCATATTTGTAAATACTCATGTAAATAATTGTGTCGTTGTACATATTGTGTATATAACGTTAGTAGCTAAGTTAGCTAGCTTGCTAGCCAGCATTCTCGAAACTCCTAACATGCCCCGATTTAAAATGGTTCTCTCCTCTTTGTATACCTTTGTCCTCACAAACAAAGTATTCTGCCAGGGAACTTATGGACACGACAGTAGTAGTAGTTATAAGGTGTTTGAGCTTGTAACGTTAGTTAGCTATCGTGGTAGCCCCTTTTGTGACTGTGATGCACAGAGTGCTATCCGAGGGGCTACTATCGTATCAACAAGCCGCGATGTGTAGCTTGCTAGCCGGCATGATGCGTGTGCAGTGCTTTGCCCCACAGGTCTGAGAAGAGGACCTGCACATTTCACTCGTTCCCCAAACTCTTTTACATGCCCCGATTTAAAATGGTTCACGACAGTAGACATAATGCTAACGTTAGCCAGAGCCATATAGCCAGCTTGGTACTAAGACCCGGACGGGGATAAGGCATAAGGCGACAGCCTAACAGACCAATAGCGCTGCTGTACTGAACAGGCTGCCTAGTGGTACACAATAAAAAGCAATCAATCAATTAGTGCGTGGACATTTTTAACCCTTTCTGAGTGGAATTTCCGGCGTCAAATGAAAAATAAATAAATAATGAAAATAGATACCAATGATAAACTACCCATAATTGAAGAGTAGGGTTTAACCTGCAAGTGGGCCTTTAAAGCTATGTCACAACGAGAAAAAGCAACCAAGTCCTCACTCAGTGGCATGGGTGTTGGCTAAACACAAGAAGCCATTCTCTGATGCATAAATAATAAAATAATGTATGACTGAAGTGATTGAGACCATGTTTGAAGGCAAACAAAAGCAAATCCTCCTCAGATAGCACAGCAACCAGAATAACTGAAATACTGGCTGATGATTTGATTAAACAGCTTTGTGATAGAAAAAAAAATGCACAGTGCATTTCCATAGCTGTGGATGAGTTCACTGACACCACTGAGAATGCTCAGTTGCTGGTGTTTGTGAGGTTTTAGTGAGTTTGTGAGAAGATTGGATCAGTTGTACTTTTTTTGGAATACTTTAAACACTTTTTTTGTGGAATATTTGATGCGGCCCAGCCTCACCCAGACTCTACCTCCAGCGGCCCCCAGGTAAATTGAGTTTGAGACCCCTGGGGTAGAGGATGCGGTCATCTACCTGCTGAACCGAGCCTACACTCACCTAGACAAGCCGGGGAGCACTGTGAGAGTCATGTTCTTTGACTTCTCCAGTGTTTTTGATAGCATAAGGCCTGGGCTGCTGGGTGAGAAGTTGGAGGCAATGCGCAGGTAGAGGCCCCCCTGGTGTCCTGGGTTGTTGACTATTGATAAATATTAAAAACTGAGTTCTTTCGATTGATATGTATGAGCCAGCTGGACAGAGATTCAGGAGACAAAGGTGAAGTCAATCGATGGTTTTTATTGACAGGAACACACGGAGAACGAGGAACAGTCCTGGAGACGACCAGCCCTCCACGGGGCTGAGAGGCTCCAGAATGAAAATCATTCAATCATGGCTTTTATACTATGTGGGAGTTCCAAATTTAGCGAGCCACTGGTTAATAATGGATGATCCGACAGCCCTGGTCGTATATGGTCATATGTGGGGGTATTGTGAGCTGTTGCTGAATCTGATATTGTTATATGTTCATCTTTGCTCCCCCTCAGTGGCTGGTGGCCTGAGGCCCGATGCAGTCATGCATGCACCGGTCATCAGGTCATCAGGTCAAAGTATTTCTGGGTGCATGGCCTGGGTCCCTGGATTGGCTTGGTCACTCGACCCACTGGCACATTCCAAAGTGGGGGAGACGACCAGAGGAGCTTAGATAGAAGAGCTTAGAAGATATTAGATATTAATGAACTGAAAATACCTATCACTATCTGACGGGCAGACCACAGTACGTGCGCCTACGGAGCTGTGTGTCAGACAGACTGGTCAGCAACACCGGGGCCCCGCAGGGGACAGTCCTCTTTCCCTTCCTCTTCACGGTCTACACCAACAACTTCCACTATCGGTCAGAGTTCTGCCACCTTCAGAAGTTTTCTGATGACTCTGCAATAGTGGGATGTATAGAGGGAATACCGGGAACTGGTAGTGGACTACGTCACATGGTCCGATTAAAAACCACCTGCAGCTAAATGTGGCGAAGACCAGGGAACTGGTGGTGGAGCTGGGGAGGAGGAGGAGTGCACCTGTGACCCCCGTTTCCATCATGGGAGTCGATGTGGACATGGTTGACGAGTACAAATACCTCTCCATCACAGTCGAGAATGCAGCTGTGACCGCGTCGCCGACCGCCAAGAACCTTGGTGTTGTCCTCGACGACCAGTTGAACTTCTCTGCTCACATCGCAGCGACAACCAGAACCTGCAGATTCCTCCTGAGCAACGTCAGAAGGATACGCCCCTTCCTGACAAAAGAAGCCACCCAACTCCTCGTCCAATCAACAGTCATCTCCCGCCTCGACTACTGCAACGCACTGCTAGCTGGCCTCCCGGCCACTGCCACCAAGCCTCTTCAACTCATTCAAAACGCAGCGGCCCGCCTGATCTCAAACCTACCGAAGTCGGCCCATGTCACCCCACTTCTTAGGGACCTGCACTGGCTCCCCATTGCTGCACGTATCCGCTTCAAGGCCCTCAACCTAGCATACCGTGCGGCAAAGGGAACCGCTCCCGCCTACCTCCGGTCAATGGTCTCTAACTACACACCCTCAAGACCCCTACGCTCTGCATCTTCTGGCCGCCTCAGATCTACTCCTATCCAAGCTCCCGGAGGGTCATCAAAGAGAAGCCGCCTATTCTCAGTCCTTGCCCCACAATGGTGGAATGATCTACCCATCCCAGTTAGGACAGCCGAATCCCGTCCAATCTTTCGCCGTCGACTAAAGACTCACTTCTTCAACCATTATCTGAAATGATAAAAAAAAAAAAAAAAAAAAAAAAAAAAAAAGATCTAACCCCGACTAACCTTACTGTCATGCACTTGTCCTAATAAACTAACCTACACTGTAACACGCAACACTTTGATGAACATTGTTACTCAGCTGATAGAGTTATACCCTTCTTGCTGTCTTGTCGCACAGAACTTGTAAGTCGCTTTGGATAAAAGCGTCAGCTAAATGACTAAATGTAAATGTAAATGTAAATACCTCGGTGTGCACATCGACAACAAACTGAACGGGTCAAAACACGCAGAGGCACTGTACAAGAAGGGCCAGAGCCAACTCTACTTCCTTAGAAGGCTGAGATCATTCAATGTCTGTACAAGGATGTTGAGGATGTTCTATGAGTTGGTGGTGGCGGGCGCCTTCTTGTACGCTGTGACCTGCTGGGGCAGCGGACTGAGAGCAGGGGACACAAACAGGCTGGATAAGCTGGTCAGGAAGGCCAGTAGCGTGGTTGGGGTGGAGCTGGACTCCCTAGCGAGGGTGGCGGAGAGGAGGAGCCTTGCTAAGCTCCAGGCCATCAGCGAAAACCCCTCCCACCCACTATACACAGACTTGTCTGACAGGAGGAGCATGTTCAGTGCTAGGCTCACACTAGCTAAATGCACCACTGAACGGCACAGGAAGTCCTTCATTCCAACAGCCATCAGATTAAACAATGCATCACTGTGCCTCACTCCATCACTGAGCACAGAGTGACAGTTACCATCTTCCTGGACTCTTACTGTTGAAACAGCACTGTGCAATACTACACCTACTGTAGACCTCAGTATATTTTTACTGTATTTATTTACTGTATATTTTATTCCATTTTTATTCTATTTTATTCTACTCTTATCTTAGGCAATTTGATTGGTTTTGTTATTCTTAATCGTGACCTGTTCTGTCTAAATGTTTAATGTTGAGCGATTTGCAGTGTCAAATTTCCCTCGGGATAATAAAAGTATTTCTATTCTATTAACATGAGCTACTCTCTCCCAAAGCCAGACACCAGAGAAGTAAGAATCAAAGGTGTGATGTCATCATGTCATAAAGTCTGGAGCTGCTCTGTTGACAATGAATGGGAGATTGCTTTTGTGGACCCACAAAATCTGTAGTAGTGTTCTCAGTTCTGAAACAGAAAATGTACTTACTGTATGAACTCAGAATATTCCCCAGGGTGTCTCTCATTGACGTCTACAGTATACAATATTTCCCAATGCATCGTCTATGGAGCAGCTTCAGACTGTATACTTGATGACATCACAAGTTTGAGTTTTAACACTAGTTTCTGAGAGTGAGTTGCTAATTTTCACTAATATTTGTGTATTGTCTTAGACCACCAGAGGAATAACATGTATGAATTATGAAATTGGATGTAGTTCCCCTTTAACTCATTGACCGCCACGCCCATATGACCAAATTAGGGCTAGCACGCCAGTGCTTCAATCAATGGGAGGATGGGGAAATTTGCGAGTGCTTAAAATATATCTTAAATTATGGCTATGGGTCTAATACACCCGTCGCTTATCAATGACTTGCTTGCAGTCAACATGTACGAAAAGGATTGTTTTTTCATCGGTACATTTCCGTTTTATATCGTTTTGAATCCGAGTATAGTTTTGGAGATTTCTAGTAATTCCAGAGAAAGACGCGATAATAGCCCTTTAGTGGAATACGTTGTAATTTTTCAGCTGATTTATGAATTGTTTTCAAATAAACGCTAGATTATCGATAGTATATGTGTCCATATGCAGGATACAAAAGCAGGCTGAAAAATCGCTTATCCGTGCCTTGCTCAGCGCCAACGGCACGCACACACACACACAGACACGTTGTGATTGTGAAAAAAACATCTTATTAACCCAAGACTGGTAACATCGAGTCCTTACCTCACATCAGATCTTCTGCAAAAAGATTAATCCAATTCCTGATCCCCATTCCAAATATCGATCACGTCCATTGATCCAACGTTATAGTCCAAAACACATAATCCATGCTGCTCCCAGTCCCCCCAGTCAACGTGGTACAACGATACTGCATGCCCGAGAAGCACAACCTGGACCGGACTTTTTTTCTTGATGCACATCCCCAGCCAATCCAATCCAATGATGTGCAATACCATCCGGGAGTCGATAGGCGGCGGTATTTGCCCTTTTGCGAGCTCAGACCCATTCCCAACGATAACATCAGGTTGGATGGATGAAAATGAATGGATATCGCTAATAAAAGAAATAACTATTAAAACCCGACTATCGTCGTGATTGGCGCTCAAGCGTCAGCGAGTTAACCCGACTATCATCGTGATTGCCGTCCAATGAGTTAAGGACCCCGAAATCAAAAAGGCCACAACCCAATTTTCTATAGGATATGTCCCAGTTCCCTCTGAGAATATATTTCGTACGTTTTTAATAGGGGCAATATGGTCAAATAGCATGTCACAATATAACTTTTATTAAAACAAAAAGAATGCATTCACAATATTTTCTGTTACCAGTTTCTAAAAACCAAAACAGTGGTGTAAGTGGTTTTTGGGTGGACTGAAAACACTCCCTAGTTTGAGACAAATCAGATGGGCTTTTAAAAAATGTGGACTATCCCTTTAAGTTAGAACAGTGGACATACTACTACATCAAAGCCCTGAATGTATCTGAATTCAACCACCACCCCTCCAGCCAATCAGAATCAAGTATACACTCAGCATATGGTGGGACTTCACTTAGCTACAAATCTCATCCTCGTTAATGGGTCGAGACTGATCCACAGTCTACTATCCCAGTTTGATCATTTGTCTTTGGATTGAGTTTGACTGCAGTCTGTGTTTATTTGCAGGTCTTAATCTCCCGCTGTCGTCCATGCGTCTCCTGGTTGCACCGGTACGCCTGATGTCTGCATATATGTGGCAGGTGGCCCAGCAGTGCTGTGTAGACCAGTATGGAAAACTGGCAGAGTTCATCAGTTTGGTGACACAGATGGTTCCAGAGCTTCTGAGTTTCAGGCAGAGAGCTCAGCTCATCCTGGGACTGAGAGCACGGGTAAGACAACAGAGGGAACGGGGTAAGACAACAGAGGGAACGTTTAGACCTACAAGGTTAAAGAGATGCGTTGATGTTTTCTTCACCAGACAACTTCCATTGGGGGAAAGGTTTCTACATTTTTAACAACTACTATGTTAGTCTCACTACTAGGGTAGTCTCGGGTCAGGACCAGGGTAGTGTTGGTCAGTACCAGGGTAGTGTTGGTCAGGCCCAGGGTAGTGTTGGTCAGGGCCAGGGTAGTCTCGGGTCAGGACCAGGGTAGTGTTGGTCAGGCCCAGGGTAGTGTTGGTCAGGCCCAGGGTAGTGTTGGTCAGGACCAGGGTAGTGTTGGCAGACCACACGTCTCTATTCTACAAAACAAAGTCAGGAAGCTACACTCTGGGTTATTGATCTGATCTCCATATCAGAGTATAGATCTCAGTATTGAACACTTTTTTTTTTTTTATTATTTTTGCCTGGAATTGGTCCGATATCTGATTATCAGTATTGATGTTGGTGCATCCCTAACAAACATCTAATGGTTTGTGTTCCTCAGCTCACCCTGGAGTTGTTGCAGAGAGTGGAGACATTTGACCCTCAGGCCATCCAGGACAACATAAACACTTTCCGCCAGTGGACAACAAACTGCATGCAAGAAGAGGTAGTTTAACATCTGTAGATTACAGCGTCCGTCTGCCTTGCTGCCATTCATACATTCTGTCGATCAATATTAACTTAGTTTTTTCTTTAGGGACCATTCAAAATAAAATATTGGTGTTCATGTAATGAGGTGTTTGTTTCATGACAGGACTTAGAAGAAAGGGTGGAGATTTCAAAGCAAGCATTTGTAGAGCTCGTCCAAACTTTGCTTGATAATCCATCTGGAAGGAAAGACTTTTTCAAGGTTTGTTGCTGCAACATTATTCCCACAAACCTTTTACTTGATTTATTGCAAAGCGGAACACAAACTAATGTTTTTTCTTTTTGTATGAAGGATGTATTCCCAGTCCAGTATGGCACCTGTTTTGACACAACATTACAAAGCCTGGTGTGGGAGTTCCTCTCCAGACTGGAGGAGTTCCTGCCAGTGCCAAGTTTTTCACAGGTAATGTTATGCAGGAACCAAAGACCATGTCAGGTGCATTCCACTAGTTGATAAAGTATGTCTGGAAGGCCATCTTTGTGGTCTTCCAATAAAATACCCTAAATATTTGATGTAGCTAGCGGCTCTCTTACTATTTTCAATTTGTTGAGTTGACACACCTCTATATTCACCTAAGACTCTACTAAATTAGATGTCTGTTGTATTGAGGTGTTCCCTTCCTTAAATTATGTCCCACACAGAATAGAGGATTAAGTCCGTGATGACATCATTCCATCTTTTTCAGATAGCGTCCAGTTCCTCCACCGTTCTCCTGGACTCAGATGAAGGTCAGCAGTTTGTCTCGGACCCTGGAGATCTGAAGATGCTTCTGCAGCATCACAGACAGCATACAAAGATGACAAAAAGTAAGAACCTTTTTCTCATTTATGTTTTCCTGTTCAATTATTCTTTACGGTCTTTCATTCAGAAGCAACACTAGTACTATTAGTTCAACAGAATTGTGTCACTAACACCACATCTTTCTGTTCATCAGATCAGTTCTTCCAGTCAGACACCATCCTGTCAACACTTGCATCTAAACTGACTTCAGAGATGTGTAAAGATCAAGATGAACACACTATGGAGAATACAAGAGGTAGCCTATTATATGGTTAGATTGTAGTCATTGTATCAAGAGATCAAATCTTCTTTTCTTAAGCTCTGTCAAACTATACAAACTATACTTTTTAACATTAATAAAAAAGAATCATAGTAGGCTACCTGTAGGGGATGTGGTCATCAAATAAATCATGAAAGAATTGTTAGCAGAAGTAATGATACGTACTTATCTGTAATTTGTTCTCTGATGTAACACTATCTTTGTTGGCAGACATCTCCTTCAGACAATCTCTGTTAACATGACTGCTACCAAACATAAGTAGCAAGCATATCATAGCTGGACCTGTTTACTTGTTACTTTGCTGGGAAAGGACATTCATCACTGCATAATTTCTTCAACTTGGTTCAATCCAAAAGTCAGTTTGAAAACTATGTATAATGAAATAAGACATTAACACTCGAGTGCCACGAGGTGGCGCCAGAGGTAGCGCTTCAATGCCACCATCGGCGCCAATGTTACGCTTAATATCGCCTAATCTATGTTTTAAATTATGGCTATGTGTCTAATCTGCCCGTCGCTTACAGTATCAAAGAATCCTTTTCCAGTCAGTGCTGTCAAGGCAGATTGGTTTTTTATCGCTTCATTTCCGTTTGAGAGCATTTTGAAAAGCACTCGTTTTGAGGTAAAAACAGTTCATTCTAGACCATTCTATGATAATCGTCTTTTACTGGAATATTCCAGAACGTTGATATTTGTCGGCCTATTTATGAATCGTTTTCAAATAAACGCTAGATGATCAATATTATACGTGCACGCAAGCACATTCGAGCCGCGCACGGATAATCGCCGTGTTCATTTCCTCTTGGACTTTTACAGTGAAACCAAAAGAGCCCATTTCACAAAACAGCCTATATCTTCATCAAAATTAGTCTGATTATCCTAACACTGATAACATAGATTCCTTACCTGACATCAGATGGTATCCAACTGGTATATTCCAATTCCTGATCACCATTCGAAAAAATCGATAAGTGTATGGATCCAACGTGTGTACAGTGCAGTACATGATTCCGCAAGTCTCAGAGGCTCCAGAATGAACTGTGATAACCCCGGCTGCATCAGTGGACTGGAAAATGTGGAGTACAGGATTTTTTCCCCCATCCATTTTCATTGAGTCCATTCCAAAATCCCTTATGTCATCTGAGAGACGATAGGGGGCGCTTTTTTCCACATCTGATCGCCGGCGGCGCTCGGGTATACTAGGGTAGGCTCGCGTGATGCAATATGATTTCAGATCGCTAAAAAAAATAAAAACCCGAGATATCTCGTGAGTGGCAGTGAAAGTGTTAACACTTTGAGTGCCACTCACAAGATTTATCTGGTTTTTTTATAGGTGGTTGCTAGCCACTCACGAGATTTCTCGGAATTTAATTTTAGCGATCTGAAAAATTATTGCATCACCCGAGCCTACCCGAGTATAGCCGAGCGGCGCCGGCGATCACTGTGGAAAAAAGCGCCCCCTGTCGTCTCCCAGATGACATAAGTGATTTTGGAATGGACTCAATGAAAATGAATGGGGAAAAAAATCCGGTACTCCACATTTTCCAGTTCACTGATCCAGCCGGGGTTACCACAGTTCATTCTGGAACCTCAGATCCCCGCTGATCATGGTCCTCTACAGTATCGCGTTGGATCCATACACGTATCGATTTTTTTGAATGGTGATCAGGAATTGGAATATACCAGTTGGATACCATCTGATGTCAGGTAAGGACTCTATGTTATCAGTGTTAGGATAATCAGAGTAAGTTTGATGAAGTTATAAGCTGTTTTGTGAAATGTCTTCTTTCGCTGACATCAACGGAAATCAACGGAGCGATTATCCGTGCGCGGCCGTAATGTGCTTGCGTGCACGTATAATATTGATCATCTAGCGTTTATTTGAAAACGATTCATAAAAAGGCCGACGAATATCAACGTTGTGGAATATTCCACTAAAAGACTATTTTCATAGAATGCTCCAGAATGAGCTGTTTTTTATATCAAAACGGGGGCTTTTCTAACTGCTCTGAAACGGAAACGACGCGATAAAAAAACAATCTGCCTTGACAGCACTGACTGGAAAATAGTCTTTGATAATGCGATGGGCAGATTAGACACATAGCCATAATTTAAAACATAGATTAGGCGATATTAACGTTAACATTGGCGCCGATGGTGGCATTCAGCCGGTAAAACAGAAAACCAGGCGTGGCGCTCAAAGTGTTAACTGTATAGAACCAAGAGGGATGAATGAAGAGAACGTTTTGACCTGCTTCCTTTAAATACCTTTCCCATTAAGGCCGATTATTAGTTCATGTTTTAGTATCTTTAGAATGATGTATGGAGGGTGAGCCTGGTTCAGTAAATATGAGTAAGATCCATTTAGCCCAACAAATAAGGGCATCTAGTTATTTAAGCAACAAGTATCTAAGTATACAAGGGAGTATTAATGATTAGACTATAGATCTATTTTAAAGAGCCATTCGTAAGATAACCTTAGACACACCGAACAGGTGTAGTTTTTTCCTCTTTATTATGAGGCTCAAAAAAAGAGTTTGAATTTACGCCAAAGGGCGGACTTATTTACCCAAGGGTTTCTTCTTTTTTATTTATTTTTTATATTTTATATTTAAAATGAATAAGGCATTAGAGTGTATCTACCTAGCCACACATACTAGATCTTATTTTTGTTTTTTGTTTCTAGTATAACAACAATTTTAGGTTTATATATTTTATATCTACATTTATTATTTCTATATTGTGGTAATTTCGACTTATGAAAGGACTCTTGGCATCAAAGTACTTCCTGGGTCAAATTCGACCTTATAGCAACCACCTGTGGATGATGTCACTTCCTGCTTTGCTTGGTATATAAACATTATTGTCGGTGAGAACATTTGCTAGCCATCAACCAGGGCTTTTTTCACCACCGTCCCAGAACCGTCCCGAAATACAATTTTAACCGTCCCAAAGTGAATGTAACCGTCCCAAAAATCAAATGTAGTTTCTTTACTTTGGTTTTGTCGTCTATAGTTGTTATTGCCATAAGAAACACCATTCAGAGAAGGGGAGAATAAATTGATTTAGTCAAAAGGCTCCCATGGTGGAAAGATTTCACAAGAATAATTATGATTTAAAAATAAATATAAAAAAAAAGTGTTTAACAAGGTGCTAGTATAGGGATATTTGGTCACGGTGCTGTTATAGTCAACCAATTGGAGCCATGTTGATTATTCCTTCCATAGGAAAATATATTTAAATGTATTTTATTTCGTTTTAGTTTTTTTTGTTATTACAAATGTGTGTTTATGGTTGAAAATGTTAGAGATAAATAAAGATCAAATCAAATCTAACTGAATAAGTTATCCCTCTTCTAACAAGAAAGAAAAACGTAGTTTAGCTTTAAAACTACATAATGTCATTGCGTCCAGAGATTCCACATTTGATAACTAAAGTAATGACACTTGACTAGTAATGAAACATGTCCCTTAGATCGCGCTGTCCTCCTGGTCGATATTGATCATTGCTGCTAAATTCCAGCGGGCCCTCCTCACTGAATATGGATTCATTGTGTAGCTGAAGTGAAGTTTGCCTATAGCCTGTCGTCTATTTCTCCGCGTTCGTTTAGATAAATGTAACGTTATGCCAATTAACTCGCAATGTGTTACGTGTTAGTATAGAATCGAATAGAAATCCTTTAATAATCCCGAGGGAAATTCTGCACTACAGAGCAGACTATGTATCGCTCACATTGAACAACAATAAACATTTAGGTCAATAGGACTAAAATAGGAATAACAATATAATAATATTAAAAATAAGAATAAAATAGTGTGAACTATGGATTAATCAGTGGCAGTCTGATACGTTAGTCAGTAACGTTAGCTAGCAATAAGCAGCTATAACTAGAACGCGTCGATAACTGTATACAGTTCCAATAGACTAACATTACACTTCTGTGATTTAAATGTGTCCTCACCTTAGACTCGGGGGTAGTATTGCTGGATGCAGTTCCCTGTTGGTCATTTTGGGTCTGTGTTTATCCTCTTCAAATAGCGCAGCATGTTTGCGGTGCTCTCGTCACTGAGAGGATGCCACAGTATAGCGCACGTTTTTTTTTTTTTTTTTTTTTATAACATTCTGATCTTTCCGCGGTTCTTGTACAGTGGTCTCGTGCCGTGCGACTGTCAATTACCAGCTGTTATTCACTGTGTCAACCAGGGTTAAATACCAGTGGAGAAAGCCTAGGTAAGAGAGATTTCCCTCACCTGTTAACACGTTTTTCTTTTTCGATGCAAGATTCATTTGGGGTGTGACGCTGCTGCAGCGCGACTGGCTGAGGAGAGGTGGGTAGGAACTTGATGCTGGATTAGTGTATCGCTGCGTTGGGAGGCGGAGATAGTCATTGGATTTGGCAAATCACGCTACGTTTAGACTTCAGTGAACTTAGTCAGCACGAGACATACGAGACATTCACCATTTGACAGCAATATATGCGCGCACTGACAGTCGGCCAATTGACAGTCGGCCAATTGACATTTCCCGTGAAAAAAAAAATCCTCTTGTTCCCTGTTGCGTCCCAGCAAAGATTTCTGTTCGTCCCAAATCAATATTTGATCGTCCCCGGGACGACGGGACATCGTTAGTTTCGAGCCCTGCCATCAACACTGAGGAAGGAACATAAATTGTTCCGAAACATGTTTGTTTCAGGCTGCTATTAAATAACCAAAATCTGTGAGTGCTGGTCCAAGCGTATTGCTTTCTTTTTCTATTATACTCCACGGGATTTCAGCACCCAGTGTTATATTTTGTGAGCGCAGTCTATCTTGACTTATCTTTAATTTGTATCGCATTTTCAAACTAATTAAAACATTTTTTATATATTATTATATATTGACAGCTCTAGTTCTTTTGTGATATTATGTTACATTATTCTGTTACTATAGAAACTATAGATGGCGATGAATTTTTAAATGTAAATTTGTAGATATCAACTGTCATGCTAGCTTAGTGGAAAATAGGCTGAATAAGTTATGCAACATTTTGACAGTGAACTAATGGGCGTGGCCATGGGGGGACCATTGCACTTGACTTCTCACTTCAAGATATATTGAAATAAATGTGATTCTTTGGAACCGCAAGCCTCTCACTTTTACTGCAATGTCCAATTTGTACTAGTCCCCAGTCAGTTTTGGGCCAAAACCATGCAGTTAATATAATAATAATAATCTGGGCCCTCATTCATCAACGTGACGTAGAAAATGTTCTATTTCCATACTTAAGCACAGATTTTAGAATAAAAAAAAACGGGATTCATCACACGTGCGTACACAGGTCCTACGCACACCTGTCATGATAAATATCACCTTGGTCCTACGCCGAGGCTCGTGCACACTTTCACGTATTTGCATACCAGAACCGCCCCGATTAACCATATACGGTAATGGACCACCCCCATGAAATGTGGAAAAGTGGACTAACCCAAGCGAACTCTGAGAGACTCCACTGAGAGCGAGATTGATCACCGAGGTCCAACCGAACTTGAACGTATAATCTTCGGTGCGCCGGGAGCCAAGGATGTTGACTGACCCAGTCCTGCTACAGAACCAGCACATTGACAGAAATAAATGACAAGAGATGACCCGACATTAAGCACTGTAATGACTGAAATTAAATCAATTTCAGCACGCCAACTCTGCGCTCTACAATGCCTATTGTGTGCGCTCGTCATGAGCCCGTGGTTCTGATCAGAGTCATTATGGCTTCAGTGGATAACCCTGATCTACATTGTGATGTTTTAGATACCCCAGTAATAACATTACAATTGAATTAAATACAATTAGGCCTGAATGAGACTCCGGCCACCGGCACATTATCAGCCAAAATGCACATTTATTGATGGAGCAAACTCTGAGAGATTGTTCACAGAGGCGCTGCCGAACCAAGATATAATATGATGTGTATAATATAATGTGTGTAGAGGCATATGATACAATCCATTTTGTTGTTGGTATTAGGTAGCCTATGAATTACATATAATAGCAGCCAGCCTACATTATGCAACAGTAACTTGCGCATATATAACACACAGCCCTGCGAAGCCTGCATACAGTAAACTAACTTGATCATTAATCTAGCTGTTGTATCTTTACGCTTATGAAAACATTAAATAATATGTATAGGCTATAGGCCGCCTATATTCTCAAATGGCTTAATGGCTATCCGAGTCCTCGATATCCTCGCGGACGGACCAGTATTTATATGATCATATCATATTCATATCATAGTTTACTCTATCAGCCTACCAGCATGTAATACGTTCTTTGTTAGAACTCAACTCGTTATTATTTTGCGCATAGATTGCAGAAATACGGGAACGTTTTGATTTAGGCTTTGACATTGTAAAACTAAATAAGTGAAATTCTGTAATATCACCCACACGATATATGCTCTGTGTCCAGAGCATGTATGCTTTTCATTCATAAGACACATTTATTGCAAGGGTTTTGTATACACATACACTCAACAAATAACCTCTGTCTGTTCTAATTGCAATGCGTTTTTATATCGTGGGTGTTCATATGACTTGTATTCTGCTTACAGCTTCGGGGTTCCACTTATTACGTTTAACAATGGCAAAGCCTTTCAAATATAATCAAAACGTTCCCGTATTTCTGCAATATATGCGCAAAATAATAACGTTGAGTTACGCAGAGCACAGTCAATGCTTATTTCCGCGTTGTGAAAATATACTACCACCGGCGCCACCTACGCATGGTCCGACTTGTGCTTAAATATACGCGCAAAGTCAAGCACAAGTTCAAATAGATAAATCCCACACTTTGCTTAGGAATGGTCGTACGCACGGCTTAAGCACATATCTGTGCGTAAGTCAGGTTGATACATGAGGGCTCTGGACTTTTTGAAGAAGTCTTTATTTATCATGCAGTGACATGCAGTTTTTTTGGGTCGCCGATGAAATTGAGTCTCTGCGCTTGACCCATCCCATCGTCCTTCCCACCAAGGGCAGCCGGGAGCAGATAAAGGCTGCGGCGTGGGGCCGTGCCCCGGGGACCAATCCAAGTGTTCCTGTCCGTCTTCGTCAGGGACGCAACAGCGTTAGCGATCTGTTGTGCATGTTTTTCCATTGGGTTTATCTTATCGGGAGGGGAAACCCTTGCGAGCACGGGGAGAACATGCAAACTCCACACAGAAAGGCCCGGGAGATACCCCACCTGGGTACCTGGCAACGCGGAAACCTGGTCAGAAAGAAAGGGTAAAATCATGATATAAAACACTAGATGCAAGAATTAACTCAGAATTAACAAATATACAAAAGCATGTCCAGACACTTTTTTGTGTATGTAGTCTTTAAGAGGTTAAACAGAATCAGATATTATGGTATATATCAATACTGTAAGCTGGTCTTTTTAATATATGGATGTGTGTTTCTGGTGTCTAATGATAAGTGATCACATTTCTTCTATGTCCCTCAGTCCTTGTGGAGAACTATCAAAAGTCTGAGGGATCATTGCAAAGACGAAGAGAAAAGGAAGAGAGAAAGACGTGGCAGGAAGAAAACAAGCTGTCTGAGAGAGATACCCATGAAGAAGAGGAGGAGGGGACTGATGGAGGGTCTAATGGGGCTGTGGGATCAAACTTCCAGCAACAGCATGAGGAAGAAACGTCTCCACTGAGGGCACTTCTGTCTCCAGAAACTGATACTGGTGAGAATATCACATTTATTATAATACATAATATTAACCAGGCATTAAAGCGTTCCGTCTTGAGACGGAATTCCGTCCATTTGATTCGGAGTTCCGTCCATTTGATTCGGAGTCTGACGGATTTCCCGTCAATTGGCTACCTGGTATAATATGATTTGTAGATGCATACAGATTGAAACTAAATTGAGCCAATCAGGCGTCAAATATCATGAAAAAGGGATTTTTTTCCCTACCGCGGCCACGCAGAGAGACAGGATTACGCTAATAGTAGAAAAAAGTTTCAGTCAATGGACCTGCACAACCCCGCCCCCACACACACACATGCTACTGCATCAAAGTTACTTATGATTAACAAAGGCATTCGTTTTGTGGCATTAACGTTATTGTTACACGTTCAATAACATCAGCGTATTTACCCGACCATATAGCATTGTTGTTGGTCATTGATAGCTCAGTTCCTTCCTTTGCTCAGAGAGCCCGTACTGAATTGTACCCATTCTGCAATCTGTTAATAAAGTTTTCAATCAGACAAATGTATAGAAAAGCTTTTATTATAACATTCGTTGCAGTAAAATCATCATGCCTCGTTTGGTACTCCTGTTATTAGCTCTGGTACGTTTGTTATTGATTCTCTCGTGTAAATCAATGGCGGACTTCCCGGAAGTAAAAAACGAATAAGCGCTTGCCGATTGGTGGTAAGAACAGCAGAGGCGGGTGCAAGCGGTGTGACGTAATTGGCAGAATCGACTGTCAATCAAAATTGTTCTGTTGCTGTCTACCATGCATTGATTTGGTTGAGAGAGATACAGTGCTCTCTTATTAAAACTCATAAACAAGTCTTGAGCAAGACAAGTTAGTCTGTTAGGTTATGAAAGCCAGTGAGTATTGTATGACTCAGACTTCAGCAATAATCATGACTCATGAGCATTATAAAATAAAAACACACATGGCATGGTGGAATACCATAAAGTACCATAAGTAAGTAAAGAGGCCTATGTTCATATCGGTGAGCACAATTTGTAACACAAAAAGAGACGTGTAGCCTATTTATTTATTTAATATTTTATTTATTCATTTTATTACTATTATTTTATTTGTTGCCATGCCTAAAATAATAGTCAAGCATAGGGCGGGTGTGGGGGGGGGGGGGGGGGGGAGGCAACTGTACATTGGATTATCGACGAAACCGAAACAAGTAGGCACCCTTAAAACGCTAACTTTATTAAAAAAAAATACAGTGGAGGTTAAAATAAGAATATGACTTGGCCTGAAAAAAAGTTCTTTAATCCCTGTATTAAGATTACTTCTATCTCCACCTTTATGTAATGGAACAACGTGAGCTATTTTCCAGATACTAGGAACTATACATGATGAAAAATGAAATATATGTTAGTTCTGTAATTACTGGAGCAGCTAACCCGAGGAGAAAAAAAGTCTAGCTTAACCTCTCCAGTTGATTTCCTGGCATTAATGGTCTGTAATACTTCAAAAACAACACAGGGAGAGAAGGGCTGCAAGGTCAACTGTGAGACAATGAAAGTTGACGAGCGAAAATTTGTTGTGACTCAATCTTCAGAACGCACAAAGGTGGATGGCCACAGAGGATTTTGGAACTGTGAGTACACAAGTTCAAGTTCAACTCAAGTTCAAACCTATTTCATTAGCACGAAAAGTGATTATCCTTTTTTGCATTAGTAACGTCAGAATGTTATCTTTCAAACGAGACCAGGCTCATGCATGTGCTACAAGTATAAAGTATAAAACTAAGCTTTGCAAAAAGATTATGCAGTCCTCAAGTTCAAGTAAAGAAATGGCCACTTTTCTGCCCACCTGTTAAGAGGTCAGACAAATCTCTTTCTGCTCAGATATTAGACAATTAAATTCGACATAAAGAAGTAGTAAGATTGCTCTTGTTTGAATTCACGCCTTCAAAACATTTGAGGGATCTAAATAGGAGCTGGTGATACAATTCAAATATTAGTTTGATTTGGCATTCATTACCTCCGATGCACTAAATTGCCTAAATAACGACAGATGGGAAGGGTCTCCAGAGTGTCTGTGTGTTCCTTTCTCTAAATAAATCACATAGTTCAGGTGAGAACCACAGGGTTAATCTATCTTTTATCCTAATTTATTTAAAAGGAGCATGTGTATTGATGACTGAGAGAGAAAAGCCCACCTCACCTCAAAACCCACCTGTTCAATACCCTCACTCCTGACCCTCCAACCCCTGCATCATTTCCACATCTGTACACACCTATATATTAATATAATATATATAATCTTTCTTTTTTTATGAAGACAATTCAACATCAGGGGTGTCTTTTGGAACTAGTGTGAGATTCTGTTTCTGTAGTCAGGAGTTTTTGATACATGCTGTGGGGCAGTGATCACTGATTCCCAACTCAAATACTCTACAAGCTGAATTATTATACATCTATTTGAGAAAATCAAATCAATTGAGGTGGATCTAGCCATGTTTTTCAGGTTTGGCCTGGTGGGTTCAGTAACCAGCTGGGAATCATCTCAACGTCTGAATAATGGGAGAGTAACTCTGCTAGTTTATCAATGGAGCTGATGTCACGTGATTCAGTTAAAACTAAAATATCAGAATTCATCTGAGAGACCAGAATCTTCAGATGATCCATAAACTGTTGCGTTTATCTGATAATCTTATATAATAAAAAGTAGAATTAATCTTTCAGAGGTTTATTCAAAAGTGAACAAGTAAAGCAACAAACAGGATGGAAAAATAATACATTGCAACGGGCAGAATATACAGTAGCGTGGAGACGCCAATACATTCTGCCCAGAACAGAGTCTTATATATTATCACTAAGCCAATGAAGTGGCTTTCAGAAAATAGTATCAGCTCAAACAAGGACACATTTTTTTTTAGAATAGCAGACTTAAAAGAGGGTCTAGAATTTCAGCTGAGTTCAACATTTCTTCGTTTTAGAACACAGACTCTCGTCTCCTGCCACAACAGGTGGCTGTTGTGAGTCCATAGGAATTTGATGATATTCCCTGTGTGAGCACAAATATAATTGCCTTGTGTTAGCAAAAATAGTCTCACATTACCAGTCTGTTTGGATGGACTCTTGTCAGTTCTAAAAAGCGAGGAACATTCCCAAAACGGATTCAAATTGTCAATGAAAGCCATGTTCTGAGCATTGGAGCCAGGTGTGAAGACTGAGGATTCTACTCAACAGGCCAGTGTGGGAATGGAACCAGAGATAAAAACAGACTTTCCACATTTACTTAAAAAGTTAAGAAGAAGAATCTTTGGTCAGCTCAGACTGCTGGCTAGCTAGCAATGCATAGACTGTAAACATAACAAGCATAGTCTGTAAAAGATGAGATACTCATGTACATGTCTTACTTTATAGCCTTATGTAATAGAAATGTCAAACCTTTGGCCAATCTCATCAAGATCCATTCTGGAGGAAAGCTGGGAACCTTTTCCTTCTCCTCTGATGTTATTGGAGGAGGAAGCTTTATGACAACTTTGTAATAGATCTGACCAACTGTAGTCTATACAGATAAATCAAATTTAGCTAGTATCACCCTGATAGTGATATTGTGTATATGATCTGTGCATCCCTATATCAAAGTCAGCTTTATTGTCTCTTCTCATAATGTCAAGACAATCATACAGAGAAATGAAATTGCGTTTCCCCCTTCCCATGGTGTATATAAAAAAATATCTAATATAAACATAAAGTAACATATAGGACACTATAAACATAAGTAACATATGGGACACAATGTACTAGGGGTGGACGGTATAAACGGTATACGGTATAAACGGTATGAATTTGCTCTACGGTATGGATTTTGAGTATACCGTGTAACCGGTAGTGCAGCTCTAAAATAGCAATGACGTCATGTAACCACAGCGCGACTATTTCACTGGCATTTGCCCCTAAAAATAGATAGAATTAGTCATAGATAATAGATATGTGCGAACTGGAAAAAGTTATTTAGGAGGCTTCGCGCAGTGGGCGTGCCAGCCCCTACCGCACGCATGTAAACACGGGTCTAGTAGTCTAGTGGGACGGGACACGGGAGCTGTCGGCGTCTCCCTGAGCTAACGTTAGCTTAGCTACCGTTACAAAATGACCCAGTCAACTATTCACTTTTAGTTTAATACATGATGGGGCATTGTCTAACCGAACGGTATCTAGTCGGCCAGCTACCGATAGCTCCTGACATCAACAAACGCTCCACAAAGTCTAGTACTAGAGACGTGTATGCTACCTGTTAGCTCACGTTAACACAAGTTAGTTCACCGTTCAAAACGAAATGTCCCATTGAACTAAATAATTCACTGAGGCGTTGTATTAACGTTATATATGCAGTAGCTACAGATAGCTCATGATATCAATGTCTTATAACACTGATTCGATGCGTATTCGAGCTGAGGGCTTGCTAACGTTATAATACCAATACAATAGGGTCCAGGTGCAGCGCCGGAGAATCCTGGCCGTAGCTCTGCTCGAGGCTACTCGAGTATAGGTCCAGGTGCAGCTCCGGAGAATTCTGGCCGTAGCTGGAGGCTACTAGAGTACACACAGACAGTGGAGCTTGTTGCGTGGTGGCGATGTCTCGCAGATAATACCAGTACAAGTCTAATTATATAATATATATATTTTATAAAAAAAATATATATATATATAAAAAAAAAAAAAAAATTATCAAAAACGATGATACCGTGATATATACCGTTACCGTCTATGCTTCAAATTATACCGTGATATAAATTTTAGACCATACCGTCCACCCCTACAATGTACATACACTATACAGGACTATTATATACAGTATAAACTGGCTTGAAATAAATATAGGAGGTAAAAGAGAACTTAGTGCAAATCTTTTTTAGCAGCAGTGGTACATAGTAAGTATAACTAATAAATAATGGCAGTAGACTATATAGGCCTATTCGTTCAACATGTTACTTTCCTGGAAATAGTTTAGTGTTTGTTACTTTCAAAAGTAATGGTTACAACAAATACATTTAACATACATTTTTCTTTCTAGACTCCCTTGCCTTACAACTGTTTATCTGTGAAGAGGAGGTTCCCCCTGAGCAGCAGGAGTGGAGTGGTCCCAGTCTGGACCAGGAGGAGCCAGAGCCCCTACAGATTAAAAAGGAACATGAGGAACTCTGGACCAGTCAGGAGGGAGAGCAACTACAAGGTCTGGAGGAGGCTGATATCATGAAGTTGACACCCACCCCAGTCCCTGTAAAGAGTGAACATGATGAAGAGAAACCTCGGTCCTCATGGTTTAACCAAACCCAGGACCCAGATCCCCTACAGATTAAAGAGGAAAAGGAGGAAATCTTTCAAGATCTAGAGGAGTCTGATATGTGCAAGATGATCTTACATCCTGTGAAATATGAAAACAATAGTGAGATTACTCTGTCCTCACAACTCCGCCAAACCCAGGACCCAGAGCTCCTACAGATTAAAGTTGAACTACATCAAGGGCTGGAAGAAGTTGCTCGCTCCAAGATCACAGTAGACCCAGTGAAATGTGAAGATGGTGAAAAGAATGACCAGCCTCTTCAAACCCAAATGGAGAGAAATGGAGAAGCATGCTATTTACCCAGCACTTCAACTGAACAGATGAAAACAGAACCTGATGCTGAGGACTGTGGAGTATCAGAACCAGCCAGTAACCTAGATCCAGCTGGTGATTTAGAACCAACTAGAGATGGCCAGCCCCTCTCTTCAGACTGTTTGGGAAATGAGACTTATGACAGTGATGATGACAGTTCTGAAACTGAGACCAATGACGGTGATGAATGGAAGGAGAGTCGAGGACCAGGTTTGATGACCCTGAACCCAAAGAAGACACAGAAAATACAAAGTTTGTCTCACAGCAGTCCTGGGTTCAGAAAGAAGGGAGATCTGAAGATACACATAAATAAGCATATTGGAGAGAAACCATTTAGTGGTTCAGTTTGTGGCAAAGGGTTCTGTCCGAAAGAAAATCTGAAGACACACATGCTAACTCATACAGGAGAGAAACCATTTAATTGTTCAGTTTGTGGGAAAGGGTTCAATAGGAAAGGACATCTGAAGACACACATGATAACTCATACAGGAGAGAAACCATTTAGTTGTTCAGTTTGTGGGAAAGGGTTCAATACGAAGGGACATTTGAACATACACATGCTAACTCATACAGGAGAGAAACCATTTAGTTGTTCAGTTTGTGGGAAAGGGTTCAATAGGAAAGGACATCTGAAGACACACATGATAACTCATACAGGAGATAAACCATTTAGTTGTTCAGTTTGTGGGAAAGGGTTCAGTAAGATGGGAGATCTGAAGAGACACATGATAACTCATACAGGAGAGAGACCATTTTGTTGTTCAGTTTGTGGGAAAGGGTTCTGTCGGAAAGTACATTTGGAGACACACATGATAACTCATACAGGAGAGAAACCATTTATTTGTTCAGTTTGTGGGAAAGGGTTCAATACGAAGGGAGATCTGAAGAGACACATGATAACTCATACAGGAGAGAGACCATTTTGTTGTTCAGTTTGTGGGAAAGGGTTCTGTCGGAAAGTACATTTGGAGACACACATGATAACTCATACAGGAGAGAAACCATTAATTTGTTCAGTTTGTGGGAAAGGGTTCAATACGAAGGAACATTTGAAGATACACATGATGACTCATACAGGAGAGAAACCATTTAGTTGTTCAGTTTGTGGGAAAGTGTTCTGTCGGAAGGGAGATGTGAAGATTCACGCAATAACTCATACTGGAGATAAACCATTTTGTTGTTCAGTTTGTGGGAAAGTGTTCAGTAAGATGGGAGATCTGAAGAGACACATGATGACTCATGCAGGAGAGAAACCATTTAGTTGTTCAGTTTGTGGGAAAGGGTTCTGTCAGAAAGGACATTTGAAGACACACATGATGACTCATACAGGAGAGAAACCATTTATTTGTTCAGTTTGTGGGAAAGTGTTCAGTAGGAAGGGAGATCTGAATATACACACTAGAACTCATACAGTAGATAAACCATTTAGTTGTTCAGTTTGTGGGAAAGGGTTCAGTAAGGTGGGAGATCTAAAGAGACACATGATAACTCATACTGGGGGGGGGAAGCATTTTGTTCAGTTTAAGCTGGGAGTAAACTTGAAAAGAAGAGAGAACAGGTCCCAAAACACAGTTTGTAGTTCACATAATAGGACCCCCATGTACTTATCCTAAGCAGTATACTCAATAGGATCCCCATGTACTTATTCTAAGCAGTATGTGTACAGATGTAGTGAAGATGTCTCTGTCCTCTCAGTTAGTTTAGTACAGTATGTGTTAGGGATGTCCCGATCCGATCACGTGATCGGAATCGGCGTCGATCACGTGCTTTTCAGAGTATCGGGGATCGGGAAAAAATTATAATAAAAATCGGCAGTCAAAAAAAGAAAAATTTTATTCAACAAACATGACCATGTCCACGTCTTAAACTCATACGGAGGCCTTAGTTTTGGTTTTAAATTACATATAATATATCATCATTAATGTATTTATTGTCACACAGAGCAGAATAATTATCCACAACAAACACATTCCCCTTTAATTTTCACCGTTGCAACAAACATTCCCTTTAATTTAGACGCTACACGCTACACGCGAGTCGCGACCACATCACAACAACAACACGTCGCTCCCGAAACACGGTTAATATCCACTGACTTGAGCAGCTAGACTTAATGTCAGAGGTTTGGAACTAAGCATTTTAAAATAGAGAGTCAAGCCAGTTGCAATGTTTGCAAGGAGGAGATTCCGCGTGGAGGAAAAACTCATGAAGCAGCAGGCTGGAGGCGAAGTTTTCAGACTAACTTTTCAACTGGAGGATAACGTTACGTGACTGAGGATTATCAGACCAGAATGGACCATTACGTAAGTCGAACACTGAATGTATACTAATGTGCAAACATATATTGAAACTTTTAATATTTCTCATATGAAGCAGAAGCACATTTCTCAGGGTGAATGTAATAACAAAAGCCTCCGCTCTCGCGCCCTATTATAGGCAACAGATGGGCTTGTCTCACTCTGCCAGTTTCTGACAAAAATGCGTCAAAATTGATTACTAATGTGAAAGATCGGATCGGAAACGATCGGATCGATAGATATTTAAAATCATATGATCGGGATCGGATCGGAAGCAAAAAAAGGCGATCGGGACATCCCTAGTATGTGTACAGATGTAGTGAAGATGTCTCTTTTCTCCCATTTTGTTTAGTATGTGTACAGATGTAGTGAAGCTGTCTGTCCTCTCAGTTCGTTTAGCACAGTATGTGTACAGATGTAGTGAAGATGTCTCTGTTCTCTGTTAGTTTATGTGTACAGATGTAGTGACGATGTCTCTGTTCTGTTAGTTTATGTGTACAGATGTAGTGAAGATGTCTCTGTTCTCTGTTAGTTTATTATGTGTACAGAAGTAGTGAAGATGTCTGTTCTCTCAATTTGTTTGTGTACAGATGTAGTGACGATGTCTCTGTTCTCTGTTAGTTTAATATGTGTACAGATATACATTGCCGTTTTCTTGAGAGCATTGGTTCTAGGCAGAGGTAGGGTAAAGCGACTACTTGAATCATGTCTGGTATTATGGTCATGTCTATCATTGGTGGATAAAAGCATAGAATACAATTGAGTGGGTTTACCTAAGGTACAAATGTTCTTTAAAAACCTAATCAAACTGCATGCTAGTCTCTCGTCCACCCTCATCCACGACAGTCTAGCATGCATTCCCTCCACACTATTCCTTAGGCGGCTAGTGCATAAATCTTCTATTTTTATTTAACCTAAAATATGTTTGACAACATTTGTAACGACAGGATTGCTATGCTATTGCTGGATCTGATCTGGAGTAATTTGGTCTGCAGAGTCTAGTCTGAAAGTTGGATCTGAATTGCATTTGACGGTACAGGGTCATGCACCACTGCTAGATACAGTATATGATAATTATCGTATTTGTACAATAAAAGCAGCTCGCTCGTTACAGAAACGGAAGGAAAGTATAATGTATTCTTAAAACATGTAATAACTAATGTAAAAGCTAAGGGTTTCAATTAAGGGAGAACATATATAAATGATGCACGACCTACTGAGCAGGGTGTCATTGTAGGTGATACAGCATCTGCCTCATGTAATGCTACTTTAGGTGACCCGACTGGACATTTCTTGGAGCATTGCGGGCAAGAGTGGGTGTACAGTGTATGTGTGTCTTTTCAAATTATTATAGTCTAGAAAGCCTTTCCCACAGTACAAGCACCAATGACTCTTTTCCCCGGTATGCCACCTCAGGTGCACATTAGGTTACACTATCCTCTTGAAGCTTTTGGGGCAGATGTTGCCGTGGAATGGTTTCTCCCCAACGCGTCTCTAACGTGGCGATTCCACACCACTGTGAAGAAGCCTGTCATGGGGCTATCCCATGCCCTATAGGATGCACATTGGCCATACACACACCACTTTATAATAACATCTTGCCGGCATAGAATTGTGGATCGTGTATGGTTAATGGGTTATCTGAGTTATTATAATTATTACCCCAAACATTCTTAATAATCCGGTAGCTGTCATAAAGTCCTGCTTGCAATTTGGGGTTGACACAATTTCTCACTTGGACTAAGTCAAGGGGTCCCTGGACATGCAAAATCGCAGAGGTGATGGTTCACAGTGGGCAAAATTATTGGATGAGAAATCCATTTCTGATATTCTTATGACCATTCTGGCTGGTTGTGATCTTGAAAGGTTACATAGGCTTATATTTAAGTGTACACACACAATCATCAGATTTCTGCAGAGCTTCAATGAGTCCACCTGGGGGTGCCACTGATCCTCAATGCTGTCAACTTTACAAAGAAACAAGTGAGCTACAGTCGACAGAATTTTTTATCATCAAGGTAAGTTAGAGAATAATGTGTTTCAGCCCAGTGTCGTTTTAGGTTGGAATATTGGCCAGGTAAACTATTACTGCAATGTTGAGTTGAATAGATATTAGATAGATATCTAGCTACAAAAAGCTTGTTTTGCTCAAATGTATTTGCTAGCCAACGTTCGCTAGCAAGCAGGTTTTAGTGGCTAACTAACCTTATCTCATGGACTTCTAACTTCTGCTGTCGAGTGTAAAGACTAACATTTGGTTTCAGTAATTAGTTCATAACATCACTTGACAAGATTTGTGTGCCATAATAATTTCGATCTCATCATTCAGAGCACTCATAATTACAGATTTCTGTCAACAAATGTTTCGTCTGGGCAGGGGCCAGGTCAAGTACGGCTGCTGAAACGTTTCATGACCTCGGGAGAGATGTACACCAGTGCCAGTGCTGGGATTGACACACTCCCCCCTACAACCAGTGTTGTCAGAGGCCATACCAAACGAGGCGCCCTTCTTGTTCACAGGGCCTGCAAACTGCTGACAACAGCCAAAGAACGCGGGAGAAAAGAAGAGCCTCTGGAGCATGGATGGGAGGAGAACTTCGCACACTCCTGCCATCAAAATGTATGAAGGCCCTCTCACAGAGTCTTCTCACAAAATGCAGATGTAAAGGCAAGTGTGACACCCGACGCTGTGGCTGCCATGCTACAGGAGTTTGCTGCACTACATTCTGCCACTGAAAGATAGACCTGTTTTCAAGCCAGCTCACGCCCCAGGCTCTACGATCGGCCCTACAAGTCCGGCCTCTACGATCGACCCCACAAGCCCCGCCTCTATGATCGACCCCACAAGCCCCGCCTCTACGATCGGCCCTCAAAAGCCCCGCCTCTACGATCGCCCCCACAAGTCCGGCCTCTACGATCAACCCCACAAGCCCCGCCTCTACGATCGGCTCCACCAGCCCCGCCTCTACAATCGGCCCCACCAGCCCGCCTCTACAGGCAGCTAATCAGCCCTGGCTCTGCAGTCGACTTTGCTGTAAACGGCCCAAGCCCCAGTCTTAACCCCAGTCTTAACCCCAGCCCCGTTCCAAGCCCTTTGGTCCCTCCATACACTGGAGGTTTTTGGCTGTGGTATTTTTGGCCAGCTTTTGGCATCATCTCTTGAGTTGTGCTTGGGGTCCGTTCCATATTATAACAATGTAAATAAAAGTGAGAGTACAGAATAAAGTCTTGATTGATTTATTGATATGACACAGGTATCACTCTTAATGTCAAATTCGTATCACACATGAATTTCATTACTTAATTACACCTGTTTTTCATATAGAAGGTACATTGTGGCCTATGTCTTTGGTATAGCAAAATTATTATCAACATCACAACCAGCCATAATGGCCATAACATCAGAAATGGATTCCCCATCCTAGAATCATGCAAAATGGAGGTTACATGTGTATTTACTCTCAGAAACAAAAAATATTCTATATTATAGCTATGGAGACAATAGTATGGCTCATTTGACAAGCACTATAGTCCAACATGAAGAAAAAAACTGTGTCTACATACCTTCGTTTGTGCCCTATCCCGTGCTAAAGATCACCTTGTTTCACTATAATCCAGGCTGATTTCCTGGAACAGGAGTTATGACGTGTTATATGCATATGCACAAATCGTTCGGGTTGCTCGCCTGAAACCTATATTATTTCCAAATCAAAAGGTATATACCATTGTCCAGTAATTTGGAAGATATAGAGAAGGCCTTTGAATCATACTACAAAAACCTATATACACAACCAGCACAAATAGATAGTGAAGCCACTATTGCATTCCTGAGATCTCTTGACCTGCCCTCAATTGGCAAAATGCAGAACAAAATTATAACTGCAGAAATCACTATAGAGGAGTTAGACAGGACAATATCTAATCTTAAAACTAACAAATCGCCAGGTAGTGACAGCCTTCCAGCAGAATGGTACAAAGCTTTTCACCAGGAAATCATGCCATTGCTGTTGGCCTCATTTAACTACACTCTTAGAAAGGGCATCCCCCCTCCCTCCTGGAGGGAGGCGACTATTGCAGTACTTCCCAAGGAGGGTAAAGATAAGGAATTATGTAGTTCGTTTAGACCAATATCGATCCTTAATTTGGATTATAAGCTGTACGCCTCCATTATCACGAAAAGATTAGAACAGTTTTTGCCAGACCTAATAAACACGGACCAAACTGGATTTATATCTGGTCGCCAAACCCAGGATAACTTAAGACGAACACTACATATTATGAATCAGATTAAACAAACCAAAATGTATTCTGCCTTATTAAGTCTGGACGCGGAAAAAGCGTTTGATTGTGTGAGCTGGGACAATTTATTCTTGGTACTAGAAAGGTTAGGATTCAAGGAAGATTCAATTAGGTGTTTTAAAACATATACAAGACCGACAGCGAGAATAAAAGTAAACAACAAATCCAATCGCCCTAGAACGCGGTACACGCCAAGGTTGTCCATGTAGCCCCGCCCTGTTCGCGATTTTCATTGAACCGCTAGCCCAAGCAATTAGGGAAGACCCCAATATAACAGGTATTAATATAAAATAAACAGAGCATAAGATAGCATTATACGCAGATAGTGTCTTAATTTACTTAAAAAACCCTAGTCTGAGCCTCCCTAGACTAATGGACCTTATTGAAACCTATGGTCAACATTCGGGATACAAACTAAATATAGGAAAAACACAGATACTTACATATAACTATACCCCCCCCCCCCCCCCCCCCCAAGAGAAAAAAGAAAATTACAATTTAAATTGGAACATGAAGTCCATAAAATATCTGGGAGTAAGGCTGACTAAGGACTTAACAAAATGATATGAAGCAAATTACCAGCCCCTAAACACACAAATTAGAAAAGATATAGAAAGATGGTCATTAGCCCCCCTGGATTTCACCTCCAGAATAGACTCAGTAAAAATGAACGTAGTCCCAGACTACTATATCTTTTCCAGTCCTTGCCGGTGGAAATCCCTGCTAAACAGTTTTAACGAGTGGGACAGGATGATTTCTAGATTCATATGGAGCGGGAAAAAACCGAGAATTAGGTTCCGGACACTCCCAACTCCCTAAAGAGAAGGGAGGCATGTCCCTCCCAAATCTGAAGGAGTATTATTATAAGACCTTTGGTCTGTTGGTGTGAAAGGGACTACGAAGCGAAGTGGAAGGACATTGAAGTGAAATCAATTGATATACCACTCCAGACAGTAATTGGTGATACAGCAGGCCAAGACCCTATATAGAAACTTAAACCCATTTATTGTACACACCCTACGGACATGGTTCAAAATTGTGAAACAATTCAAGTTAGAAAAAAGGATTAGGATCTTGAGGTGGTTTGCCTTCGATTTAGGATTTAAACCAAGAATGTATGATCAAACATTTAAGGAATGGGCTCTCCGAGGTATTACCTCATTCAGCACAATGGTAGAATGGAGAACTTGTGAGCTTTCAAACCTTGAACGATACATATGGTTTGGATAAACACAACTTCTTCAGATACCTACAACTACGCCAGTACTTTCTAAAAGAGGTAAAGGTGTCTGAGCCCAATACCCCAATAGACAGTGTTATTCAGATATTCATTCAGGCATACAAAAACAAGATGAGTAAAACTATGTCAAAATTATATAATAGCTTTGTTCAGGCCAGAACTGACTCCACATGTTACATTAAGACAAATTGGGAAAATGAATCAAACATGGAAATAACTGAAGACGAATGGGAGAACATGTGCAAAACTCAATGTAGCTCGACTAATTCGAAAACATGGAGAGAATTCTGCTGGATAAACTTGACTAGATTCTTCATAACTCCCAAAATCAAATCCCGACAAGTAGGCATAGAGCAACCATGTTGGAGACAGTGCGGCCAGAGGGAGGCAAACCACTCTCATATCTTTTGGAATTGTCCAGGTATTCAACGTTACATGGCAAGATGTTCACTCCACCATGGAGGTTATATTGAATTTTAAGATACCGGAGACCTTCTCCTATTTGTACCTGGGTAACTTACCTGAGGAATTGGTAGGAGGAGACAGATATTTGATAAAAATATTTTTAGCAGCAAGTAAGAAAGCGATCACGCGTCTCTGGTATCAACAAGAACCTCCAACAAAAGAAAAATGGTTGGCCATTATAGGTGAAATATACACAATGGAAAGACTTACTTTTATTCTCAAGATTACAGGAAGAGAAAGGTTTGAAGTACTGGGAAAAATGGGACTTTTATATGTTAATTATGACAACCAGTGGATGATGTATAGTTGTAAAGAATATTCACCATACCTATAGGGAAAGTAAGAGAATTGAGAACTCAGCATGTGAAAAGTATATTTTTGTAAAGTGACACTAATAATGCAGCCCGGGATTGTGTTTTTGTTATGTCTTGTTGTTTGTGATTGTTTGCTTATTGTGAAAAACAATAAAAAGAAAGTTATATATAAAAAAGAAAAAAAAGTATATACCATTATATAGATGTTTCTTCACAAAATCATCAAGGGGGTGGGGGGTCATTTCACGAAGCTGCGATCTTTACCAAAAGCATGTTTTAGGTTAGGTAAAATACGACGCTGTGATCAATACAAAAGCATGTTTTAGATTCGGTAAAATATACCTAGAATAGACCTTACCTTAGTCAGAAGGTACTCAAATGAATAATCCGTGTAGTTCCATCGCGATCGCCATTACTCGTGTGCATTGAGTCTGGCTATAATACGGGAAACACTCGCTGCTCACTTTGAGGGGGAAGGGATTCCTGCAGCCGGAGGTACCTCAGTACTGAAAGACATCTTAGAGACCCAGTTCAAAAGGTAGGCGATACTGCCACCTGTCGGGATTCGATCGTCATTGCAATTATAACGTAGGCAGCTGTGCCAGGGAGACACAGGCAGGTCCGCGCGAGTGTTTAGAATGGGAAAATCGAAGAAAAGAGAAAAGGATCAAAACCCAAGAAATCTCGGGTTTTGGCGCTCAACGGTTGGATTCGAAACCCGGGCCATACCCGAAATCTCGGGTATGGCGCAGAAAGAGTTAAGAGTCGAAGGCAGCCATTTTTTATTTGGCGACTGCGGCCATTTCGCCCGCTGTGGCGGACCATCACTTCTGTGATTCTTCATGTCCAGGGACCCCTCGACTTAGTCCAAGTGAGAAATTGTGTCAACCCCAAATTGCGAGCAAGACTTTAGGGCAGCTACAGTAGTATAATTGATTTAGCCCTGGTTCCCAGATGTGGTCATGCTAGCCAAACATTTAGCTTAGGCCTTTGTCATGCCTCATCCGTAGCTAACAGTGTACTGCACTGCCACAGGACCTAGCATGTCCTACCATGCTCTGTAAATAGCTCATGTACAGATACCGATATGCCTACTTTGTTTACTTGTTTATTGCACTGTCGCTCTATTGGTTGGACTCTTATTATTATTACTTGTATTATGCACATCGTTGCGGGCGAGACCCCCCGCATTTCACTGTATACATGTATGCCGTGACAAATAAAACTCTTGTATCTCTTGTATCTCTTGTATTGTTAGTTTATTCCATGTATGCTGGTAAAACCCAACACGGATACATAAAAGACAAACACATTCTGTTGAATAATAACATGTTATGTTTATTTTTAATTGTTTAACAAATACCCCATTTTGTCTCTGTGCTCACACTTGGTTCATTGTAGAATCTACCCAAACAGAACTAGGCGGAGGCCAAAACCTTTTGTGGAGGGGAGATCCGGAGTACAAAGCCTGGGGCAGAAGCTCCTCTCAGGGAGAAGAGAAGGAGAAGCAGGTTGGGAAGAGAGACAGCTGTGCTCAAGCTAGTTCCCATAGCCAAGGGCCTAGTTTGTTGCATGATATTTTGTTTGTTTGAAGAGTTAAATAGTTTAGTATTTTTTGCTCTTATTTTCCAAAGACATTTCTTTTGTTATAGAAATGTTAAATAGTTGTGCTGCAGGCCTTTTTTCCCCCACTGGTGAACAAAAGAAAAGGGAAAAGAAAAACAAACCACCGGGTGATGACAACCTGCCTCAGACTCTATTTTTCCACTGCTTGGCCACATCCTAACAAAGCCCTTGTTGCACATTTGGCAGACAAAAGTTTTCACTCTGCAGTGGACCCTTTGAAGGCGTTTGGTGGGGCCAAAGCGGTAGACGAAGCCACACAGAACATTTGTGGATCTTCCCGTTACGGTGCAGCCTGCCATGGCTTCTGAGACCCTTGTAGTCTGGCTGCAGGTCGGCCACCGTGGCTTCATGAGGCAGCCTGGCAGCTGAGCACACGACCACACTCACACATTCTCAGAGCTGGCAGGAGTGGGTTCCAGGTCTTCCCACACTGGTCACAATGATAAGGCCTCTCCTGTGTGTATGTGATGGTCTCTTCTGAGATTTCTCTTTGTGGTGATATGTGTCCCATACTGGTCAAACCATTGCCTTTGGTTTGTCCATGTTCTTCCGTTGTCGGTGGAGAGAAGTCCAGGAACCATATCTGAGTTGGAGATGAGAGGGAGGAAATAACAGAGGGTGAAGCATAAACAGGGAGGATTAAAAAGGTTAAAAGTTACGATCTGGAAACCATTTGACAATCACATGTTTTGTTGAATCCACAAAATGTAAGACCTTTGCTTTTAGATTGAAAAATAGCTTTGTGGAACTTTGAGTTAATTGTGACTCAAAATACAATTGTTTTGTGCAGGTACTATTTTGACAAACATGACAAAAGGTAAATAGAACTTTAACAGTTTCAAACAGGGTGAGCAGCCAGTAAGCCTTCCATGACACTTTCCTGAGAACATACCAAACACACCTGTGAACATTACGTCATATGAAGGTAAACATGTAATAAACATTGTATTTTGTAGGACTGCTTGATTATGGCAAAAACCATAATCACTATTATTTGTCAATATTGAGATCACGATTATTTAACACAATTACTTTGGAAACATGTATTTATAGAAAATATATATATATATATATATTTTTTTTTACACTGGATTTCCTTGAACTTTAAATATAATGAAACTGAAAAACTAAAACATGACCTGGCTTAAGAACATGACCCGTTTTAAAAACAGTTAAAAGTTGATTATCTTGTTTTCAGCAAGACGGTTCTGGGTTCAAACCCCAGCCGTGGTCAGCAGTGTTGCCCCACAGCAACAAGGTCCTGGGTTCAAACCCCAGCCATGGTCAGCAGTGTTGCCTCACAGCAAGAAGGTCCTGGGTTCAAACCCCAGCAGTGGTCAGCAGTGTTGCCCCACAGCAAGAAGGTCCTGGGTTCAAACCCCAGCAGAGGTAAACACTGTTACCTCACAGCAAGAAGTAGATGGGAGGCCGAGTCTGTCTAAAGTGAACTAGATTGATCCATGTTGGCAGACTACACAATTCTTTGTGTGTGATATCTAGTTATTATGTTGAGTCAAAATACGTTTGTTGGCCAGCCGTCTGTTGGTCATCGGTGTTCGTAATCTTACATTTAAATTAAATGTTTGCTCATGCATATCTTTGGACACCTCTAGCAGATAAACCAATCAGGATACAGAAACGGGATTTCGGGACCCCAAAATTGTCAACAAGAACAACGGAGAATGGATCTGACTGGAACGCTAGCTGATTATACACAACATGAGACAGTAAATACTATTGTAATAAAACGTTCAAAACTATGTTCAATTTGTGTATTGTTTTGTTACTATATAAGATTGTATTTCGCACTGTATTAACCATAACGACGTCACAGATGAGCTTTAGATGGTTAACGTGATATTAACGTTAGATCTATCCGACGGTCCGACCTAAATACTATTGTAATAAAACGTTCAAAACTATGTTCAACTTGTGTTTTGTTTCTTACTATAAGATTGTATTTCGCAAGCCATACCGACGTCAGGTGAGCTTGCTATCCATTAGATGGATAACGTGATATTAACGTTAGATCTAACCGACCACAATTTGATTCGAAATGTATTACATACCTCACTTTGTTGGTCTCTCACGAAAGTCTCTCTCTGGTCTGCATCAGTGTGTACTGTGTGTATTGAGCTGTACTGTATTGTACCCATTCTGCAATCTGTTAACCGTTTTCAATCAATGTCAGACGTCCTCTCTATAAAAAAAACGATTGAATTGCTCAGAATTTAAAATTATGTCCCCAATAGGACATAATAATATTAATATTATTCCCCAGTATGACACAATAAACACAGAATGAATGCTACCAAAGAGAATGCTATATGCAATTTGTGTATAAAGTGTGTATTAATCCTGTAGCATGAGTCAAGGTCAGATCTAGCCTGGCATAGAGAACAGAATGTTGATTTTTTGATGTTCAAGTTTCTTTATTAGTTGTCATACAGAAGTACAGAATACTTTTATATAAAATGCTTCTTTCTGTTTTGCTCCAGAGATTGTGCTAGATAAAAATAGATAAGTATAAAATAGAAGTCAAGTACGTAGACAAGTGTTCAATATATACATACAATGTACAATGCAGAGTAGAAAAGTAACTGAGTTACAATACAATATACTATACAGTACAATGCAGAAATGGGATGAGGTACAATTTACAGTAAGGTGTAATGAGGTATGGGTTGTAGTGCAAATTCTTTGCCAATAAATATAAAGTGTGTTTAGGTGTTCTAAAGTGGGTGCTGCAGTGAGTTGTTTGTTTAAAGTGAGTGTGTGCGTGTGGATGTGTGTGCTGTGAGTGCATTTGATGGTTGTTACATAGTGTTATTGTCATTTGTATGTGTGTAATGTGTAACTAGTACAGTGAGAAGGCATTTGGCGATTTTTTTAAACAACGTCTCCTAACAGATGAGGTGGACTTCCATGCTCCTGTAAAAAAGATGAAACTCAAAACCTTCAAGGACACAGCAACATCAAGTGTTACCAAGGTGAGAGGCAAGGAGATGGCCCTGAAAGCAGACCGAGACCTCTTCGCCAGGCTTATAGTGGTGGGAACAGTCAGGAAGATTGACATCGGGGAAATGTTAGTCTACAGTCTGGGACCCTTCCCTGCAGCCATAGCGAACATGGATGGCTCTATGGTGAAAACTGATAAAGCCAAGTTAATGCACTTTCTTGAGGGATCAGTAAATCCACCCGCCACAGTTGAAGTCCCTGATGGCTCAACCTGGGTGTGTGATGCAATGGCTCTGATACAGGCAATGAAACCTCAGGATACATTTGGAAGATTTGCAAACAGCGTACTATTGAACCTCATCAACCCAGCCAAAGCAAGTAAATCCAAAGTGGTGCATTTTGTCCCCGACACGTACAAAACACTGAGCATAAAGAACGCAGAGAGAAACCGACGAGCAGCAAGAGGATGTCAGCTGACTACAATATATTCAGCTGACCAGAAAACACCAAAACAATGGTCCAAGTTCTTAGCTTGTGGCGAAAACAAAGAAAACCTACAGCAATTTCTATTTGAGACATGGTCAAAATCCAGCAAAGAGGTAATGCAAGACATCACGTTGATAGTTGGACATGGGTCTGAGTGCCATGTCATCAGAGTCAACAGCAGTGGCACAGGGGTGGAGGTGTTACCACTACAAACACTGTTCTCAATACAGGAGGAAGCAGACACCCGACTATTGCTTCACTGTGCTCATGCCTCTCAATACAGTTCCCATGTGGTGATCAGCAGTCCAGAGATTTCTTCGAGATTGACTGGATGTCACTTCCTCCAGCCCCAGTCGCAATCCTGGAACTTGTATACTGCTCCTGCAAAAAAACACAATGCATGAAGGGGCGATGCACATGCAAATCAAACAACCTACCATGTACAGACATGTGTCTGTGTTTGGACTGTCAGAACACTGTATCCTAAGTTTTCACTGGAGTTTTTTTCTTCTTTTTTTCATATATTTTATTTCTTTTTTGGAAGATAGGCACAGGTACAGGCATACAATGCACCTTGTTGGTTCCAGCTATCTATTGTTTGATAGTTTGCACCATTTAATCTAGCTGTAGAAAGCTCCATTGTTACAACATCAGCTAATAACTGTTTCCAGTGATTAAAGGGCAGAGAATGTGGAGCTTGCCATCAAAGCGCCAATTTTTTTTTCAGCAGTACTTCCTGCCAGCCAAAATCGTCTCTGAACAATACTTAAAGCTAAAGAATCATCATCATTAAGGAGCAGTAATTTGGGACAACAGGGAATAATTTTGTAATACATGTTACTGTTAAAATAAATAACATGTTATTTTCACACTTGTTATTGTGTTATAAATGTTGATTGATTGATTGATTGATTGATTGAAAACGTTATTAACAGATTGCAGAATGGGTACAGTACAGTACAGCTCAATACACACAATTGTTAATGGGATGCAGACCAGAGAAAGACTTTCATCTTGTTTACATCAGGGTCCCCTATTTTCAATTCATCATAACATATTACATACATGACATACAGATAGACAGTAAACAACAGCACAGGGACCATCCAATATCAAACTATTGTTAATTGTTATATTGGAAGAGTATATTTATGAGACAGTATATTTTGTACATATGTAACGGTTGTGACAACGTCAAATTTCTAACGTCACAGGCAACAACACAGACCGCTATTACCATAGTGTAACACACAGCAAGAATGTGAAACAAGTTACTATTATTAGTATTGGGTTAGAGTTGTTTGATTTACACTAACGTAATGTTAGATTGCTATCTGAGAAAGTTAAAATGCTAACGTAACGTTAGTCTTTGTGAGCTGGCTACAACATTTTCCAATGTGTAATCGGACGTCAAAACGGACTGCATATAAACTGCTGATGACTCATAACTTCCTATCACGTTTGAATAATGCTGTAAAGTTAAGTAAAAATGCATTTCAATAGTAATAGTAATGAATTGAGAGCTTACCGAATGCAGAGCTATCCAGTCTTGTCAACAGACGAGTAGCAATATTTACTTCCTGGTTCCAGGGCTTGAAGAATGTCATTGGGAGAAATCAAGTCACCTGACGTTGTAGCGCGTTTTGATTGGTTCCGCAGCAACGCCCCTTTTCACAAACGTAGGTAGTTTTTATCTTATCAACACATTAATTTTCATAAAGATATGACCCAAAAACCGTTGCCAACAAACGGAAATGTGTTATAGTATATTATGTAGTTCATATTACAATAACATTATACTCTGTAAAACCAGATCAATCATTTCATTAACGGAAGCCTCTAGAGACCTTCGGCCTCCCATCTAAAGGTCCTGGGTTCAAACCCCAGCAGAGGTAAACACTGTTACCTCACAGCAAGGTCCTGGGTTCAAACCCCAGCAGTGGTCAGCAGTGTTACCTCACAGCAAGAAGGTCCTGGGTTCAAACCCCAGCAGAGGGCCTTTCTGTGTGGCGTTTGCATGTTCCCCCTGTGTTATTGTGACCTTGATTGTATTTTTTCAGGTAATATCTGTAGTAGTATGTATTTAATAGGGCTATATATTTCATATAATATTCATATTAATATATTTAAAGGGGAATTATCTTATAAATGGCCTTTTTCAGTGTTTAGCATTGTTTCCTAGCTATGTGGACTTATATTAATATGATCTATGTCTCTAATTCTCATATTGGCGCATTCTTCCAATTCTCCTCTCACAATATTCACCCTCACTGAACTGAGTCATCTGAAAATGTGCTGATTTGTGATGTCAGAGAGACTCCGCTACATGATAATCAGCTGAGTCTCCACACACTCCACACAGTTCCGAACACAGTGGTTGGAGCCCAGGCTCAAAACGGCTTAAGATCTTGAGGTAGAAAAATGCTGTTTTTGAGGACTTGATTAGAAATACAAAACAATGAATAAAAAATAAATAAAAAATTACAGAGGTGTTCCATAAACTCACAGGAATTGTGTAAAAGTGCCCAAATAGTGAAAGAAATAGTAAAATAGTTCCCCTTTAAAGCCACAGAAAATATGTTGGAGTTATCTACCTGAAAGTGTGCTTGTTATTGTTTTGTTCCATTGAAAATGTGTTCCATTGTGGTTTGAATGGTGGTAAAGTAATGTGTATGATTAGAGCATGGAAGGAACCCTATCAAGCAAAATGGCAGGTCTTACCTTTTGTTTCACATGGCTGTCTCTGTCTCCTATCTTTCCACTTGTAACCTTCACTCACAGTGTCCTATGAAAAGAAACAAATTGTCACTCATATTTCCTAGGGCTGTCAAAATGAACACGTTCATTTATTTTATGTATTTTCTAGTCATTTGTAAACAGCCACAATGTCTCGCACTAGAGCACCAGCAAGTAATTTATCCAATCAGGTGCTCCATGTGGAGAGATGGGAAGTAAGGAGGGGATCATTTTGGACCCACAATTAGTTTTTAATGATAGATCCATTACAATTTGGGGGGGGAAAGCAATACTTTTATTCCACACATTTCTAAAAGCTCTGTTGATGTATATATTTTTAATGATTACTCTACATACACATTTTATTTATAGCACCTTTAAACAAGGTAAATACTTCACCTACAAACATAATACTGTAATTAAGAGCCACTAGAATACTTTCTTTCAACCTTGAGGAGAATGGAGCATGTCTGGAAGTGGAGGGGCCTTCACTGGAGGGCTTAGACAAGTCTTCTCTTGAAGACGGCAAACCTTCTCTTGAAGAGGCCAACCCTTCTCTGGAGGATGATGGGCCATTTCTGAACTCTGACAAACGTTTTCTAGAAGGGGACAAGTCTTTGCCAGACACTGTGGAGTCATCAGAGCGGTCCTGAGTTTGCATTTCAGATGAGAGACTGGCTTGTTGAGGAGACCGCTCAGTTGCATGCCTCTTATGTGAAGTAACAGAGTCCCCCTCTAGTGCAGTGTAGGTCAGTTTCCTCTTCGGCTTACGTATGTTCTCACTGTACTGCTCAGGTTCTGAGTCAGACTCAACAGTCGCCATGTGTTTGCCACTTGAAGTTGTTTGTGACCTGCGCTGAATGGCCGTTTTGGATTCAGCAGATTGTCCGTTTGTTATCATACAATCGGACTCATCAGAGGTGTCCTCGCTTTCGGTTGTGGTTGGAAGTCTCCTCTCTTGGCACTTCTTTGCAAAATCGCCATAGTCACTCTCCGAGTCAGACTCGGGTAACGGAGGACTCTGCGATATGTCCTCGCCTTCTTCATACTTACAATCGGACTTGGAGGGAGCTCTTCGGAAGCTCTTTGGAAGCTTTTTGGAAAACCTTTTGGACACCGTTAAATAGTTATATTTTGGTGAAGATGTTGAGTAATCAGAACTGTGTTCAGTTTCAGAGGTACTTAGCTCCCCATCATGTTCAGGCTCAGTTTCACATGAAGGTGTCATCTGTGGCCTCGGGTTCTGATCCCCGGTCTGAATGTCGTTGTCCTCCTCCTCTGGGGCAGAAAAAATATCACAGTGTGCATAATTGATGTTCTTCGCCTTTAGGAATCCGTCGAAAGAGTCGAACACCTCTATGTCAGAGGAGGGAGACGCCGCTGCTAGTTTTGAGGTGGAGTCTAGATCTATGGATTGTTCACGTTGCATATCTTCATGTTCCAACCCTTCCTCTTTAAGTGAAGCTTCAGTCTTCACCGCACGTTCACACTGTGAAGAGTTAAATAGTGCATGTTTAGAAGATTCAGTACGTTATAGGCTCATATCTCTGATTCATACATCCCATGCATACTGATGTGGATACACAGATACTGACGCTGGTACTGAGGGTGATACCAGGCTAAAACACTGCTGGTACTGAGGGTGATACCAGGCTAAAACACTGCTGGTACTGAGGGTGATACCAGGCTAAAATACTGCAGGTACTGAGGGGGATACCAGGCTAAAATACTGCAGGTACTGAGGGTGATACCAGGCTAAAATACTGCAGGTACTGAGGGTGATACCAGGCTAAAATACTGCAGGTACTGAGGGTGATACCAGGCTAAAATACTGCAGGTACTGAGGGTGATACCAGGCTAAAATACTGCAGGTACTGAGGGTGATACCAGGCTAAAATACTGCAGGTACTGAGGGTTATACCAGGCTAAAATACTGCAGGTACTGAGGGTGATACCAGGCTAAAATACTGCAGGTACTGAGGGTTATACCAGGCTAAAATACTGCAGGTACCGAGGGTGATACCAGGCTAAAATACTGCAGGTACTGAGGGTGATACCAGGCTAGTAAATATAGAGAATATTCATAGTTAACCTCAGTTAGTAAATATAGAGAATAGCTAATGATGTTTATATGATATGGACCTATGTCCATGTACATTGTTACTGTGTTACTGTCTCTTCTGTCCTCTGATCTTCGCCTCCCTTCTTCCCCACTCTATTACTAATGAAAGAGCATTTTTATTTCACAAACTGTATGGATTCTAGGGCTGTCTTAAATACTTCGAAGCTTCGTTCGATGGGCATGGGATTCGAATATGAAAATAAAATTCGATTATGTATTAAAAAAAGAAAACGGGTCAACCGGGTCGGACTGTCAACCGGGTCGGACTGAGCCCGGGCGGGGATCGGCTCTCGTAAAAGTTCGAATCACTTCAATTTTTTTTTTACGTTTAATTAATTTATCGCCTCTCTATATAAACGTAACTAGCGTCTGTCTTTCTTTCGCCGGTTAAGTTTAGGCATTCTTTCGGAGTTGGTTAAGGTTAGGGTTAAGATTAGGCATTCTTTCGGAGTTGGTTAAGGTTAGAGTTTGTCTTAGAGCCAGTGATGCCACAGATTACTTGTAAAAGTAATCCGATTACTGATTACTGATTACTCCTTTAAAAAGTAATCCAAGTTACTTTACTGATTACTTGATTATCAGAGTAACTTAGTTACTTTGAAAGTAACTAGGTTACGAAGTCGTCGTCGTTCCCCCAACAGTTTTTTTTAAACGCTTTATTGAAAGTGCATAAATTGTTTTTAACTTGTTTCTCTGCACATAACGTAAATTGTTAAACTAGTGCTTCAGCTTCTGTACCATCAAGTATGGTAAAGCAACAGTCTATGATGCTCACAGCATTAGAGCAGCCAGCCAGTGGTTTTACAAAACCAGTGTATCCATTCACATCTAACAAATGCAGGCTGAACTATTCAATTATATCAACTGTAACTATTAAATTGTTTTTATAAATGTCTCTCTATAAACATACAATCAGTCTCTCTTTAACATGTAAATTAACTGTAAATCTGGCAAATGAGAGCTTTTGCTCTGCCACCATCAAATATACATTAATCAATAGGGAAAGAAACAATCTCTCTCTTTTGCTGTTTGGCTGGCCTCCGAGTCCTCCTGTACCTAGTCGAAGCGTCGGCTAGTGTTGTGATTCCAGATGCTTTCAATGCAATTGGATGTGCTGTTTTTAGCGGTAGACAGTATTTTGACTGAGGCTACGTTTAGACGAGCGTTTTGGGGTGGAAGTCTGAACAGAAACCGCAAAAGTATTCTTGCGGTTTCACTTCGTTTAGACAAGCGTTTTGGGGTGGAATTCTCAGACGAATGCAACGGAGCCCTGCTGTCACGCGATTGGCGCTTATGTCACATGACGTGCTGTGAAGACCCGCCCTACTCTGCCTCTGATTCGCAGACTGTGGATGGGGAATGTGATTGGGCCAAAGCAGAGTCACTCACAGACAGAGAGTCCAGTCACGCCGCGGGACACATTCTTGTGTAACCCTTTCACTGCCACACCACGTCACTCCCAAATAAGAAAAACAGCTAAAAATTTATTTTTGACTGTCGAAAACGAAATAAAATACTGCATTCCGCCTGCATTATGAATTTATGATGAGATAGTAACGAAATAGTAACGCACAGCCACTTGGACAAGTAACTGCAATCAGATTACTGGCTTTTAAAGATTAACGCGTTAGATTACTATTTTCGGGGGAAAGTAATCAGATTACAATAACGCGTTACTTAGTAACGCGTTACCGGCATCACTGCTTAGAGCATGGCAATATTTCTTTCGCCGGTTAAGTTTAGGCATTCTTTCGGAGTTGGTTAAGGTTAGGGTTAAGTTTAGGCATTCTTTCGGAGTTGGTTAAGGTTAGGGTTAAGTTTAGGCATTCTTTCGGAGTTGGTTAAGGTTAGAGTTTGTCGCAGAGCATGGCAATAGAATGCCTGTCTTTCTTTCGCCGGAGCAGCAGCCTATTTCCGCTCTGCCTCTCTGCCGCGGTCACATGGGCGTCGTGGCCAATCAGAGAAACGCTGAACGCAAGTAGGTTGCCTTAAGTGTTCACGCGACCCGTCTTGAAACACGGACCAAAATCAACTCTGCCTCTCTTTGTTAACTACAACAAGCAATGCTGTTTGTTATTTAAGATGAGGTCGGACTCGGCACTGACAGATTTGTGTTCATTGTGCTGCTTTTATAAAGCCTCAAATGACGGCTTACAATATTTCATGAAAGCAAAGTGTTTAGTTTGTCTAAGATTTAAAACGGTTTAAACTTTACAGCACTGACAAAGTTGAACAAAGTGCTGTACAAGTCCCACAACATTAAAAAATATATATTAATAATTTTTATTTATTTATTTATTTCGAAGCTTCGAATTAAAATCGAATCTCGGCCCTGAAGCTTCGAAGGTCAGCCCTAATGGATTCATATTATAATAAACAATCTTATTGAACTTCAGGAATTGTCTCCTAATCATTCGGATATTCATTTAAATATTAGTATTCCGATTTCTATTCTTAACCTTAGGGGTGCACAATATAGATTTTTTTACCCCGATACCGATAACTTTATGCTCCTCAAGCCGATAACCGATATTTATTGTATTATAATTTTTTTTTTTAAATGTATATTCCTGTAGTTTTGACCTAACCAGATTTATCATGACATGAGCGTTACTACTATGAACAAAACAAAGCCAAGACAACAGTTTTGACTGATAAAGTGACCATATTTCTTTTTTCAAATGAAAATTCACAATCCGTCAATAACTTATAATACATCCAACCTAACAAGTCACCTGCAACATCACCACCGCTACGATGGTGTGTTAAAAGCCTACGACGGCGCGAGCAGCTAAAGCTGCTGTGAATCCAAAGCCAGCTACAAAGGAACCCGCGGCGATTGTACCTATTGACGAGGCGTTTGCTAAATTAAAGAAGTTTTGACAGAAATGACCCAAGGGCTCAAGCCGCTAGCTTTTAAACAGTGCTTGGTGGTGCAAATTAACCTGGCTACTACGGAGCAATAAGTGACTGCGTATTCAACCAAGGGTTGCATCACAGTCATGAAAGGGGCTAGATTTGCAGCAGCTTTAGCTGCTCGCGCGTCGTCGTAGGCTTTTAACACAATAACACACCATCATAGCGGTGGTGATGTTGCAGGTGACTTGTTAGGTTGGATTTATTATAAGTTGTTGCCCTTTTCCCTCCTCGTGGAACTTCTGCATTGCATTCGTTACAAATAGCAAGCGAACTTTTTTCCTCTGAAACTATTCCCACACTACAGACGCCATCTTTGTTTACATCCGCGCTGCTTCAGAAACGTACGTGGCTACGTCACAGCCAAGAAAGGGAGCGCTGGATTTGTGTAAAACGCCCTCTTCCTAAACCACACGCTATCAGTCGTACCACAGTACTGGCAAAACGGGAGGAGCCTACAGTAAAAACAAATGCCCTTCATCCCAATTCACCCACACCGCATTTTTTTTAACCAAAAAATATATTATATTATCGGAGCTATTAATAACGTTATCGGGTTTATCGGGTTGACGTCATAATTGCTGATATCGGCCCGATAATTATTGTGCATCCCTAGTTAACCTTCTGTCGTGTGGCAGTGAAAGGGTTAATACCTCGGATCTTGATTTACATCAAAACACACCATTACAGTGATATAAACACCTGCATAAACAGTGGCTCAGGAGGTAGAGCGGTCGTCTGGTAATCGGAAGGTTCCCGGTTCGATTCCAGCTCCTCCCGGGCAGTGTGTCGAAGTGTCCTTGAGCTAGACACATAACCCCTAACTGCTCTCGATAAGTAGGTTGGCACCTTGCATGGTGGCCTCTGCCGTCTGTGGTGTTTTTTAAATTCTCCCATCGTCTTGAAGCTCTTCCCACACTGGTCACAGCAGTAAGGTTTCTCTCCTGTGTGTACCCTGTAGTGTTCTTTAAGTTGTTCATTTCTCGTGTAGCACTTCCCACACTGGTCACAGCAGTAAGGTTTCTCTCCTGTGTGTACCATGTGGTGTCTTTTAAGTCCCAACTTTCTCTTGAAGCTCTTCCCACACTGGTCACAGCAGTAAGGTTTCTCTCCTGTGTGTACCACATTGTGTTGTTTAAGTTCTGACATTCTCTTGAAGCTCTTCCCACGCTGGTTACGGCAGTAAGGTTTCTCTCCTGTGTGTACCCTGTAGTGTTCTTTAAGTTGTTCATTTCTCGTGTAGCACTTCCCACACTGGTCACAGCAGTAAGGTTTATCTCCTGTGTGTAACATGTGGTGTCTTTTAAGTCCCAACTTTCTCTTGAAGCTCATATCACACTGGTCACAGCAGTAAGGTTTCTCTCCTGTGTGTACCACATTGTGTTGTTTAAGATATTTCCTTGTCTTGAAGCTCTTCCCACACTGGTCACAGCAGTAAGGTTTCTCTCCTGTGTGTACCATGTGGTGTTGTTTAAGTTCCGACTTTCTCTTGTAGCTCATATCACACTGGTCACAGCAGTAAGGTTTCTCTCCTGTGTGTAACACGTGGTGTTGTTTAAGTTCTGACGTTCTCTTGAAGCTCTTCCCACGCTGGTCACAGGAATGACGCCTCAATTCCTCCATGTCTCTATTGGTTGCCGGGCAGCAGGACAGGTGGTGGATCTGGGGAACAGAGAGACAGAAACATTGAAATGAAGAGATAGGTTTGTAAACTGTCAGTCTAAGGCTATGTATATGTAGCGCCTTTAGTCTTTTCCTATGATAATAAAGACAGACATGACAAAGCCTTGAATAATTCACGGGGGAAAGAGTGGAGATTAAGTTGAACAATTGGCAGCTTTATAGCCTCACATGGCATGAAATATATGTACTTAGTACTTTATATATAAAGAAATTAAATTACAGGTGGAGCTCCTTGAAAAACAATGGATAAAACAGAAATAGTCCTTTTGATTCAAGCACTCCTAGTTGAAAGCTCCTTTAAGGAGATTTCCGAGATCCAAAGAGTTCAGTTCCTTGTCCTTGTGCGTGTGTGTATTGACTCCTACTACCCGGGTAGAGCTAATAGTGTGCATATGTTCTTATCTGGATCAGAATTAATGGATGAGTCTAACTGGTCAGATGTTCTCTTGAGGACAGGTCCTACGGTTGGCCACACCGCTTCTATGACCGTTCCCAGTCTCACTGGGCTTGGCTCGCCATCATGGATGGAATCCTTCCACCTGGTTCTAGTTCAGAAAACCAAAAAAACAATCCAAGCTCAATAATAACAGGGCAGCTAACTTGACAGACGCTGGCCCCTCATATTCACAGTCGGGATTCAGGAGTTCAGTCAGTTTCACGGCAGCCTTTCAGGACGAGGTCTCGTGTGGAAAAGACCAGAGCGTGTAGCAATGAGATACTACTTCAGTAGTGCGTGTGCGCCCTCCTCTGGGGCAAACATGCAACTACACCTCTTAAACACATACAGATTTAGTAGCCCTATATTTCATGTGGGATTGCATTTCTATTCCTAGCACTATTTGGGCAACTTTACACAATTCCTGAGAGTCTATTGAACACATCTGTAAGCTTTTATTCAAAAAAAAAATCATCGTTTTATATTTCTAATCAAGTACTCAAAAGCCAAATTTTTCTCACTTTGGATTTCAGGCTGTGTTGGCCTGGCTCCGCCCATAAGCACTTAAATGTCGATATAATAATATAAATATATAATCTCTCTCTCTCTCTCTCTCTCTCTCTCTCTCTCTCTCTCTCTCTCTCTCTCTCTCTCTCTCTCTCTCTCTCTCTCTCTC